>NC_083412.1:61516389-62716389 GCF_020745735.1 Hemiscyllium ocellatum | reverse complement strand
AAGATTACTCACACAACCAAGCTTTCATTTTTTTCAACTTCCAATAAATCTTTCAGGGTTCTAACCAACCACTTCTGGCCTGGAACTTTTAAGCTGAAACCATTACACAGGGGAACCTATTTTCTAACAGCTCGAAGCAATCACCTTTCTTTAGGAGCAACTGTCTCGCATATCTAACTTCTACCAGACACTCTGTGAACTGACAAGTAAAAGCTTTCCAAGTTGTAGATTTTTCCCCAAGCAAAAAAATTCCTGATTTGTCTAAACTGAAAGCAAGTTAATATTTCTCAAAATTTACTCTGGCCACTCATAAAAGTGTCTAAATGCAAACAGCAACTCACTCTCTCATATTACAAACCATGGCTTCAGAAACACTGACAAGCTAATCACTAAAACCCCCAAGCACATAGATCAAAATATACATGCCACTAGTTCAAAATCCAAACTCTAAAATAAATGATATTTACAAATATATAAATTACACACCTACATTAAGTGGCTAAATTCACTTTATTTCTACATAGTTCCCCATTCTCCCCTTTTTCAGTGAGAAATTTTGACATGAAAGTCAAAGCAATTACTTGGTGCCATAGCTTTCTGCTTGCTTCTTTGGGCATTCATCAAGTTGCATGGCCACCACCATTTCCTTGCATGCTCCAAGGCCACGATCCTTTTCCAACTTCCTCCATAGAACTGGATATTGGAAACCATCAGTCTCATGGCTGTTCTCAGACCAACTCACACACCACTTCAGCACTTCAGGATTTCATGTTGAAAATCATGGGATACTTATGCCTTACATGCTTCTGCCAGGTCATTTTGCTCACAGGGACACATATGCATCTCATGCGTCTGCATAAGATACCTCTGATGTTTATTACTTGCTTTCCTTACATTCACATTCTGCTGACTCTAAGGTTGCCAGTCTTTTAATGACATGCATTACCTTTCAGCACATTAGCTCTTCAATCCTAACATAGGATTCTAACCTCTCTGGCTTGCATTGCTGTTTAGCGCAGGCAGAGATGTAAATAACCTGTCACTGCTCTGAGTACTAACAATCAAAGGGGTTGATATGATTCATATTTGCTGTTTAGTGCCAAGTTTTGTCAATGTCATGCCTGCAGCACGTGCCATCAGTTTTTGTGGGAAACATATTGCATGTGTTTCAGACCAAAATTCAAAGGGTACAAGTCCTTTGTAAAGGGGTACTAAAATCAGTTAGGGGGTGCAGCCAAATTCCATCAAGGAGCTTGTCTGATCTCACTCCAGGTGTCTGGGCACAGTGAGTCAAGTAAATAAAAGCAAAATACTGATTTTGGAAATCTGTAATAAGAAAAAAGTGCTTGAGAAACTAACAAGTCTGGCAGAATTTGTTAGGAGTTAACATTTTGAGTCCAGTTGATGAGTACTACAACATTTCAAAGTTCACGTAGATTGGCATGTTGAGATGAAATACTTGACCACCTTGTAGGACTGCATTTATTCTGAGAGATTCAGCACATTGTGTAATTTTCCTCAGCAGACCAATGGGCCAAGAGGGAGAATGGAGTGCGAATTTCCCATTGTTAACCTCCCAGTGTGACAGTCATTCCCCTTGATTGACAGTGTGCTCTCTTATAAAGTAGAAAGACAGGATTGAATTGAATTTATTGTCACGTGTACTGAGACACAGTGAAAATCTTTGTCTTGCAAGCAATATAGGCAGATCACACTGTTAAGTAGCACAAATGAGTAAATAACAGGTAAACAGCGGCAAAAAACAAAAACACAGTTACAAATTAATGTTAAAACTTTGTGAGTCCATTCAGTATTCTAACAGCAGTAGGGTAGAAACTGTTGCGAAACCGACTGATGCGTGTGTTCAGGCTTCTGTACCTTTTCCCAAGTGGTAGAGGTTATAGAAAAACATTGCCAAGGTGGGATGGATCATTAAGAATGTTGGCAGTCTTTCCTTGACAGTGGGCCTCGTAGTTGGATTCTATAAATGAAAGGTTGCCCTTTGTGATTGTCTGGGCCAGGTTCACCACTCTCTGTAACTGCCTCCGATCTTGAATGGTATAGTTGCCATACCAGCTAGTGATATATCCAGACAGAATGCTCTCGATGGCGCACCTATAAAATGCTGGCAAGGGCATTTGCCGTCATGCCAAATTTCCTCAGCTGCCTGAGGAAAAAGAGATGTTGTTGGGCCTTTGTGACCAGTGCGTCCACGAAAGCTTGTTGTGGATGACCACTCCAGGAGCTTGACACTCTCCACTCGTTCCACCTCAGTGCTGTTAATGTGTGTTGGGGGGAGGGGGGACATGAGTAACATCCTGCCAAAAGTCAATAAGCCAAGTTCCTTGGTTTTGCTGGCATTGAGCGCTAGGCTCTCAGTGCACCGTTTTTCCAGGTCTTCCGCCTCCCATCTGTAGTCTGTTTTGTCACCATCTCAGATTCGACTGACTATGTCATCAGCGAACCTGTAAATGGCATTAGTCTGGTATTTGGCAATGCAGTCTTGGGTATACAGTGAGTACAGTAGGGGGTTGAGTACGCATTCCTGGGGGGCTCCAGTGTTGTGTGTTAGTGAAGATGAAATATTGTCCCTAATCTTCACTGATTGTGGCCTGTAGATCAGGAAACTGAGGATCCAATTGCAGAGAGTGGGACTTAGTCCGAGATCACTAAGTTTAGTGATCAGTTTCGATGAGATAATAGTGTTGAAGGCTGAATTGTAATCAATGAGTAGGATTCTTACGTAATTGTTCTTGGTGTCAAGATGTTCTAGGGAGAATGAAGGGCAAGTGATATGGCATCTGACAAGGTGGGATGGATCATTGGTCCGATAGGCAAATTGGAGTGGGTCAAGAGTAGTTGGGATGCAGGAATTGATCAATGCCATGACTGGCCTTTCAAAGCATTTCATGGCCACTAACAATAATGTGTTAGATCACAACAGATTCCATCCTTTCACTTATTGGGATGAACTGTCCACAGCAGCCCCTTATCTAACCCCTTCACCTTGCTTGTAGCCTCAGTAATATCTTGGCTGCAAACATCAACGTGATGGTTCAAAAATCCCTGATATATAATGGTTATCTGCAAGCCAAACAGTTGGTTTCTCACATGGTATGAGTATTGTTTGTCCATTACTTCTTGCATTTGGAATTCCTACAAAGCTGCTTATGTATCAAAAGCTGTGACTTCATGAGGTTCAGCAGTTACAAAAATACAAGAAAACATGATAAAAAGTGTTAGTGATCATATATTTGCACCACCACCTGTGGAGTGACCGGTCACATCTGGAATGTTCTGAGAGGAAGATTCTGGGGAGCCTGTGTGGGCTCTCTCTTTGATCCGGTGCCGCTGACATCACCCTGTTTCCCTGAGAAGAAGGGGCATTTGGAGTGGGGTTGAGATCTCTTGTTCCCCTCCAACCTTGAGCACCAACAGCTATAGAAATGGAGTGGAAGTTTGTGTACATTTCCAGTAGATACTATGTGCAGAACCTGGGTCTCCATGGCAGTAGCCAACTTGTTAGTGGCAACAGCCAGATGCACGCAGACAGAAACCATCAAGAAACTGATAATGTTGATGGACGCACCATCCTTCAATCCAGTTTATCAATGTCTTTGAAAAACCTGTCTGCTATTGCTAAGTCTCTGGTGAATTTTGATTACATCGGTAATGCATTCATCAGATCATGCTCCCAAGTCTAATTTAGAAGGAGAACCCACCTATACTGCCTTTAATTTTTCCTGCTGCTGTGTCCTCAGAGGTCTGCACATGGCAGAAACTCCTGTAACTAGAGATCAACGTATCCGCACACCGAATAGCATGCAGCTGTAGAGCTTAGAAGGAAGTTTGGAACCCAATGAGGTGGAAGTCTCGGAGTTGGTGAATGGTGTAGGAGAAAGCCTTGTCTGTGCATCCTCTGACAGTTGAATAGCTTCTTCCTTAGTGCTAGAGATTGGACACTTACAGGTCTCCATATCGTTTTAAGCCACTGGGTCCAACAAGCACCTGCATAAAAGATAGGGAACTACAGGAAGAAAGGCGTGAAGTTTGTTCAGGATAAGAATGAGTTAGCACTGTGTTAATGGGAAGAAGCACAGTTCAATGAGGCTCATTAGTTGGTTGAACACAGGGGTCTTGGCACTCCTAGAAGTGTTCCCCTTGTTCCACGATAAAGTCCTGCATTTTTCTTCATATAGGCTGAGCACCATAATGTCTGCCATCCCACCTCTTCCCTGCACAGTGACAGATTTGTTTCCCTGTGATATCACAAAGGAAGTTTTCAGTATGATGGAAATGGATGGGAGAGGCAATGATAGTGATGCAGGGGCACATGAAGAGGTTAGGTGTCCTGAGTGCATGAGTAGGAAGTACAGAGGTCAGAAAGGGTTGGTAGTTTTAAAAGAAAAATTAGGTAACAGCCTTTGAGGTGGCACGCTGCATGCAGTAATAAAAGGTGTAGTCTATGATTCTTGGTAAGGTATGTGCAATAGAAGAATCAAAGTGAGTCGCTTCAGCCCCAAATATTGGGGAGCAAGGGGAAAATGGTAGCATTTATCCGTGCAGAGCACAGAATGTCATTAACCTTCTTATGGCATTGGAGGGCATTACTTTTCACTCTAGAGACATCACTGACCCTGATGGCATATCCATTCTGGTTGACTGCATCTCGTGACATGGCCTCCTTTGGGAGTGTGAAGGAAAATTCATTTCCTCTCCTTCCCTTTTTTCACCATCCCATCCACCAAGACCTCCAGATTCCTGTCAAAGAAATGGAGTGTAGGTTCCTTTTCTGCACTATTTCTTTCAAGTATGGTTATGTAGGATCACAGAGTAATGGCCAGTGTCTGGTTTGCAACACCTGAAGTGACATTAAGTATGCCATCAATGGCGTGAAGGTCACAAAGTTCTGGCAGCAGCATGCACCTTTACATTTCTGTCATATGATTGTGAGAGCCGGGTGCCAAAGAGACCAGTTGCATAATTAATAAACGGAAGACGGAACAATCAAGTGAAAAAAGTTGATATGGGTCATTACGACTGCCTCTCATGAATCTGAGAATGATACTTCATCAAAACATGGAAAAATTAAGCCACTTTTGTTTATTTGGTAACATTTGCTTTACTTGTTTCTTGTGTAATAGAATTATTGTTTAACCATGAAAACTTCAGGTGCAATTTGTCTCAGTTAGTTAATCAGTGGGTGTCTGAGTTTCTCTTTAAACATTAGCAATCTCTGGAATTGTGACAACATGCATCAGCATTTTGTAAAGTCTGACATACTATTAGCCAGTCAATCAAAATATCTGAATGACATTGCAGAACTGCATTACTGTGCAGTTGCTTCATTCTGAACAATAGTGACTTTCATAGCTCCTTTATTGAAGAGAAATATTCCAAGGTCTTTTACAGAGAATAAAGCATTTTATGTATGGTGAGAGAATAAAAAAGTTTTTTTTAAATGATAGGTTTTTAAAAAAAGGCTTCTCCAAGAAAGAAAAGAAGTACAGGATCAGAAGATATTTAGAAAACAACTTGCTTCACTTGTAAATCCAAGAGAATAGGACAAGTGGAACATGTGAAGTTTAGGCTGAATGATATGGAACTACGGCTGTGGAACATTAAAAAAATGAATTAGGCCTATTAATATGCCATCTGACCTCCACAACTTGCTCAGCCTGTTGATAAGATCATGGCTCATCTGGGTGTGGCCAAAACTCAACATTCCAACCTATCCCAATAATCTCTGACTCTTTCTTTTAAATCAAGATATGAACATATGAGCAGTTGCAAAAACTGTTAAGCAACTATAATGGGGAGCTTTAATTATCAAATAGGCACTGTGATTGTAGTACTATAAAGGGCCGAGAGAAGGAAGAGTACCTAATGTGTGTTCAGAAAAATATTCTGCAATAGTATGTTTCCAGTCTAGTGTGAAAGGGGGCACTGCTGGACTTAATACATGGGAATTATGTAGGCCAAGTAGATTAGAGCTGATCTTTGGAAATATTCTGACAAATTGTCAATTTCAGGGATTTTCATGGACAGTTACCCTTCAGGAGCTCCGGCAACCTTTCCCTCCTAATTTCAAATACTCATCTCATTAGGTATCACCATGACCCCATGGCATTGCTTTCACAGTAATCTTGTGCTCAGCAGTGGCAAAATGCACCATGTTCTGATGCATTAACTGGATGCTTGTCCTTCGGTGCAAAGCAGCATAGCAGCAGCATGGCAATGAAAGGCAATGGTAAGCTTTAAAATGCTATGGTGATGTACTGAACTGTATTATAATTTAGTCCCAAATAGGCTATGGTGATGTGGTAACGCTGGTGGTTTGCTAAGCATAAACATGATCACTGCCCATGAGGTGTTGGAGAATGCTGGCTAAGCTGGAGGCCAGGAGAAGATGTCTTTGAGCTGTAGCCTCAAGATACCCATTCAGACTTTCATATCAGGAATTGTCACCATCTATCTTTTCTGCACTGCCTGGAAAAGGAGCAATCTGCATGGAAATGAGCTGTGATTAGGTAGCAATAAGATATTCATGCAAATAGATCCCTCACCATCATAATGTAAATTTTCATCTAGCCATTAAAAACTTGGTAGAAAATCTCATTTTTTTCTTGTGATGTCTCATTCATCTGACATCTCCATATTTTCCCTCTTGTTTCACTAATAGTCTATTGTTCAGGAAGACCCTGGGAAATTTCAGCTCTTAGTGTCACTTGGAGAACAGTCCAGAGACCATAATACTGAATCAAAAGATTTAGGGTGAATATGGAACAGAGCATTAAATAATCTAGGGTAAGACTAATGAACTGGAGAAAAGCCAAATTCAATGGGGTCAAAATGGATCTCTGCTGAGTAAACTGGAGCCAATGATTACAAAACAAAGGTTGCTGAACAGTAGGCCACCTTCAAATATGAGACAGCTTGGGAACAGTCAGGTTGTATTCCCTCAAAAGGAAAAGATAGGTCAAACAAATACCGAGCTTGCTGGATGATAGGAGAGGTATAAAGTAAGAAAAAGAAAACAATTGTGTATGGTTGATGTCAGGTGGAAAATACAATTCAGAACAAGGCTGAACATGGAAGGTTCAAAGCGAAGATGAGAAAGCAAAATGGGGGAGCAAAGAGGGAGTCTGAAAAGAGACTGACAACCAAAATAAAAGGGAACATCAACATCTTCTACAGGCTTATAAATAGGCAGAGTGGTAAAAGAAGGAATAGAGCCAGCTAGGACCAAAAATGAGATTTACACATGGGTGCAAGGGCATAGCTGAGGTGATGAATGAATATTTTACATCTGTCTTGACCAAGGAAGAAGCAGTTCTGCACGCCATAGAGAAGGACGAGACAATGCAGACACCTAGAAGAGTTTACATTTGATAAGATGTAGCCATTGGATAGACAGTTGTCTTAAAACTAATAAGGTACTGAGACTAGTTGAAATACATCCTGTGACATTGAGGAAATCGAGAGTGAAATTACAGAGATGTGGCCATAATTTGTGAGTCATCCTCAGATTCAGCAATGATGTCAGAAGACTGGATAATTGTCCAGTAATTATTGGTCAACCAATTTAACGTTAGTGGTGGGAATACTTCTAGAAACCAAAGGCCGGATTTTTTGATGGTTTGACAGTCGTTATTCCAGCATAGATGGGAGTTGTGTATGAAAACTGTACAGAATCTTCATCCCACCAGAAAATGAAAGAATTGCCAGGGAAATGTAAGGTTCTGCTGGACAAGCTCTCCACAGCTGGAACCCTAAAAGCGTTCATTTAAATCTGAGAATTCAGAGGAGTCCAATGAAATTACATAATAATTACTCAGGCAATCAACTCCATTCCACTCCTGCTGCTGGATCAAACCAGACTAGATGCCCTCTGTAGCCAGACTGGACTGGACCAGATACACATCCTTCCACTGCTGGACCTGACTCCAACCCCTCCACAAGACGATTGGACTGGACACCCCACTCTTTACTGCCAAGGCTGACAGATCCCAAGCCAACACCTACTCTTCCCTCCACCCTAGCAGACTCAACTTCTCCAACCCACTCTAACCTACCCTAAACACTACATCTATTTACATACCCACCTCACTCCCTGGCACTCTACCCTCTTGGTGCCCTACTCCCTCCTGTGCTAGCTTACCCACCTGACAAGCTGCCTACTACACAGTGGCACCCTCCTTGACAGGCACTCTACTCTCTACTCATCCTATGTCCAATTTACCTGCACCCCAGCTGGCATTGGACTTACTTGTCACACTCTAACTTCATGTTTACCTTAGTTACCTATTGTTTGGCAGCAACTGTCAAAGTGCCTAGACCTCTAAAGTTCAGAATATAGCAGTTGACTGCTTTGAAAAGGGATGTGGTGTAGCTTCCCCAGACAGCTCTGAACTATGAAAAAACTGTCAGAATGGAAGTAAGGCTCTGCATTTATGAAAAAGTCCACATCAGAATCTTCTCTTAGAAATACAAAGCTCCCTCTTTTCTTTATTAAAAAATGCACTACTGTTATTTTTGATGTCATTTATCTGAACAATAATGTCAAGGAAACAATACAATAGTTGTTAGTGTTCATAAGCTATGGCAGAGTGGGAATCCTGCTCTTTATGATTATCTAAGAATCCCGCTGCAAATTGTATAGTTTGCATAGCAGCAAGTGTATAAACATTCAACAGTAATATTCTTCGTGATTATATCACTCTGCAATACTCACTGCCTAGACTTACATGGAGAATAGCCACTTGATCAATGTATTGAAGGACTCAGACTACACTACTCCAATTCACCTCCGTGAGAGAAAAGAAATCAGCAGAAATACATAGACTTACAAGTAAGGAGTAGATAGACTGCTGGTTAAAGAGAAATAATTGATATGTTGACCTTGGAATGTGAAGAACATACATAGGCAGGTGAATATGATCGCCTCAATAACCAGAAACAAAATACATTTGTACATTGTATGATAAAGATTTTCTTGTCACACTACTTCAGAAAAGAATCAACATGAATGACTTTTTACCGCTCTCGATTGAATTTCAGTGAATGAAGGATTGCTGGACGCTTTTGGCGGAGGTTCCATAAATGAAGTGTGTCATCTGCGCAAGCACTTACTAAAGCTCCCTGCAGAGATATGAAAAAAGAAATTAGATGAATGTTCAAATTATCCTCATACTCCACAAGATAAAACAGTCCAGTTGCATGGAGAAACTGAAGAAACTATAGAACACAGACCATAAGAATTGATTGATGTCAAATCATGAAGGAAAGCATAAATATGGAGAAACTACTTGTAGTGACAGAGAAATCATTAACCACGGGACAGTAGGCAATTACAAAAGAGTGAGAAATAACAAGAAAATCCAATTCCATTTTATACAGCAGGTGTGATCTGGAATGTACTGGTTGAAAGGGTCATGGGAGCAGGTTTAACAACAACTTGGATTTATGTAATGCTTTTAAAGTAATAAACCAGCACACGGCATGTCATTGGTGCATTGTAAAGCAAAATTTGATACTAAATCATATTAAGAGGTATTAGGATAGATGATCAAAAGCCTTATCAGGGTTTCAAGAATTATTTAAAAGGCAGACAGCTTTAGGTAGGGAATTCCAAAGCTTATGTCCTTGGCAGCTAAAGAAAGAACCATCAGTGGAGGAGCAATTAAAACTGGAGATGCTTACAAGGCTGAGAAATGTAGATAGCTAGGAATGGCTGTTCAGCTTTAGATAATTATAGAAGAGGAAAAGGCAATGAAATAGCATAGATGGATCTGAAAACATGTATTTTAAAATTACGGTACTGTTTAACTAAAGGATGAAAAATGAGATTTAGCTCACATCAGGGCAGAAGCAATATAATATGAGATGATCCAAATTTTAGAGTGGGGAGAATGTAAAAGCTTCGCCAAAAACAAGTTAAAATAACCATGTTTAGAGATAACAAAGACATAAATGATTGTTTCAGTAGTATTTGAGCTGAGGTAGAGGTGAGTGGCAAGGTAGAGAGGTGAAAATACATGTCTCAAGACACTGCAGGAGGTTGTTAGAAATCATTTTGATTCAGCCTTAGAAAAGCTGTCATGGAAGAGACAGAATCAAAAATCAGGATACAGAATCATAAACTGAAGGTATTAACTTCAGTCTTCCCATTATTCAATAGCAAGAAATCTATGTTGATCTAGCATCCAATTGTAAGGTAATGTGACAACTTACATACAGTAAAATGCTTAAAGCAGAGCTGAGAGTGATCTGATATAGATGAAAACTGATGCTCTATTTTCAGATGTTATCACTTAGGGCCAACACACTGATGTCAAAAAAGGGGCGTCAAAGATAGATTCATGAGGATATCAGAATCTGGGATCCAAATTGAATTGTAACTTTCAAAAGGGAACTGAATAAATATTTTAAGGAGAAAGAATTGCAGGGCTATGTGGAAAAGGCTGGGGATTGGAGTTTTAAAAATTATTTCATGGGGCATGGGCATTGTTGGCTAGGCTAGCATTTATTACCCATTCCTGGTTGCAATCGAGAAAATAGTAGTGAGCTGCCTTCTTGAGCTGCTGAAGTTCATGCATTGTACAGAGGCTCACAATACCCTTAGTGGGTGAATTCCAAAATTTTGACCCAATGATAATGAAGGAACAGTGGTACATTTCCAAGTCCAGATGACGAGTGGCTTGGAGGGGAATGTTCAGGTGGTAGTGTTTCATGTATCCGCAGCCCTTGTCTTTCTAGATGGCAGTGGCTGAGTGTTCATAAGGTGCTGTCTAAGGATCTTTGTGAATTTCTGCAGTGCATCTTATAGATTGTACATACTTTCTGCTGAGCATTGGTGATGGTGGGAGTGAATGTTTGGAGATGTGGTGCCAATCAAGCAGGCTACTTTGTCCCAAATGATATCAAGATTCTTGAGTGTTGTTGGAGCTGCGCCCATTCAGCGAAGTGGGGAAAATTCCATTATACTCCTGACTTGTGCATTCTAGACGATGGACAGGTTTTGGGGAGTCAAGAGGCAAGCTACTTGCTGCAGTATTACCAGTCTCTGACCTGCTCTTATAGCCACTGTATTTATATGGCTAGTCCAATTCAGTTTGCAGTTAATGGTAACCCCCCAAGATGTAGAAGTGAGGGATTGAGTAACGTAACATTACTGAATGTCAAAGGGTGGTGGTTAGACTGTCTTTTATTGGAGATGCCAATTTTCTGGCATTTGTGATGTATAAATATTACTTATGCTGTGTTAATAGTATAATTCTTTCAAAGTGTTGCACAAGCACAGAGGAAACATGCCTTCTTCTATTCTGTATCACTTCCTTAAGTGGAAAGCCGAGGTAATTCAGTAAAATAATAAATATGTACAAGTGGTCAGGTGGAGGAGTATTTCATTCAGTGTTTATTTTGATCGTTATCAAAATACAGTTCCTTTAGTTTTTTTTCTGTACTTTTGACTGTGGACTGAAATTAGAAATGTTAGGGTGAAGTCGGCAAATCTTCACAAGAGCAGGAGTTGTCTCTTCTCTGCAGTAGCAAAAGAACTTTAAGCTTAAAGAAAACTAGTTTATTTTTCCCTCAGCGGTTTCTGAAAGTTGTGGCTCTTAAGCGATGTGCCAGTGATTTTATAAATGCGACCCGATCCACCTGGATGTTCTGCACACAAGTGAAAGTATCTGGAGAAGGAGAATCAAGTACCAACACACCCTGAAAAGCTAAAAAAGGCCATCTCAGAGAATCCTGTGAGCAGGGAGCATTGATCTGCCTTTCTAAATTTTCCCTCTGTCCATCATATCCATGTTTTTCTTTCCTCTCTGAAGCTGTTGCATTTGTCTATGCATGTAAAAATTAGCTGTTATAAGGGAAGTGAGAGAGTTAACTAGTATTGTTATATGTAAATAGTCTGTAATTGTTTATCTGTGGGTGAAATCTAAGCAGTTGTAAAAAAAAGTCATTCTTTCAAATACAGAAACATTTCCATGCTTTCTGACAATTTGGGATAAAAACACATGGACAATTGGGGAATTTTGCTTACTTTTATAAAATCTTTAACTTTTGTGATAACTCTGGGAGTAGGGAGGCTTTATTTAAAAGCAAATACTGTGGAAGCTTGAAATCTGAAACAACCACAGAGAATACTAGAGAAACTCAGCAAGGTTGGCAGTACCTGTTGAGAGAGAAACAGTTAACACTTCCAGTCGATATGACGTCTTCAGCATCTAACTCAGTAATACCCCAACACTTTATATGGAACAAGGTAATGGGACAGTCCAAATGTATACTTTAGCTAACCTCACATTATGGGCAAAGTCAGTTTGTACATTCTGTCTTTTGGATGAAACATTAAGCTGACATCCATCTCTTGGCACTGTTCATAAAAATCCATGGCACTATTTGGAAAAGAGTGATGTGTTATTCCTGGTGTACTGGCCAATGTTTACCCCTTAATATACAGCACACAAAACAAATTATTTGGTCATTATCACATTGCTATTTGTGGGAGTTTTCCAAGCATAAATTAGTTGTTTTTGTTTCCTGTATTACAATGATTATAAAGGACTTAATTAACTGGAAAGCTCTTTGAGATACCAGCTAGATGTGAAAAGCACAAAATAAATATGTCAATTTTTAAAATTATCCAGGAACCACATCCGATCTGTGAGAATACCTCATTTTGGTGTTGAATACTTATGATAAAATATACAAACTACTTCTGTTTGGGTTTAGAGTACTAAATCATAAAAGTGTTAGACAACCTTTACTGAATACAGCGTGACTAGATTGAGAGGCATATTTAACCTTTTGAGCGTGATGCGATAGACAGAAATGATTTCTTAATCATGAACTTAGTGTTACCTTAAACTTAACTGACTTAAAGCTTTACATAAGCTAATTCTGCAACCTTTCAAACAAAGCACCTTGGAACTCTAATCTTGCTTTGTTTACACCAATTTGCACGTGGAGCAAATAGCAATGCTGAGATTATGACCTTTTTGGTTCTGCTTCTTAATTCAGCAGAACCTCATTCCTAGTTCCATCTATTATGTTGTCCTACCTGCCCATCTTCTTTTCCACCTATCCACTCCACCCTCTCCTCCCTGACCTATCACCTTTTGTACTCCATGCTACTTTCTCCCCACCCCCACCCTCCTCTAGCTTATCTCTCCACGCTTCAGGCTCTCTACCTTTATTCCTGATGAAGGGCTTTTGCCCGAAACGTCGATTTTGCTGCTCCTCGGATGCTGCCCGAACTGCTGTGCTCTTCCAGCACCACTAATCCAAAATTTTCTGACAATCGTCAATGGATTCATGGTCATCATGAGACTCTTTAATACCAGATATTTATTGAATTCAAATGTTACCATCTGTCACAGGTCTCCAGAATGATATCTGGGTAATAGTCCAGTGATAATACCACAAGGCCATCACCTCCCTAGTTTACGACCTCAGTAATGCTGGAATTGAAAAAAAAAGTGTAGGATTTAAGGCCTTAGTTTCTTCACTAAGGAGAAAACTAAAGCTAGTAATGAGAAGTAGAAAAACAGGAAACAAAAATCGAAGACAGTAGGAAAAATACCAACATCAAATTAGGTCAAATACAGAAAAATGTTAAAAAGGCAAAATTGAAAACATGCTATCTGAAGGTGCACAACATTCGCAACAAGGGACAGAGGAACCTCGATTATTCAAATATCAGATTATCCGGCAAGATCACAAGTTCCTGATGCTTGACCAAACTATGTCATCCAGCATTTGATTATCCAGAATTCAATTAAGCAAATGAAATACTCCCCACCTGTGTCCTTCGGTTAATCGAGGTTCCTCTGTAAATGAATTGATGGCATGAAGAAAAGAGCTGAAGTGTGATCAAGATAGTGATCTGAGAATTCAAGAATGTTTGAGATTTAGGAAGGGCAGGCAAAAGAAAAAGGTAATGGTTAGTGCTATAAGTAAATGATGAGATTAGAATATTAGTGACAGATTGTTTGATCTGTCAGAAGAAACAGATATAGAATCTGTTTAGGTAGAGCTAAGAAATATTTAAAGATAGCAAAACCATTTGCAGTAGTTGTCTATTCATCAAAGAGTAATGGTTATGTAAAACATGACATAAATCAGGAAATTGCAGGTATATGTAATAAAGGTAATACAAAGAATATAGAGACTTCAATGTACATATAGACAGGGGAAATCTAATAAGCACCAATGCTGTGTGGTACAAATACCTGATATGCGAACAAGATGATTTTCTAAAGCAGCATATTGAGAAAAAAGTAAAGGGCAGGCCGATTTGGATCTAGTGTTTTACAATGGAAAAGGGTTACTTAATAATTTTGTTGTAAAGGAAATTTTGGGAAAGAATGACAGTAGTGTGTAGAATTATCCACAAAGTTTAAAAACAATGTAGTTCAATCTAAAACTCAGGTCTTAAATCTAAACAAAGCAAATTATGAATGTGTGAGTGGCAAGTTAGCTGTGGTAAACTGGGAAAATACTTGAAAAATATGATGTTACAAAGGCAATGGCTAGTATTTAGGTAGTTACTAAATGGTTTACAACCGGACTATGTTCTTTTGCAGAATACTCCATTAGGAAAAGTGAGCCAATTAATTGGCAAAGCAAATTAAAGATAATTTTAGATCAAAGCAGGAAGCTAATAAAGTTGCCAAAAATAATAGTAAATAGGATTAGATGCATTGAAGAATTCAGCAAAGAAAGGCTTAGAAACTGTTAAAGAAAAAGAGAAAAGATTATAAATGTAAAGCAGCAATAATGAACAGGAATAACTCCTACACATATGTAAAAAGAAAATGGTCAGCAAAGTCAAAATGTGAGTCCATTACAGACAGAGACAGAAGAATTTATAATGGGAAACAGTGAAATAACGAAACTAAATAATTATTTTGTGTCTGTCTTCATGAAGGAAAGATACAAAAGATTTGCCAGAAATAATTAGAAATCCAAGGGACAAGTCAGAATGAGAAATAGAAATCAGTAAAAATGTAGTATTAGAGAAATAAATGGGATTGAAAGTTGACAATCTCTAGGAGAAAGAGTCAAAAGGTGTGGCCTGAAAAAGCACAGCAGGTCTGGCAACATCTAAGGATCAGGACAGTCGACATTTTGTGCAAACGTCCTTTATCGGGAATGTGAATGAATTACGTCCCAGAGAGAGGAGGTTATAAAAATAGTGAAAACACCAGTGGTCATCTTGAAAATTAGATTCAGGAGCAGCATCTGCAGATTGGAATGTAACTCTATCATCTCAGAAAGGAGGGAGGAAGAAATAAAGGGATTCACAGGCCTGTTAGTTTAATGTCACTTGTAGGGCAGGGTTATTATTATCTATTATTAAAGATATGATAACTGAACACTTAGAAACAAATTTTCTTATTGGAAAGGGTCAACAATGAAATGAACATAATTCCAGGAATGAGGAATTTCAGGTATGTTTACAGATTTGAGAAGTGAGGACTGTTTTCCTTGGAGAGAGGAAGGCTAAAAGGAATTAATGAAAAATATTCAAAAGCAGGAGGGGGCTGGATGGAGTAACTATGGAGAAACTGTTCCTGCTGGTAAAAGAACAAAGGACCAAAGGATCAAGATTTTAAGTTATTTGCAAAAGAAGTAAACCTGATGTAGGAGAAAGCTATTCCACACAAATGGCTCGAATCTGGAATGCACTGTAGAACATAGAACATAGCACAGTACAGACCCCTACCTGTGAAACCAATCTGAAGCCTATCTAACCAACATGATTCCATTTTCATCCATATGTTTATCCAATGACCATGTGAATGCCCTTAAAGTTGGCAAGTCCACTACTGTTGCAGGCAGGCTGTTCCATGCCCTTACTAGTCTGAGTAAAGAAACGATCTCTGACATCTGTCCTATAACTATCACCCTCAATTTAAAGCTGTGACCCCTCATGCCAGCCATCACCATCTGAGTAAAAAATGCTCTCACTATCCACCCAATATAATCCTTTGATTATCTTATAATGTCTCAATTAAGTTACCTCTCAACCTTCTTCTCTCTAACAAAAACAGCCTCAAGTCCCTCAGTCTTTCCTTGTAAGACCTTCCTTCCATACCAGGTAACATCATAGTAAATCTCCTCTGAACCCTTTCCAAAGCTTCCACATCCTTCCCATTATGCAGTGACCAGAACTGTACACAGTACTCCAAGTGCGGCCCCATCAGAATTTTGTACAGCTGCAGCATGACCTCATGGCTCCGAAACTCAATCCTTCTACTAATAAAAGCTAACACACCGTATGCCATCTTAACAACCCTATCAACCTGGGTGGCAAGTTTCAGGGATCTATGTACACGGACACAGAGATCTCTGTTCATCTACACTACCAAGAATTGTACCATTAGCCCAGTACTCTTTATTCCTGTTGCTCCTTCTAAAGTGAATCACCTCACACTTTTCCACATTAAACTCTTTTTGCCACCTCTCAGCCTAGCTCTGCAGCTTATCTATGTCTCTCTGCAATCCACAACATCCTTCGGCAGTACTCACAACTCTACCGACCTTAGTGTTATCCACATGCTTCTACACTCTCATTCAGGTCATTTACGAACATGACAAATAGCAGTGGCCCCAAAGCAGATCCTTGTGGTACATTACAAGCAACTGAACTCCAGGATAAACATTTCCCATCAACCACCACCCTCTATCTTCTTTCAGCTAGCCAATTTTTGATCCAAACTGTTAAGTCACCCTCAATCCCATGTCTCTGTATTTTGTTCAATAGCCTACCATGGGGAACCTTATCAAACGCCTTACTGAAATCCATGTACACCACATCAACTGCTTTACCCTAATCCTCCTGTTTGGTCACCTTCTCAAATAACTCTATAAGGTTTGTGAGGCATGACCTACCCTTCACAAGACCGTGTTGACTATCCCTAATCAACTTATTCCTTTCTAGATGATTATAAATCCTATCTCATTACCTTTTCCAACACTTTACCCACAACTTAAATAAGACTCACTGGTCTATAATTATCGGGGCTATCTTTACTCCCCTCTTGTCTGGAAGTGTGGTGGAGGCAAGTTCAATTGAGGCATTCAAGAGAGCAAATGATAAATAGAAACAATGTGCAAGGGCATGGGGAAAAGAAGTAGGATGGAACTAAGCCATGCTGTTCATTTGGAGAGCTAGTGCAGACGTGATGGGTAGCCTCCTTCTGAACCATAAGACTTCTATGATTCTGTGATTTATGAAGGCAACTCAACATATTTTTAAGATGTTAACATCAGAGCAGATAAAGTGGGAATCAGTAGTCATGGTTTATTTTTATTTCCAAGTTTGATAAAGTCCTTTGATAAAGGGAAGGTGATGGCCTAGCGGTATTATTGTTAGACTATTAATCCAGAGACCCAGATAATCTTCTGGGTTCAAATCCCGATATGGCAGATGGTGGAACTTGAATTCAAGGGAAAAAAATGGAATTAAGAATCTACTGATGATCATGAAATCATTGCCAATTGTTGGAAAAATCCATCAGCTTCACTAATATCCTTCGTAGAAGGATATCTGCCATCCTTACCTGGTCTGGCCTACTTGTGACTCCAGACCCACAGCAATGTAGTTGACTCTCAATCACTCTCTGAAATGGCTAAGCATGCCATTCAGTTGCACCAGTTGCTACATAATCTCAAAGAAATAAAATGAGATGGATCACCTGGCATTGACTGAGGCATCAGAAAAGACAATGGCAGAAACAGCTCTGTCGATCTTGCAAAGTCCTCCTCACTAACATCTGGGGGCTAGTGTCAAAATTTGGACAACTGTCAAGCAACAGCCTGATACAGAAATACTCACGGAATCATACCTTACAATGTCCCAGACACGACCATCACCATCCTTGGATATGTCCTGTCTCACTGCCAGTGGCACAGTGGTTTACAGTCTGTTGATCTGTGAATCCTCAATATTGACTTCAGACCCAATGAAGTTTCATAGTTTCAGGGTAAACGTGAGCAAGAAAACCTCCAACTGATTACTACATACCATCCTCCCTAAGTTTCTGAATCAGTACTCCTCCATGTTGAACACCACTAGAGGAAGCACTGAGGATGGTAAGGACACAAAATAGGAGAGATTTGAATGTCCATCACCAAGAGTGGCTCAGCAGCAGTACTATTGATCAAGCTAGTCCAGTCCTAAAGGACATAGCTGCTAGAATGGTCTGCAGCAAGTGGTGATGGAACCAACAAGATGGCAAAAAATACTTTACCTCATCCGTACCAATCTGTCAGCTGCAGAAGCATTTGTCCATGACAGTATCGGTAAGAGTAATCACCGCACAGTCCTTGTGAAGACAAAGTCCTGCCTTCGCATTGAAAATAACCTTCAACGTGTTGTGTGGCATTATCACCATGCTAAATGGGACAGACTTTGAACAGATCTAACAACTCAAGAGTGGGCTTCCTTGAGACATTGTGGGCTATCAACAGCAGTAGAATTGTAGTCTAGCACAATCTGTAACCTCTATGCCCAGCATATCTACCCCACTCAACCATTACCATCAAGCCAGGGGATCAACCCTGGTTCAATGGA
The DNA here is from genome assembly GCF_020745735.1 of Hemiscyllium ocellatum. Classification (NCBI taxonomy): domain Eukaryota; kingdom Metazoa; phylum Chordata; class Chondrichthyes; order Orectolobiformes; family Hemiscylliidae; genus Hemiscyllium; species Hemiscyllium ocellatum. Next base: position 62,697,800 of record NC_083412.1, on the reverse strand, counting down.
GAGTGCAGAAGGCTATGGTAGGAGCAGCATCAGGCATACCTGAAGATGAGGTGTAAACCTGGTAAAGCCATCAAACAGGACTACCTGCATGCCAAACAGCATAAGCGGCAGGTGATTGACAGAGCTAAGTGATCCCATAACCAACAGATCAGACCTAACCTCTGCAGTCCTGCCACATCCAGGATGATTAAACTCACTGGAGGAGGAGGCTCCACAAATATCCCCATCCACAAATGATGGAACAGTCCAGCACATTAGTGCAAAAGATAAGGCTGATAAATCTTCAGTCAGAAGTGTCGAGTGGATGATCCATCTCTGCCTCCTCCAGTGTTCCCAGCATTACAGATACCAGTCTTCAGCCCATTTGATTCACTATCAAGAAACAGTTGGAGTCACTGGATACTGAAAGGCCATGGGTCATGACAACATTCCAACAATAGTACTGAAGATTTATGCTCCAGGACTTGCTACTCCCCTAGCCAGGCTGTTCCAGTACAGTTACAACACTGGCATCTACCCGAACATGTGGAAAATTGCCCAAGTATGTCCTGCACATAAACAGGACAAATCCAAGCTGGTCAATTACCGACCCATCAGAATACCCTCAATCATCAGCAAAGTGATGGAAGGTGTAATCAACAGTGCTACAAAGCAGCACCTGCTTATCAATTTCCCGCACAGTGACAAACAGTTTGTGTTCTGCCAGAGCCACTCAGCTCCTGACCTCAGTACAGCCTTGGTTCAAACATGGACAAAAGAGCTGAATTCCTTCTGCAATTGCCTCTGTGAGGTGAGAATCACAGCCCTTGATATTAAGGCTGCATTCGACTGAGTGTGGCATCAAGGAGCCTGAGCAAAACTGAAATCAATGAGTACCAGGGGCAAACTCTCTAATAGTTAAAGTTATACCTGACACATAGGAAGATGTCAACATTAGAGTAGTGCTGGAAAAGCACAGCAGGTCAGGCAGCATTCGAGGAGCAGGAAAATAGATGTTTCGGGCAGGAGCCCTTCATCAGGAAATTGGTCATGGTTGTTGGAGGTCAGTCATCTCAGCTCCGCGACATCTCTGCAGGACTTCCTCAGGGTAGTGTTCTAAGCCTGACCATTTTCAGTTGCTTCATCAATGATGTTGCCTCCATCATAAGGTCAGAAGTAGGGATGTTCACCGACGATTGCACAATGTTCAGGACTACTCAAGATTCCTCAGACACTGAAGCAGTCCATGTCCAAATGCAATAAGATCTGGACAATATCTAGGCTTGGGCTGACAAGTGACCACACAAATGCTAAGCTATGTGTCATTTGCAGACTATTGTTTCCTGTATTAACCAATCGAAATCTAACCACCAGAATCACTATTGTCCCCTTGCATGATACTTTGTAATTCCTAGATTTGTACAATGAAGGCAAAGAGCTCTTGGAAATGTTAACCTCTTATTAAAAATTGTAGATCAATGACAATGATATGTTTATGTTGTTCAAAGTACTGACATAATATTGCATTTATAGATACACAATCTAGCCATCCTTCCAGACAATATTTCCAGACTTGCATACATTTTTAACCTTATTCCTGTGCTGCTCAAAGGTTTGCAAGGTTCCTTAGTAGCTGGTATGTGTTTCATAACTTTTGACATAGAGGCTTCAACCTGTCCAATGATGCCCACATCTGTTTGTTCTGCTGAACTCAATGGTTTCCTCACCACTGTCTGTTTAGTATTTCATCTGTATATATTCAGTTGTTGTCTGAGAGTCTCAATTTGAACTGATCAATTCCGGAAGCAACTTGGCTATTTCATTTGGATTCAGAAGAGTGACAAATGGATTTTGGTCAGTTTCAATCTTGAATTGGAACTCCATCACATAATCTGAAATACTTCACGCATTCCTGTTAAACAAACTTTTTCAACTGTGATAGAAGGCCGTTCTCTGTCTTTTAGAGATTGAATGGCATAATGGATTGGAATCTGTTTTCTATCTTTCTGCACCTGAGTGAGTCTTGTCCCCAGTTTTGTTGAAGATTCATTACCTGTTATCACAGGTAGTTAATGTGGATCACAGCATGCTAGGATTCTAAGGATATCAGGATTTGCTCAATTTGGCTCAGGTTTTTACTGATTGACATTCCGGCAGTTTTATTTTCTATCTTTATTTGATTTTGATTTATACTACTTTGGCATCCTTGTATTTGTTCTTTAATATTAGCACCTTTTTCATCTGCAAATTTTCTCTAATTTCCTTACGTAATCCTATGCAACCATCCAAATTTCCAAAGAACTCATTGGACTGAAAAAGGTTTCTTCAGCACTTTCTGCCCCTTTTAAATTTAATGAGCTGAAGTCTCAACAAGAGCTCACACTTTTCATGATCTCATCTAAGGCTACTACTGAACAAGTCAGATTCCAACGTGAAATATGTCTTGATTGGTCTTTTTAATTTAATATCAATCACTGAAGCCATAGGCATAGAATGCTCCAGAGTTTTCTTCAACAGTAAAAATAAAACAATTGTATTACATAAAAGAAAAATAAATCACAAAATATGAAATACAGTTTGAAATATCTTTAAACACAGCAAAATGAAGTCTCACCACCTATTCCCTAATACTTTTACAGCCTTTCAAATGCAGAAAAATTACCCTTTAACATTAAAACTTTAGCTTTGACCTAATTGCTTTATCCATTTCTGTCCTGTGAACTGTGAAGACATTTTGTTTGAATACACACAACACAGAGCTTAAACTTTTTCAGTCTTTTAACAGATTCACCAATTTCTAACCAAACACATTTAGTCTGGTAGCTTCATAAGCTCAACGTTTATATAAAAAATAACTGAGCTTTCCCCCTAACTGTCCTACATTTCTTTCTACAAGAGGAAGTGTATTTGTTTTATAACAATAATCCACTGTCTTCTGAAACAGCTCAAAAAACTTTCAATGTCTTTGAATGGTCTAAATAAAAAGCAAATAGATGTATTCAATGTTTAAACACCCTCTCAGTGATAAACCCCACAGTACAAACAATCTTGGCTTGACATTCCAAATGTTTGCAGTCACCTGCTTGCTGACTCATGCTAAAGTTGATCATAATTCTGGAAACAACTCTCAGATATTATTCTTTTTCTAAACTGTTCACAAAGGGAGCTAACACCCATGTATCACTAATTTAAAATCCAAACTCTAACAATGATATTACTATCTAAATGACTGACACACCATTCATTACACTATTCACTTACACTTTACACTATTCACTTACAGTTTTATACTTACCGAGTCTATCCTACCAATCATTATCTTTAAGCCTATTTACCATCTGAGCTATTCAATTAGCTAAAATACAGATCCCGTCTACCAAAGGACTAGCTCCCTTTTTACCCACCACTGATGAACAAAGACACCTTGGATTGCAGGTTCAAAGTTCCTTGAAAATAGAGTCTCGGTAGATAGAATAGTGAAGAAGGCATTTACTGGTCAGAACATTGAGTAGAGGAGTTGGGAGGTCATGTTGCGGCTGTACACGACATTGATTAGGCCACTTTTGGAATGTTGCGTATAGTTCTGGTCTACCTCCTATTGGAAGGACGTTGTAAAACTTGAGAGGGTTCAGAAAATATTTACAAGGATGTTGCCATGGTTGGAGGGTTTGAGCTATATGGAGATGCTGAAAAGGCTGGGCTGTTTTCCCTGGATCATCAGAGGCTGAGGGATAACCGTATAAAGATTTATAAAATCATGAGGGGCATGAATAAGGTAAATAGACAAGATCTTTTTCCTAGGTTAGGAGAGTCCAGAGCTAGAGGGCATACATTTAGGGTGAGAGGGGAACGATGTAAAAAGGGACCTAAAGGGCAACGTTTTCACCGCAAAGGGTGGCACATGTATGGAATAAGCTGCCAGAGGAGGTTATAGAGGCTGATACAATTACAACATTTAAAAGACATCTGGATGGGTATATGAATAGAGGGATATGGGCTAAGTGCTGGCAAATGGGACTAGATTAACTTAGCATATCTGGTTGGCATGGACGGTTGGACCAAAGGGTCTGTTTCTGTGACTATATGGTTTGAGTGCTCAGTGTTGAAATACCTGGCTCCTACACATTTCACTCACCAACAAATTTAAACTTAGCAATTTTTTCCATGCCAATTTATGCTGTAGTTCAGGTATCAATCTAGAGATTGTTACATTTAAACATCTGCATTTTAATTTGTACTTTATTTCCTCAAACTCCTTCTGAAAGACCTCATTTCTAGTTCCCCTTCCATTATAGATTCCTAACTAAATACTCAACAACAGTATACTTGGTTGCTTCTCCAAATCTTCACCAGTTGTATGATTGCTGCTGATTGACACCCTGTTTGCTTCTAATAATTTTTGTAATAATAATCAATGTGCCAGAAAATTACATTGGCTGATAATTTTTTTAATAGTGTTAATATTGCCTATTGTGACTTGCAACATACACAATTTATTTTAGGGGTTTTTGGCTTTTAAATTAGTAACTTGTGGGTTTTCAGTGAGTATGAGGTTATTCATTAGTAAATATTTTTGTAGTCATGGGTGATTTCTTTTAAAAAACAAATTTTGTGGGCTGGGTTTAGAAATAACGTTTTTTTTCTGTAAGTTTGTAGGGCTTTATAACAAGGTGAACAAGCTTCCATTTAGAATGTCAGAGAGCTTAAGGCAATATACATAGCTTAGAGACAGATGTGTTGTTTTGTGTTTTATTTTGAGTCTTGGACAGTCCGGTGTAGTCATTTGATGTAGACTTTGTATAGATCAATATTCTGGAGAAGTGAAGGATATACTGAAACTGGATTACCTAAGAATCTTGCGTTGGCGATAATTCCAAACAGAAGTGTTGGGATAAAGCCTTGAAGAGATTAGTTAAAACTGCAAACGTTTAAACTCAGGTGTCTAATTGATCCAGAAAGAAGCTCTCTGAAGTTTCAGTCTGTAAGTTAGTCAGAAGACGTTCAAAACTATCGATGGTATTAGAGACAGAGACTCTGGTATATAAGTACTGCTTTGGGTACTGTACAAGATGTGTTTTTAATTACTATACCAGGGTGTGTTTTTCATGCTATACAAAAGATACTGTTTCTCTTGTAAACGAGTGATTTGGGATTAATCAGATTATATTTCGACTGTGTTTAAACATCTTTGAAATTATCTTATAAATAGATGTTTTGGATTATTCTATTTTGTCATCATTTATTTTGTTAATAAACTTCTGTTCTATTATTAAAGCAAAATCTGCAGCATTGCATGCTTACATTTCACTGTGGAACCCTTTCTTTAAAACCGTAAAATAAATTATGACCTATCAAGCCAGGTTTCAGTCTAGGATCTGACTTGTCCTGTAATAATGTCAGCCAAGATCATTACATACCACATTCATCAACACATGAATATTTAGTGCAAAAGCCATCGGCAATCTGAATAATTTGAGAATATTTAGTCAATCATGAGTTGTTGAGATTTAAAAAGTACTTTGCAATAGTTCAATCATTTCACAACTTCTATTTGTATAAGACTGCTTGATTAACGATAGCAATCGGTATACAATAACCAGCATAAATTAAAGTCAACCATATTTTCATGACATAGTTGTAATTTAATCTGAGAAACTGAACAGTTTCTCTTGGAAATTACACGCAAATGAAATAAGAATGCTGGCCACATGCCATTGCAGTGGTGCAGAGCAATCACGGAGCTTATAGTTAAAGTTGGCCACAGTGGACTTTGTGATGTAGATGCATCATCTGTTTAGATAAAAAGGTTTATAAAGGTGAAAATAACAGACAGAAAAGATGCATAGAAAAGTGAAAGTTGGAAGAGGGAAAGAAAAGAGCAAATATCAAAAGCATTGTGTTTAAATATATGTTACTGAGTAAAGTCAACTGTAAATTTATTACTACAGCATTTTACTAAGAGAATAAACTTTACCAGAAAAACAAAAATCTTAAACTTGTAGCTTTCTTTTAACACAGGGTGTACTGAGTTATTCAGAGGTGTCTTATATTTTTACACATCTTTTGTAATTCTGTTACCCTTGGACTTATTTGAAATTGTACTTTAATTTTAAAAAATCAGGTTTTTGTTATTTTTAAACTTACTGTACATGACTGTTTCAGAAATTTTGAGTTATGTTGGATTCTTGAATTGAAAAATATTTCAGGAACTACTATTTTTGGCCAGAAGTGTCAATAGGCCCACAAAAATGCATGGATTTATGATAGAGATGCACACAATAACTTGCACCTCAAAAACATTCCTGTCATCTATGGTTGCTATTAGTAGCACACAGGCCAGGAAGGTAAGAAATTAAGCATTATGTGACTTGGAAATCCTAAACCATCAATTATCTTCTAACAGGTCACATGAAATGATAACAGATGCCCAGAGCCTGTGATAACCATTATCTATGAGGATTCCTACGGCGATCGAAGAGTCTGCCGAAATTATTTAAATTAACTGATCTTACAAATTGCCCAGGGTCAGCGTTGCATTCCCTAAGCAGGAGAATTTTCCATTGTACTAATCTCTACCAGCACATCCACAGTATTTGATCAATGATCTCTGCACACAAGTCATCTAGTATACATTGCACAGCACGTTTTAAATGTATACTATTACTTGACAATGATTTTCTGTATTTAACAGATGTGAGGCAATTGAGTATGATTACCTTACCTCATTGATTAGGAACTGAAGCTGCAGCACAGCTGCCCCACTTTCATGTTGACAGTAACAATCAACCCCAGGACGACCTAAACTGGTGGAATATGAGTTAAGGAATCTGCTATTCACATGAAAGATACAGTCAGCTTTAAAACAATATTTGTTTAATTTAGCTAATCACTTAAATTGATATTGGTTAAAAATTGCCTCCAATTACAGCTTGAGCTTTTGGATGTATATTTAGTCCATTGATTGAAATATGGAAAACAAAAGCAGGAATAAGCCAGTCCATTGAGCTCACTCCCACCTTCATCCAGATCACGGTTAATCTTCTATCTTAGCACAAAACTTCTACTCTAGAAATCTATTTACTTTCTCAAACGCATTTAGTGACTTGGCTTCACAGCATTCCATGGTACAGAATTCCACAGTTTAACCACCCTGAATGAAGAAATCTCTTATCAGTCCGAAATGGCCTCATGCATATTCTGAGACTGTGATCCATTGCTTTGGATGCCCCTGCCAATGGAAATGTCATGCCTGTATCCAGTCTATCCAGCTGTGTCAGAATTTTATACATGCCAATGAGATCCTCTTTCATTCTTCCAAACTCCAGTAAGTATCAGCCTAGTTAATCTAACATCTCTTCATGCAACCTGCCATCCCAGAAACTTTGCTGCACTCCCTTTAGGCAAACAAATATTTTCTTAGGTAAGGATTCATAAATCCACCAGTAGTAGTCTCACCAAGGCCCTGTATGACTGCAGTACATACTTGCACCAGAACACAAATCTTCCTGCAATGAATGCCACCATTTCCCATGCTTTCCTATCAAAGTGAATAAGTATATACTTTTTCATAATATATTGCATATGTCATTCACCTGCCCACTTAATCAATTTGTTTAAATAACCCCGAAGCCTCTTGATATCCTCCTCCCCACAAAAAAATCCACCTTGTTCTGTGTTATCAAAAACATAGAAATCTTACATTTGATCCCCTCATCCAAATTATTGATATATATTCATGGTGAATAGCTGGGGTCCAAGACCTGATTTCCCCTGGTCACATCTTTCACTCAATAAAAGACCTATTCCTTCCCAGTCTATTTTCAGTCTCCTCACCGATTCTCAATCCATGCTAGTACACTATTATAATCTTGTGTTTCTATTTTGCACAATAATATCTGAAATTGGACTTTTAAGTTTTCAGAAAATCAAATTACAATTACAATTCAGAGCTCTTTCATTCAAATATAATTTAGGACAACTGCCTAAGTCGATGTCAGAAATACTCACGAATGCAACAAAAAAAAACTTGCATGCAAAACCCAGTTCAAAAACAGATAGTAATCTTTCAACTTTGGGAGCTGAGATCAAGTCTAGTCCAGACAAATAACATTGCATTTTCTTTCCTAACTGCCAACTGAATCTGCATGTTAGTCTTAAGAGAATATTGAACTAAGACTCCCAAGTCCCTTTGAGTTTCAGAATTCCAAAGCCTTTCCCCATTTAGAAAATAATTGATGCCTCTATTATTCCTACCAAAGAGCATAACCTTACACTTTCCCACATTGTACTCCATCTTTGCCCACTTTTTTAGCCTGTTCAAGTACCTCTGCAGCTTTTCTGCTTCCGCAACACTACCTTTCTCCCCACCTTTCTTTGTGTCACCTGCAAACTTAGCAAAAATGCCCTCAGTTCCTTGGTCTTGATCGTAAATGTATCATATGAATAGTTGTGGTCCCAACACAGGTGCCTGTGGAACTTCACTAGTTAATGGCTGATCCTGAAAAATACCCCTTTTTACCCACTCTCTGCCTTCTGCCAGTCAGTCATTCCTCTATTCATGCCCCTAAAACCATGGGTTATCTTATTTAGCAGTCTCCTATCCGGCAACTTGTCAAAGGCCTTCTAGGAATTCAAAAGATCACATCACTGGCTCTCCATTGTTTAATTTGTTTGTTACCTCCTCAAAGAATTCTAACAGATTTGTCAAGCATTTTGACTTTGACAAAGTCATTGAGAAAGTGAGGACTGCAGATGCTGGAGATCAGAGTCAAAACATGTAGTATTGGAAAAGTACAGCCAATCAGGCAGCATTTGACAAAGCTATGCTGACTCACCCCTATTTTACCATACCGTTCAAAGTACTCAGCAATCTCATCCTTAATAATAACCTCTAAAATCTTACCAATGACCAAGATTAGGTTAACCTGTCTTCTATCTCCCTTCATTCTTAAACAGGGGTGTAATATTAGCCATTTGTTATTAGCTGTTGATACCTGAAGATAAGATTAAATACGAAAATATGAGCTGAAATTCTTTCTGACACAGAATTTCTAAAGACTTTGTGACGGAAATTAACAATTTATGCTAAATGGACAAGCCAGTAAATTCATAAGATCTGTCTTCATTGTGCATATCATTAAAATGTGGAATTTATGTTTTAAAAATTGACTAATTTATCTGTCAAGTGTTTAACTTATGATGATTCTGATTTTATGATAGAGTAGACATCGATGGCATATCATCTGTGAAGCAGAACTTTGATGCAAGGACTTCAATGATTAATTTATAAATGATCCCCTCCCTGGTAGGTACCCTGCTCACAAAATTTATGTTTTAAAAAAAGTCAATTTAACTAGGCTTTCTTGAGTGAACAGAAGAATGAATTTATTAGTTACTAAGCCAGAGAAGAAATAATAATACGACGCATCCACAGATTAGGAATATGTATGAGTTAAAACAGAAATAAAATAAAAAAGATATACAGCTCAGACTCAGTCATTTGTGGTAAGTAAGTGGAAGAACATTGCAGCTAATATCATGGTTATTGCTGGTACCACTGATACTGATAGTCAAATAATAGAATGAGAGATTTGTCACTTTGCAGACCAATTGAAATTAATTTGGCCTGGTACCTTTCAACAGTGGTTGGCTGGCAGCACTTAAGAGACTGACTGTCATTTTCTGTCCTTTACAAGTATTGCAGCAATGTTTAATAGATGTATTAAATGTGATGACTTTTACAGCAAACTAATCCACACATTCAGCATCAAGTCAATAACAGAGACCAGGTTTGAAGATTGCTTTGACTCATTTTTAATCCGTGCCATTGTGTATTCTTGAAAAAGGAAATCCAACTCTCTCTTGCTCAGACTGTTGTCTGATTTTAACCATTATTTTCACAATCTGAAATACTCAGGGAATTATGGTCTACTTTGCAGTGCATTCCTCTCTTTGTAGTCTTCTTGACAGCTGCAGATGCGACACTCTGGAGTTCATCTCAAGGAAACTAATCAGAATTACATTTGCAATCCCTTTGGCTGTATTAGTCCTCTTTTAAAAAACACTCGGAATTTAAAAGTTTGAGATATTCATAGGTGATACAAGGTTATGATCCATTGTCATACCAACATCTAGCTGTTTTTTATGTCAATAATAATTACCAAATATATTTTATTTATATTATGCTAATGCTTCAGAAAATGTTCCAAAAATCCAAGAAAAAGTATAGGACTTCAATTGTCCCAATTGACTAACTCGGGTAGTCAGTGTGTGAAAGATTTACAGGGAGAGGGATTCTTAAAATACTTCTAGAAGAGCTTTCCAACATGTAGAAGGTTATACAAGAGAGGAGCACTATCCTGCACTTAATTTTAGGTAATGAAGCTGGGCAAATGTTTGAGCTATCAGTGGGGGAATGTTTTGCAGACAGTGATCATAACTCCATTAGAATTAAGATTGTTATGGAAAGGACAAAGGTGGACCTGAAATCAAGGTTATAAACTGAGGAAGGTTGATTTTAATAAGATCAGATATGATTTGGCTATATTTGGCCATAGTAGAATGGGAACATTTACATTTGGGTAAATGTGACAGAGCAGTGGCATACATTCAAGAAGGGAATAGGGAAAGCATAAGGTCAACATGTTCCAGTAAGGACAAAGGGAGGAGCCAACAAATCCTGTGAACACTGACTGTCAAGGATACAGGATTGAATAGAGGAAAAAAGGGAGGCTTATCGCAGATACCATAGACTCAAAACAACAGAAGCCCCAGAACAGTACAGAATGTGCAAGAGATAATTAAAAAGGAAATCAAGAGAGCAAAAAGGGCACATGAAATAGTAATGGTAGGTAAAATAAAAGAAAATCCTAAATTATTTTACAGATACATAAGGACAAACTGATAACTAGGGAAATAATAGGGCCTATTAATGACAGTGTTAATTTGTGCATGGAGCCAGAGAACATTGGTAGGGTTCTAAATGGAAATTGTGTCAATATTCACTAATGAGAGGGCTAGACGAGAGCCAACGTGGTCCTGTTATTCAAGAAGGGAGCAAGAGATAAACTAGGAACTAGAACTTGTCAATCTAATGTCAGTGATAAGCAAAACTATTGAAAGCAATTCTGAAGGACAAAATGAACTTGTAAATGGGACAGGCAGGAATTATCAAGAATAGTCAGCATGGTTTTGTTAAAGGGAGATCATGCCTCACCAATTTGATTGATTTTTTTTTGAAGTGGTGACCAGGTATGTAGATGAGGGTACGCTTTCGACATAGTCCATTTGGACTTCAGGAGGACTTTTGATGAGCATGGAAGACTGGTAGCAAGGTAAGAGCCCATAGGATCCAGGAAAATTTGGCAAATTGGATCCAGAATGAGCAGCAGGAAGCATATGATGATGGGCAAGGTATTCTTGTGACTTAAAGCCTGTGTCCAGTAAGGTTCCACAGGGATCAGTCTGGGGTCCCTTGCTGTTTGTGGTATACATTAACAATTTAAACTTGAGTGTAGGCTGGTTGAGCAGTAAGTTTGCAAGTGATACAAAAATTGGTGCGGTGGTAAATAGTGAGGACGATGGCCTTAGGTTACAGAAGGATATAGATGAGTTGGTCAGATGGGCTGATCAGTGGCAAATAGAGTTCAATCTGGATAAATGTGAGGTGATGCAATCAGTGTAGACAAACAAATCAAGTGAATAAATGATAAATGGTAAGATGCTGAGAAGCACCAAGGATCAGAGGGACCTTGTTGTTCATGTCCACTGGTCCCATAAGATAGTGAGAGAAGTAGATAAAAATGACTAAGGTGGCATTTGGGATAGTTGCCTTAATCTGTCAAGGTGTAGAGTTTAAGTGATGTGATGCTGGAACTGAATGAAATGATTATTAGATCACAGCTAAAGTATCGTGTGTGGGTCTGGAATCCACATTAGAGGAGGGGAGTGATTGCGCTGGACAGTGCAGAGGAAATGTAAAAGAATGTTGCCTGGGCTCAAGAGTTTTATTATGAAGAAAGATTGGATAGGCTAGGGGCTGTTTTACTTCGAACAGAGGACACGATTGGGGGAATTGGGCGGAGGGCCAGACTGAGATACTTGAACATATTCTGGTCATAGACAAGGTAGACAAGAAGAAACCTTTGCCTTTGGTGGAAGGATCAATCACCAGGGATTTAGATTTAAGATAAGGAACAATGCTTATAGGAGATGTGGTGATTTTTTTCATCCAGACGTAATGAGAACCTGGAATATACTGCCTGTAAAAGTGATAGTGCTATTTAAGAAATATTTAGATTTAGAGGCAATAGCAATAGTTATTTACAGCAATAACAAAACTTTGGACCAAGTGCTGGGAAATAGGACTAGAATAGTTAGGTCTTTCTTTTGACTGGTGCAGACTTGATGTGCTGAAGGGCCTTTTACTGTGCTGTAAACCTCCTTGACTCTAATCAATATCGCACCTTATTGGCATCTTTAGCCTTCTGCTACTGTGTAAGCTTGATGCAAAATAGTTTGTATCAAAATTATCCTGCAAGATAATGGCTAAGCTTATTAAACCATCACTTGTTGTAAATCACCAAAACTTATGAAAGGGCATTAGGCCATCAGTTTTGGCCCAAAGGGTGCTCTGTTTTCCTCAGGGTCCTCTGAAAGAGGAATGTATCTTAAACAATTTAACAACAGGTTAAGTTAGCCATTTCACTGCTTATTTACTGTAAACATGAGTGGCATTCTACACTAACATTAGGAATCTTAGAAAATTACTTTTCACCATACAATTAGTAATATGCTCTATGGTTTGCTGACAGGTATTTAAGTCATTTGTCCCAGTGACTGATAGATCATATCAATCAACACATCCCTTCGATTGCCCTCAACCAGTAGCGTGACAAACACATTCAACAAGCCTATGTTTGCAATACTCAAAACAGTATGTCCAACAGTAGAAACGATTTTGCAATTGGACAAAAATAAAAATCCTGATACTGCTAAGGATTACATTGGAAATCAATTTCAGATTGTTTGTTAGGCTTGCAGTAAAATTTGAAACAAAACAGAAGTTGCTGGAAAAGCTCAGCAGGTCAGGCATCTTCTATGAAGAGAGTCAAAGTTAACATTTTCGTTCCTCAGAAGTAAGATTTGCAGTAAGATTCATTTGCTCATGCTAAAAGCTATATAAATTCACATACAGGCCAATGTCCTTTGCAGACAAAGGGATACGTTCATTAACAGTTGCACCTTTTTCAATGATCAAAGGGTTATAGAGAAACAAACAATCCCCATTGCATTCCTCATGCAATGCCCTGACCAGTCAGAGTCGACCTGCTTGGTTTGAGTGCAATCAGCTAATTAAGATTTGCTGTTAACAATTTCTGTTGCACTTACATGCCAACTGTGGTCTAATCAATCAGCACCCTTTCTATTGCTGTAGAAGTTATTGTACTCTTTTTAGGTTTTTTTTGCATCTCAATTCTGCAAGATGCAAAGCTTCAGCTTTGTCTCTTTTTCGTAATGTCTAACATTATACTTAATTCTTCATTATATTTGGATCCTTGAATCATGCTCCTAGCTTACTGTTCTCTCATTAAAATATTTTAAACTGTGTCAGAAGCAAATTATAATAATTTATTTACATTTGTTCAACAATATATCAGCATGCTTTCAGTTAGAAGCACTTATTCATCTCAATGGTCCAAAACATTCTATCAAAATAATGGGGGAGGGGTGAGCACAAAAGTTCTCTCTGTTATTTAAATGTAAATGGCATGGAGAATTAAAACAGGGTGGATGTTCAAAGAAATGCAGAAACCAAAATGTCGTGAGTTGAGATACGTCTTTCCATCTTCAGTTTTGTTGACAAAATGGCATAATAATTATTAACTACTGCCCGCTTAGTTCCCTGCAATGAAAATCATTACTTCATAATTCTCAGGTATAAACAGATTGAATATCTTTTACAAAACATTTTGTCTTCATTTCCTCATTCTTGATCCATTTTTCCCCTCTAATGTTCTTTCTGTACCAAATTTGATTTTTAAATTACTTAAAAATTATGCAGCCTTGTTCTGACTCTGCAGAGAATTTCAGAATCCTTCAATCACATTGGTCATGCAGATACAGAGAAGCTTGCCTATACCAGCAACACATTTCAGCTCTGATCTCCAGCATCTGCAGACCTCACTTTTTACTCGAAGATTTTAACCTACTGCGAATCCTCTTGCAAGGATGCCTTCCTTGAAGAAGCTCTCTTCCTCCCTCTACAAGGATTTCAGGGAGTCTCTCTCTCACTGCACCCCCCCAGGTCATCTCCTCTGCCATACCTTTTATCTTAGCCTGCTGGACACACTTTCCTCATTCCTGATGAAGGGCTTTTGCCCGAAACGTCGAATTTCCTGTTCCTTGGATGCTGCCTGACCTGCTGCGCTTTAACCAGCAACACATTTCAGCTATTCACTTACATTTCATAGCTTTGCTCCAATAGGTATGGTGGGGAATTAATAGTGAGCAGTTGTATTAAGTATGTACTACAGTTTTATAACATCTTTAGATCGTGACCTTATGACATTTCATAAAAATTGGTAACGAATCTTTGACACAATACAGACATAGAACATAGAACAGTACAGCACAGAACAGGCCCTTCAGCCCACGATGTTGTGCCAACCACTGATCCTCATGTATGCACCCTCAAATTTCTGTGACCGGATGCATGTCCAGTAGTCTCTTAAATGTCTCCAATGACCTTGCTTCCACAACTGCAGCTGGCAACACATTCCATGCTCTCATTTAAGTTTTCATTCCTCAGGCTATCTTGCTTCATCATCAGAAAAGCCAATTTGGGATGGTGGAGTACAATTTTGTTTTAAAAAACTTTTTGCCTTCAACAATATATATTCTCATCAAGGCTTTTCTAGACTGGAATAAATTTTTGCTGGGCATTAGATACATTTGGTAAAATATTTGCCAGTGCTCATCGACTAATTTCCCCGTTGGCCCATTTTCCCAGGCGGCTTTAGACAACTTTCTCTTCATACCTCTGTATTAACCTTATTTAAATTGAGGACACTGGTTTGAGATTCGAGTTGTTGTCACTCAAATTGAATTTGAAATTCCACTATATTCTGTTGCTACCTCCTAAATGATCCTTAGCTATGAAATCTCTTCTTATTAAACCTACCTCATTACATTTTACTAGATCTAAAAGATCCTGTTCCTGCTCAGAGAAACAAGCCATGGTGCAGTCTACAAATTCACCGTCCACTTTATCCTTGTTCATCAGATTTGTCCATTCAATATGCAGATTGGGGCACTCATGACAACTGTAGTGCCCTTCTAACATGCATCCATTATTTCCTGATGTACATTTTGTTCCATAGTAAGGCAACTCTTTGAGGGGCTATAGATGACTCTTACTCATGATTTCTTTCCTTTGTCATTCCTAATTTCTGCCAACCCTGATTCCACATACATCATGATGAAATGCACCTTTAGCATTCTAACCACCGTACTGGTATCTTCCTTTATTTAATAAAAATACTCCACCTCCTTTTCCTTTTTGCTTATTCTTCTAGAATATTTAATATTAAATTCTTAAGTTTTCACTTTTTATCATTATTATTTTCACTCTTTTGAATTTCTGGGGCATTCTTCTGCTCATACTTTCTGTCCCTTTCTGTCACATTTGACCTCTCAAAAACAAATTGCTGGAGAAACTCAGCAGGTCTGGCAGCATCTGTGGGGAGACAACAGAGTTAACGTTTCAAGTCCATTGACCCTTCTTCAGAACTAGAAGCAGCTAGGAAAAAATGATGTTTATAGAATGGCAGCTAACTGGAAATGTGATCTCATTTTTGCAGGCATAACATAGGTGTTCTGCAAAGCTGGCACCAGTCTGTGTTTAATCTCTTTAGTGTAGAGAAGACAATACTGTGAACAGTTTATACAGTAGAGTGGATTGAATGAAGTGCACGTAAATCAATGCTTCACCTAGAGGATGTGTCGGGGCCTTGGATGGTGAGGAGAGAGAGAGAGGAGTTAATGAGTAGGTGTTGCATCTTCTGCAATTGCATGAAAAGGTGATGTGGGGAGCTGTTGGGAGTGGAGGCGGAGTGAACCAGATTGTCCTAAAGGGAAAAGTCCTTGCAGAAGGCTGACTGGGGAATAGAGGGGAATGTGTGTTTGGTGGTGGCATCCCACTGCAGGTGGCAGAAATGATGGTTTATGGCCCTTTGGATGCAGAGGTTGGTGGGATGGAAAGTAAGGACAATGGGGACACTTTGTCCTTAGGAGGGAAGGAAAGGAGTGAGGACAGAATTGTTGGAAATGGGTCGGCCACAACTGAGGAACTGTAGACCATGGGGAATCCTTGGCTGAGGAAAAAAGTAGACATTTTTGAGATTCCCCTTGTAGAATGTAGAACCATCAGACCAAATCTATTGGAGATGGATAAATTGCAAGTATGGAATGGAGCTCTTAAAGCAAGCAGGATGCAAGAATATATAGTCAACGTAACTATCAGGGGGTTTGTAATGGATATCGGTGGCTAGCTTTTACCTGAAGAAAACAGAAATGTCAAGGAAAGGAAGAGTTAAGTCAGAAATGGACCAGGTGATGGTGAAGGAAGGATGGAAATTGAAAAAGGAGAAATTGTTCAAAGTGAGGATGAGCTTGGCCAGGTATGGGAGGGTAGTGATGGAGGATGGGGACAGCTCAGGTCTTCTTTCAAGGAAGAAGCAGAAAGCCCTCAAACCATTCTGATGAGGGATGTACAAACAGAGGAATTACATATCTATTTGTGAAGCGAAAGTGGCTGGTGCAAGCAAACTGAAAATTTTGAAACCGAGAAAGCGTCAGTAGAATCACAAATCTAAGTGGGAAGAAAAATTTCAAGTCACGGTAGAAAGAAATTAGTTTTCCATAGTTCTCACTACAGCTGCTGCCAGATTTGTATTTAAACTGAGAGGGTGCTGTTATGTGCACAGCAGAATGTAGGCGAATGTCACTTTTTCACATTAAAATGTTCCTACAATGAGAGCAAGTACATGGCTTAATGCTGTTGCTGACCTCATAGGTCACCCTGTCAGCCACACTTTCTTAGCAGCTAGGTCTTATTACTGAGGGGAAAAGGTCTCTTTCTGACTCCACAATGACTCCAACAAGAGACCAAGTGAGACACCATTGAAAGGAAGACTTGCACTTACATCACACATTTCACAGCCTCAGGTTGTCACAAATGCTTTCCTTTATTGGTCAGAGCATTGAGTATAGGAGTTGGGAGGTCACGTTGCAGCTGTGCAGGACATTGGTTAGGCTACTTTGGAATATTGCGTGCATTTCTGGTCTTCTTCCTATCGGAAGGATATTGTGAAACTTGAAAGGGTTCAGAAAAGATTTACAAGGATTTTGCCAGGTTGAAGAACTTGAACTATAGGGAGAGGCTGAATAGACTTGGGGCAGTTTTCCCTGGAGCATCTTGGCTGACGGGTCACCTCATAGCGGTTTACAAAATCATGAGGGGCATGGATAGGATAAATAGACAAAGTCTTTTCCCTGGGGTGGGAGAGTCCAGAACTGGAGGGCATAGATTTAGGGCGAGAGAGGAAAGATATAAAAGGTACCTAAGGGCAACTTTTTCATGCAGAGGGTGGTGCATGTATGTAATTAACTGCCAGAGGAAGTGGCAAAAGCTGGTACAATTGCAACATTTAAAATGCATCTGGATGGGTATATGAATAGGAAGGATTCAGAGGGATGTGGGCCAATTGCTGGCAAATGGGACTAGCTTAGGTTGGGATATCTGGTTGGCATGGACAAGTTGGACCGAAGGGTCTGTTTATATGCTGTACATCTCTATGACTCTATGACTAAGTACTTTACATTCATTTATATATTTTAAAACAAAATCACTTTTTCTAACAGAGAACAGTGGTCATATGGAATGACGAAGTAGCATTTAATCATTTTGATATCAATCTTATACTTGTGCCTTTCTTGGCAACTCACACTACCTGCAAATGTCAGAGTTTATCTTACTGGATATAAAGATTGTGTCATGCTAGTCCTTGTTCTGCTGCGCAAAAAAAAGACAGAATTTGAAAGATAATGAGTTAACTAAATTAAAAGACACTGATAGATGTACTGAATGTTCTTCTAGTTGTGGGATCCCTTTGTGTTTCCTGATTTATAGGGGGACAGAGCCTCTGTGTAAACCAGTAGGTTTTAATTCTGGAAATGGATCCCATAGCCTTATAACTCTGAAATTAGATAATTTCTGGTCTCTCTAAATTTCTAACTCATATCTATGTCCCCTCCTGACTCCTGGACTGCTAGAAACCACCATTCTTTCATAATTTTATGCACTTCTACAATAATATTCAACATTTTGCATATTTTAAGATTGTACACTGGTTGATCATTATCTATTTAATTTCCTATCTAACATGAGGTGCTCCCCTTAATGTTTAATGAATTCACAGTTCCAAATCCCTTGTGGTTACCAATCAGCGCTGTAACAGACTACTGCTGTTCAGAGGATAATTACTACTACTGTTTTTAGTAATCAAAATATACCACTTCATAGTTACATACATTAAATTCTGTCATTTATAAGTAAACACATTCTTATCAGTATTTCATTGTAGCTCCTTTTTGGTCTGCTAATGAATATTGCATATTTAGAAATCAGCTTCAAATTTCAACATACTTCCCACTAAAGGATCATATCCAAATCATTATCATGTGCAGTAAAAAGTAGCCCCTGTATTGAGCACTGAGACATCACTTGCTACTTCCAAACATTCTTTGAAAAAGTCATTAATTTCTATTTTGTTTTTTTTTCCACAATAGCCAAATTTTTTTTCACAGCCCCTCAATTCAGATTCTTGAACTCTACAATCTGTGACATGTTCCCCTCGTGCGTGTCTGGTATCTTCTCAAGGTAGACAAGCAGGAGGCTGTAAGAATGCAGCAAGCCAGACATCAGGAGGTGGATAAGTCGACATTTCGGGTGTAATCCTTCTTCAGGACTGGGGGTGGGTGTAAGAGGAGCTGCAGATAAAGGGGTTGGCGGGGCAGGGTGGTGAAGTGGGGATAGGTCAATACAGTCAGAGGGTAGGATCTGGTTGGTCAATGGGATGAATGAATCTGGTAGGTGGCTGCGAGGAGTGGAAAGGAGGGGGTGGAGCTGGGAAGGGAGTCAGGGTGAGGGAATGGAGGTTATTTGAAATTGGTGAATTCCATATTGAGTCTTCTGGGCTGGAGGCTGCCCAGGTGGAAGATGAAGTGTTGTTCCTCCAACCTGCAGTTTGGTTCGTTGTGGCAATGGAGGAGGCCAAGAATGGTCATGTAAGAAGGGGAGTGGAAAGAGGAATAAAAATGGACAGTGACTTGGAGGTCCAGTTGGCCCCTGCAGGCCTGGCTGAGATGCTCAGCGAACCATTCCCAAAGTTTACGCTCAGTCTCCCCGATGTAAACAACATCACATCAGGAGCACCAGATGCAGTAAACTAGGTTGGAAGAGAGGCAGGTGAATCTCTATCTCACCTGAAAGGACTGTTTGGGGCCCTGGATGGAGGTGAGGGGGATGGTGTGTCGGCAGGCTTTACATCTTTTGTGTCTGTAGAGGAAGGTACCTGGAGGTTCAGGTGAGGGGGTGGCACAAACCAAGGACTGGTGGAGGGAACCATCTTTACCGAAGGCAGGGAGGGGTGGGCAGGGCAAGATGTTCTTGGTGGTGGGGTCTAGTTGGAGTTGGCACAAATGTTTAAGGATGATGAGTTGGATGCGGAGTCTGGTAGGGTGGTAGGTGAGGACAAGGGGGACTCTGTCTTTATTGCATTTCGAGGGAGGGTTTAGGGCAGTGGAATGGGGAATGGAGGTGGTGCAGTGGAGGGATGTCTGGGTGTTCGAAATAGGTGGACATCTGATGCTTGGGAGTGAATGTCTCCTCGTCCGAGCAGATATGGCAGAGGTGCAGGAATTTGGAGAATAGGATGGAGTTCTTACAGGATATGTGGTGTTCTCTACATTGGGGAGACCAAACATAAACTTAGAGAGTGGTTTGCCAAGCATCTCAGCCAGGCCTGCAGGGACCAACTAGACCCTGCCCGCCCCCCAGCCCCGGCCATCGCCCATTTTAATTCCCCTTCCCACTCCCTTTCCAACATGACCATACTGGCATCCTGCATTGCCACAATGAACCAAACCACAAATTCGAGGAACAACACCTCCTCTTTGGCCTGGGCAGCCTACAGCCCAGAGGATTCAACATGGAGTTCTCCAATTTCGAATCACCTCCCTTCCCAGCCAACTACCCCTTCCATCCACCTACCAGATTCATTCCTCCCATTGACCAACCAGGTCGTACCCTCTGCCTGTCTTCACCTATCCCCACTTCACCACCCTTCCTCGCCACCCTGTTTATCTGCAGCTCCCCTTATACCCAACCCCAGTCCTGAAAAAGGATTACACCTGAAACATTGACTTGTCCACCTCCTGATGCCGTCTGGTTTACCGTATTCTTCCAGCCTCCTGCTTGTCTACTTTGGATTCCAGCATCTGCAGTTTTTTTTACTCTAATTCATCCTCAAAGCATCCTATGAGGTTGACCAAGTCAAATCTTTTCTTTTTGAAATCTATGCTTTCTACTTTTATCTACTTCTCTTCATTCACTTACATGGTATATCCATCCTTAATTAGGAACTCAATTTTACTCCAAAGATATTAAATTAATTGACCTGTAATTGTCTACATTAACTCTGACTCTCTTTTGAAAAATGTATATTACATTGGACACTCTCCAAATGCTCTGGCACACATCCATAGAGTCCTAAAAGTGTAATTGTTGGGACCTTGTCAAATTCTTCTTTCAATTTCTCTTAGGATTTTAGGATGTATTCAATTAAACTCTGGATTCCTTCAGCCTAATTAATCACAGCATCACAGAAGCACAGACTTGTTACAGCATTGAAGGAGGCCATTTAGCCCATTGCATCATCTCTGGCTTGTTAAATGAGCATCATTTCCTCGTGCCTTTTTCCTGCTTTCCCAATACCCTTGCATCTTATTTTTATCCAAATAATCATTAAATGCCTCAACTGAATCTGCCTTCAAAATATGCCCAACTTTTCATGTTATTTTCATAACACTGCTAATTGCAAAAATCTCTGGGAAATCTGTCAACCACGGTTCCACTTTCTATAACTCCAGTGTTGATTTTGGCCAATCATGTTAAAATTTTCGAAACATCCCATTACAACATCCCTAACGATAGATTTTGGCTTTCTCACTTTTCAGAATAGTAATATTTAAGATACACAGCCTGTCAATATTAGTACTGCATTACAAAGTGCATCACTTCATATCCTCTGTATGAAGTTCACGGTCACGATCTCCCCATTTCACCATCCTGAAGCATAAAATATCCTCATATGATCTATTACTTTGTCGAATTTCATAATGAATGCAAACTTATGCTATTTCCTGTATCCAAATCTGGCTTGTTTTTTAAAAACTGTAAAGAGCAATGAACAACAATTGACCCTTGAGAATGCCACTACAAATAACCAGTCTGAAAAACACACCGAGAATTATTCTCTGCTTTCTGAACCAATTTTGTATTCATACTGCCACTTTCCACTTATTCCATAGAATCATACAGTGCAGAAGAGGCCTATAGAGCGCACTAACAAAAAAATACTCTTAAATCGACACTTTCCAATTATGGCCCATAGTTTTGACTGTTATGATGTTTCAAGTGCTCATCCAAGTACTTTGTCCAAGTTTTGAGGTTTCCTATCTCAACTACCCTCCTAAATAATACATTCCAGACCCCCAACACTCTCTGGGTGAAAACAGTTTTTTTCCCACATCCCCTCTAAATGTCCTGCCTTTCATCTTCAAATTGTGCACCCTTGTTATTGACCCTTCAACTAAGGGGAACAGCTGCTTTCTACCCACCCTGTCTATGCTCCTAATAATCTTATACACCTCGTTCAGGTCCCCTCTCAGCTTTCTCTGTTCTAAATAAAACAACTTAAGCTTATCCAGCCTCTCTTCATAGAGAAACTGCTCTATATCAAACAACATCCTGGTGAATCTCCTTTGCATGTTCTCCAGTGTAATGACATCCTTCCCATGGTGCAATGACCAAAACTGCATGCAGTACTTAGGCTGTGGCCTAACCAAAATCCTATACAGCTCCAACACAGCCTCTCTCCTCTTATAATCTCTGTCATGACAGATAAAGGCAAGTGTCCTGTATGCCTTCTTAACTACCCTATTAATCTGAGTTGCTGCCTCAGGGGTCTGGACAAGCATCCCAAAATTGCACTGTTCCTCTGAGCTTCTTACTATCTTTCAATTCATTAAGTACTCCCTTGTCTTCTTACTTCTTCAAAAATGCATCATCTCACACTTGGTATTATATTCCATCTGTCCATCTAACCATTCCATTTATATCCTCCTGTAACCCAAGACTTTCTTACTGACCTGACCAATCTTTGTGTCATCTACCAAGTCAACTTGTGTCAGCTTGCCAAGAGATCCTTGATCCCATGTGTTTTTACCTTCTTTATCAGTCTCCCATGTGAGATCTTATTAAAGGCTGTGCTGAAATCCAGATAAGCTACATCAACTGAATTACATTATCTATATACCTGGTCACTTTGTTGAAAAGTTCAATCAAATTTGTTGGCCTGACGTCCCTCTGACAAAGCTGACTACCTCTGATCAAACCTAGCCTCTTCAAACGGAGATCAATTCTTTCCTTCAGAATTTTCTCCAATCATTTCCCTATCACTGATGTGAGACTCTGGTCTATAATTCCTTGGTTTATCTCTACCATCCTTCTTGAAAAGTAGAATCACATTTGCTGTCCTCTAGTGTTTTTGTCACCCATCTTG
The DNA here is from genome assembly GCF_020745735.1 of Hemiscyllium ocellatum. NCBI lineage: Eukaryota > Metazoa > Chordata > Chondrichthyes > Orectolobiformes > Hemiscylliidae > Hemiscyllium > Hemiscyllium ocellatum. The sequence goes on along the minus strand of NC_083412.1, from coordinate 62,674,917 downwards.
TGGCCAGAGGGGAATTGCAAATTTGTGTCAGGAACACTGCAATTTTTTTCCTTCATTTCCCACAGCAGCCTGGACCTGGGGATTTGTCCATTTTTAAGCCAGTTAAAACATCCAATACCTCCTCATTTCCAACAAGAACATCATTGACCCTCTTCTCGAATTCTGCACCCACATCTACCTTCTCCAAAATGAAAATAAAAGCAAAGTACTCATTTAACACCCTATCAATGTCCTCAGTTCCACACACAGATCACCCCCTTGCTCCCTATTGAGCTCTAATCTTTTCCTGATTATCCTCTTCCCCTTGATATACTTATAGAATAACTAGGAATTCTCCCTAATCTTAACCACCAGTACTTTTTCAAGGCCCCTTTCTCTCCAAATTGCTTTTTTTAGGTTTACCTCTGTACTTTCTATACCTCACTAAGGTTTGCAAAGATTTACTCCCTTTGCACTTATAAAAAGCTTCTCTTTTCCTTCTAATCATTCCTGAATATCTCAACACATCCAGGGTTCTCTGGGCCTGTTGCTCTACATTTCAACCTAAACAGAACATATTAGGTCTGTACTCCTACTAATTTCTTTTGAAAGCCCTGCACTGTTCTGCTGTAGATTTACACAGAAGTGTGTGGAGCTCACATTTTTGTAATTGGGAACACTTTCTGCATAGGTAGTCATCTAGGATGCTGATAAGGTTTGTGACTTCCCGTGTATGACGGGTCACACATTCCACTTGGGTGATCTCACCTTAAACTTAAATTTACTTCATCTTACTAACTTTTCTAATTACTTAATCTTAAAGACTTTTCCTTTAAACTTAACTTTAGTCAACTTTTCTTGTTCTCTGTAGACAAGCAGGAGGCTGGAAGAACATAGCAAGCCTGAAGAAGGGTTACACCTGAAATGTTGACTTCTCCATCTCCTGATGCTGTCTAGCTTGCTGTGTTCTTCATAGCAAGCCTGAAGAAGGGTTACACCTGAAATGTTGACTTCTCCATCTCCTGATGCTGTCTAGCTTGCTGTGTTCTTCCAGTCTCCTGCTTGTCTATCTTGGATTCCAGCATATGCAGTTTTTTTGTTGTCTCTTTTCTTATTCTCTGGCGTTTTTCAGTTAATCAGTTAATGATCTCCCAGCTCTTAGGCCTTGGACTGCTCCTGCCTCCACTGATCTGTGAAAGTACTTAGCACAACAAGACAGCAAAAAAAAATCCTTGCCCAATTCACCTCACTCCCAGACTTACCAAACTGCCACACTGGTGGGTGATAGTTGCAAGAGACCTTATTTAATACTCTCTGCCTCAGCCACTTCAGGAACTGGTTTAAAACCAGATTAATTAGTAGCCACCATTAACTATCCACGCTACAGAAGCCCCATTAGGAGAGATTGTTTTTACTTTCCTTAGCTCTAAAAGAGTTAACTATTTAGCCTTTAATTAAACGCTATGAAAATTGATACTATCAAAGAGGGAGCAGCAATCAGTACTTGAATCTTAAGCAAGAAAGTAACTCAAACTCCAACACTTTTGAAACTGCCACACTCCACTCACTACAGATTGCACTCTGATTTCCATGGGCTTTAATCTTCGTTGCAACTTTGTCTTTTGAGAAACCATAAATCTGAAATGTTAACTGGTTCTCTTGCCACAGAATCAGCCAACCCTGAGAGTTCACAGAATTTTCTGGTTTTGTTTCAGATTTCCAACATTTGTAGTATATTGCTTTCCACTGCACTGTCTTGAGTAATTTTACACGTTCCCATACCAAAGAATTCAAATCAAATTAATCTCAGAGGACTAATCTTTGATAAATCCAGGTTCTTCATGATCAATCCATATTTGTGCCCGATAATGGTTTCCAACAACATTCACCGCCTTCCCTAACCAAATATATAATTTGCTTGGTTTATCTTTTACATGTTTCTGAATATTGGTATGGCAACCCTCCATCCCCTAGCACTACCTTGCTTCCATTGAAAATGTAATGATTATGACTGATGCCTCTATTGTTTACTTTCAGCAGGCTTCTTTCAGCAACCTAGGATGCATTCCATCTACACCAGGCGACTTTTATGCCCAAAACATTATGAACATATCAACATACAAATGTGAAACAGAAATAGCCCATTGGCTTCAAGCCTGTTCCAACATTTAATAAGACCATGGTTGATCTGATTTTAATCTTAACTCCAGATTACTGACTACTCTGGATAAACTTTCACCTCTTCATTTATCAAGATCATATTTGCTTCTACCTTAAAAATATTCAAAAGTACTGTTCTCCATTGTGAGGTAGAGAGTGAGTAAGGAAACTCCAAAGACTCATTATCCTCAGAGGAAAAACAAATCCCTTTTTTTTCTCTCGAAAATGGCTGGCCCTTATTTTTAACCAGTGAACCAACATTCTAGATTCTCCTACCGAAGAAAATATCTTTTCCTTATCTACCCTGACAAATCTCCTCAGGATGTTGTATTGTCAATCAAGTCACCTTTTGCACTCTTAACTCCAAGGCCAAAAGCCTAGCCTATCTTGTGTTCCCTCATAAAACAACCTTCTTATTCCAAGTGTTTGCCTAGAGTACAAAATGCCTCCAACACATTTGCACTCTTCCTCAAAATTGGGGAAATCGAGACTGCACACAGTACTCCATGTATGCTCTCACTGTATCACTAAAGCGTAGCTTCTTTCATTTGTAACCAACACTCCGTGCAAAAAAAAACCAATAACACTATTTTTGGTTTCACAGCTACTTTTTGTACTTGTATACTATCCTCGTGCATTTCATGCACTTGGACACCAGCTTCCTCTGCATCGCGGAGCACTACAACCTATGAGTTTTTTTTATTCTTAATTAACAAATTTGACGTAACAAAGTATATTTTTCCTATAAATATTGTTGAGGGGGCGAAGGATGTCAGAGTTGCCATATTTTATAAGAAATATCGAATCAAGACCAGCTCTGACTGTAAAGGGGCTGTAAAAGATTCCACGGCACAACATGGATGACTCGAGAGCTATCCTACTGTATCCTACTAACTTTTATTCCTCAATCTATATTATAAAATAGATTCTCTGGTTATTTTAAAAAATAAATCTGGAATTAAGAATCTACTGATGACCGTGAAATCATTATCGATTGTCAGAAAAACCAATCAGCTTCACTAAAGTTCTTCAGGGAAAGAAATTTGCCATCCTCACCTGGTCTAGCCTACATGTGACTTCAGACACACAACTATGTGGTTGACTCTCAATTGCCCTCTGAAATTGCCTAGCAAACCAATCAGTTGTACCAATTGCTACAAAGTCTCAAAGGAACAAACGAGATGGATTATCTGGCAACTACCTAGGCACCAGAAAAAGCAACGGCAGAAACAGCTCTGTCGATTCTGCAAAGTCCTCCTCACGAGCATCTGGGGGCTAGTGCCAAAATTGGGAGAGCCGTCTTACACACTAGTCAAGCAAACGCTTGTCAAAGTCATACACACAAAATCATACCTTAGAGACAATATCCCAGACACCACCATCACTATCCCTGGATATGTCCTGTCTAACCAGCAGGACAGACCCAGTAAAGGTGGTGGTTCAGTGGTATACAGTCTGTTGCTCTGGTAGCCCTCAACATCGACTCCAAACCCCATGAAGTCTCATGGCTTCAGGTTAAATGTGGGCAAGGAAAGCTCCTGCTGATTATTATGTCCTGTCCCACCTCAGCTGATGAATCATGAATCCTCCATGTTGAACAGCACTTAGAGGAGGCACTGAGGATGGAAAGGACACAAAATGTTCTCTGGGTGGGGAATTTAAATATGGCTCGGCAGTAGTATTACTGACCAAGCTGGTTGGATCCTAAAGGACATTGCTGCTAGACTAGGTCTGCAGCAGGTGATGAGGGAACCAACAAGAGGGAAAAACATACTTGATCTCATTGTTACTAAGCCACCAGCTGCAGATGCATCTGTCCATGACAGTATCAGTAAGAGTAACCACCGCACAGTTGTTGTGAAGACAGAGTCCTGCCTTCACATTGAAAATAACCTCCACTATCACTGTGCAAAATGGGACAGATTTTGAATAGATCTAGCAACTTCAGACTGGGTATCCATGAGGCTTTGTGGGCCATCAACAGCAGAATTGCACTCCAGTACAATCTGTAACCTCATGGCCTAGCATATCCCCCACTCAATCATTACCATTAAGCCAAGGGATCAATCCTGGTTCAATGAAGAGTGAGGGAGGGCATGCCAAGAGCAGCACCAGACATACCTGATGAGGTGTTAACCTGGTGAAGCCACCAAATAGGACTACTTGCATGCCAAACAACATAAGCGGCATGTGATAGAGTTAAGCGATCCCACAACCAACAGATCAGACTGCAGTCCTGCCACATCCAGTCGTGAATGGTGGTGGGTGAATAAACAACTCACTGGAGGAGGAAGCTCCACAGATATCGCAATCCTCAATGATGGAACAGTCCAGCACATCAGTACAAAAGATAAGGCTGACGTTTTCATGGCAATCTTCAGCCAGAAGTGCCGAGTAGATCATCCATCTTGGTCTCCTCTAGTGGCTTCAGCATTGCAGATACCAGTCTTCAGCTAATTTAATTCACTCCACATGATATCAAGAAATGGTAGTAGGCACAGGATTCTGCAAAGACTATGGGTCCAAACAACATTCCAGCAATAGTAGAGTCATAGAATCATGGGATGTACAGCTAGGAAACTAGACCCTTTGGTCCAACTCGTCCATGCCAACCAGATATCTTGACCCAATCTAGTCCCTCCAAATTCTTTCTATTCATATACCTTTTAAATGTTGCAATTGTACTAGCCTCCATCACCACCTCTGGCAGTTCATTCCATACACGTACCACCCTCTGATGAAAATGTTGCCCCTTAGGTCTCTTTTATATCTTTCCCCTCTCACCCTAAATCTATGCCCTCTAGTTCTTGACTCCCCCACCCCAGGAAAAAGACTTTGTCTATTTATCCTATCCATGCCCATCATGACTCACCCCTAAGTCTCCGATGCTCCTGGGAACACAGCCCTAGCCTATTCAACCTCTCCCTATTGCTCAAATCCTCCAACCCAGGCAACATCCTTGTAAATCTTTTCTGAACCCTCTCACGTTTCACAACATCTTTCCAGAATTGCACACAATATTCCAACAGTGGCCTAACCAATGAGCTAGACAGCCGCAACATGACCTCCCAACTCCTGTACTCAATACTCTGACCAATAAAAGAAAGCATACCAAATGCCTTTTTCATTATTCTATCTACCTGCAACTCCACTTTCAAGCTATGAACCTGCACTCCAAGGTGTCTTTGTTCAGCAACATTCCCTAGAACCTTACCATTACTTCAGTTGTTGGTAAAATGTTGGAAAAGGTTATAAGAGATAGGATTTATACTCATCTCGAAAAGAATAATTTGATTAGGGACAGTCAGCACGGTTTTGTGAAGGGTAGGTCGTGCCTCACAAACCTTATTGATTGCTTTGAGAAGGTGACCAAACAGGTAGATGAGAGTAAACCGATTGATGTGGTGTACATGGATTTCAGCAAGGCGTTCAATAAGGTTCCCCACAGTAGGCTATTGTACAAAATGCGGAGGAATGGGATTGTGGGAGATATAGCAGTTGGATCAATAATTGGCTTGCTGAAAGAAGATAGAGGGCGTAGAAGGGTGGATTAGTAAATTTGCAGACAACACTAAGGTCGGTGGAGTTGTGGATAGTGACGAAGGATGTTGTAGGTTACAGAGAGACATAGATAAGCTGCAGAGCTGGGCTGAGAGGTGGTAAATGAAATTTAATGTGGACAAGTGTGAGGTGATTCACTTTGGTCAGAGTAACCGGAATGCAATGTACTGGGCTAATGGTAAGATTCTTGGTAGTGTAGATGAGTAGAGAGATCTCGGTGTCCATGTACACAGATCCTTAAAAGTTGCCACTCAGGTTGACAGGGTTGTTAAGAAGGCAAACAGTGTTTTAGTTTTTATTAATAGAGAGATCGAGCTCTGGAACCATGAGGTTATGCTGCAGCTGTACAAAACCCTGGTGCGGCCGCACTTGGAGTATTGTGCACAGTTTTGGTCACCGCATTATAAGAAGAATGTGGAAGCTTTGGAAAGGGTGCAGGGGAGATTTACTAGGATGTTGCCTAATATGGAGGGAAGGTCTTACGAGGAAAGGCTAAGGGTCTTGAGCCTGTTTTCGTTAGAGAGAAGAAGGTTGAAAGGTGACTTTGTAGAGACATATAAGATAATCAGAGGGTTAGATAGGGGGGACAGGGAGAGCCTTTTTCCAAGTATTAAATTACTTACAGTGTGGAAACAGGCCCTTCGGCCCAACAAGTCCACACCGACCCGCCGAAGCGCAACCCACCCATACCCCTACATTACCCCTTACCTAACACTACGAGCAATTTAGCATGGCCAATTCACCTGACTCGCACATCTTTGGACTGTGGGAGGAAACCGGAGCACCCGGAGGAAACCCACGCAGACACTGGGAGAACGTGCAAACTCCACACAGTCAGTTGCCTGAGTCGGGAATTGAACCCGGGTCTCAGGCGCTGTGAGGCAGCAGTGCTAACCACTGCGCCACCGTGCCGCCCATGGTATGATGATGGTGAGCATGAGGGGTCATAGCTTTAAATTGAAGGGTGATAAATATAGGACAGATGTCAGAGGTATTTCTTTACTCAGAGAATAGTAAGGGTATGGAATGCTTTGCCAGCAACGGTAGTAGATTCACCATCTTTAAGTACATTTAAGTCGTCATTGGACAAGCATTTGGATGTACATGGAATAGTGTAGGTTAGATGGGCTTCAGATTGGTATGACAGGTCAGCGCAACATCGAAGGCCGAAGGGCCTGTTCTGCACTGTAATGTTCTATGTTTTATGTTCTATGTGCTATGATTTGCTTTCCCAAAACATTGAATGTTTTCAAGAAAGATTTAGATATGGTTCTTTAGACTAAATAGATCAAAGGCAATGGGGATAAAGGTAGCTCAGGGTGCTGATTTGGATGATCAGCCATGATATAGAATGAAGGACCAGACCTTCAATTCCTATTTTCTATGTTTCTTTGCTGCTCCCACAACGTAAGAATAGTACTCCTTAACAGGGTTTTCATATGGTATTGCAGTACGAAAGACACCTCTGTAGCTTCATTATTGCAGCTGCATTTGATCAGAGACATGATGTACACTGGGTCATAGGAGAGGCAAATGAAATGTTGGCCTTTACTCCAAAAGGAATGGAGTATAAAAATAGAGAGGTTTTGCTAAAACCATTCAAGGTACTACTTGGATCACAACTGGGATACTGTGAACAGTCTTGGGCTCCTCATCTAAGGGACAATATACTGGCATTGGTGGCACCCCAGAGCAGTTCACTAGGCTGATACCAAGTATTGAAGGACTATCTTTATGATGAGAGGTTGAGTAAATTGGGAATGTACTTGGAATATAGAAGAATTACAGGCAAACTTATTGAAACATACAATAGTGAGTTGTCAGAGTATGCAATGCACAGCCTAGAAATGTGGGAGAGGCAGATTCAATTAAAGGTAGTCAAGAAGGCATTGGATGGATATTTTTAGATAGTAATGGTATACAAGGAGCTGGGGAGAAGGCAGGAAATTGACATTGGATAACAAATCCAGACTAGAAAATAGAGCTCTATGGCCTCCTTGTGCATCATGATAAGTTTTAATACCGTGATACAAGATTCTCAGAGGACTTTACGGTGTAGTTGGGGAAAGACCATTGCCTCTTGTGGGACATGTTGGGACCAGAGGGCATAATCTCAGAATAATGAGATGCACATTTAAGACAGAGATGAGGAGGAATTCTTCTTTCAGAGAATTGTGAATCTATGAAATTCTTTACTGCAAAGGGCTGTTGAGGCTGAGTCATTCAGTATATTCAAGGTTGAGATTAATAATCCATTTATCTATCAGTGGGGGAATCAAGAGTTCTGGGAAAAAGTCAGAAGAATAAAGTTGAGGATTTTCAGATCAACATTGAAATTTGGAATAGGCTTAATGGGCTGAATGGTTGATTTCTGCTTTTGTGTCTTTTGGTCTAACTGTTCTGTTTGCTTAGGCATGAGTGTGTGTGTACGCATAGGCTTGTTAATAATATTTATACTTCTGATTGTGTGAGTTCATAATAAAACTAACTCAAGTGCCATTACCACAAGAGGTCTGACTGCCTTGTTTTTTCATTGCTGAAAAAAAAATTACAAATTAAAAACACATCTACTTAAAAACTTTCAGAAATGGAAAGGGAGAAGTTAAATCATCCCATCAGACTTGACCGTAATAAAGACATTTAAAAGGCACAATAGCTCCTGGTAACTAGTTTCTTACGAGTAACATGATTTTCTTGACTGCTTTCTCAATGTTATGTGAGGTAAATACTGATGGATTTGAAATAAATTGTAAATTTAATCATAATAGCCTTGTGTGTGCTGAAGGTTGCAGTGTGTTACTTTGAAAGACAGTCTACTTTGCACATCTTGCTTTAGATTGAACAACATCAAAAGCAGTGGTACAGAATGCAGGACCTTTGTAATCAAAACTAAAATGTCTAAATATTCCCAAAAGGAATTGACTGTAATGTCAAAAGTTTTAACATTTTAAGGGTTAACATGTATTCTGTCTATTATGTTAAGTAGCCCATCAGCCTATGGTGACTAACAAAATGACAAATGAATGCCTCATCTTTCTCAGAATGAGTGACAGATTACATAATGTATACTGTACCTGTCAGAAAGGATAAGAGTCATTTCAGAGGAAGAACATTCAAATTAAATGTATTCTTCAGCCCACTGTATACAATTCATCTTTCTGAGAAAAGCCACATTAACATTCAATGAATTCACTCAGCTGACAATGAAGCTTTCTACAAAGTAGGCTAGCAAGAAAGTTTCCTTATTGAAATTTAACAATCTCCACATCAGCAATCAGCCATTTCACAGCTTATATAATAATGTTATATAAACATTTCAAAATGTATAGTTCTTCCGTGAGGTTATATGACATCAGTTTTGTTTCCCCCATAATAACAGGTTAAATATTCAAATAACAAATGAGTATGATTAGACAATAGGTGCAGGAGTAGGCCATTCAGCCCTTCGAGCCTGCACCGCCATTCAATATGATCATGGCTGATCATTCCTAATCAGTATCCTCTTCCTGCCTTATCTCCATAACCCTTGATTCTACTATCTTTGAGAGCTCTATCCAACTCTTTCTTAAATGAATCCAGAGACTGGGCCTCCACTGCCCTCTGGGGCAGAGCATTCCACACAGCCACCACCCTGTGGGTGAAGTAGTTTCTCCTCATCTCTGTCCTAAATGGTCTACCCCATATTTTTAAGCTGTGTCCTCTGGTTCAGCACTTACCCATCAGCGGAAACATGTTTCCTGCTGCCAGAGTGTCCAATCTTTTCATAATCTTATATGTCTCAATCAGATCCCCTCTCAGTCTTCTAAACTCAAGGGTATACACGCCCAGTTGCTTCAGTCTTTCAGTGTAAGGTAATCCCTCCATTCCAGGAATTGACCTCGTGAACCTACGCTGCACTCCTTCAATAGCCAGAATGTCTTTCCTCAAATTTGGAGATCAGAACTGCACATAGTACTCCAGGTGTGGTCTCACCAGGGCCCTGTACAGCTGCAGAAGCACCCCTTTGCTTCTATACTCAATTCCTCTTGTTATGAAGGCCAGCATGCTATTAGCCTTCTTCACTACCTGCTGTACCTGCATGCTTGCCTTCATTGACTGGTGTACAAGAACACCCAGATTTCTCTGTACTGCCCCTTTACCTAAATTGATTCCATTGAGGTAGTAATCTGCCTTCCTGTTCTTGCCACCAAAGTGGATAACCATACATTTATCCACATTAAACTGCATGTGCCATGCATCTACCCACTCACCTAACTTGTCCAGGTCACCCTGTAATCTTCTAACATCCTCATCACATTTCACCCTGCCACCCAGCTTTGTATCATCAGCAAATTTGCTAATGTTATTGCTGATACCATCTTCTATATCATTAACATATATTGTAAAAAGCTGCGGACCCAGCGCGGATCCCTGTGGTACCCCACTGGTCACTGCCTGCCATTCCGAAATGGAGCCGTTTATCACTACCCTTTGTTTCCTATCAGCCAACCAATTTTCAATCCAATCTAGTACTTTGCCCCCAATACCATGCGCCCTAATTTTACTCACTAACCTCCTGTGTGGGACTTTATCAAAAGCTTTCTGAAAGTCTAGGTACACTACATCTACTGGATCTCCCTCGTCCATCTTCAGAGTTACTGAGTTGGCTGAGATCCATGAAGTACTGATGTTAAACATCCCTTGCCCAATCTAAATGATCTGTTCTCAAACAAATGGCACTTAAACAATTAAAATGACGTATAAAGCATAGTCGGTGGTTTGTACTTTGAGCAGATAGTGTGGGTTTTTTTTTAAACCTCTATCTGCACAGCAAGAAAACTAAGAATTTCCTGTATCAGGTTTTCTTGCTAATAATTAGAACTAATTTAGACAGGGACTTCTTATACTGCATTTGACTGTAGTGTGAAACTTGGTATAACATGAGTCTACTTTGAACCTCAAAATGCTCATTTAAACACTTTGATTAGCAGTGTAAAGTCAAAATTAGATGCACCTAATCGGGTTGGCAGTCTCAAACAAGCCTGTCAGAATTAGGTAAAAATCTTTAAACTATTGTACTGAAAACAAAGTCTCTAGATCTTCAGAACTGGAAAGAATCATGTGTAAGAAATCTTAAACATTTAAGATAGAACTGATACTTCTCTGAGTCACTGTAAAGCGTATTGCTGGGAAAAGGGTTTTATTTTTCTTCTTGCTGTTTATGCTAAGATCTTTCTAAACTGTCATTTAGCTTTTTGTTTCTTTTAAGCATAAACTTACTGTTAAAAATTTGACTGCGTCATGTGACTATGTTCAGTGACTGACTGCCATGTTAACCAAATTGCAAAATTGAAACTTATCAAGAAAGTTTTCAATCTGAGATCTGATTTGCCCTGTAGGCCTATCGATTGGGATAATAACAAAGTGGTATGTCTTGGAAGGGCAGGAATTTATTGAATTTGAGAGGGATTTGCGAAAACTAAATAAATTAGTACATGTAGGAATGGGCATAAAACTATAGAGTCGTTGTTAAGTGCATTACAGAGATAGGGATTTTGAAATGGCTTTGAACTGTTGCTCAGACTGTTCTGAGAGTGGAAGAAATGCAACAGTGGTTTATTTGAAATCTTTGACTAAGACTACACAGAAAGTTAGCAGATAAATTGGCAGAATCAAAAGCAGGATCTCATAAGCATTAGATGCTGAAAAATAATTCCCCAACATTTACTGTTAAAATTAGGGAAACCTGATAGATAAAATTCACTAAAATTAGGTTAGAAATGAAAAACTTGAATTTGAAATTTTTAAAAAAGGAGAGAATGAGAAAAGAGTAATGGAAACTGAAGAAAGAAGAGAGAACTGGAAATATGTTAGAAATTAGAAAGTTTGAACTTCAAAGAGATAGGAAAATTCGATAACATTACTTAATTAGAGAAAGATTAGAATAAAGGAAGAATGAAGATTTGCTAGCTCTGAGGAGGATTCTGATTTGAGTGAGTGAATTGATTTAACTAGAAATCTGCGCTTAATATAAACTTAAATTTACAGAAGATAGAATTTAAAGATATTTCAGTTATCGGAAAAGGTTCTGGGAAAATGAAGTGGTCAAAATGATGTTTAGAACTTGATGTTACAGAGTTTCTGGATAGGTACACCTATGCATGATTATGCTGGTTTGTCAGAAGAATAACTTGCAGGTTATGAAACTATTAAAAGAACAAACTCAATGCTTATGAGCTTTTTCCTGAAGATTACCAATTCAAATTTTTAAAGAGGGATAAAAAATATCGAGGTATGGAAAAGGTATTAGTATTAGGGATCTGAAAGTATTATAAAGAAATTAATATGCTTCAATTTTAATGACGAGAAATACGGAAGCTAATTGCTGGTGGTTAAATGAGACATATTGCAATAATAAGAATGCCCAAATAAATGCTTAGGAAAAGGAAAACTGTAATAATGGTACAAGTGGAGCATGCTCATTCAGATCCTACTAGGAAAGGACAGATGACTCAGGACAGCAGAAAAAATTCTTCAGAGTTATTAGTAAAGAGAATCAGATCACTGGAAATTCTGAATATTTTATTTCAAAGACAGGAGTGCTTCCTTATCATGATTAAAAAGTATAAACTAATAAAGATATTAGAGACATTGGAACAAATCATGACTGATGACTGTCTTTCTGTCCATTAATGAAAGAAAAATTCTTATTTGGAGGTATAAATGGAGGTTACAAACTGGTCCCCTTAGATAGAGTTAGATTGAAGTGAGAAGTTCTAGCCTGACAGCTGTAACAAATTTTGATAAAATTCATTGACTTGGTTGGTTTAAAAATATTGTCTCGCCAAGCCAGGTGGACGAAAAGGTGAAAGTTTTAGAAACTTGAATGTTACAAGTGGAACATCTAGATTGTTGCATGACTGTTTTGTGACTAGATCTCAAGTCCATAGAATTAGACAAGAAGAGGCGTCATCTTTGGAAAATGGAGATGATTTGAAAATTCAGTCATCTGACACAATTTTTGAAACTTAAACAAAAAGGATGAAGGTAAAGAGAATGAAGACATCATGTTTAGCCCATTTTTTTAAATAGAAATGCCAAAGGCAGGTCCTAAATGTTTGATTAATCATTTTTGGGATGTAGCATCACTGATTGGCCAGCAGTTATTGCCTGACCCGAGTTGTCCTGAGAAGTTGGTAGTGAGCTGCCTTCTTGAACTGCTGTAGTTCATGTCCAGTTGGTTAACCCACAATGCTCTTAGGGAATGAATTCCAGGATTTCGACGGAGTGACAGTGAAAGAACGGCGATATATTTCTAAGTCAGGATGGTGTGCAGCTTGGAGGGGAACTTGCAGGCGCTGGTGTTTCCATGTATCTGCTGCCCTTGTCCTTCTCGGTATGTTCCAAAACCACGACTATTTCTAAGGATTTTTGGCGAATTTCAGTAGTGCATCTTGTAGAATGCTATTGATTGTTGATATCAGAGGGAGTGGAGGTTATCACTTTGAATCATTTCGGGTCTTCAAAATGAAGGGATTAAAGGATCAAATTACTGCCACTCCAGAATTTTAACAGCAATGCTTACAACAGGCCTGATCATGTTAAAATGCTGCATATTTCAATTCCCAATACAATGTAGTGCAATATAATTTTTTCCATAAATGCATGATATTTTGGAGTAACAATGCATAAAAGGTAATAGAAATAGAAAATATTTTTAAAAACTCAGTATCTCTGGCAGCATCTATGGAGAGAGAATTCATCTCTCATCAAAACTGGAAAGTATAATAGATTTTGAGCAAGTAAAAGGGGAAGGGTGGGAAAAACAAGAGGAAGGTCTGTGATAAGGTTTCACTTGCTTTTAGTTTAGATTTGCAGAAAATCCAGTATTTTATTTTTGAATCAATGCTGGCAACCATATCAGCCTCTTGTCCTTCATATATCATACAAATTGATAATTCCAAAGAAAAGCAAGTGGAGCACTCAGTAACTTCTACTTCTGTCAGAAATGCAATGGAACAAAAAACTATCCTTGCATGATTCTAGATAATTATTTCAGGCAATATTATTCTGTAACATTTTCACAAACCAATACAAAATTGTATGTGGTTCCAAATACTGCTAAATTTTGTCTGTTAACATGATTTACAGCAATAAAATTAAATCATTCAAATAGATTAATTTATTTTAGTTTTTACCACCACAGTCTTGAAGCACCCCTCAGAAAATATTGTAAATTAACTTGACAGCAGGTTTGCATTTGGTAATAATAGGTTATAAACATCTTTTCATCTGGTCACAACTCTGTCAACAGGTGAAGGTGACAAAACACCTACTCAATCATATTAGATATATTTCACAAAATGAAAACTTAGAACTCAAACGGTCATAAATGTATGCATTTTTTTTTCCAATTTATTTAAAGTGCTTGCATCTATCTGCTGGGAATTGGAAAAAGGCAACATTTGAGCACACAATTGAAATAGACCAGAAGTTTCCCTGATTACCTCAGACTACACTCAGGTTAGGGCAATTTGAGGACCCTGCACCCCAACCTGGCAGGGAAGTTGTCATGATTTCCTGGTCAAGAAACAAGTCTCCTTTCAGCCCCATCAAGAAGGCAGATAATTGGTGAATTAAAGCCCTGAAGTGACTTTAATTGGTCACAGAATAACAAAGTTTCCAATGCACCTTTTCTTCCAATTGGTGAGATGACAAGAATGCAACCAGCGTAGGTCCAATCTACCCAATTATTTGCCCTCCTCGCAACCTTACGCACCTCCTGCAGAGAAGGGAAATTTCCATCCAATGTTCCGTTTATCCACCAGCCCCATTAAAGTTGATCGAAATTAGTTCTTGGAAGAGCAGAATTTCAATATTAAAATTCTTATTGCTGTTTTCAAATCCCTTCACAGTCTTAGCCTTGCCTATCTCTGTATCCTCTTCCAGCCCTGGAGCCAGAGATATATGTACTCATACAAATCTGGCCTCCTCCACATTTACTGTTTTAATCTTTCCACCAATGATGGCCTTCAGCTGCACAGGCCCCAACTGTTGTCTCAATACTGCCTCACACAAAGCAAAACACATACAAATGAATTAGGAGTTGGAATAGGCCATTTAGACCACCTGGGTACTCCTCTATTCAATAAGAACATAGTTAATCGAATCCACTTTCCTGACTATTCCAATCCTTTTAAGACTCTTGACAAACAAGGGTGTAAATCTAGCTTTGTCTTAAAACATTTAATGACTAAGGGTGGCATGGTAGCTCACTGCTGCCTCACAATGCCAGGGACCTGGGTTCAAGTCCGCCCTCTGGTGACTGTGTGGAGATGGTTCTGGGTGAGATGCTCTTTGGAGGGTCGGTATTTGGACAGAATGGCTTGTTTCCGCACTGTAGGGATCCTATGGACTACATTTCCATTATTCCATGTGGAAGCGAGTTCCACAGATGCATAACCCTCAGAGAGAGAGAAAAGAACATGCATCTCCATCGTAAGTAGGAGATTCCTTATTTTTAAACTGTGTCCCCTAGTTATAGTCTCCTCCAGTAGGGGAAATATCTTTTAGCATCCACCTGTCAAGTCCCCTTAGGATTTTATCTGTTTAATAACATAAACTCTATTTTTTTTCTGCTGGATAAAAGCCTCATTCCAGAAATCAAATGATGAATCTTCACTGAGTTATTTCCAAATGTACACAGTGCTCCAAAGTGCACAACTGTAGTAAAATATCCCTCCTTTTATAGTTTATTTTCCTTGCAATTGTTCTATGTGATCCTAATCACTTGCCATTGTTGTATATTAATGTTTTGTGATTCATGTGCCAGGGAAAACGTGATTAGATCCATTTTGTTTTGTATCCAGCAAGCTATGGAAATTGCGACATTCAGGGAACTTGGATCTTCCCAGTAATAGGAATGGGTTTATTGCTGTGTTCAGTAGATCAGACAAAGGAAGGGCGGCCTCAAAATTTACATTGAACTGGAGTTGGTTAGAGAGAGCCAGACAGACAGGTACTGGCTCCACGCAGGATTCCTGATGGTTGTGTTGATGAAAAGGTGACTGCAGGCGAGTGTTTCTCCATAGTTAGGATGTAGGAAGATTTCCATAATTTGTTTGATACCTCGGTTCTGTTAGAGTTCAAGAAAATACCTAGAAGACAGCAGGTGCAGGTGTTGGGGTTATGACTCAGGAAAAGTCTTGGAAGTAGTGGAATGGTAGTGGTGGTTGTGGTGGGCAGTTGTTCAGAAGAAACCTGTGGACAATTAATAGCAGCAGTTGTCAGCAGAGTGTGGGATGAAAGAAGCTCACAAGGAGTATTTGTGCAGCTGAGAAACTTCAGAGCTCAGCAACATCCAGAAACAGTACTAGCTTGTTAAAGCTAGCTGTCTGTAAAAAAAGAGGTGGAGTTATGTCTGTGAATAGATGCTGGAGTAAATAGATGCTGGAACTTTCTGGCATTCCAGTTGTGAGTCCCATAGCTAAACTCTAATTCCAGCCCACTTCAAATGCTACTAGCCAGGAACTGTTCTTAATATATTAATGTACAACTGGAAAGGCCAAGGCTGAGAGAGGTACACTGGCAGTCCACTTTGCTGACAGGGACCTGAAGTTCTGGTGAATGGGAGTGGTGGAGAGGAAGGTCATCTTTTTTCCCAGGACCACCAAAGGAGACCACAGGAATAAAACATGCCAGCCTGGTCAGAAATAAGCACAGACATCAACGTGGTGACCATAGGCCAGGAAAACACACATCAATTCCATGAGAAAGCTAATGACCTTCTGTGTCCTCGAGGATAAGCATTGCAATCTTCTTTTTGCTAACACACACTCACTTAACTCTACCACTTCATCCACTTCGCACCAAGACTCATGGTCTACCGCTCTCATTATCACTTGCAGCATCTTCCCTCATGGCTCTCACACACCCATTCCTCCCAAACTACTAAGTCTCCCTGCCCTCTGCACTTCCTACTCAATCACTTGTGATAACTCACCAGTTTTCATGCTGCTGCGCTAAAAATAACAGTTTTGCCAGCCACTTTCATCTCACTCAGTTCTCCCTTTGCGGGATAAAATGTCTCATATTAGAGCTGAAAGGGCCCAAGACCAGGGCAGGTAGCTGACGTTTGCCTCTTTACCTCTATGAGGATAGAATCTTTGAGCACTTATGTGGGGAGCAATAACTTCCATGTCCCAGTGCCCAAACAAGGTTCATTGTGATTAAAGCGAAGAACTGCTTTAATGGTGAGCTTGCCCAGCATTTTCTATTTAAGATTCATCATGATGTGGTACACTGCTCTCTTATTATCGCCACTGTGAATATATTCTCAAGACACTCAGACTTCCACAAAATTGCACAACTCCTTCCTCCCTCATCCTTGCAGGCACAAGTGACATTCACACAGCCTCCACCTGATATTATTTCCTCCTCCAGTGAATGCACTAGCAAGGGTGCATTCCACCAGCTCAGATAGTTTCACCTTGGTAAGTAATCAGCTAGATTTACTTAGTTAGAAGACTTTAGTTAGAAGGCTATATATGTGGCACAGATGATAATAAAGTATCAATAGAACATAACTTTTGTAAATATGTTGGCACTTTAAATTATCAATCATCTGACTGACTGTCACTTTAGCTCATCTTGCCCTCATCTTTCTCATCAAAAGTCTGTTGCCACTCTCCCAACTCTTCAGTATCCAATACATTTCCTCTTTGTCTGTTCTAGCTGTGCAGAGTATAATAAACTAATAGCGTATTGCAAAGCACTTCCACCAGATCAATCAGACATTGGAACCTCATCTGGAGAAGATCTATCACCTGTTCCACCATGAAGAATGGGCTGCATTAAATCAACATCTGGCCTCAGTCAGGAGGCTGAAGTCATCAGCTATAGTTGGAAGAGTAGCTCTTATCTCACAGCTGCCATCCGACTAAGGTAACTATAAACAAAAGGGACTCTTCCATGAATGGCAGATAATGCTAGTTTAGTTGTTAATTTTAAGTCTGAGGCAGTTAAATGTATGCGAAGCCAAAGGTATTAACAGATATGGGCCAAACACAACGAGTTACCTGAAAACAAGAATACGATGGGAATCTACTTGCATTTGGTCCAGCAAATTTAATTTCTTCATTGTATATTTCAATTTTGTGGCAGAAGTAACTTAGCCATGACAGAGTGCTTCATGTAACGTGTAACTGTCTTTTTTAAAGAATTGTTTCAATATGTAACACAATGTTTCTTCTTTTCTTGATTTAATTAAATGAAAACATAACTATGATATACTTGCAATGGATGAACATTTTCAGCATCCAAGTTACTGTGCAGCAGCTGGAGATGCAGTGGGAGGCTTACATACATAATCTCAACGATAATTAACCTTCACAAAATTCTATTTTCAATGTTGAAGCCAATGTATGTTTTCATAAATGCACCATGAATACATCGACAAATAGAAAAACAGCTTCAATAACAACACTGAAAACACCATTAATTCATTATAATGGAATAGCAGAAAGGTAATTATCTTTCCTTATAAATTACAAGATACCAGGAGACCAATAATGGTTGCAGTGGCCTTTGAAAGCACATAATCGCAGTGATACTGTTTTTATTTATTCTATACTGCTATACAGTTCCATAATAAGCTGTTCTTCATTAATGCAGGGCTAATCACATCTGACAAAGCTTTCACAGACAGGATCATCAGCAAGACACACTTTTATGAACGCTTTCTCTCTTGGGTCAAATACATATAAGACAATTTGTAACTGGAAGGGTTAACAGGTATAACAAGATAATCTCTACTCCTCAGGATATAAATGACTTGGAACTCTTGTGTGCAGATCCATGAGCCAAGAGACCAGGTTCAGGTCCCACTTGCTCCAGAGGCATGTAATACCAATCAGGTTGGTTTAAAAACATGAAAGAAAATCTCTGAGCTGCTTGATTAGGAAAATATCTGGAGGGTTCTCTGTTTGGGAATCCTTCCTCTTTCCATCAAGAACCTGGGTAGAGGATGTTGCATGCAGATTGCAATAATTCACGGACTCCCAAGTCAACTGTTTATTTGTGGTGCTGTGGTGTCCGTGGGCTGTGCATATATTGGTAGTGGGTGGCTGCACCCCCTTTTTAGTTATTTACAAAAACCTTCCATTGTTCTTTCGGTTGCACTTCAACTCCACTTCCTGATCTTTGGCCACCCAGTGCGGAACAAGATGGGCAACTCAGAAGATGTCCTCCTGGGTCTGTTTCAGGGACTGGCCAGATAACCTGTAAAACCTAGGTCTTGATAGCAGACCATGGACAGACTCACAATTTCCAACTGCCTTCTTCTACAGATAAGTTTATGCTCAGGTTTCCTTGGAGAAGTAGCATGCAGTATCTACCAATATTCTTGATGCCTCTGCAGAGAGATGGAAGGCCTCATTCCCCCTTGCAACTCTATTTTGATTTAGTCCTCTCCCTCTCTAACTTGCCTTTAATTTTGTATTAGTTGCATGGCCACTGATGGGCTTTGTGTGTAAACTGTTTATTTAATTAGAAAAACTGGTTATTTAGTGGTAGAGTCAGAAGAGAATTAGAAGTAACATAGGTGATTTCATGGGGGGGGGGGGAGAAACGAATTTTCAATAGTATGTAAACAAATTTCTAAAAATAAAATGAAACATAAAAACAAGCAAAATAAAATGCATTCATATAGGGTCTTGTAGGGTAATAGCAATGTCCCAACCTCTGGGGCCTGAAGGTATAAGTTCAAGTTCCACCTGCTCCAGAGATGTGTCCTAATACATCTGTGCAGACTGACAGAAATATCAAAAATGGTTAATGCAGGCTGTAGAAAAGAGTTGGGCAAGATACTTCCAGGGTCTTATTGGCAGCATTTTCTTTGTCACAAAAGCTATTGGTACATTTGAGAATAATCATTTCCTTATAATTAATGTGACAAGCATATTTTGAGGGATTCCATTGTGTTCAGATAAGAGACCATGTCCAAACATAATCATATCCAATCACACTGATTATTAGCACATTATTAGCCAATTAGTATTTAACAATTTAAAATTTAGGGAGTGGTTAAGCCCAAAGCATTTAACAAATGTGAGTCATCTCAGGTCAGCTCAGCTTTTTTTAAGAGATGGACTGGTCAACAATAAATACAACCAACAAGCTTTGCATGAGCAGTGGGAAGATAGCACATCCTGGAATTAGGTATAAGTACATGTTTCTGGGAATTTAACGCAGAGAGGAAAGGTACCTTTGCCTTTTTAGTGGTTCATAGTTTTGTAATCACATATCGCATCTGTGCTTCAGAAAGGGAGGGGTAGATCCCATTGTCATGGCCCATTGTAGATGCCAACAATACATTTAGAATGTAGAAGAAAGTTCTGCTGAGGAAATATGAGCAGCTAGGAACTAAATTAGAAAGCAGCATCAAAAAGGTAATAATCTCCAGATTACTACCTGAGGCATAATCTAATTGGCACTGGGTCAATAAGATCAAAGAGGTAAATGCATGTCTTAAAGATTGGTGTGGGAGAAATGGGATTAAATTCATGGGGCCAGTACTGGGAAGGGGGGAACATCTGATCTATAGGCTCCTCCTATCTCCTGTGGGGACCAGCATCCAAGCAAGTTGGATAAGATTAGATTCCCTACAGTGTGGAAACAGGCCTTTGGCCCAACCAATACACACCAACCCTCCGAAGAGTAGCCCACCCAGACCCATTTCCCTCTGACTGATGCACCTAACGTTATGGGCAATTTAGCATGGCCAATTCACATGACCTACACATCTTTGGACTATGGGAAGAAACTGGAGCACCCAGAGGAAACCCATGCAGACATGGGGAGAATGTGCAAACTCCACACAGACAGTCGCCGGAGACTGGAATCAAACCTGGGACCCTGGTGCTGTGAGGCAGCAGTGCTAACCACTGAACCACCGTGCCACCCAATGACTATAGGTAGAGCTTTCAACTTGGGTGGTCTGTTGCATGGCGAATTAGATAATCAAAGTTAAAATTCAAGGCAGGAATGCAGGTTAGGCATGAGGCTGATTGTTACCAGAAAATAAAAAAGGACTGATGTGTGAATGTCATACTGCACCAAGGAATTGTTCAAAAGGAGGGAGTTTTGATAATAGACCAGATTTAAAGGCATTATATCTGAATGCACAAAGCATTAAAAACAAAATAATGAGCTAACAGTGCAAATAGAGACAAATGGGTATGACTTGGTGGTGATTATCGAAATGTGGTTGTAAGGTGACCAGTTTGGGAATGGAAGATCCAGGGGTACTTAGTTTCAGACGGATAGACAGGAAGAGAAAGTAGTGGTATAGATTTCCAGCATCTGCAGTCCTTGTTTTTACCTAGTGGTGTAGATTTGTTAGTGAAGGAGCAATTAGTACTGTCATGAGAAATGATATCAACACTGGAGGTGAAGATGTATAGTCAGTCTGGTTGAAATAAGAAAATGCAATCAAAAATGTCCCTGATAGAAGTAACCTATAGGTCCCCAAATAGTAGCCCCGCTGTGGGGACAGCATAAACCAAGAATCACTGGCAACTTATGTGAAAGATACAGCAATAACCATGGGTGATTTTAGTATGCATGTAGATTCGATTAATAAAATCGGAAAGGGTAGACTCAAGGGAGAATTTATTGAATGCATTTGAGATTGTTTCTTGGAAGCAATATATTGTGGAACCAACTTGGGAGTAGGACTTACTTGATTCTATGTAATGAGATGGGATTAATGAATAACTTCATAGTAAAGGATCCTCTAGGTAAGTGGTTGTAGCATACTAGAATTTCAAATTTAGTTGGAGAGTAAGAACCTAGAGTCCAACAATAGATTTCTGGAGGTATTATATAGGCATGAGGAAAGATTTTGCCAGAGTGGACTGGACAGGAAATCTATAAGTTAGGAAAGATGATGAGCAGTAGCAGATGTTTAAGAAGATACACAATTGCTCCCAACTAAAATATATTCCAGAAAAGAAGAATGATTGTAAGAGAGGGAGAAAACATCCATGGCTAAGCAAGGAAATTAAAGATAATATAAAAATAAAAACAAAAATGAAGACATACATAGTTGAATGGCAGACCACAAGATTGGGAAATGTTTAAAGTTCAACAACAGTTAATAAAAAGGTAATAAGAGCAAAAGTAAATTACATCTCTATGACTCTAGTGCAAAATATAAAAACAGATAGCAAAACCTTCCATAAGTATATAAAAGGGATGATTTGGACATGCTGGTATTGGACTGGGGTACACAAAGTTAAAAATCTCACAACACCAAGTTACAGTCCAACAGGTTTAATTGGAAGCACTAGCTTTCGGAGCACTGCTCCTTCTTCAGGTGGTTGTAGAGTACACAATTGTAAGATACAGAATTTATAGCAAAAGTTTACAGTGTGATGTAACTGAAATTATGCCATGAAAAATACCTTTATTGTTTGTTAAGTCTCTCAGCTGTTAGAATGACCATGTTAGTTTCACTTCTTTCATATGTAAATCACAAAACGTTTCTTAAAAGTTACATTCTCAGGTCAACTTTAACCATTGGTGTCAGCCCAGATAATGTCTTGAAGCCCTCTGTGTGCTGTTGTCTGTGCCATAATGTTCAGTCTGATTCTAATCTTAAAAAACGTTGACAGAGTCTTACATGGATTCATGCAGTTTTTTTGAGCAAAGTACAACGTAACTCTGCAAGTACAAATTCACCCCACAAACGTATGTGTGTGTGTGTGTGTGTGTGTGTGTCTGGGTGGGGGGTTGTGAGTTCCTATGAGAGAGTGTATATGTGTGTGTGTGTGTAAGTGTAAAGGGGTCAAGTCTGTCAGAAGGTGCATGTGAGTGTGGGAGTGTGTGTGTCTGTAGAAGTGTATGTGCGTGTCTGTGTATGGGGTGTGTGCGTGTGCGTGTGCATGTGTATAGTGGTCACCTGTAGTGTGACATGAACCCAAGGTCCTGGTTGAGGCCCTCCCTATGGTTACCAAATTTGACTATCAGCCTCTGCTCAGCCACATTTCGCTGCTGTCTGTCCCGAAGTCGGCCTTGGAGGATGGTCACCTG
This sequence comes from Hemiscyllium ocellatum, assembly GCF_020745735.1. Lineage (NCBI taxonomy): Eukaryota > Metazoa > Chordata > Chondrichthyes > Orectolobiformes > Hemiscylliidae > Hemiscyllium > Hemiscyllium ocellatum. The sequence continues at coordinate 62,652,147 of NC_083412.1, read as the reverse complement.
AAGATCCGAGGTCAAATGTCCTGGACCGCTGAAGTGTTCCCCAACTGTTGTTTGTTGTGTGGTGCCCATTCACCCATTGCCATAGTCTCTGCTCAGTTTCACCAATGAACCATTCCTCAGGGCATCCTTGCCTGCAGCGTATGAGAGAGACAACGCTGGCTGGGTTGCAGGAGTACCTGCTACTTACTTGGTGGGAGGCATCCCCACACGCAATGGTGGTATCCACGTCCACACTCTGATACGTCTTGCAGCTCCTACGTGACAGAGTTATATAGAGTTGTCCTGAAAGCTGGGCAGTTTGTTATGAACAATGATCTGTTTGAGGTTTGGTAGTTGTTTAAAGGCGAGCACTGAAGTGTGGGGAAGGTCTTGGTGAGGTGCCATCCTCATTGATAATGTGTTGCAGGATGCTAAGGACATGGTGTAGCTTTTCAGCTCTTGAGAAGTACTGGGCAACGAAAGGTATCCTGTCGGTTGCAGCACGTATCTGTCTCCTGAGGAGGTCATTACAGTTCCTTGTTGTGGCATGTCAGAACTGGTGGTCATGAGTTGAGCATCGTACCCCATTCTTATAAGGGCATGCCTGACTACTTCCAGGTGCCCATCATGTTCCTCCTCATCTGAACAGATCTGGTGTATGCATAGTGCTTGTCCATAGGGGATGGCTATTTTAATGTTTTGGGTGGAAGTGGAGAAGTGTAGCATTGTGAGGTTCTCTGTGGGTTTGCGGTAGAGTAAGTTGCTGCGGTGTCCATCCTTGATGGAGACGCATGTGTCTAAGAATGTGTCGTAGCAAACTGCCTGGACTTCAGGACAACTCCATACAACCCTGTCACAGTAGGCGCTACAAGACGTGTCAGAGTGTGGACATAAATACCACCATTGCATGTGGGGACACTTCCCATCATGTACGTGGCAGGTACTCATGCGACTCATCTTTAGATTAGATTACTTACAGCGTGGAAACAGGCCTTTCGGCCCAACAATCCACACCGACCCTCCGAAGCGCAACCCACCCATACCCGTACATTTACTCCTTACCTAACACTACGGACAATTTTGCATGGCTAATTCACCTGACCTGCACATCTTTGGACTGTGGGAGGAAACCGGAGGAAACCCACGCAGACACAGGGAGAACGTGCAAACTCCACACAGTCAGTCGCCTGAGGCGGGAATTGAACCCGGGTCTCCGGCGCTGTGAGGCAGCAGTGCTAACCACTGTGCCACCGTGCTGCCAACTCATTCAACGTTGTCTATCTCATGTGCTGCAGGCAAGGATATCCTGAGGTATGGTACATTGGTGAAACCTAGCAGAGGCTACGGCAATGGATGAATGGACACCACACAACAAGTGTTCCCTCCCAGTTGAAGAACATTTCAGCAGTCCGGGACATTTGACCTCAGACTTTCGGATGACCATCCTCCAAGGAGAACTTCGGGACAGGCAGCAGCGTAATGTGGCCGAGCAGAGGCTGATAGCTAAGTTCGGTACCCATAGTGAGGGCCTCAACTGGGACCTTGGGTTCATGTCACACTACAGGTGACCACCATTGCACTACACACTCACACACGTACCCTCTCACAGACTTCGACCCCTTTATACTCACACACACACATATATACTCTTTCTCAGACATTCACAAACCCCCAACCAGACACATGCACACACGCACACTTATACATATACGTTTGTGGGGTGAATTTGTAGTAACTAACATGGTCATTCTAACAGATGAGAGACTTAACAAAGGTATAATTTCAGTTACATCACACTGTAAACTTTTGTTATAAATTTGGTGTCTTACAATTGTGTACTCCACAATTGATGAAGGAGCAGCGCTCCGAAAGCTAGTGCTTCCAATTAAATCAGTTGGACTATAACCTGGTGTTGTGATTTTTAACTATATAAAAGGATACAGACTTGCAACACTGAACATTCCTCCCTTGGAGGAGGAGACTGAGGAGATAATAGTGGGGAACACAAATCATTAAATCAATATTGCTTCAGTTTTCATGGTGTAAGACACTGGTATCATTCAATAGTAACAGGTAATGCTGAGATAATAGAAAGGGAGTAACTTAGAACTATCATTACCACTAGGGAAAAATACTGGACAATGTATTGGGATTGAAAGAAGACAAGTCCTTAGGGGCTGATGGCTGACATCCTGGGATCTGAAAGGTTGCGGCAGCAGAGATAGTTCTAATTGGTTAGAATATTCCAAAATTCCCTGGATACAGGAAAAATTTTAGTGGGTTGCAAAAATGTTAATATAACACCTTTATTCACAAAAAGAAAGGAACCAGTTAGTTTAATATGTGTACTTGGGAGATTGTTAGAATCCATTAATAAGGAAGCAATAAAGCACTTCGGAAAGTTAAAATGCAATCCAGAGTCACATGGTTTCCTGAATTGAAAATCATTTTTGACTAATTCATTTGAGTTCTTCAAAGATGGCACAAGCAAGGTTGATTATGGGGATCCTACAGATATAGATCTTTCTGGACTTCCAGAAAAGCATCAATAAGATTAATACACAAGATAGGATCACATAGGATTACGAGTAATTTATCAATTAGATGATTGGATAATTCTGGAGCAGAGACTCTGGATAAGTGAATCTTTTTTTAGTTGGGAAAATGCAACTTGTGGGCTGTCTCAGGGTTCAGTCCTCAGGCCACAACTACTTAAAATCTATGTTACTGACTTGAATGCAGGGACAGAAAATACTATGGCAAATGTGTAGGTAACACTAAAATAAGTGTGAAAGTAAGCTGCAATGAAGCAATAAGAAATTTACAAATGGATATGGATAGGTTAAGTGAATGGGTCAAACTTTAGCAAATGAAATTTAACATGGACAAGCATGAGGTTATCCATTTTAGCTGGAGAAATAGAAATGGAGAAAACTTCAGTGAAAGTGATTTGCTATCCTTGTGCATTAAATGAATAAAACCAGTAAGCAGGTAATAAGAAGGCAAATGGAATTTTGGCATTTATTGCTAAACGAAGAAGAGCATAATAGTATGAAAATGTTGCTGTAACTATAGTAAACATTAGTGAGTCAGCACCTGGAATATTTTGATCCCTTTACTTGAGGAGAGATGTAGTTGCAGCGGAAGCAGTTCAGAGGTTCACTAGAATGATTCCAGAGAAGAGGGCGCTTTTGTTACATTCACCGTCACCATGTCCTCTCTCCCCTTCCCCCAAACCCAAACTGTCTGCTCTTTCAAATCTGGCAGTTAAACACACCATTGTTCTGCCAATCTCACATCCTGATCACTTAATCTGAACTATCAACATCTTGTCTTCACCAGCACCCTATACCCTGCCCAACCCATAGCATAAATGCTGCATCCTCCACACTTCACTTCAGCTCTGATGAAGAGTCATCTAGACTTGAAATGCTAGCTGGCTGTCTTGCCACAGAAGCTGTCTGATCCACTTGGATCTCCAGCATTTGTTGTTTTCACCAGAGAGATTCAACAGTTTAGGCCTACATTCTGAAGTTTGGAAAAATGAAGGGAGATCGAATTAAGATTGACACAGTAGACATGGAGAAGATGTTTCCTGATGTGGGGCAATCTAGAACAAGCGGTCATTGTTTTAGGATAAGGAGTATTTTGTTGTCATCTTCTTAGAAGACAATAGTGCTGTTCTCTCATTACAGAGACAACTAGTGGTGATTTAATCTGAGGATCAGCATACCTCAGGCTAGGGGCAAGGATGAGAAGGAAAGTTCTTCATAGTAACCTCAGCCGGTAATGGAAATTGAACCCACGCTATTGGCAGCATACTGCTTCGCAAACCAACAATCCAACCAAGCTAGACCAACCCCCAGCTAAGGAGTAGTGGATTAAGACAGAATGAGAAGAAATTACTTCTTTCTAAGGGTCGTGAGTCTGTCAAATTCATTACTCAAGAGTTTGGTGGACATTGGGATAGTGAATACATTTGAAGAAACAAATTTATAATTAGTAATGGATTGAAATGTTATGAAGAGTGGACAGGAAAGTGAAGTTGAAACAGAGGTGAGATCGGCCATGAACGTATTAAATGGTGAAGCAGGCTTGATGGGATGAATTACATACTCCTGCTCCTAGTTCTTATTTCCTTGCTTTCTACAATGGATACTAAAGAAGAGTTCTGAATTCTGTATATTCCAGATTTCAGAAGGCTGCCACAGGTTGCTATCCATTGCTCTCCCTCCAACCCACCTCTCCTGCTAGAAACAACACTCAAACCTCTGTCCAGCAGCAAATCTTCAGGAGTCTATGCCACTCTTAATGAGATGGTAAGTGCTGGAGGTCATTGCCTGTTCAAAAATAACCTGGAACTCTTTCAGTCCATGTCAAGGAACCATGCTGCAAGAATATAAAGACAGTGCCATTATCCACTTGTTCAATCATAAAGGAATTTGCCAATCTTGTGACAATCTTTAAGGAATTTCACTCATCTCTATCACTGGCAAAATCACCACCAAAATCCTGCTGACCCACTTAGAGCAATATCTGAATCAGAACCTGCTGTCAGAACATCACTACAGTTCAGAAAAGGTCGAAGAATAACTGATATGTTGTTTGCAGTTAGATAGTCGCCAAGAGAAATGCCAAGTAGAGAACAGGGACACCTTAACTATGGGTAGAATCTTACAGGGGCTTGAAGGAAGTGGCTATGGCGAGAAATGTGGCACAATCACATAAGAAGTTCGATAATGTCTCTCTCAACATCAGGAGCAACCTGTTGCATCTATTAGCAAAATTCAAGGTGCTGAACATTGAATTGCCTATTAAGGAGGGATCATTGCTCACTAACATACCCATGACTCATTAATATGCAGCATCCTATCCTACCATCTGCTGCAGGCATACTAGACATCAAGAATTCTCAACATGGAAATCAGAGTGGGCACCAAGTGAAAAGCCTCCATGTTGATCACCACATAACTACATCTTTGTCCACAAACATTGGCAACCAGTAATTTCCAACCCTCATGATCCTCAGGACACCTCAACAATCCATCTGCAGGATGCTTAGGAAGTTGAGGTCTGCATTGCAGTGCACACCAGAAAACTTTGAAAAGCTGCTACAAGGACACTTTGTGTGCACAGATACCCATCTCCAAATAGATCAGACTACATCTCAGGACTGCTGACTTTCTCTCTTAGCACTCACTCACTAAGTACCTACCTACAAGCTCACAGCATCCATGCCTTGCCTGGGCATGCTCTGCCATTAGGAGAAAGTGTGACTCTCCAGCATCTGTAGTCCTAAGTCAAATGTGTTGCTGGAAAAGCACAGGTCAGGCAGCATCCGAGGAACAGGAGAATCGGTGTTTCAGGTACAACTCCTTCATCAAGAATGTGGAGGGAGAAGGATACTGAGAGATAAATACAGGGATGGGACTGGGGGAAAGGTGGGTGGGATGATGATAGGTGGGAGGTAGTTGTGAAAAGTTGTTGGGGTGGGCGGAGCAGATAGTGAGAAGGAAGCTGGACAGCAGAACAGGTCAAGAGGGTGGTACCGAGTTGGAGGGTTAGATCTGAATTGAGATGGGGGGAGGCAAGATTTGGAAACTGATTAAATCAATGTTGATGCTGTGTGGTTGTTGGGTCCCAAGGCAGAAGATGAGGCATTCTTCCTCCAATTGGCAGGTGGCTTTGATTTGGTGGTGGAGGCGGTCCAGGATTAGCATGTCCTTGGGAGTATGAGGGGGAGATTAAGTAGTTGGCCTGGTGGAGTTTTTTGTCTCCTCCACGATGTAGAGGAGACCACATTGAATGCAACGGATGTAGTAAATGGGGTGGGTCTAAAGGCCCTAAGGGATCATTTCAAATCTGGCAGAGATTTTCCTGCACATTCATCCACCTCATTTACTGCATCCATTGCTCTCGAGGTCCATAGTTTAGAAAACCTGTATGAAACGCAACAAAATGAACACTTAGTCACAACTATGAAAATTTAGTTTGATGTTTTTGACCTGACCATGACCGTTGACAAAGTCAGTTGGAAAGCCTTTGGACGATTACAGAGAAATTTGGTTGCCTTGATAAGTTCTTCATAATGGTTCAAAAATCCTATAGCGGTTTGCCTGGTTGATGGTGAATCAGAACATTCCGGTCACTAATGGAGGTACACAGGGCTGTTCATGTCGATCGTCTTCAGCACACTTCCCACTGCCATAGTCTCCAGACCTTCTGTAATGGTAATCCTGGCATCAAAATCAAATATCAGATGGACAGGAAGCTGCTAAATCTGTGATGACTGACTGCAGGGACATAGTTTACAATTGTCTAGATTAGAGTGATGTTGGAAAAGCACAGCAGATCAGGCAGCATTCGAGGAGCAGGAAAATCGGTGTTTCAGGCAAAAGCCCTTCATTAAGAATGAAAAGAGTTTACAATTCTCTATTTGCCAGTTCAGAGTTAGGCATGTAATGGAGCATGAAATGTTCTCTAATGCATGCAAAACTTTAATTTTGCACAGGTGGAAACTGAAGTAACATCTCAGTCTTCTCCAGGGAAGTTAAATATTGAGCCCATGGTATCAGTTCATAACTGGAACCTGTCAGCCATGGATCTTCACTTATCTCATCAATGTGAGAGGAATTGTGCTGCTGATGAGACATATGCAAAAAGAGCCAAAGCAAAGTCAAAATGTAGTCTTCAACAAGCTTCGAACAACAGTCTGGGAATGAAGAGAAGCAAGTTTGCCTACTAAACTGCAAATCCATCAAGAATAGTATTGTTCATTAAATGCTCATCCGAGCTGGCATGCCAAGCATTTACACCATGTTAAGACAGTGATGACTGAAGTGACTGGTTTGGAGCCAGAATGCCTGACACTAACTCTCTGAAACAACAGTATATACATAGATAAAGATATAGTGGAGACACTTAAAGCTCTATGAAATGCACTTAAACAACACACACTTAACTATGAGAGATATCTCAATCATGTCTTTCTCTACCCTGATTTCTGTAACTAAACCTAAATGTCATTATCCGGAAGAGTCGACAGCTAGCCAGGCTGAAACTCTGCTTGACGTCTTTGCCACGCCTCCTGATGTAGGGTACTTCTTGCAACGTTAATCTTCGAAGTTATGCTAAACAAAAAGATTTCTTCAGGTTCCTTATTCAGGTCTCTGTACCAACTATATGCCTTATTTGGAATTATCCATGCACATAAGCAATCCTAAATGTTTTGTCCAACTATATGCCTTATTTGGTTAAGTCAGCGGTTACTGATTTCTTGCAGATTTAACTCTTAGCAGACCTGAATGACTCAGCATTATTCCATTCACATAACAGCCCATTGTAAAGCCTCTAATCGGTTCCTGTTATCTTCAGCCTTATCCAAAGTTAGCAAAACAATTTTATGAACAGTACAATTCTGGGCTGTGTGTTCATGGTAGTCAAAGAAAATCGTACAAGTATATTCTGAACGCTTCACTTAGAATTTTGATATTGACACTGAAATCTTGGAGACTCTTTCTTATGATTGCTGCACACTATGCAACCAAATAAAAAATGGTTCAACTTCCTTCGAAATTAAGTGCATCTTAGAAGATAAAAAGTATAAGCACAGAAAATTCTGATCCAGCAACATGTCCAAAACTCAACTAATTGCAGCATCCTTACCTGTTTGCAGCAGAACCTCTGAAGCAAATTGTGTTTCAAAAGTCACCTATGTGCCCACCAGAAACACCCCTGTGTTTCTCTTTCTGTCTCTGTTTTCTCTTCATGCTGCAACTGGGCCTTCACTCTTAGCTCTTTTGTTTACAGCTCTCTTTTTTTGTTTCTGGTCACACCACTTCTTTCTCAATTTCTTTCTTATGGGTACCACTTCAAGGTACAGGTAAAAAGCCGACAGGTATTATGGATCAATATTTCTTATCAGTAAAGAAAAGGATCCTTGATGCAAACTCTTTCAAATATACATAAAAACAATCAGATGTTCCAAGGACTTGTGAAATTACAAATTTTACTTACTGTGTTTGTTCTGGGTTAAGAGTCATCACAAGTCTAATAGTATAAACATTCTAAAAAGCCACCAATGAATGAAGAATTAAGGAACTTTGGGGTATTGATAGCTCTCGGATAAGTGCACCCAAGAGTTGGATCAACCACTGAGAGGCTGTTGATACATGGTCAAGGATCAAATTGGGTCAGGGGAAATTTGAACAAGTAATACAGTAGTTAGAACGATGATTGAGTCACAGAAACTTGAGATCAGTCAGGCTTGATGAGGACAATTTGGAGATTCAGTGATCTTGCGAGATAGAAGCATGTGAGATTTTTGCTTTCAGCCAAAATAATCCTGAAGAAGGAATTTTAAGCAGGTGATAGACTGGTTACCTGCATTTACATAAGGTCTTTTATTTTCATCAGGTGTGGTAAAGGATGTCTTTTGACTTTACTGTACATGGCAGTCAATACACTACTGGAATTTTGTGAAATTAGATGTTTGTATAGTATCCAAATAATGGGCATTATCAAATGTAATTTCTAGATGACCGAGTCATACAAAAAAAAAATCTGGTAAGGCGTTTGATAAATTTAAATTTATGTTGACTTTGGTTCTTTTTGGTGAGCCCAAATCCAAACAGAAAAATTCCAATTTCATAACACCTTCTAAAGTCTTAGGAGTACCAAAACAATGAAGTATTTTTGATGTCGCTTTGTTATCAAGTAAACACAGTAGCTAATATGACAAAGTATAATGCCCATGTATACAGTGTCTGCATAATTTGACTAGGTTCCCACAATATTTAACAGAGGAGGCAACTTTTTTACATAACCATTATTCAATACTCGGACAGCTGGGTGGCACGATAGCTAGGTGATTAGCACTGCTGCCTCACAATACCTAGGACCCAGGTTCAATTCTACCCATGGGTGACTATCTGTATGGAATTTGCACATTCTCCATGTGTCTGCATGGGTTTCACTCTAGTGCGACAGTTTCCTCCCACAGTCCAAAGATGTGTAGATGAAGTGGATTAGCCATAGGAAATGCAGGATTACAGGGTTAGGATAGGGGGTGGGTGTTGGTGCGGTGTTCTTCAGAAGATTGGTGTGGATTTGCTGCCTCAATGGGCCAAATGGTCTGCTTCCACGATATAGGCATACATGATTCTGTTGCAAATGTGATTAGCCAAATGTCCTTCTATTGCACCACAACAATCCTAGAGATCTGGTGATATTCACAAAAATGTTGCCAACACAACAGGTTGCTTTCAAGTGTTATTGGTAGATTGACTTAATGGACTTATTTTGGTGTTAATAAATGCATACAAAAATGTGCATATCACTGAAACATTGTTTATTCCATAAAAGAACGGGAAAGAGGAGTTACAGAAGAAAATTTGCCATTCTTATCTGGTCTGGTCTATCTGTAACTCCAGTCCAAAGCAATGTGGTTGACTTTAACTGCCATGAAAAAGCATTTAAGGATGAATAACAATCATTGGCCTTATCAATGATGTCTACATCATTGTTCCCTTTGAACTGTTTGGTTGCACTCCTGATGGGAGGTTTCATGTAATTCGATCAGTGTGCAAACACACTGGCTTCCACTTGTGGAAGCTGCTGCCACAATGAATTGATCTCCAGGCAGTATAGCAATAATTGGAATTTTGGCCCACATCCCATGAAAGAATAAAGAAAGGTAAAGCTAAATTTCATTGTCTACAATTCATAGAAATAGAGTCAATTGCAAATCGGAATGCACATAAAAAACTATGACTTAAATACTAAATGCTAACACTGCAAACCATTCAAAGTCATAGAATTGTACAGAATGGAAACAGACCCTTTGGTCCAACTCGTCCATGCTGACCAGATATTCTAAAGTAATCTAGTCCCATTTGCTAGCATTTGGTCCACATCCCTCTAAACCCTTCCTATATATATAGCCATCCAGATGTCTTTTAAATATTGTAATTGTACCAGCCTCCACCACTTCCATTGGCAGTTCATTTCATGCATGCACCATCCTCTGTGTGAAAAGGTTGCCTTTTTAGGCCTCTTTTAAATCTTTTCCCCTCTCATCTTAAACCTATGCCCTCTAGTTTTCGACTCACCTCCCTCAGAAAAAGACCTTGGCTATTCATCCTATAGTAAAAAGTGAGGTCTGCAGATGCTGGAGATCAGAGCTGAAAATGTGTTGCTGGTTAAAGCGCAGCAGGTCAGGCAGCATCCAAGGAACAGGAAATTTGACGTTTCGGGCACAAGCCCTTCATCAGGAATGAGGAAAATGTGTCCAGCAGGCTAAGATAAAAGGTAGGGACGAGGGTCTTGGGGGATGGGCGATGGAGATGTGATAGGTGGAAGGAGGTCAAGGTGAGGGTGATAGGCCGGAGTGGGGTGGGGGCGGAGAGGTCAGGAAGAAAATTGCAGGTTAGGAGAGCGGTGCTGAGTTCGAGGGAATCGACTGAGACAAGGTGGGGGGAGAGGAAATGAGGAAACTGGAGAAATCTGAGTTCATCCCTTGTGGTTGGAGGGTTCCCAGGCGGAAGATGAGGCGCTCTTCCTCCAACCGTCGTGTTGTTATGTTCTGGCAATGGAGGAGTCCAAGGACCTGCATGTCCTTGGTGGAGTGGGAGGGAGAGTTAAAGTGTTGAGCCACGGGGTAGTTGGGTTGGTTGGTCCGGGCGTCCCAGAGGTGTTCCCTGAAGCGTTCTGCAAGTAGGCGGCCTGTCTCCCCAATATAGATGAGGCCACATCGGGTGCAGTGGATGCAATAGATGATGTGTGTGGAGGTGCAGGTGAATTTGTGGCGGATATGGAAGGATCCCTTGGGGCCTTGGAGAGAGGTAAGGGAGGAGGTGCGGTGGAGGGCATCGTCGATCATGTCTGGGGGGAATCTGCGGTCTTTGAAGAAGGAGGCCATCTGGGCTGTACGGTATTGGAACTGGTCCTCCTGGGAGCAGATGCGGCGGAGACGAAGGAATTGGGAATATGGGATGGCGTTTTTACAGGGGGCAGGGCGGGAGTCAGTCGGTTTATAGTAGATGTCTGTGTTGATTCGGTCGCCCGGGATAGAAATGGAAAGGTCTAGGAAGGGGAGGGAGGAGTCTGAGACAGTCCAGGTGAATTTGAGGTCGGGATGGAAGGTGTTGGTAAAGTTGATGAACTGTTCAACCTCCTCGTGGGAGCACGAGGCAGCGCCGATACAGTCATCGATGTAGCGGAGGAAAAGGTGGGGGGGTGGTGCCAGTGTAGTTGCGGAGGATGGACTGTTCCACATATCCTACAAAGAGACAAGCATAGCTGGGGCCCATGCGGGTGCCCGTGGCAACTCCTTTAGTTTGGAGGAAGTGGGAGGATTAGAAAGAGAAGTTGTTCAGGGTGAGGACCAGTTCAGTCAGTCGAAGGAGGGTGTCAGTGAAGGGTACTGGTTGGTGCGGCGGGAAAGGAAGAAGCGGAGGGCTTTGAGTCCTTCATGATGGGGGATGGAGGTATACAGGGACTGGATGTCCATCGTGAAGATAAGGCGTTGGGGACCGGGGAAGCGAAAATCATGGAGGAGGTGGAGGCCGTGGGTGGTGTCCCGAACGTAGGTGGGGAGTTCTTGGACTAAGGGGGACAGAACCGTGTCGAGGTACGCGGAGATGAGTTCGGTGGGGCAGGAGCAGGCTGAGACAATGGGTCGGCTGGGGCAGTCAGGTTTGTGGATTTTGGGCAGGAGGTAGAAACGGGCGGTGCGGGGTTGTGGGACTATGAGGTTGGAGGCGGTGGATGGGAGATCCCCTGAGGTGATGAGGTTATGGATGGTCTGGGAGATGATGGTTTGATGGTGGGAGGTGGGGTCATGGTCAAGGGGGCAATAGGAGGAGGCGTCCGCGAGCTGGCGTTGGGCCTCAGTGGTATAAAGGTCGGTGCGCCAAACTACTACCACACCTCCCTTGTCTGCCGGTTTGATGGTGAGGTTGGGGTTGGAGCAGAGGGAGTGGAGGGCTGCATGTTCTGAGGGTGAGAGGTTGGAGTGGGTAAGAGGGGTGGACAGATTGAGTCGGTTAATGTTACAGCGGCAGTTGGCTATAAATAGATCGAGGGCGGGTAAGAGGCCAGCATGGAGTGTCCAGGTGGATGGGGTGTGTTGGAGGCGGGAGAAGGGATCGTCAGAGGGTGGTCGGGAGTCTTGGTTGTAAAAGTAGGCATGGAGGCAAAGGCGGCGGAAGAATTGTTCAATATCTCGCCGCGTGTTGAACTCATTAATCCGAGGGCGTAGGGGAATGAAGGTGAGGCCTCTGCTGAGGACTGATCTTTCATCCTCAGAGAGGGGGAGGTCTGAAGGCGGATGGTGAAGGATAGAGGGAGGTCTCAGACCTCAAATTCACCTGGACTGTCTCAGACTCCTCCCTCCCCTTCCTAGACCTTTCTATTTCTATCTCGGGTGACCGAATCAACACAGACATCTACTATAAACCGACTGACTCCCACAGCTACCTGCACTACACCTCCTCCCACCCTGCCCCCTGTAAAAACGCCATCCCATATTCCCAATTCCTTCGTCTCCGCCGCATCTGCTCCCAGGAGGACCAGTTCCAATACCGTACAGCACAGATGGCCTCCTTCTTCAAAGACCGCAGATTCACCCCAGATGTGATCGACGATGCCCTCCACCGCATCTCCTCCACTTCCCGCTCCTCCGCCCTTGAGCCCCGCCCCTCCAACCGCCACCAGTACAGAACCCCACTGGTTCTCACCTACCACCCCACCAACCTCCGTATACAGCGTATCATCCGCCGTCATTTCTGCCACCTCCAAACGGACCCCACCACCAGGGATATATTTCCCTCCCCTCCCCGATCAGCGTTCCGCAAAGACCACTCCCTTCGTGACTCCCTTGTCAGGTCCACACTCCCCACCAACCCAACCTCCACTCCTGGCACCTTCCCCTGCAACCGCAGGAAATGCAAAACTTGCGCCCACACCTCCTCCCTTACCTCTCTCCAAGACCCCAAGGGATCCTTCCATATCCGCCACAAATTCACCTGCACCTCCACACACATCATCTATTGCATCCGCTGCACCCGATGTGGCCTCCTCTATATTGGGGAGACGGGTGGCCTACTTGCAGAACGCTTCAGGGAACACCTCTGGGACGCCCGGACCAACCAACCCAATCACCCCGTGGCTCAACACTTTAACTCTCCCTCCCACTCCACCAAGGACATGCAGGTCCTTGGACTCCTCCATTGCCAGAATATAACAACACGACGGTTGGAGGAAGAGCGCTTCATCTTCCGCCTGGGAACTCTCAAACCACAAGGGATGAACTCAGATTTCTCCTGTTTCCTCATTTCCCCTCCCCCCACCTTGTCTCAGTCGATTCCCTCGAACTCAGCACCGCCCTCCTAACCTGCAATTTTCTTCCTGACCTCTCCGCCCCCACCCCACTCCGGCCTATCACCCTCACCTTGACCTCCTTCCACCTATCACATCTCCATCGCCCCTCCCCCAAGTCCCTCCTCCCTACCTTTTATCTTAGCCTGCTGGACACACTTTCCTCATTCCTGATGAAGGGCTTGTGCCCGAAAGGTCGAATTTCCTGTTCCTTGGATGCTGCCTGACCTGCTGCGCTTTAACCAGCAACACATTTTCAGCAGTATTCATCCTATACATGTCCTTCATGATTTTATGAACTTCTAGAATGTTACCACTCAGTGTCTGACACTCCAGGGAAAATAGCCCCAGCCTATTCAGCCTCTCCCTATTGCTAAAATTATTCAGTCTTGGCAACATCCTCGTAAATGTCCTCTGAATCTTTTCTAGTTTAACAACATCTTTCCTAAAGAAGAAAGACGAGAACTGAATTCACTATTCCAAAAGTGGCCTAACCAATGTCCTATACAGCTGCAACATGACCTCCCAACTTCTATATTCAATGCATTAACCAATAAAGGCAAGCGTACTAAATCTTCACTATCCTGTCTATCTGTGACTTTACTTTCAAGGAACTATGAACCTGTACTCCAAGGTCTCTTTGTTCCGCAGCACTCCCCAGGACCTTACCACTAAGTATATACGTCTAGACCTGGTTGGCCCTATCAAAACGCAGCACCTCCCGTTTGAGCTTCTCTTGCCATTCATGATGCAACTAAAACTGCTTAGTTTGATTACATCCTTGTATTCAAGATATTCATAATGCCTTATGAATAAGGGATCTACAACTGTAGTTGACAGAGAGCAGTTTCTATCTTGATGAGACTATATTGAAGACAACAAGGCAGTGAATAAGAATATTTTAGCACTGAAAACAGAAAATAAGTGTAACCCAATTATATAGCTTCTATTTTCCAACTCCCATTTCTGATACACACTACAAATATGACATCTCAAATGGGAGAAAATCTTTTCATGGATCCGTTTTCTAAATCAAGATTCTTTGTAATTTTAAAAGTAATCAACAATGTATAAGTAGAAGTTTACATTATTAAAGTCAGCACAAATATTACTTTTATTATCACTACCTGTTCTGTTTATCAATGGAAACTTCAATCCAAAGTACAAGTGGCAAATATTTAATAATTACAAGTGCTATATATTTGAAATGAGACTACATTCTTAAAATATTTGGCTAATCGGTCAGAATCCATGGAGAGAATGTAATAATATTTCAGCTGAAAGTCCATGGTTCAGAACTTAATCTTTTAACATCAACTTACCTATTCTCTTCCACAGATGCTGTTTAACTTGTTGATATGCTTCAATATTTGGAAACAAATTTTGCAGCATCCATTTTATTGGAAACAGATGATAACTTAAGGCCTCCATTAGAAAAAACAAATTCTACTACACAGTACATTTCTCCTCCTACTATGTGTTACATATTCCCAATGTGGTTTAATTCAGCATGAAATAGTTTTTAAATTGTAACAAATATATTACACATACTGACCAAACTATTAGCCTTACATTACTGCCCAAGAGATGTCAGTTTAAAGAGATGCCAATTTTAAAAAAGGTGTTTTTTTTTGAGCAAGTATTGAAACAAAAATTCTAAGATGCTTCATAAAAATCACAAAGTTTAGGTCTGAGTCTTCCTAAAAGCAACAAGTTAATCCCACTTTTCAGCATTATATCTATGATCCTGTAGATTACAGCAATTGAGTTGCATAAGCAGACACCTTTTAAAATGAGTTGAGGAGTTTTGCATCAACTTTTAAGCATTGAGTGCCAGAGCGCTCCCATCCTCTGGGTGAAAACATGTTTTCCTTATCTCTTCTTTGATCTTTCTACTAGTCATTTTAATTCTATGCCATCTAGTGACTGATCTCTCTGTTACAGTATATGTGCTAAAGAAACAAGGAGCAGGAATAGTCCTTTCAGCTTATCATGTCTGCTCTGCTGTTCAATAAAACATTGCTGATCTGATGGCAACTACAAATCCACATTCCCATCAATCATTGAAAATCTTTCCACCCCTTGTTTATCAAGACTATATCCACTTATACTATAAAAGTATTCAAGTACTCTGTTTCCACCACCAATCCTGGCAGAGAGTTCCAAAGATTCATAACTCTGAGAAAACAAAACCACCTCATTTCTGTTTTAAATGATGTGTAAATGCTGGTGTTGGACTGAGGTGGACAAAATCAGAAGTCAGACAACACCAGGTTATTGTCCAACTTTTACAAAAAATACTGGCTTACTATTTTTATTAATTTTCTGCTCAACAAGCCATGATTTATTTTCGGTATTAGCAGTCCTTTTACCTGAGCAAGGAGGCTATAAATTTAAGAATGAAGTCTAATGTTCTAATTTTGGACTGCTGGAATGCCATCCTTGGATCATAATGAACAAAGTCCCCATCTGCCTTTTTTAAGGAACATATGTCTCACCTAATTAACATGGAAGTTAAAGATTACATTACAATATTCAAGAAATATAAAGCACGTATGTTTTGAACAAATTCCTTAACTAACCACTGTCATTCTGTAGTGCTGCTAGTTGGATCTCACTGTGCACACAATGGCTGTCATATCGAAACACAACAGTCATTGTATTTTTGAAAATAGGACAGGTGACAGCAGTCATTCAACAGAAATATTTCTGAACAATTTCATAGTTTCCACACTAGCCAAATCCTTGATCTCACACTCCTATTTAATTTCTACCCCATCTTTAATGATCTTTTTCTCTCCGAGGGCCTTATATCAGTCAATGTACCTTGTACCATGCTGATTCCTTCCATCATTCACCATTCATTCACTCCAAAGAAAAGCCTTTTTGTGCAGCTCTATGTCGTGTTCAAGATGATAAACATACCCCTCTACTGTTTTCTATCTCCATTGTTCCTAACTATATGTCAAGGGTACTCAAATTGTAGGCTGCAAGCTCCCGAACACTCCTCCAAAAGGGGCCCCGAGGTCACATTTGGGGTTGCAAGCTCCCATCTTCTAAGCAGCAATAGTGAGTGTGGCGAGGGAATGAACTACAGAACAAAATCGGAAGAGACCGTATGGCCTGCCGAGCCTGTTCCACCATTCAAAACAATAATGGCTGGTCTTGGGTTACAACTCAACTCTCCTGTCACCTTCCTATATACAGTACCTTCATACCCTGAGATACCAAGCCCTAAATATATTCAGTAATGAAGACTCCATGACATACTGGGCTAGAGAATTCCAAAGATTTACAACTGTTTAAGTGAAGATTTTTTTATTTTATATCACTCCTAAATAATCAACAGTCTAGTCTGAGATTGTGTCCCATCACTTTAGATTCCTTGACCAGTGGAAACAATGTCTCAGTATCAACCCTATTAAGACCCTTTAGAATCTTGTGCATTTCAAGGTAGCACTCAAAATCATTCAATTTTGCCACATTTACTAAATAGATATTGTGCAAGTTATTTTTAAAAACAGAATTCCCAAAAAGGATGCACTTAATAGATGTCGAATGAGCAAAAAAAAGCAAACACATTTCATTATGTGCAATCTTCAAAATGAGATCACTTCATATTCTTCTAAACTCCAGAGAATAATACTCAGCCTCTCATCATACAACAATATCCTCATCCCAGGGACTAATTTAGTAATCCTTTGTTGTACTGACTTATTTATATGTGGAGAACAAAGCTGCACACAATCTTCACCAATCTACCTATCACAGCTGCATTTGTCCAAAACAGTATTAGTAGGGGGAAAGCTCCACACAGCTTTTTTTGGAGATTAGTTCCATCTTCATATTGAGGATTCTCTCCTCCTGCTGAATGGCACTACCACTGGGATAGGTGTCAAACAGATCTAGCAACTCAAAACTGGGCATCCTTGAATTGCTGTAGGCCATCAATAGCAGCAAAATTGTTATCAACCACAATCTGTAATCTCAAGGCTTTATACTTCCCCTAAATCTATCATTATCATCAAGTCAGAAAGTCATGCCTAATTCAATGAAGTATGCAGGAGGACATGCCAGTAGTAGCACGAGGTTTACCTAAAAATGAGGCGTTAGCCCAGTGTAGCTGCAACACAGGACTGCTTGCATGCCCAACAGCAGAACCCACCTGCAATAAATAGGACTGAGTGATATCCACCAAAGAATCAGATCTAACATCAGCAGTCCTGCCACATCCATTTGCAAATTATAATGAGCAATTAAATGACGAAAAAGAGATGGAATTATGGGGGAGCATATATATCATAGACAATAGGTGCGGGAGTAGGCCATTCAGCCCTTCGAGCCTGCACCACCAGCTGATCATTCCTAATCACAGTGAAAGACAAAGCTGATGTCTCTGTTCCATCTTCAGCCAGAAGGGCAGAGTGGACGATCTATGTCAGGCTTCTCATGAAGTGTTCAGCAGCGTGATGCCAGATTTTAACTAACTCAATTCACACCACATTAAGTCAGGAAATGGCTGAAGGCACTGGATATTGCAAATAACACAGGCCCTGACAACATTCAACAATAGTACTGAAGACATCCTCCAGAATTAGCCATGCTGTCCCAATACATTCACAACACTGGCAGTTACCTGTCAATGCATCAAATTGTCCAGGTATGGCCTGTGCACAAAAAAAAAGGGAAAATCCAACCTGAACAATTACCACCCTATCATCCTATTCTCGATCATCAATAAAGTGACAGAACGGGTGATTGACAGTGCTACCAAGCATCACCTATTTATGTCACAACACCATGAAAAAGTGCATTGTTACTTGAGTCCCACTAATCTAAGGGTTATCATAAAACTTAAAACTTTAATCAAATTACTAAACAAAAAACCCACTTCCTGTGCAGTGAACTCATCTTTACAAAAGAAGTTGACTAGGTTAATGTGCCCAACAAGAAACTCTTATTTATTACAAATAATTCAGCTCTAACCACAGGCAAACAAAATATGAATTATCAACTTTTTAACTCTCTTACTTAAATTTGACCCATTCTTAAACCTCTGCACATACATGTAGATAAACGTATAAAATCAAAAGCTATAGGTGGAGGCAGAAAATTAGGGAACACAGTTCATGAGCACCTGTCCACACTGTTCAATAAGATGCCTCTTTGCTTCTTCCAAGTCTTTCTGATCTTCTTTCCAAGTCACGTCAATTCTTTATTGAAGACACAGCATAGTGGGCACATAAATTGTTCAGTCTCTCAGTCACTGATTAGAGACAGCAATTTATGGCAAATGGTGAGACAGAATAGTTAGCTATTCCAATTCTTAACTGAGACAGGATGTTGTCTTTTAAAAGAGTCTGGAAAAATTCTGCCACTATATTGTGCACACATTGATAGGCTGTACACCTACGCCAAAGCCAGAGTTGTTATCATGCTGAGCACTCCTGACTCTCACAACTAATGTTGATTGCTTTTTCAGTCAACAAACTGTTTCTGGGCAAAACTGCCCTGAACTGACACTGTGTGCCAGTCGAGTATTCCTTCACACTGCTCCATACCCCCATCACTTGAACAAGGTACTGATATAAATACAACTCACAATGAGTTTCAGTAACTTTTTTTAAAACTGCAACATCTCTTTAAAACATTTTCCTTAATTTAAACCAGTATCTTTTTCCAATTTTGGACTTTAATCCAAAAATAAAGAAAAAATGAAAAGATGCAGTCTTTATAATCAATAACATATTCACTGGGACTCAATTTGAATTCTGCCAGGGCCACAAGCACACTCACATCTCTTTAATCATCAGCACTTACAAGTATAAACCTTTCACGTCTTATGACCAATGTCAGCTGAAGTATTGTATACAGTTCTGGGTGCAACACTTTTGGATGGATGCAAGTGCATTGTAGACTATTGAAGAAGTTTATGAGAACAGTTCCAGGTTGTGAAATTTCAGTTATGATGATAGATGGGAGAATTTGGGACTGTTTCCATGGAAATGCAAAAGGTGAGGAGAGTTTTGATGGAAGATCATACCTGGAGTATTGTGCACAGCTTTAGTCTACTTAACCGAGGAAAGATGTTCTGGCTGTTGAGGGAATGTAACAAAGGTTGACAGACTGATTCCAGGGATTGCAGGACTGTTGCATGGGGAAAGACTGGATCAGTTAGTACTATATACATTAGAATTTATAAAAATATGGGGCGATCTCATAGAATGCACAGGTTTCTGACAGGGTTGATGCAGGAAGGAGTGGGGAGTCCAGTACAAAGAGTCACAGTCTAAATATAAAGGATAAGCATTTTGGGACAAAGATGAGAAGAAATTTCTACCCCCAGAAAATGGTGAGCCTGTGGAATTCAGTTCCACCGGAAGCTTTGAGACAAACATTGAAGACTTTCAAGAAAGAGGTAGCTATAGCTCTTAGGAGTAAAAGGATCAAAGGATATGGGAAGAAAGCAGGAGCAGGATACTGAGTTGGATGATCACCATGATCATATTGAATTGCAGTGCAGCTCCAAGAACTGAATAGCCTACTCCTATTCCTGTATTTTAGCTTTCGCTTAGCCTCTGATTTTTCCTTATTATAAACTCTAGATTTATAATTTAATTTTTTATAATTTCTTGATATTCAATATCTGATTAATAATCTATATTCATTCATCAGCCAACAAATGCAGATTTTTTCAACTGTGCAATCAAGCAGCAAA
Source organism: Hemiscyllium ocellatum (assembly GCF_020745735.1). Classification (NCBI taxonomy): domain Eukaryota; kingdom Metazoa; phylum Chordata; class Chondrichthyes; order Orectolobiformes; family Hemiscylliidae; genus Hemiscyllium; species Hemiscyllium ocellatum. The sequence continues at coordinate 62,632,073 of NC_083412.1, read as the reverse complement.
TACTCAGCATTAACCTGCTTACCATTTCATGATTTTGTTGGAATCTTCCTCGCATAAAAGAATAGGTTTTTGGTTGTTTCATCTCAGTTCCAATCATCTCAACCCCAGGATATCACTGCAGGAGTTCCTCAAGATAGTGTTATGACCCACAGTGAACCTAAATTAAGCCCCACTTTTCCCAGATCTGTCCAAATATTCAAGCTTGTTAAAAATACATACAGTACCCCAATTTACTTGACTTTCAGATCAAGGTTGATAAGAAGTATAGGCGAAGTTTCTGTACTGAACAAGGATTATTATTTATTGCAAGTGGACTATCACTACGAGTAAACAAATGTAAACCACTGACATAGATCACTACTAACAATCTCCTTTTAAACTCCTTTAAACATCTAATACAGACTAAACAGATAAACAAAATATCTTACTGGCAAAGGTAGGAAAAAAACTGGAAAGTCAGTTCAGTGGGCTTTGCATCCCAATTTAGATAGAGAGATGATAATTTGTCGCTAGCCAGTTCTTAGTGTTCAATTGTTTTCTCTGGAAGCTTTCACTAGTTTATAAGCAACTAACTTACTTGGAAATTGTTTCTGAATTATAAATTCAAAAGTCATAGCTCACAGCAATGAATGCAAAGAAGATAATTGGTTTTCTCCAATTTACTGCATTTTACTGCTAAGAACAGGTAGCTTCTGCTAGGGAGAACACTGGACAGCCTTCTAAGTCTTGCTCTCTTTCTCTCTCTCTCTCTCTCTCTCTCACTGTTTTAGTGACTTTGTAACTTGTTTCTAGTTCCAGTTAGCTTAGAATCAATCAACATCACTTGTAAACAATGTTATGGCCCCTGATTATCTGTCATTGCTGAAAACTGCCCCAAAAATAGAATTCACAATAGGCATTAAATTCCTTGATGTGAAATTATGCAGATATCCTGGTAAATCGATTTGTAAAACAGTTCTTTCTCATTGTAGTCACAGTTTTAATGATACAAAATACAAACACATAGATTTTACAATAGTACTAAGGCCAAACAACTTCATGCTTAAGGCTACAAATAGCAATCACATTCATGCCACACATGCATTAAGCAGTGATCATCTGTACAAGAGAGAATTCAAATATTATTTCCTTGATGTCCAACACTATCTGACCTCTTGGTAATTGGCATCCTATACTATATCACTAAATCTGAAGGCAAACAAGATACACCTTCCAAGTCCACAAGCACTTCCATCTAAGAAGAACAAGGGTAGTAGATACATGGGAACACCACCACCCACAGGTGTACAAGTTCTCCTCCAAGTGACTTACCATCCTGACTTGGAAATATATTGCTGCTCCTTCACTTTCATTGTGTCAAAATCCTGGAAATCCCTCCATTATGACTTTGTGGGTCTACCTACAGTGCATGGGCTGAGTGGTTCAAGAAGGCAGCTCACCACCACCACCACCATCTCCTCAAGGGGAAATTGGGACAGGCAATAAATGCTGGCCAGCCAGTGATGCCCACATCCCACAAAAGCAGAAAAGAAAACAACTCAAAGAACCCCAAAGTACATTTCTCTATGTACTTTGAAGCCCCTGGCATTAACATTAATTGTACCTACTTCACAGTATAATCTCTGACAGCAGACGCTTTTGATGTAAGAGGAATGTTTAACCCTTTCAGTGGAGATGTGGGCTGTTACATCACATGGGTACTTCTACATGGTCATTCAAGTGGTTGACACTCCAGTGTCTGTCTATCCTTTCCTTCCACCACATTCCCAGAACGTTAGAGTCTACTGCTTTTCCATGCTTCCACGCATTTTGCTATTCTGCTAAGAACATTTGCAAATCCAATAGGTCTTGTATGTATCTTTTATATCTCAAATATATCTCACTTTTTCTCTCCTTTTGTCCCATGTTACTATTACATTTTATATTTTATCATGTCCTGTACAATTAAATAATAGGTTTATAAACATTCATTTTCTTTTCCTCAAGCCCATTTAAGCTTAATCTACTTCTCCTTGTAACCTGTTCATCTGTACCACTCTCCAAATCTAATGAAGAATCAAGACCAGAAGCATCGACCTCAGAAATGGGTGTTGATTGGAGTTTGGAGCAAGAGTCAGTCATTAACAATGCATGACAGTGGAATGCATAAGAACCTACATTTTGTCAATGTCTCTCATGATTTTACTCTGACTGCATATTATGAAGTATGATACAAACCCATATGATGCACTTTCACTCATCAGTTGAAAAGTTGCACATTTGTCAATATAAAGGCAGGACTTCAGCTCCACAAAGTCTGTGCGGTGGTTGCTCTTCTCGATACTGTCATGGACAAATGCGTCTGCAGTTGCAAGTACAGTAAAGATGAGGTCCAGTATATTTTTACCTTCTTGTTGGTTCTCTCACCATCTGCTGCAGATCCAGTCTAGTATCTATGTCCCTTAGGACCTAATCAGCTCAATCTGTAGTACTGCTACCAAGGTGATGGACATTGAAATCCCCCACCCAAAGTACATCTTCTACCCTTGTCATCCTCAGTGCTTCCTCTACGTGTTGTTCAACATGGAGAAGCATCAGCTGAGGGAGGACAGTACATGGTAATCGGCAGGAGCTTTCCTTGCCCACGTTTAACCTGAAGCCGTGAGACTTCAGGGATCTGGAGTCAATGTTGAGGAGTCTGAAGGCAACTCCCTCCCAATTGTATATCACTATGCCACCACTGCTGCTGAGTCTGTACTACTGTTGGGGCATGGCATTTCCAGGAATGATGATGGTGACATTTGGAACATTGTCTGTAATGTATGATTCCATGAGTATGATTATGTGAGGATGTTGCTTGAATAGTCTGTGAAACAGCTCCCCCAGTTTTGGCACTAGCCCCAGATGTTGGTGAGGAGGACTTTGCAGGGTCAACAGGATGTTTCTGCGGTTGTCCTTTGCCGTGCTTAGGTCAATGACAGGTAATCCATCTAGTTTAATTTCTTTGAGACTTTGTAGCGATTGGTACAATTGAATGGCCTGCTGTTCATTTAGAGATCATTTTAGAGGGCAATTAAGAGTCAACTGCATTGCATAAAAGTATAAGGCAAGGAAGTGATGTTACAGTTCTATAAATCATTGGTCAGATCATATTTGGAGTATTTCTGGGCACCTTATTTAAGAAAGGATTGGAGAGAGTACAAAGGAGATTTATTAGAATGATAACAAGAATGAGAGATTTAGATACAAGGAAAGATTAAATAAATTGGGCTTATTCTCCTTAGAAAAGAGAAGATAAAGAGGTGACCTTATTGAGGTGTTAAAAATTATAAACAATTTTGCCAGGTAAAGAAAGATATTCTGTTTCCACAGGTTGGTATGTCAACAACAACAATTTTAACATTGTCAGGAGGAGAGATAGGAGTGAGATGAGGAGAAATGTCTTTACTCAGAGTGTTATTCAGATTTGGAATATGCTGCTTGGGAGAGTGATGGAGGCAAATTCCGTTGAAGGTCTCATAGGAGACCTGGATATATATTTGAGAATGATAAAGTGAGAAGGCTTTGCAGTTAGGGCTGGACAACAGGACTAGCTGGGTAGCTCTTTCAGGAGCTGGTACAGACACAATACGCCAAACAGCCTTCTTCTGTACCAACGGTTTGAAAACTGCTAATGTGACACCCCATTCAAAACGTGTGGGAGGCAAAAGGTCATTTAGCCTAACATTTACTGTTGGAAAAAATTTTGGAATCAGTTATTAAGTAATAGCAGAAAATTGGAAAATTGGAAAATAGCAGAGTCAGCACGACCTCAAGAAAGAAAAATCGTATCTGACTAATTTATTAGAGCTTTTGAAAGAAGTTTCAACCAGAGTAATAGATGGGAACCAGTAAATGTGTTGTATTTGGAGATCCAGAAGGTGTTTGATAAGGTATCTCACAGAAGGTCAAATCATAAGACATGAACCCACTATGTTGACAGCAGTGTATTGGCATGGATAGACAAGTGGCAGGAAATAGTTAGTAGGAGTAAAGGGGTTCTTTATCATTTGGTGACCTGTGACCAGCGGGGTTCCACATGGATCAGTGTCTACAATATATATTACTAAGTTGTAGAAAGTGAATTTACCGTAGCCAAATTTGCAGACAACACAAATATTTGGAAAGGTAGTTTATGAGGACACAAACCATTGAGAGAGATATTGATAGGTTAAATGAGTGGGCAAAAAGTTGGCAAATGGAGTATAATATGGGGAAATGCAAAGTGGTTCATTTTGGAAAGGAGGACAAAAGAATACAATATCATTCAAATGGAGAGAAGCTGCAGAAAGCTGCAATACAAAGGAATTTGGGGACATTGGTGTCTAAGACTAGAGAAGTCTTACTGCAATTGTACAAGGTGCTGGTGAGACCACGTCTGGAGTACTGTGAGCGGTTTTAGTCCTGTTATTTAAGGAAAAATATAACTTCTTTGGAGGCAGTTCAGAGAAGATTCACTAGGATAATCCCCTTGTATGGTGGGATTGTCTTATGCGCATAGATCTAACAGGTTGACCCGCTACTCACTATAGTTTATAAGAATAATAGCTGATCTCATTGAAACATGGAAGATTCTTAAGGGTCGAGAGTGTTTGTCAGGGTAAATGCTGAGAGGATGCTTCGCCTTATAGGAGAATCTAGGACCAGAGGCTGTCGTCTCAGAATAATGGGATGCCAATTGACTGAGGTGATGAGGAATTTTTTTCTGTAAGGGCTGTGGGTCTTTGGAACTCTTTGCGACAGAGAGCTGTGGGCGCAGAGTTCTTGTCTGTATTTAAGGCAGATAAATTCTTGATCAAATTTAAGATAGATAAATTCTTGATCAAGGATTACAGAGAAAAGACAGAAAAGCAGACATGAGGAATGTCAGATCAGCCATAATGGTGCAGCAAGCTCGAGGAACTGACAAACTTACTCCAGTTCCTAATTCTTATGGTTGTCTGATCTTATCCTTTCTGTCAAAAAGCATTACCCCTCAATTACTTGTATTAAATTAAATTTATTATTTGTATGTCCATCCTGCTAGCCTACAACCTACTGCAATGGATTAGTATCATCATGTTAGTCATACCGCTAGGTTTTGCATCATTGGCAAATTCTGAAATTTTATTTCCAATATGGAAGTTATAAGCAATCACATTAGCACTCGATTCTGCAAAACATCACTGTCGATCATCCGGTAGTCTGAAAATGAACTGTTTACCAGGTCTTGCACTTTTCTATTTCGGAGTTGTTTTTTAATTCAAACTGACACTGACTCTTTTGTTCATTGAAGCTTAGTTTTGTGAATCAGCCTTTTACAAGGCATTTCTTAAAATTTCTACAGACAAAATCTATTGTTTCTCCTTCAATAACCTTTTCAATTTCATCTAATAATGAGATTAGATCAGTCACGCTGATTTGTCTTTCAGAAATCTGTGCTGATTCTCCTTAATTAACTAAAAGTTGCTGTTGATTTTTTTCTGATTACCCACCATTATGTTTTGCAAATCATACTTCATTCATGTCACACCTTGCATTCATGAAATAATTTCTTCCTTCATTTCAATGCAATTCCTCATCCTCCTCCTCCATCCCCATTGTCACTCGCCCTAAAATGAAGCATTGCTCAGGTTATTTCGCATGCTTTTCAGAAATGAGACACAATATACTCTAGAATGAGATCTCTCTTTCGTTCCCGTGTCAATTATTCTCCATTCACATAATTTCTTACACCTATTAAGTTCCTGATTAAATCATACTTTTTGAATTTCAGAGTTAGGGAGATTTGTACTTCATTGCTGCAAACTGATAGAATTAATCTCCATTTCTCCTCTTCTAGAAGATTAAGTCATCTGACTTGCATTCAGCACTGAATGGAATATGATCATTTCAACATTCCCATGATTAAAGCATTTCCACTCTTTTGCTTTTTCTCAGCCAACATTTAAAGAACAACAAAATAAACCAAAGAACTTCAGATGCTAGACATCTGGAACATAAACAGAAATTTCCGAAGAAATTCAGTAGGTCTGGCAGCAGCTGTGTGAAGAAAACAGATAATATGCTGGGTCCAGGGGCTCTCAGAAATGTTAGGAGTGAGAAGCAAGTGGTGTTTATGCTGAAGCTAAAGTTGTTGGGTGGGGGAGGGGGAAGGGGGGGGGGGGCGGAGTTGTTGAGTGAATGGGTAGAGATGGAGCCCAGAGTGTAAGAGATGGATATGAAACAGTTAGGTAAATAAGGAGATTATGAAGGTGTTTGGCATGCTTGCCTTCATCAGTCAGAGCATTGAGAACAGGAGTTGGGAAATCATGCTACAACTGCACAAGACATTAGTGAGGTCACATTTGGAGTACTGCGTACAATTCTGGTTGCTCTGCTATCAAAAGGATGTTATTAGATCACAAGGATGAAGAAAATGTTTGCAAGAATGTTACCAAGATTGGAAGGTTTGAGTTATAAGGAGAAGCTGGAACTTTTATTCCTTGGAGCGTAGGAGGCTGATCTTACGGAGATTTATGAACGTGACAACGTGAATAGTCAAGGCCCTTTCAAAAGGATGGTGAGTCCAAAACTAGAGGGCATAGGTTTAAGGTTAGAGGAGAAAAGGGCAATCTTTTCACACAGAGGGTGGTGGGTATATGGAACAAGCTGCCAGAGGCAGTGGTAGAGGCAGGTACAATTACAATATTTAAAAGACATTTGGATAGAAACATGGATAGGAAAGATTTAGAGTGATAAGAGCCAAACACAGACAAATGGGGCTAGTTCAGGTTAGGAAACCTGGTCGGCATGGATACATTAGGTTGAAGGGCCTGTTTCCATGCTGTATGCCTCTATGACTATAACTTCTGAGTTCATTCATTGAGGATGCACCACCACAGGACCCATAAAACTTAACTTTACTTCCTAACCTACTCTCCACATTTTGATTTCTTGATGGGCCAAAACTCTATCTAACTTGGCCTCAAATATATTCAATGATCCATAATCCTGCGGCATAGAATTCCAAAGATTTACAACCCTATGAGTGAAAACAATGTCTCATCTCAGTCCTAAAGGGTCAGGCCCTTATCCTGAGACCATGTTCACAATGTTCAAAATTCCCCAGCCATGGGAAACAACCTCTTCAATCTATCCCTCAAGCCCCTTCAGAATCTTGTTAAGTTTCACGGACGTCACCTTCGCATTCTTCTAAACTCCAGAGAATTCAGACTGAATTTACATACCCTCTCACTATAGGACACCTCTTTCATCCCAGAAATGAATCTAATGAACCTTTGTGGCATGTCCACTGTAAGTATATCCTTCCTTAAAAATGAAATTGCACATAGTTCTCCAGTTATGGCATCATCATCATAGGTCTATGTAATCGTAGCAAGGCATTCTCATCCTTCTCCTCAATTTCCTTTAGATTAAAAATCAAGATATCATTTGTATTCCTAATTGCTTGTTGTACCTGGATGCTAATATTCTGTGTTCCTTGTATGAGTACACCAAAATTATTCTGAATATCATTTACATCCTTAAAAAATTCTGCTTTTCTATTCTTACTACTGAACTGAGTAACCTCATACTTCCCCATTACGACCTGTTCATTTAATCTTTTCATTTCTCTTTGCTGTATATCTGTATCCTCCTCATTGTTTACATTCCCACTTACATCCTCAAACTTAGATATGCTATTCTCAGTCTCCTCATACAAGTTATTAATGTAGATTGTAAAGAACTGATCCCTTAGCTAAAATATTACAGCAAACCATGGATCACTAGCTTGAAAATGTCCTATTCATCCCTGACAGATCTATTATTCTCAGTCTCCTCATACAAGTTATTAATGTAGATTGTAAAGAACTGATCCCTGAGCTAAAATATTACAGCAAACCATGGGTCACTAGCTTGAAAATGCCCTATTCATCCTTGACAGATATATTATTCTCAATCTCCTCATTCAAGTTATTAACGTAATTGTAAAGAACTGATCCCTTAGCTAAACTATTACAGCAAACCATGGGTCACTAGTTTGAAAATGCCCTATTCATCTCTGACTCCTGCCCATTAACTATTAAAATATTATATTCAAATAAGAGTCCTTATGTTATGTATTAACCTTTTAGTGATATTATATTTGAATGATTTCTGAAATCCAAATATACTATGTTTACTGGTTCTATTTTATCTACACTACTAATTACATTCTCAAAAAAATTAAAATGTTTCTCTTTTATAAAACTAGGTTGGACTATGTCTGACCATATTATGATTTTAAGTGCATTATTGAACCTTCCTTAATAAGAGATTCTAGCATTTTCCTAGTGAAGCTAACCAGCCTCTAGTTCCCAGTTTACTCCCTCCTTTCTTAACTGGCAATGTTACAATGCTAATTTCAATTCTGCTGAGATATTCTAGAATCTGGGGAATTTTGCAAAATCACAATTGTCACAACCACTACCTCAGCAGTTACTTTTCTTTGAGCTCTCAGACAAACCAACAGTCACGATATTTATTCGAGTTTAGTTCTTTCTGTTTCTCCAATACATTTTTTCTGTTTATTATCTCACTTTACTCACATTTTTTAGCACCATGTTGTTTTATTTCTGGTATACAATTTGAGACTTCTTCAAGAAGACAGACACAGTGTACTTGTTTGATGTGTCTGCCATTTTCCATGACGATTTTTCCGATCTCTACCTCTAGGGGATCAACACTTACTGTCTTTTTCGTATATTTATTTGACCAGGACAATGAACGAATTATGTATTTCTAAGTCAGGACATGTAATTTATACAAGAATTTTCAGGTGGCAGTGCTCTGTCTAGGTGGTAGCAATTGCAGGTTTGGAAGGCATTGTTAAAGGAATCCTGGTGAGTTATTGCAGTGCATCCTGCAGATGGCATATATTTCTGCTAGTGTGCACTGGTGGCAGAACAAGTGTAAGTTTAAGATTAAGGATGGTGTGGCAATCAAGCAGGGGCTTTGTCCTGAATATCTGCTGTCAGGTGTGTGACTGTTGTTGGAATTGAACACATCTAGCTAAGCAAAACTACTCCCTCACATCCTGAATTGTGAAACTAAATTGCTAAGTTGTTGCTAAACTGCTATTCAATTTTGCCTTGGTTTTGTTGCCAATCTTCCTGGACCTATGCAGCAGGCATTAAATTCAAATTATTAAATCACACGATGCATAGTCCACTTAAATATGCTAATAATAATTAGCTCCTCCAAAGGAGAATTCCCAGATTCCTCAACATCACCTACCAGTAAAGTGGCAACAGCCACAGGGCAAGTCACATTTTGTGATTTGACAATTTTATGTCCCAACCCTTGCCTTCTCCCACCAATCATCAACTAAGCCAACCATCCTTTCTCCATAGATATTGCGTAAGCTGCTACATACTTCTAGAATTTCTGTTCTTATTATGGCAATAAAATACTTTTCTTTATTAACTTTGCATAAGAAGTCTGGAATTGATTCCATTTACAGTTAGAGTTTCTGAACTCTATAATTTGTGAAGTATTTAGCCCATCTTGTTCAAAGGGTAAATCCTGAAGTGAGCAGATTGATTGGTGTAGCCTGTTACACAGAATTCTGAAATAAGCAACTCTGTTATTTTCAATGAAACTGTGACTGTTGAATATATTTTCTTTGATATATACCACATTTCAAACCACTTCTCTGTTATAAGTATAGTTATTGATCAACATTGTTGATGCTGAATGAACAAAATCAAGTTTTCTTTTAATACAACACATCCAGGGTAAAATCATAGTACCTCATCAAAATAGTGAAATTGGTCTTTTAATTTTATTACAGTTTCTGCTGGCTGCCCTTAGTAGCGTAACTTCCTCACAGATGGATTTTGTGAATGGTGAAAATTTATTCTGAAAGTCAAAAGGGGCTTCAACCTTAAAATAGCTGAAAAGCGTGCAACAAGTAAAACAATATCATAATGACAAGGAAATCAAAAACAATAAGTGAACGTTAATTTCAACCATGAGAGATCAAACCACCGTTAAACAAAATGGTAAGAGCATTACAGGCAGTTGTGCTAAGAGAAATCTGAGCTGGTTCTCTTTGTACCGTGTGGGTCAGTTTATGGCAAACCACAATATCAGCAAGGAAAAAGTGATAAAAGAAAATACCTTCCCAAATATCTGCAGTTGATCCAAAATGAATCACATTATCACTTTGCAACATAACCCTAGTCATATGAGTATAATACTGTCAGACAAGATTCATTTGAATAATATGTCAGGATAGGCAAAGCTTCAGGTAAATACACTCACCATAATGAGACAAGGCAATACGTTATCATTGACTGTGAATTCCAGATTCAATGTAGAAGAAAGCAATAGTCAGTATCTGAGACACTACAAGTATCCACTGCTACAAACCTTCTTGTAAACAAGCTAAAACCATTTTTTTAAAGGATACATTCGTAGTGCCCCTGTACGGCATCCAATAGCCAGGATTTTTTGCACTGGATCAAAAGCTAAGGCAGAAGGTTGACAGGGGAAGCCATGACGTACAGTCTGTGAAATAAAGGATACAAACAAATTAAACATTAAAACTGACATTCTACATATCTTCATAAAAAAATTACATGTTATTAATTAAAACGTTGGCTTCAATTGCCTGCATTTAAATCTGTACATTTCTACATGTTCAAAAATCCATTCATTTGGCATGAAACACACTGGGTGAATTTTTGTTTTCATTCAAAACCAGAAATAAATTCAATTCTATCAAATTTATACAAATAACCATGGTATCATCTAGTACTTACAGCTCAGAAACAGACCATTTGTATAACTGTTCCATGTTCATGCTTCTAATCACATCAGCCTTTTGTCTTTAACTATTGTTAAGAACAATGAGTTTAATTTTTATTCTGTATTTGCTCTTAAAGAACTGGTTTCATTTCATTTATTTTTGATTCATAAGTGGTACTGGGGAATCTGGAGATTTGTACTATTCAGTTGCATTTTAACGATTTTTTGATTTTGATTTTATTACTGCTACATGTACTGAGATACAATGAAAAGTATTGCTTTGTGTGCTATCCAAGCAAATCATACCAGACATAAGTACATCAGAGTAATAGAACAAAATGCAGAATATAGTATTGCAGCTACAGAGTAGATGCAGAGTAAGATTAACTTTAATATATGAAAGATCTATTCAGTAGTCTTATAATAGCTGTTCTTGAATCTGTTGCTTTCAAATTTTTGTATCTTCTGCCCAAGAGTGGGAGGGCTTTTTCATTATGTTGGTCGCTGTCCTGACAAGTGGAGACAGAGAAAATATAGATAGTGTCAATGAAAAGAACTGAAAATGTGTTGCTGGAAAAGCGCAGCAGGTCAGGCAGCATCCAAGGAGCAGGAGAATCAATGTTTCGGGCATGAGCCCTTCTTCAGGAATAAGAAGAGTGTGCCAAACAGGCTAAGATAAAAGGTAGGGAGAAGGGACTTGGGGGAGGGGCGTTGGAAATGCGATAGGTGGAAGGAGGTTAAGGTGAGGGTGATAGGCCGGAGAGGGGGTGGGGCAGAGAGGTCAGGAAGAAGATTGCAGGTTAGGAAGATGGTGCTGAGTTCGAGGGTTGGGACTGAGACAAGGTGGGGGGAGGGGAAATGAGGAAACTGGAGAAATCTGAGTTCATCCCTTGTGGTTGGAGGGTTCCTAGGCAGAAGATGAGGCGCTCTTCCTCCAGCCGTTGAGTTGCTATGGTCTGGCGATGGAGGAGTCCAAGGACCTGCATGTCCTTGGTGGAGTGGGAGGGGGAGTTGAAGTGTTGAGCCACAGGGTGGTTGGGTTGGTTGGTCCGGGTGTCCCAGAGGTGTTCTCTGAAATGTTCCGCAAGTAGGCGACCTGTCTCTCCAATATAGAGGAGGCCACATCGGGTGCAGCCGATGCAATAAATGATGTGTGTGGAGGTGCAGGTGAATTTTGGCGGATATGGAAGGATCCCTTGGGGCCTTGGAGGGAAGTAAGGGGGGAGGTGTGGGCACAAGTTTTGCATTTCTTGCGGTTGCAGGGGAAGGTGCCAGGAGTGAAGGTTGGGTTGGTGGGGGGTGTGGACCTGACAGGGAAGTCACAGAGAGACTGGTCTTTTCGGAATGCTGATAAGGGAGGGGAGGGAAATATATCCCTGGTGTTGGGGTCCGTTTGGAGGTGGCGGAAATGACGACGGATGATGTGATATATATGGAGGTTGGTGGGGTGGTAGGTGAGGACCAGTGGGGTTCTGTCCTGGTGGCGATTGGAGGGGCGGGGCTCAAGGGCGGAGCAGCGGGAAGTGGAGGAGATGCGGTGGAGAACATCGTTGATCACGTCTGGGGGAAATTGTGGTCTTTGAAGAAGGAGGCCATCTGGGTTGTTCGGTATTGGAACTGGTCCTCCTGGGAGCAGATGCGGCGGAGACGAAGGAATTGGGAATATGGAATGGCGTTTTTACAGGGGGCAGGGTGGGAGGAGGTATAGTCTAGGTAACTGTGGGAGTCGGTTGGTTTATAGTAAATGTCCGTGTTGATTCGGTCGCCCAAGATAGAAATGGAGAGGTCTAGGAAGGGGAGGGAGGAGTCTCATTCCTCAGTCCTAAAGAAAGGCTCATGCCCGAAATGTCGATTCTCCTGCTCCTTGGATGCTGCCTGACCTGCTGCGCTTTTCCAGCAACACATTTTCAGCTCTGATCTCCAGCATCTGCAGTCCTCACTTTCTCCTAGAAGATTTTCTTCAATGGAAGGAAAGCTTGTTTGCGTGATGGACTGGGCTGTGTTCACAAATCTGTTTATTCTTGCGGTTTTGGCAGAGCAGTTGCCAGCATAACCTGTGATGCATCCAGATTCTGTGGTAAGCGTTATTATGGACATGCTGAGTCTCCTTGGCCTTCTGAAGAAGTAGAGGCATTGGTGTGCGTTTTTGTGGACAGTGCAAGTTGGATTGACCAGGACAGATTATTAGTAAACTTTTAAAGCCTTGAGGTGAGCACTTCAAAGAGTCATAGAGGTTTACAGCATGGAAACAAGCCCTTTGGTCCAACTTGCCTACGCCACCCAGTTTTCACAATTAATCAAGTCCCCATTTGCCTGCTTTTGGTCCATCTCCCTCCATATCTATCCCATGCATGTACTTGTTCAAATGTTTGTTAAATGACAAAATTGTACTCCCCTTCACCACTGCATCTGACAGCTTGTGCCAGATACTCACCACCCGCTGTGTGAAAAAAATGCCCCTCTAGACCCTTTTGTGTCTCTCCCCTTTCACTTTAACCTATGCTCTCTAGTTTTAGACTCCCTGATCATGGAGAAAAGCTCTTAGCTATCTACCTGATCTATGCTTCTCATAGTTTAGTAGATTTCTATAAAGGTCACTCCTCAGTCTCCTACATTCCAATGAAAAAAAAAGTCCCAGCCTCTCCAACCACTCCTTATAACTCAAACCTTCCAATCCAGGTAGCATCCTAGTAAATCTTTTCTGCACTCTTTCCAGTTTAATTATATCCATTTTATGGCAGGGCAACCAGAATTGCATGCACTACTCCAAATGTGACCTAACTAACACCTTGTAGAACTGCAACATTGCATTGTATTTTAAACAAAAAGCAATAGGAATTCAGTGATACAGAGAAGCTACAAAGTAAGTAAGCCTGGGTGTTGATGTGTCAGAGGGTGAACTCAAAGCAGCTGGACAGCTAAGCTTAGGACAATAGTGGGTTTGCTCTTAAGTTTAAACAAAGTTTCGTTTACAGCTGGTTTCAAAGAACATTGAATGAGGCCACTTTTAGAATATTGCACACAATTCTGGTTCCCTGCTATAGCAAGGATGCTGTTAAACTTGAGAGAGTGCAAAAGAGATTTACAAAGATGTTGCCAGGACTAGAGAGTTTGAGTTATAGTGAGAGGCTGAGTAGACTGAGACTATTTTCCCTGGCGCGTCAGAGACTGAGGGTGACCTTGTAGAGGTTTATAAAATCATGAGGGGTATGTATACTGTGAAAACCAAGGTCTTTTTCCTAGGGTGGGAAAGTCCAAAACTAGAGGGCATAGTTTTAAGGTGAGAGGGGAAAGATTTAAGAAGGAACTGAGGGGCAAATTTTTCACACACACGGAGGTGAGTGTATGGAATGAGTTGCCAGTGGAAGTGGTGGAAGTTGGTAAAATTACAACATTTAAAAGGCATCTGGATGGGTGTGTGAATGGGAAAGGTTTAGAGGGATATATGGGCCAATTGCTGGTAAATCCTTGCTGACTTTGTCCAATCCTGTCACTTTTTTCCAAATGCTCAGCTCTTAATTCTTTTATAATGGACGCGAGCATTTTCCCCAATACCGATATCAGACTGACTGGTCTGCTAAGTCCATTCTTTTTTCCTCTGCCTCCCTTTTTAAATAGTGGGGTTACATTAGCTACCTTCCAATCTACAGGTACTATTCCAGAATCTATAGAATCTTGGAAGATAACTACCAATGCATCACCTATTTCTCGGATCACTTCCTCAGATATACTGGGATGTATATAATCGAGGCCTGGTGATTTAATGGCGTTCAATCCCATCAAATTCTCTAACACCATTTCCCTACTAATACTGATTTCCTTCAGTTCCTCCCTCTCACTAAACCCTGTGTTCTCCAGCATTTCTGATATGTTTTTTGTGGACACAGAATCAATGTATGTATTTAGATGGTGAGCCATTTCTTTATTTCCCATTATTAATTCCCCTGTTTCTACTGTAAGGGACCTTCACCAAACTTTTTCTTTTCCCATACCTATAAAAACTTTTACAATTAATTTTTGTGTTTCTGCAAACTCTATTTTCCCTTTCTTAATCAATCCCTTTGTTTTCCTTTGCAGAATTCTAGGCTGCTCCCACTCCTCAGATCTGCTGTTCTTTTTTCTGGCCAATTTGTATGCCTCTTCCTTAGATCCAATATAATCTCTTAATTAATCCATGGTTTGGCTACCTTTCCCATCTTTATTTTATACCAGATATGAATGAACAATTTTCTTACATAATAATGTAGTTTATTGCATGATATGAGTGGGTACAGTTTACATTAACTTGAGACATAATTACCAAGAACTGCTGTACTGATTCTACCTGCTCCCTTTGTGTATTCATGCAGAACTCAGATGTCTCCACCCAAAGTCTGTGTGACATTGTCAGAATAGGCAGAACTCACTATAACATGAACATTAATTCATTCAGAATCATTCCATTATGCAATGGCAGCTGGTTTGGGGCACAGCAGTTGAAACAAGCATTGCTGAGCTTGGGCCATAAAAATGAGCAATGCCTGGCTGAGGAGTGGGTTGGATGCTGGATGGGGGAAGAGGGAGACTATACAAAGAGAGGGACAAAAGGGGCAGGAAGAAGAGGAATATGATGTAAGGGAGGTTTAAGGATGGGGACAGAAAGAGAGATAGGAAGGGGAGAAATGGAGGATGCAAGTGGTTAAAAAGAGGCTGCAGAGTATAAAAGAAAACTGGGTTGCAAAGCAGGGAAGAGAGGTAGTCTGCAGGGAATGAAAGTGGGACACTGGAAGAGCGGTGAAAGAAGCACGCTAAAAGCCAAAGATGAAAGCAATGATGGTGTCGTGTAGTGCAGATGGAAACTGCAAAGCTATCGGAACAGTTTTAAACTGGTCAAAGAAATACTCAGTTAAGTGACATAAAAGAAATTTTAGAGTCATCAAAATAATGAATTTCTTGCAAATGAATGTGAAATCCTTATCTTAAAGTTGCATAAAATCAGGAGGTATTGTATGACAGGAAAGTGTAGTTGCTGCTATTGTCGTTAATGTTAATTCAAAATCTGAGATTGAGATCTGAGCTGCAGTA
Organism: Hemiscyllium ocellatum; assembly: GCF_020745735.1. NCBI lineage: Eukaryota > Metazoa > Chordata > Chondrichthyes > Orectolobiformes > Hemiscylliidae > Hemiscyllium > Hemiscyllium ocellatum. The sequence goes on along the minus strand of NC_083412.1, from coordinate 62,616,239 downwards.
AAAGGGCTGTATCTGTCTGGTTAAAAATTCTAGCTTTGTGCATAAATGGTGGGAAAACAGGGCAGAGGTACCTCGATTATCCAAACGAGATGGGTGGGCACTATTTTGTTCAGATAACTGATTATTCGGTTAACTGATTAAATGTCTTTCCTCTGGGGCTCACAGTTTTCTGTTAAGTCCACTCCACATTCAGGAGACTAGACAACAGCACACTGCGTGCGAGCCCCCGCGCCCCCAACCCTGTCCAACCCCACCCCCCCTCCGCTCCCAAGCCCCGTTCAACCCCACCCCCCAAACCCGTCCAACCCCACCCCTGCCCACCCCCCAAACCCCATCCACCCCACCCCTGCCCTCCCCCAACCTCACCCAACACCGACACTTGTCCGCCCCCACCCTTCCCCCAAACCCGTCCAACACAGCCCTCATACCACTCCACTCCAGCCACTCCCAACCTGTCCAACACTGTCCCCACCCTCACACTCCGCCCACCCCCAACTCCTGTTCGGGGCAGCCAGACTGAACACCAACAAAACTGCTGCTACTGCCTTTTGGAGGGGGGGAGGTGAGTCTCAAAATAGCTCATGCGTACACACACACATGCACGCATGCACACACAACCTTTTACTGCAACTTCTTGACAGGTTTCACCTTTTGCCCTGTACAGGACAATGTTGTAGAGATTCTCTGCGCACGGGGAGCGGGGGTGGGGGTTTTGGGTACACGCCTGGGCTCCCATCAGTCCAGGACTGTTCTCGGCAGCATTTCAGTAAGCCAAGTTCACTTTCAATCAATGTAAACAAAAGATGCGGTCAGTGTTGGAAACACATCTTTGATATAATGTTTCTGTCGGGACTTCGATATCCCCTTCAGATAATCCGATATTAGAATAATTGATATTCGGATAATCGCGGTTCCTCTGTAAATTGATGTGTTTTTGTCACATGGCTTTAAAATTAATAGAAGGTGATGATTATTAAGTTTGATGATGCTGTTCCTTTAACAAGATTCTTCTGTCCTTGGCCCTTTCTTCAGAGATGTCGTAAAAGCAACAATTCCGAAAAGTCTAGGTTTGAAGGGTTTTAGGGCTAACTTGATTATAGCTAACAGATACTGCCTCAGGAAAAAGGCTTTCAAGTTTTATTAAAAAGAAACTCTTGTACAATGATATGGAATTGGTCAGTTCTCCCAGCCCAGCTTTTCTCTGGTTTGGTTTGATTTTTTTTAGCAGTCTGGCTGTTTCAAAGCAGTCAGTTTGAGACTGCTGGTCTAAGAAACAACTACATGGAAGAAGGTGTTCCATGCTAAATCCCTGTGCCATCTCTCTCTCTCTCCTCCAGGACCCTATGTTTGATTTTACCTTTTTTTGCCAAGGGGTGTTTATGGGAATTGTTGCAAATATTTGGAACAGCATCATTAAAAGTTGAGATAATCAGTTGGGCTATCGGATAGGTTAAGTTATTCTATATTCTATTCTCTTTTGTTTGTTTTTCATTCAATAATCTTGGAAATAAGTTCTGTTGTAAAACTAAGTGGCTTGACCAGTGTCATCACTCGTGGAATATCCACTGTATGCCTGCTTAAAACAACTAGCAAAGTTAGGGTCCAGGATACTTTCTTGAAATATTTTGCGGGGGTCTATTCTGGTCCATAACATGAAGATATTAATGAATCCTTCTAAATCTGATTCTCAGAGTCCAAGCACTTTATATGTCAAGTGAAACATAGAAGGTAATGTTTCCATTTGATAGCATCATCTAATACATGAGGCAATGAAAAAGAGCCCATTAAACCAAAACGTAGCCCCTGAAACGTCTAGCCCTCAAGGAAATCTCAAGAAGAGCACTCAAAAAGAAATATTTTGGCCTGTGTCCAATGGCTGAGTGATCACGAAAAGTGCTTAACAGATCCTAGTCTTTCTCTCTTCTTAACTTATCTTGAAATTTGTTATCCTCCTTACTCTTCCAACCATATTCCACCACCTTATACTTATTTATATTAAAGATTATTTGCCAATTACATATATATTCTACAGCATTTTTAAAGTGTTCCTGGATTTTTATGCAGTTCTCTTCTCTATTAATAGCAGCTCTAAATTTGACTGCAAACTTTGAAGCTGTATTTCTTGCAAAGATCAAATTATTTATGTAAATGGTGAACAATGTTCCCAATACAATCCATGTGCAAGATCACTCCTTTTCCTTCATTTGTGGGATGTGAGTGTTGCTGACTGGCCAGCCAATGTTTATTGGCTATCCCTAATTGTGCTTGAGAAGGTGGTGATGAGGTGCCTTCTTTTACTGCTGCAGATCAGTCACAATATCATTCAGGAGGGAATTCCAAGTTTTTAACCCAACAATTGTGAACGGATGGTAATATATTTCTAAGTCGGGATGCTGAGTGGCTTGGAGGGAAACTTGGAGGTGGTATTCCCATCTACCTGCTGTCCTTGTCCTTCTAGATGGAAATGGTTGAGAATTTGGAAGGTGCTGTCTGAGGATCTTTGGTGATTTTCTGCAGTGCATCTTTAGACAGAATACATTGTTGCTACGGAGCATTGGTGTCGGAGGGAGGGGATGTTTGTGGATATGGTGCCAGTTAAGCAGGCTACTTTGACCTGGATGGTGTCAAGCTTCTTGAGTGTTAGAACACAGAACATTACAGTGCAGTACAAGCCCTTTGGCCCTCGATGTTGTGCCGACCTGTGGAACTAATCTATCCTACACTATGCGACATTCATCCAAATATCTATCCAATGACCATTTAAATGCCCTTAAAGTTGGTGAGTCTACTACTGTTGCAGGCAGTGCATTCCATGCCCTTATTACTCTGAGTAAAGAAACTACCTCTGACATCTCCCCTATATCAATCACCCCTCAATGTAAAGCTATGTTCCTTCGTGCTAGCCATCACCATCCGAGGAAAAAGGCTTTCACTATCAATCCTGTCTAACCCTCTGATTATCTTAAGTGCCTCAATTAAATCACCTCTCAACCTTCTTCTCTCTAACGAAAACAGCCTCAGGTCCCTCAGCCTTCCCTCCATACCAGGCAACATCCTTGTAAATCTCCTCTCAACCCTTTCCAAAGCTTCCACATCCTTTCTATAATGTGGTGACCAGAACTGCACGCAATACTCCAAGCGGGGCCGCACCAGTCTTTTGTACAGCTGCAGCATGACCTCATGGCTCCAAAACTCCCTCTGTTAAAAAAGCTAAAGTTGCCTTCTTAACAACTCTATCAACCTGGGTGGCATCTTTCAGAGACCTATGTAGATAGACACTGTGATCTCTCTGCTCATCTACACTACCAAGAATCTTACCATTAACCCAGTACTCTCTTTCTGTTGCTCCTTCTAATGTGAATCACCTCACACTTTTCCGTTTTAAACTCCATTTGCCACCTCTCAGCTCAGCTCTGCAACTTATCTATGTCCCTCTGTAACCTGCAACATCCTTCAGCACTATCCATAACTCCACCAACCTTAGTGTCATTCGCAAATTTACTAAGCCATCCTTCTACGCTCTCATCTAGGTTATTTATAAAAATGACAAAGCGCAGCGGCCCCCAAACAGGTCCTTGTGGTACACGACTAGTAACTGAACTCCAGGATGAACATTTCCCATCAACCACCACCCTCTGCCTTCTTTTAGCTAGCCAATTTCTGATCCAAACCACTAAATCACCCTCAATCTCATGCCTCCGTATTTTGTGCAATAGCCTACTATGGGGAACCTTATCAACCGCCATATTGAAATCCATACACACTACATCAACCGCTTTACCCTCTTCCATCTGTTTGGTCACCATCTCAAACAATGTTGTTGGAATTGCACGCATCCAGACAAGTGGGGAGTATTCCATCACACTCCTGACTTGTGCCTTGTAGATTATGGACAGGGTTTGTGAAGTCAAGAAGTGAGTTACTCACTGCAGTATTCCTAGCCCCTGGACTGCTCATGAAGCCATTATGTTTATGTGGCAGTTCCAGTTGATCTCTGGTCAATGGTAACCCCAAGGATGTTGTGGGGGAATATAGTGATGGTAACACCATTAAGTGTTTAGGGACAGTGATTAGATTGTTTCTTATTGGTGATGATGGTCACAGCCTGGCATTTGTGTTGGCGCGAATGTTACTTGCAACTTATCAATCCAAGCCGGAAAACGTTTGGTTTTGTTGCATTTGAACATGGACTGCTTAAGTGTCTGAGGAATCATGAATGATAAACATTGTGCAATAATTGGCAAACATTCCCACTTCTGGTCATATAACAGAGGGAAGGTCATTGATGAAGCAGCTGAGGATGCCAAATTGAATAATTACCCTTAGCGCCTCCTGTGTTTTCCATTTTGTTACCAGCTATTTACCCCCTGACTCTGATCTTGGGAGTCTAATATCAAAGGACATTTGAACATACATTCTTTCCGTTATCTTAAACTGATGTACAGCACTCATTTTCAATATAAAGACTATTGAATACTGTTGTTAGGATTCTTAGAGCTAAACAGGGAATATTTTAACATATGATCATTTTAGTGTAATTCAATTCTCCTGCACAATTGACATAGTAGCCCTGGTGAATATTATTGTTGTTTGATCAAGTTAAGAATATTCTATCTCCAAGTTGCAGAGTCAAAATTTGCAATTCATTCTGCTCTCTTGCACCTGCATCATCAAATTGTGTTTTGCACTAAAGAGCTAATATACTCCATATTCCTCACTACTTCAAAGCATTCAGCTCATGTTAACCATCAGGATATATTTTTAAATGATGGTAACAACCAGGCACTGCAGTTTGATACTTATGACACAAAGAAAATGCTGCAGTAAAGAATATTCTTATTAGTTTGGTTTTAGATTGGAGGACAAATCAAACCATTTCCTTCAAGATACTTCTTTTATAGAAGATCAATCACAAAAACATAAATTATTAAATGAAAAAGGAAAACGTACATTGAATGGGAAAACTAAATTGAGTGTTTTCACCTATGTTTATCTTCCAGAATGTATAAACAACAAGATAACAAGGGTATGGTATCAGTGATCCAACACTTCAACCATACTGCAAAACATTTGTCCAGTCATCTGGTCTCTCTAAAGAATTAAATCCACATTTATGCAAAGATGTCCACGACAATATAAAAACCTGTTTCTAACTTCTAAAAATACTTGAAACATCTAGCATATACAGCAAAAATAAACTGTGTGTGTCAAGAGGTTAACACACCAAATTAATTATCCAAAATACAATACAACTGTCAAATATTTTAGCAGTTTGGGCTGTGTAGGAGAGGGGTTCAGTAAAGTGATGGAAGCAAAGATGAATGGGGGATTATAATTATCCCTGTATACATTTTCAAATCTGCAAATCTTTCCCAATTTGCAGTAACTTGACATGATAGGTTTTAGATCGATTTTCTAACATCAAGTTATAGAGTCAAAGTCCTATAGTAAGGAAGTTAGAAACCCACAAAGGGATAGACATTCCAATTGGAACTCTATCAACAAAGACATCGAGTTAAACTCCATCTATCACCCCCTGAGAAAAGGAACAGGAAGAGACTTCACCACAGGAAAGTACATCACTATAGGAAACGACATCACCAACCCAAACATATAAACAGAAAGCAGGAATTATCAGCAGTGCTTCACCTGAGGCCCACTGAAGATATTATCTAGTAGGATGACGAAATGTCTGGAAATGAATCTTCCAGCTCAGCGAGCAAACCTACATCGAAAACCTCAGCCTGAGCTACAAATCTTCTCAAAACTCAATATAGACTACGTTTTTATCTGACAAGAAAGTATCACTTGAATGTTTTCCCATGTAACACACATTCAGGAGTCAGCTCCCGATTTCAATGGAAAGTAATAGATCAGAAAAAACACAATCCAGTTTTTGAAAATGTTAAGTGGATTGAATCATGAAATGTTAAGGCCATAAACACAAATCATTTAGCTTAGTATGCTTGTCTTATACTGTAATTTCTGACATAAACCAAAGAATATAAGTATAACTAAAGCCCCTCACAAACATAGGAGATTAATAGGATCTAAGGTTCCCATCAAAAAACATTCCAAAGTTGAGTGAAGTAAACTGTTTGCAGGTAAGGGGATGACTGACAAGTGAGAGGCCTTCAAATAAAGTCTGAATACAAGAGTTTGGAAGTATTACATTCCTGTTAGAGTGAAAGGCGAGGCTAGTAAGATGAGGGAATAATGGAAGAATGAAGATATTTGAAGTTTTAGTCAAGAACTAAAAAGAATCATTTTAGATATAGACAACTGGGACTCACTGAATCGCAACAGTATAGAGTGTAGGTACATTCTTAAGATGAAAATCAAGAAGAGGGAATATGAGATAGCCTAGGCAGATAAGGTTAAAGATAATCCAAGAAGATTCTACAAATATATCAATAGCAAGATAGCAACTCGAGAAAGAGAGTAGAACCCTTAAAGATCAATGAGGTTGTCTTCACGTTGAACCTCAGGAGATGAGAGAGATATAAATGAATACTTTGTGTCAGCTTTTACTGGAGGTGAGGGAACTCAGGGAAATAAATATTGATGCTTTGAAAATAGTTACCTTAACAGAAGTGGAAGTAACAGAGGTATTAGAAAACATAAAGGAAGATAAATCTCCAGAACCTGATTAAGGGGTAATCCAAGATAGAGGATGGGAAAAATTTCTGGCTGTAACAGCTGCTTCTTTTTTGTGGTATTTTAGGTGTTGGAGGTGATTTCCTCAAATTCCAGCAGCAGCAATTACTGTTTTATATGCTATTGCATTGTTTTGGAACTTCAGAGAAAAAAAGTCAAAACAACAGTACTTCTAAAAGGGAGAAGAGCAGAAAAGGAAGCACATGGTGAGGTCAGTGCAGGAGAGAGCGAGAGAAAGAAACTCACATTGCGAACTGACAGAGTTAGCAGTTACTGCCTTTGCTGTTGAATTCATGTATCGCTAGACATCGGAATGCGTCTGGCAAAATTTTAAAAAAGTAAACTTCAGAATTGATCTTGGAGGAGCCTGTCTGGGACTGGTCACAGCACAGAAGCAGATAAGTGGATTTTACGTGCGAACTTAAAATGAGTCTGCAGTCGTGAGTAGAGTGGGTTCTTTCTTGATTGTATGTTTTATTGAGCTATGTCTTTAAAATAAACTTAAAAGATAAGCGATAAGGATTAATTTAACCTGCAGCAGTGTTGTAGAGGAATAAGACAGTGCTATTTTCTGGGTCTGTAGATTTAAAGAAGCAAAAATGGCCCTAAGTAGAGTGATATGCTCTTCTTGTTGGATATGGGAGTTTAGAGAGCTTTTACAGATTACTGAGGATTACATCTGCAATAAATGCCAGTGGTTGCAAATCCTATCAGATTGAATGGATCGGGTGGAGAGGCAGTTAAAGGCAATGAGGAATTTACAAGAGCATGTGGATGTGATGGATGGCAGTTATAAGAAGGGGAGTGGGGGGAGTCTCAGATACAGTCACATGGATGGGTTAACTCCAGGAAAGGTAAGAAAGGTAGGTAGGTAGTGCAGGAGTCTTCTGTGGCTATCCCCATTTCAAACAAATATGCCGTTTTGGAAAATGTAGGGGGTGATGGATTCTCAGGGGAATGTAGCATGAAGAGCCAGGTTTCTGGGATTGAGACTGGCTCTAACGTAATGAGAGGTATGTCAGGTTCCAAGTGAGCAATTGTATTGGGGACTCTCTAGTCTGAGGTACAGACAGATGCTTCTGCAGCCAGCAGCGTAAAATCAGAATGGTGTGTTGCTTCCCTGGTGCCAGGATCAAGGATGTCTCAGAGAAGGTGCAGAATTTTCTCAAGGGGGAGAAGGACCAGCAGGAGGTCATTGTACGCATTGGAACCAATGCCATAGGAAGGGAAAAGGTTGAGATTCTGCAGGGAGATTATAGAGAGCTAGACAGGAATTTAAAAAGGAGGTCCTCGAGAGTAGTAATATCTGGATTACTCCTGGTGCTACGAGCAAGTGAGGGCAGGAAGAGGAGCATAGAGCATAGAGCAGATGAATGCATGTCTGAGGAGCTGCTGTACAGGAGAAGGATTCACATTTTTGAATCATTGGAAGCTATTTTGGGGTAGAAGTAACCTGCACAAGGACGGATTGCACCTAAATTGGAAGGGGACTAATATACTGGCAGGGAGATTTGCTAGAACTGTGCAGGAGGATTTAAACTAGTAAGGTTGGGGGGGGAGGTGAAACCCAAGGAGATAGTGAGGAAAGATTTCAATCTGAAACTGGTACAGTTGAGAACAGAAGTGAGTCAGTCAGGGAAATGATTGCTGGGCCTCTTACTGAGATATTTCTATCATCAAAAGACACAGGTGAGGTGCTGGAAGACTGGAGGTTGGCTAACGTGGTGCCAATGTTTAAGAAAGGTGGTAAGGCCAAGCCAGGAAACTATAGACCAGTGAGCCTGACGTTGGTGGTGGGCAAGTTCTTGGAGGGAATCCTGAGGGACAGATGTACATGTATTTGGAAAGGCAAGGACTGATTAGGGATAGTCAACATAGCTTAATGCATGGGAAATCATGTTTCACAAACTTGATTGAGTTTTTTGAAGAAGTAACAAATAGGATTGATGAGGACAGAGCAGTGATCTATATGGACTTCAGTAAGGTGTTCGATAAGGTTCTCTATTGGAGGCTGATTAGCAAGGTTCGCTCTCATGGAATATAGGGAGAACTTGCCATTTGGATACAGAACTGGCTCAAAGGTAGAAGACACAGGGTGGCGGTGGAGCGCTGTTTTTCAGACTGGAGGCCTGTGAGCAGTAGAGTGCCACAAGAGTTGGTTCTGGGTCCATTACTTTTAATCATTTATATAAATGATTTGGATGTGAGCATAAGCGATACAGTTAGTAAGTTTGCTGATGACACCAAAATTGGAGGTGTGGTGGACAGCAAAAAAAGGTTACCTCAGATTACAACAGGATCTTGATCAGATGGGGCAATGGGCAGAGAAGTGGCAGATAGTGTTTAAATTAGGTAAATGTGAGGTGCTGCATTTTGGGAAGCAAATCTTAGCAGGACTTATACACTTAATGGTAAGGTCCTAGGGTGTGTTGCTGAACAAAGACACCTTGGAGTGCAGGTTCATTGCTCCTTGAAAGTGGAGTCGCAGGTAGATAGGATAGTGAAGAAGGCATTTGGTATGCTTTTCTTTATTGGTCAGAATACTGAGTACAGGAGCTGGGAGGTCATGTTGTGGCTGTACAGGACATTGGTTAGGCCACTATTGGAATATTGTTTGCAATTCTTGTCTCCTTTGTGAAACTTGACAGGGTTCAGAAAAAAATTTACAAGAATGTTGCCAGGGTTGGAGGATTTGAGCTATAGGGAGAGGGTGAGTAGGCTAGGGCTGTTTTCTCTGGAGCATCGGAGGCTGAGGGTATCATCTGTAAACATGGGTAAAATACTGGAGGACTGGAGGGTGGCTAATGTTGCGCCAATGCAGGAGAAAGGCTGTAAGGAGGAGCCTAGAAACTATAGATCGGTGAGTCTGACATCATCAGTGGTAGGTAAGTTGGAGGTGGTGTAGGAGAAAGATAGGATATGCATGCATTTGGAGAGGCAAGGGTTGATTACAGATAGACAGCATGGTTTTGTGCAAGGGAAACAGTGTCTCACAAATTTGATTGAGTTTTTTTAATGAAGTAACCAAAACAACCGATGAGGGCAGAGTAGGAGATATTGTTTACTTAGACTTTATTAAAGCCTTTGACAAGGTTCCGCATGGTAGACTAATTAAAGTTAAATCACATGGGATTCAGGGTGAGCTTGCCAATTGGATACAAAATTAGCTTTATGGTAAGAGACAGAGGGTGATGGTGAAGGGTTGTTTTTCGGACTGTTGGCCTGAGACCAGTAGTGTTCCACAGGGATTAGTACTGGGTCCTTTTTCGATTGTCATTTATATAAATGATTTGGATGAGAATATAGGAGGTATGGTTAAATAAGTTTGCAGATGACACCAAGATTGGTGGTGTAGTGGACAGTGAAGAAGGTTATCTGTGATTACAAAGAGATGTTGATCAACTGGGTCAATGGGCTGAGGAGCAGCAGATGAAGTTTAATTTGGAAAAATGTGTGGTATTGCATTTTGGTAATGCAAACAAGGACAGGACTTATACAATTAATGTTAGGTCCCTGGGTAGTCTGTTAGAACAGATGGACCTAGGGATTCAGATACATAATTCTTTGAAGTCTACATCACAGGTAGACAGGGTGGTTAAGAAAGCATTTAGCGCACTTGGTTTCATAGCTCAGACCTTTGTATAGGAGTTGGGATGTCTTGTGATTGTACAGGAGGTTGGTGAGGCTTCTTCTGGAGTACAGTGTGCAGTTCTGGTTGCCCAGTTTTCAGAAGAATATTATTAAACTGGATGGGGTCAGAAAGGATTTACCTGAATGTTGCTGGGAATGGAGGGTTTGAGATATAAAAATAGACTGGAAAGTTTTAGAGGTTGAGGATTGATATTATTGAGGTTTCTAAGATCATGAGAGGTGTGGATACGGTGAATGACATGGATCTTTTACCTAGTATGGGTGAGTTCAAAACTAGGGGACATATTTTTAAGGTGAGAGGAGAAAGATTTAAAAAGGACATGAGAGACAACTTTTAAAACAAAGCATGGTTCATGCATGGAATTAACTGCCAGAGAAAGTGGTGGGTGCAGGTACAGTTACAACATTTTTTAAAAAATTGGATAAGTTAATGAATAGGAAAGGCTTGGGCCAAGTGCAGGCAGGTGAGACTAGTTTAGCTTGGGAACATGGTCAGCATGGACCGGTTGGGCTGAAGGATCCATTTTCATGTTGTATGACTCTATGACCCTCAAATGCTGCACAGTTATGAATAATCAGAACAAAAACAAAAACAAATTGCCAGAGAAAGTGGTGGGTGCAGGTACAGTTACAACATTTTTTTAAAAATTGGATAAGTTAATGAATAGGAAAGGCTTGGGCCAAGTGCAGGCAGGTGAGACTAGTTTAGCTTGGGAACATGGTCAGCATGGACCGGTTGGGCTGAAGGATTCATTTTCATGCTGTATGACTCTATGACCCTCAAATGCTGCACAGTTATGAATAATCAGAACAAAAACAAAAACAAATTGCTGGAAAACCTCAGCAGATATGGCAGCACTTGGAGAGAAATTAAGGTTAGTGTTTTGGATTAGGGTTCCCAAATAGAAAATGCGATGCTGTTCTTCCAGCTTGCACCAAGCATCACTGGAGCACTGTAGCCTGAGTCAGAGATGTTAGCCAGGGAACATATTGAAATGGCAGCCAACCGGCTCCTCAGGGTCTTTTTTGCAGACAGAACATACGTGTTCTGCAAAGCAGTCACCCAATCTGTGCTTTGTTTCCCCAGTGTAGACAGACCATACTGTGAGCAGTGAATACAATACACTAGATTGATGAAGTGCAGGTAAATTGCTACTTCATTTGGAAGGTGTGTTTGAGGCCTTGGGGAGCAGGGAGGAAGTAAACAAGCAGGTGTTACACCTTCTGTGACTCCAGAGGAAGCTGCCGTGAGGCTGTAGGGACATGTTAGGAGTGAAGGAGGAGCAGACCAGGGTGTCTCGGAGGGAACAGTCCCTGCGCAAGGCTGTCAAGGCTGTGAATATTTGGAATTGGTTCCAGTTACAGCAATCAGTGATGCATCAGTTCACATCTTTAAGGACAAACAGTGGGATGAATATGTAGTTACATGCAAAGTGTTGGAAAGATGAAGACATTTTTTCTTAATTCAAAGCCACAATTCAAATAATTTGATCATCCAACTTCTGCTTTAAATTCTCACTCTAAGGATTATTTAGATTACTCATATCTTCAGTAATGACTCTCCGGAGAAATAGTCAGTCTGAATGTTCATGTGGATCACTTAATAATGTATACAAAATTTTAAAATGCCTACATCATCATCATCGACACCTAGATAACGCACATTTCAGTATATCATACTGAAGGTTAAAATATCATGGAATCATAGAATTCTTCAATATTCAAGGAGGCCATTTGACCAATCATGTCTGTACTAGCTCTTAAAAGAGCTAGTCCCACTCTCCAGCTCTATCTCTGTAGCCCTCTAAATTCATCACTTTCAAATATATATTCAGTTCTTTTTTGAAACCTATGGAATCTGCCTCCGCCCTCTCCCAGACAGCACATTCCAAATCCCGATAACTGTCTGAATAAAGAAGTTTCTCTTCATCTCACGCATGGCCTTCTTGCTGATAATCTTTAAATTGTAACCCCTGGTTGCTGGAAACAGAATATTATTCTTTACGCTATCAACATTTCATATAATTTTGGACACCTCAATAAGGTCATTTCTTAATCTGCTCTACTCCAAGGTGAATAAGTCTTTAATTTTTTAAAGCCTCTTTCATCTTTCCTTGGATCTGAAATTCTTCATTCCTGGTATCATTCTAATAAAGCTCCTTTGAATTCTCTCCATGACTTTAGAATCCTTCCTTAAATAAAGTGACCAGAACTGAACAGAAATGTGGGCGGACCAATGAGAAGTGTAGCATCAGTTTCTTGCTTTTTTCTCTCTGCCTCTCTTTATAAACCCAAGGATCCTATAAGCCTTTTCAGCATCTGTTTCAACTTGCCTTGTCACTTTCAGAGAATTATGTACATGAATCCTGAGGACTCTCTGGTCCTGTAATCCGCTCAAAGTTTTATCACTGTGCTTGTATTATCTCTCCATGTTTCTTCTACCAAAATGCATTATTTCACATTTTTCTGCATTTACGTTCATTTTCCAGATGTCTGCCTATTTGCTAAGTTGTCAATGGCCTTCAGTAGTCTCTCAGGCATCATCCTCACAATTCACTAATCTCTATAGCAAATTTACCGATTTTGCCCTCAACACCCAACTCCAAATCATAGAACATAGAACATAGAAAAATACAGCGCAGTACAGGCCCTTCGGCCCTCAATGTTGCGCCGACCGAATCCTACCTAACCTACACTAGCCCAATAACTTCCAAATGCCTATCCAATGCCCGCTTAAATGACCATAAAGAGGGAGAGTTCACCACTGCTACTGGCAGGGCATTCCATGAACTCACAACCCGTTGTGTAAAGAATCTACCCCTAACATTTGTCCTATACCTTCCACCCCTTAATTTAAAGCTGTGTCCCCTTGTAACAGCTGACTCCATTAGCGGTAAAAGGTTCTCAGTGTCTACCCTATCTAAACCCCTAATCATCTTGTACACCTCTATCAAATCTCCCCAAACCTTCTTTTCTCCAATGAGAACAGCCCCAAGTGCCTCAGTCTTTCCTCATACGATTTTCCTACCATACCAGGCAACATCCTGGTAAACCTCCTCTGCACTCGTTCCAATGCCTCCACATCCTTCCTATAGTATGGCGACCAAAACTGCACACAATACTCCAGATGAGGCCGCACCAGAGTCTTATACAACTGCAACATGACCTCAGGACTCCGGAACTCAATTCCTCTGCCAATAAAGCCCAGTACACCATATGCCTTCCTCACAACACTATTTACCTGGGTGGCAACTTTCAGAGATCTGTGTACATGGACACCAAGATCCCTCTGCTCATCCACACTACCAAGTAGCCTACCATTAGCCCAGTAATCCATCTTCTTGTTACTCCTACCAAAGTGAATGACTTCACACTTAGCTACATTGAATTCCATTTGCCACCTTTCTGCCCAGCTTTGCAACTTGTCTATATCCCGCTGTAACCTGCCACATCCTTCCTCACTATCCACAACTCCACCGACTTTTGTGTCATCCGCAAACTTACTCACCCAGCTTTCAAGCCCCTCCTCTAGATCATTTATAAAGATAACAAAAAGCAATGGTCCCAAAACAGATCCTTGTGGTACACCGCTAGTAACACCGCTAGTATAAATGATTTATATTAAATCATTTATATAAATCAGAAAAAGCAAAGGTTCCAACACTGAGCCCTGGGGAACACCACTTTCAACTCCAAGATGAGAAATACACATTTATACCTATCTGCTGTTTCTTATCTGTTAGCCAACTTCTCATCCGTGCTGCCAAGGATCCATCAATCCCAAACATTCCTAATTTGCTATCCAACCTGCTAAGTGGGGCTCTTTCAAATGCTTTCTGAAAGTCATGGAATTTAATCACTTACCTGATTTAATATAATTCACTGCAAACACAAGCAGTGAACAGTATTGAGAATGGCTTTAGCCACGGTACTGGTGATACAATTAATGTTTATTATGTCAAAAATCATCATACTTATGCATTATATTCAGAAATTTTCATGACTTGAAAAATTCTAAAACAAAATTCTAAATATTATGATGCATTTTAATCTTTGCTGTATTATCTAAAATTCAGATGCATTCAAGGCAGCTTTCAATATCCATTATGCGATCCATAATGACAGGTAAACCTTAAATCGAAACAGCAGCTCATGTGACAAATACACTTTCATTTAAATTTCCACTGATTAATAGGGCATAGAATCACATCAGCTCCTGTATATTTCACTGGCTGTTGAAGACCGAAGATTAGAGCTTTGTGATTCTACTTATGTATATATCTGCATCCGTAAATATCTTCTCCCCCTGCCACTCCAATCAATGCTAATCCAAGTGCACATTGTAACCCTAACTGCTGCTCACGCATGTCAGTTAACATCTCAACAACTACCTTTTCTTATGAAACTGAAGCGAGGGTTTAAAAAGAAACAGCACTTTCAAGATACTAACCTTTACATATCGATAACTGTTACAAACTGTCAAGAATTGAGGGGTAACCATGGTTCAGTTGGTAGCACTTATCCTTTGGAGGGTTGGGTGAACAAGTCCCATTCTAGGGCTTGAGCACAAAAAATAAGGATACACCCACAACAGGAAAAATTCTTTTCACATCAACCCTAAGATTATTTATGATCTTGTACACTTCAATAAAGTCACCACTCACTCTCCTAAACTTCGGTGGAAACAGCCCAGTCTGTCCAACCCATTTTCAATAGACAGAGAGAAAGTGTGGACTACAGATGTTGGAGAGCCAGAGTTGAAAAGTGCGGCATTGGTAAAGCACAGGTCAAGCAGGACTTGAGGAGCAGGAGAGCCAATATTTTGGACATAAGCCCTTTATCGGGAATGTGGAAGGGGGAAGGGGTTGAGAGATAGATGGAGGTGGATGGGGTGTGGTGGGGGGGAAGATAGCTAGGAAGATGATAGATGGATGCAGGCGGGGGTAATAGTTATGGGTCGGTGAGGAGGGTGGAGTGGATAGATGGGAGGGAAGATTTGACAGGTAGGACAGGTCAAGATGGTAATGCCGAGTTGGAGAGTTGGACCTGGGATGAGGTGTATGTGTGTGTGTGTGTGTGTGGGGGGGGGGTGATTTGAAAACGGATGAAGTCAATGTTGATGCTGTGTGTTGAAGGGTTCCAAGCCGGAAGATGAGGTGTTCTTCCTTCAGTTGTAGAGTGGTTTGGATTTGGCAGTGGAGGCAGCCCAGAACTTGCATGTTGTTGTGGGAGTTGAAATGGTCTGCCACAGTGCGGTGGAGTTGTTTGGTGCATGTGCCACAGAGATGTTCCCCGAAACGCTCCGCGAATTGGCGTCCTATCTCCCCGATGCAGAGGAGATTACATTGAGAGCAACGGACATAGTAGATGAGGCGGGTGGAAGTGCAAAAAAATCTACACCACGTGTGAAAAGATACTTTGGGGGCATGGATGGAGGTGAGAGAGGAGGTATGGCGCAGGGTTTACAGTTCCTGTGGCGGCAAGGGAAGGTGCCAGGTGTGGAGGGTGGGTTGGTGTGGTACATGGACTTAACAAGGAAGTCATGGAATGAATTAGACAACCAACTCACTCCAAGTATTAATCTAGTGAATCTCCTCTAAACAACACATTTACATCATTCTCAAAGAAGGAGATCAAAACTGCTCACATTATTCAAGATGTGGTGTCATTACTGCTCTTTATAACTGAATCATAAAATCTTTATTTTTATGTTAAATTCCTTTTGTGATAAAGGATAGCATCCCGTTAGTCTACTTTTATGCGCTGTACCAGCATTAACCTTTTGTAACTCATGCACTGGAATACCTAGATCTCTTCGCAGAATTCTACAATCACCCTTCATCAGTAAAACTCTTGATTTTTTATTCTTCCTGCCAAAATGAACAACTTCATATTTTCCAATAACATTATCCATCTGCCAGATGTTTACTTATTAATATATTCATTTGAAACTTCTTATATCTTAGAACATAGAATAGTATAGCACAGAACAGGCCCTTTGGCCCACAATGTTGTGCTGAGGTTTAATCCTAATGTAAAAAATAATAACTTAACCTACGCACCCCTCAACTCACTACTCTCCATGTGCCTGTCCAGCAGTCGCTTAAATGTCCCTAATGACTCTGCTTCCACCACCACCGCTGGCAACACATTCTATGCATTCACAACTCTCTGCGTAAGTAAAGAACCTATCTCTGACGTTTCCTCTAGACTTTTCCCCACATATCTTAAAACTATGACCCCTCGTACCTGTCAATCCTGCCCTGGGGAAAAGTCTCTGGCTATTGACTCAATCTATTCCTCTCATTATCTTCTTCACACATACCTTACTCTATCTCGATCTCAACTTCAAATTTATCTACCATACCTTCGCTCCCCTCATCTAAGTCAATGAAATAAACTGTAAAAGGTTGACGCCCCAGTACAGATCCCTCCACTTGACACATACTGCCAATCACACACAAAAATTTATTTTCTGCCATCTAGCCAACCAATTCTATATCCATGCCATTAGCTTTTATTTAACACAAGAATCTTTGATGTAGCATGCCTTGAAATCCAAGTCTACAGTATGTCTACAGGCTCCACTTTATCCATAACATATTATTTTAGTTTTATTCAGTCTGGGATGTGGGTATCACTGGCTGAGCCAGCATTTATTGCTCATCCTTGAGAAAGTGGTGGTGAGCTGCCTTCTGCAACCTCTGCAGTCCATACGCTATACACAGACACACAATGCAATTAAGGAGGGAGCTCCTAATTCCTTCAAAGAACTTGAAGAAATTGGTTGAATACAGTTTCTCTTTTGCAACATCTTGATGACCTTGAGCTTGTCTAAGTGCAGAGCTATAGACCCTTTAATGATGGATTTTAACACCTTCTTCAAAACAGATGTCAAGCTACCTAATCAATTATTTCCTGTTTTCTGCCTCCTTCCTTTCTTAAACAAAAGGGTTATATTTGCTACTTTCCAATCTGATGGAACCAAATCTGAATCTAGGGAATTGCATCTACCACCTCATTAAGCACCTCTTTTAAGGGCCTAGGATGAAATCGATCTGGATATGGAGACACTCAAATAAAAACAAAATATTGCGAATGCTGGAGAAACTCACCATGTCTGGCAGCATCTGTGGAGACAGAATCAAAGATTCCAGTATAACTCTTAACCTAACTCCAACGTTAACTATGCTCTCTCCACAGATGCTGCTAGATCTGTGGTATTCTCCAGCAATTGCAATGGTTGACCATGGAAGTATGTTAGTGTGCAGTTCCATCAGTTTGAACTATTCCCAATTGTAATTTCATTAAGTTCCCCTCTCTTTTCCACCTCCGTATAGCTATTACTAGATGGTATGTTTTGTATCCTGTACAGTGAAGATAGAAGCAAAATGTTTTTTTTTTCATTGTTATTTCCTCATTTTGGACTACTAATGTGTCATTCTCACTCACTAGAGGACCAACACTCACTCATTCTCTTCCTTTTTAACTAACTGTTAAATCTCTGGCCATCTGTTTTTACATTTCTAGCTAGCTTCCTCTCATATTCTAACTTCTTCCTGTCGATTAACCTTCTGGATATTCTCTTTCATTTTTATATTCTGGTTAGTCATCTAACCTGCAGTTGTACTCTGTTTCCTTAAGTTTAATGTTTTCCCTAACTTCTGTAGTTAATCATAAATGACACATTTTCGCTTGTTTTTAATTTGAAGAATCTACTTTCTCTCAGTATCTGAAATAGTGCTTTAAATGGCTGCCGCTATAGCTTTATTGATCTATCCTCTGGTCTAGTATGCCAGTTCACTTCAACTAGCACTGACTTTATTCCTACATAGTTGGCCTTATTTAAGTTTAAAATGCCTTCAACCCACTCTCTTCCCTTTCAAACTGGTTGTAAAATTCAATCATTCTGCTAATGTTACCTGGGGGTCTTTTATCTGAGATTTATTAATCCTATTACATTACATAATAACAACTTTAATATAACCTGCTCTCTGGTTAGTTCCAGAACACACTACTCTAAGAAACTATTGCAAAAAGCATTCTAAAATTCATCATTTAGGGTAGTAATGCCAAACTAATGTTTCCAGTTTATATACAGATTAAAGTCACACTTTTCTCACAAGCATCCACTTTCTACTACTGTTTTATTTCCCCTAATTTTCCTCATCTACACCCTGATTTCCTGAACCAAGGTCACCTCTAACTACTGCGCAAATTCCATGTTTGATTAACAATGCTATCCCACCACCTAGCTACCTATTCTGCTCAAATATCATATACCTCTCAGAGTTCAGGACCAAACCCTTGTCATCATGTTGTCACTTCTCCATCAGGTCATATTTTTGCAATATCGAGTCTTGATTGCTGGTGCATTCTTAGATTTTGAATTTCTCTCTATCCTTTCCTGCAGTTATCTGACCCTCATTTTTCCTCTTATTACATTCCTCTTATACCTCATCTGTACTCTTTTATGTATCATATCTTTCTACATTTGACCCCTGCCCCCTCTATTTCGTTTAAAATCTTCCTAGGTTATGCAGGTTGCAAGAACACCGACACCAGCACATTTCAAGTGTAGATTATCTCAATGTTCCTGCCTCCATTTTCACCAGTACTGTTACCAGCACCTCACAAACTGGAAAACATTTCTCCCACAGCAGCTTTTGGCTCATTTTATCTCTAATTTTATATACCCTATCCATTTCTGCACTTAGCTCAACTAATAATCCCAAGATTATAACCGTTGAAGTTTGTTTTTAAGTTAATGCCTAGCTCCATGCAGAAACTCTCTTTGTAGAGACTATTTCCTAGTGCTACCTGAATCTTTAATACCTACATGGACCATGCCAATTGAATCCTTACCTCTAATTGTAAATTCCTCTGTAGCTCTGAACAAATGTTCCAAAACTTGACATCAGGCAATACTGCCATCTGGACTTTTACTTACTACTGCAGAGGTGTCAATATCCTCATTATACAAGCCCCTATTATCGCAATATTCCTTTTGTTCCCTTCAATTGGATGGCATACTCAGTTGGTTCATTCACCCTGTAGCCCAGCTCCCATTCAAATGAGCTAGAGGACTTCCAACCTATTGGGCAACTGCGGATATTGGCATTTCGACCTCACTCATACTCATGACCTCCTCCCACGACCAAATTGCAAGACCCTATTTTAAGTGACGCAACTACTTCCTGGTATAAAGCATTCTGGCAACTTTTCCTTTCCTTGTTGTGTCATAGTTTCTGCAGCTCAGCCTCCAGCTCAATAATTCTGAGTTGAAGCTCCTCAACTGGAAAACACTTAGTAGAGATGTAGTCAAGCTGGATCATAATAGTATCCAGGAGCTCCCACATGCCACAGCACTGACATATCAATTGTCCTGCTGTTCTTAATTTTAATTAATTACTTAAATATATTAATTAATTAATTATGAAAAACAAAGAACTGCAGATGCTGGAAATCCAAAATAAAAACAGAAATTTCTAGTGAAATTCAGCAAGTCTGGCAGCACCTATGGGAAGGAAGCAGAATTAGCTGATGAAGAGGCACTACACTTTGAAATGTTAACTGTTTTCTTCGCACAGATGTCCCCAGACCTACTGAGTTTCACCATTAATTTCTATTTTTGATTCAATTAGTGGTGTTACTGACTTTACCATCAATTTGTCAATGGTTTAAAATTCTGAAAATAGAATAGATTCTGGCCATTTATTAAATCCTCACCGAACAACTGTCTCCTTTTTCTTCAGCCAAGCAAGAGCAAATTCCTACTGGTTGAGATGGGTAGAAAAACAAAAACAAACAACTCATTCCTCAAATTTCCCCACTCATCAAAAGCTCATGTTTCCTTAGCAGTATTAATTTTCTTCTGGCTGAACTATATTTTTTAGCCAACTGAACTGAGGCTTATTAACTACAGAGTACTCAGCTTTCACAGCAGCTTGCGTATATCCTATCTAAGTTGCAGTGAAATAAATTTAATCTACTTACAGATTAGATGAGATTTTTAAAAATCTAAGAACAATATTTAAACTTCCCCACTCACTAAACTCTCAGACTTGCATTCAATGTTCTCATTTGCACTCATTTGCCTTGATGTTCCTGTAGCCACCTCATAATTCATCATCTCCCCACTAACCTATGCCCCTGTACCCAGACACAAGGCCCTTCTGCAGCCATCATGTCAACCCCTTGTCCACCAACACTACCAGGTGAACTCACCCATATCTACCATGGGCAGACCTCAGAACGCATGCTTAGATGGAATAACATTTTACAGAATAAAGTTCTACATTTCTTACTGCAACCTTTAAAATATTGAAGAAAGCATTCTCATTTAGAAATAAAAAAAATTCAAGTATACATTCTCTTATAACAACAAGCAATGGAATTCATAGGTCCGCTTCAAAGAGTCTATAACCTGCAGTAGCAATCAATCAAACAGTGATACAGCAGGTACCTTACTATGATATTTTATAGAAGTGAAATTAGCAATGCAGCATTAATCCACCAATGAAAAGATTCAGGCTTAAGTCAACAGAGCAAAATAGCAAGCAATGAATTTCTTTTAACATTTAGGTATTTTTAAAAAATGATATCAAAGATTTTAAATTCTTGACAGATTGACGCTCTCTTTGACAGTTACCTTGGTCAGTACCTCTTGATAATTTTGACACACTCTTTTCAGAGTTGCTTCTTATTTTACAGATTTTACAATTGATTTTGACAAGTCTACTTGACATCTCCAATGAGCAAACAGTTAATGAGTTGATGTGCTATATACAGACATTTATGCCTATCTTTAACACTTCCACAGGACACTTCCCCCAAAGGATACCTGATCTCCATCAAGGTGCATGTAAGTCCAGAAACAACATGGCACATTTTCTCTCCAGAGGGGTACCATAGCTATCCAAAGAAATGTGCAATGTTCAGACCTGCTGTTACTAAGTCTATACAGTACACATTGGTTTTCACATCAGTGGCTTACTAAAATCTAACTTAAGTACAGACAATGGCTGATTTAAATGGTGAGTTGTCTCCGTTTTAGATATGGGGATAAAACTTGCAATCTTTGCCAAAGGTCCAGGCTTAATGACCAGCATTTTATTTCTGGCTTTTTTTTTGTGAAGTAGTCTAGCTACAGTGATGAACGTAAGGTCTAATAAAACCCATTTAACACAAAAAGCAGATTTTAAACATGTGAGGTACTGGCTGCAGACCTCAGTAGACAGATGAGTTTACCATCCACTAGAAACCAATAAAAACCATTTCAAACATGAAGGGTGTTCATAAAAGGTTTCCTAATGAAGGGCTTTTGCCCGAAACGTCGATTTCTCTGCACTTTGGATGCTGCCTGAACTGCTGTGCTCTTCCAGCACCACTAGTCCGGAATTATAGCTCAGATGCCAGTTGTCGTAGCCAGGCTAGGAAGTTGATTTGCATATATTTCCTAACCTTCTGGGTGGCATCAGTTATTAATTTGTTAATCAGCAATCTTCAACTGTTTTAAGGCCCTTTATGAAACTGATCTGTGCTACTTCTCAATCCCCTCAACAATGAGACAGAAGCAATAAGAAAGAAGGCTGCAAACATGCTATTTTAACAGAGTCCCTACAAGTTTAAGTAAGTCTCTATAAGAAGGGTTACACCCAAAACGTTTTCTTCTCTACCTTCTGATGCTGCCTGGCTTGCTGTGTTCTTCCAGTCTCCTGCTTGTCTACCTTGGAATCCACCATCTGCTGTTTTCTTTGTGTATAAATTTTAAACTGCTTGGTTAAGTCTGGGCCTGTTTCTGGGCTACTTTGTTTCCACTAGCAGTATCTAAAAATTTGTCTGAGAAAGACCTGGAGGAATCTTTCTTTCAGTACAATTATTTCCACATCAGTTGTTCTGCTAGATTTCCATTGCAGTTGAAGGATGAAAAGTAGCAGCACTA
This sequence comes from Hemiscyllium ocellatum, assembly GCF_020745735.1. Taxonomy (NCBI): domain Eukaryota; kingdom Metazoa; phylum Chordata; class Chondrichthyes; order Orectolobiformes; family Hemiscylliidae; genus Hemiscyllium; species Hemiscyllium ocellatum. The sequence continues at coordinate 62,593,987 of NC_083412.1, read as the reverse complement.
GCAAGGAAATGTGCAAAAACCAGGAGATGCTAGCCAATGATTAGTGGGGGGGAAAGGGTCTGGACGATCAAGTGCATTTTAGGAACTAGCTCTTCAATCTGAACTTGATTGATGAACCAAGTGTGAACAGGAATTATCAAATCTAGGTGGATGCACTGTAGGAGATTTTATCACGTTTTTTTCACCTTCAACGGCTTCTTTCTATATTTCCAACATATGTTGCCCATTATATCTATTGTTAGTCTTTTGAAAGCAAGCAGACTCTTCATTAGCCGGTTGAATGAATTTTGATTAGTAGTAGCTTTACTTTTTCATGTCTCAATATTTAAATCAACAAAAACAAAATGCGTCCAGTGAAAAAGGTTATATTTAATACACCTACATTCTTGCCTTCTGCATTGTGTGCAGTATTGGGCAAGAGTTAAATCTATAATAATCCGAAAGGCTGAAAATCCTCGTGTGATATACCTTTGGCTATCAAGGTAACTTTGGCCTTTAATGTTATAGGCTGACAGGTAATTCCAGCATGCAACAGATATACAACAAATGGTTGTTGCAGTTGATTATTGAATCAAGAATGTTAAGGAATCACTACTCCACCTCACAGGCACTTCATATATCATGGAGGCAGAGAAGCAAAGGAGGAACTTTTTTTTTAACCAGGTTTCCTACACATGCAAGCATTTTAGAATGCATGTATAATGCCTTGCATGCGACAGGTGAAGATCCAGTGATAATTGTGAATAGGGAGAGATTCTACTCAGTGAATCCCTGACTCATGTATCACTGCAGACACCACACTGTGCAGTCTTTGCCTGATTTCATAATGTCTTTTTGTTAGTCCTTGATCACACCTTTCTTCTATCTAAACTATCAGGATTAAGACACAGTTTAGCTTAACTCCTAGCCTTTGGCTTATGAATTTCATTAGGAATCCAAAATGTAGACTGAGGAATGCTCTAATTAGAGCCATCCATCTGCCAAAGCACTCATAGAACTAATATCTGGTATTCAGAAGCAGAGACTTTACTCCCTGGACAAGTCTGGCATCATTCTGCATTACAGACACAAGTGTCCAAATTCATCATTGCCCCAACAACTGAATCTCACGTTCTGTCTGACCTAACAAGTTATTAAAAATGAATATTTATGAATCCAGTAGAATTTAAAATACTGTATTTTAAAGAGTTAATGAAAGCAGTGATGGCACCTAGAAATATCTTAACCCTTGACCTATCTAGGATTCCTTGCCTATGCTGGCAGCAGCCCATGTGTCTCTTAAGTTATACTAAACTGTGTTAAAACTTTTAACTAACTCCTTTGTTTTCTAGTTTAAATAATAAAGACTTTAATGTTAACGATTATCTTATTTCATTATATTTCTACTTATTTAATTATGAGAGGGTTTTGAGAAGATTTCCAGCTCAGGTTAAGGTTCTGGATGTAAGTTTGCTCGCTGAGCTGGAAGGTTCATTTTCACACGTTTTGTCACCATACTAGGTAACATCATCAGTGAGCTTTCAGTGAAGCACTGGTGTTACTGACCTGCTTTCTATTCATGTGTTAAGGTTTCCTTAAGTTGGTGATGTAATTTCGTGTTCTTTTTCTCAGAGGGTGGTAAATGGGGTCCAAGTCAATGTCTTTGTTGATAGAGTTCTGGTTAGAACGCCATGCTTCGAGGAATTCTCTTGCATGGGTCTGTTTGGTTTGTCCTAGGATGGGTGTGTTGTCCATCGACTTATTCTATGAGGGTAATGTTTAACTTAGGTACAAAGTAGTAAGAGAAACAAAGTTCTTAACAAGGTAACTTTGAACCTAAGATGGTGCGATATTTGGCGACATTATACACTTTTCACTGTATTCCTGTACTTCAGTACATGTAACAATAAAATCTGAATCTAAAAGAATTACACCACAGATGAGTTTTGGAATTTTATCTCTAATTCTGACTGTCCCTAATCTCTCTTATTAGAAAATAGTCTGAACTAACTCCTTTCATTGGCTACAGGCAGAGGTCTTCTGGTGTGACCCCAACTCTTTAGAATCATGGAATTATTTTGAATGAATTTGCTCGGACATATTATGCTATACCTCTGGAGCAGGTGGGACAAGACTGAGATGAAAGATGTCCATCTCCAAATTACTTTAGGCCTAGGGAGTTACAAACCATGGTGGATAAATAACACACCCTTGTCATACAGTGTAGTTGTATAAAAATATTTCATCCTCTTATCAGTAATACAAACAATAGTAAAGATGTTACATAAACATACTAATCTAGTTTGATAGATGCTAAGGCTATTGAAAACAAATGTTCAAAACAATTTGTAGCAAAATATTTTGATTACCTATAGTCATTATGTCCTACAAAAATAGTCAATAGATTAATGATCATTTTGTAAGCAAAAATCTAATGAAAATAAATGGTTTTGTTTAAAGATAAAGGTGTCATGCTAAGTTCAAGCTGCTGAATCTTTTGCTAAATTCTTTAAAGCTGACAAGGAGAACTAAAATTGCACAGTGTAATTAAAACAAACACAACTGCTTGAACCTAGTCTGTTCAGCACCTTTAAAGTCATTTAGTTTTTCGAGAACAGTTTCCCCACAAATGACTGCCTTAACTTTAAGTATCTAACTAATGGATATTCAAGTGGAACTGTCTCAAAGGATGGTTAATTTTATTTCAGACCAATATAGAACCTTAAAGATTTATACAAGTATTATGCTGACAACTGGGGAGGAAGAATTATGGGAACAAGGAACAGAGATTTTGATACCAATAAGAAATGCCACCAATTCAGTCAGCTGCCAGAAGTCGACAGCAGCAACTCATCAATCTAAGGTTCACTTCAATCATCATTCTCAAATACATCAATAGTCCCTCCATTCAACTAACTGAAGTACCTGCTTCCACCACATTAATGCCTCCAAAGTGTAATAACCTCTATGTTGCACATACCAATGGCATAGATATTGCAATTAATTTCCCACCTCACTTATGAATCCAGCAACAAAGAAAATTTTCACAGAAATCACACCCTTTTTGCAGCAATGTGTCAGGTTTGGTGATTACATCAGCAGCACAGTCAGTCACTTTGATAGATTCTGTGAAAGGCTAAGTAAATTGTATAGGATTAGGATGACAACTTAATAAGGGTTAGGGTTCTAGCTGGGTAATGGCATGGGCATGCCAGGTGAGTGGGGTGCCAGGTAAGGAGAATAAAAGTTTAGGTGATTGGGGTATAAGTTCATAAATGTCTATAGAACTAAAGTCCGTTGAACCCATTGTGCTGGTTAAGAAAATTCTAACTACACTAAGCTCATGCACCATTGTCCTAGAAACCATAGCAGCTCAAGGGAATATACATTTTTTAAAAAATAGTCACTCATGGGATGTGGGCTTCATTGACTGGGCCAGCATTTATTGCTCATTCCTGGTGGCCCTTGGAAAGGTGGCAGTGAGCTGCCTTTTTGAACTACTGAAGCCCACATTCTGTAGTTAGACCCACAATACTGTTCAAGGAATTCTAGGATTTTGATCTAATGATACTGAAGGAACAACCATATTAAACATACAGTACGATGTACTGACATGGCCTCCAGGCTAATGGCCAAGAGCTAGAAAATCATATTAGTGTAATCAAAATGCTGTTGACTGGCACACAACACTGCTTAAATGTTATGACAGCTTGTGTGCACCATGGCTCACAGGAAAGTGGTGTGTATTGGATTCAGTGACCAGGGATAAGACAGGAAAGAGTGTCAGTAAATGGAATGGTGCATTAGAAAATATATAGTGTCAGGGTTGATCACCATTGAGAGATATTGGGTCCAACAGGTGGAAGGGGTGGTTATTGTCTGGCAGTGGGGGTGGGGGTGTGAGGCCGTGTATTAGGATCTGGGGTTGTCTGGTCCAGTAGGGAGGAGGGGAGAAGTGGGGGTGCTGGTCAGAGTAGGTTGAGGTGCAATCCAGGGTCAGGAGTGTTGGGTCCAACTGGTGGGAGGATATGTTTGATTGAGGGATATTCATCCAATGGAGGCATATAGGAACAAAAAAATGTTGGGATAGGGGTGTGGGAATGGAGTCAACTAACAGTGAAAAGGGGAGCTGTCAGATCTGTGGGAGTACAGCCAGTGGGAGTGGGGTAGAGTTCATCCCTACATGTTCTCATAGAATAATTCGTTGAATCCCTACAGTGTGGAAGCAGGTCCTTTGGCCCAACAAGTCCACACCAACCCTCCGAAGTTTAACCCAGACACATTCCCTTGACTCGATATTAAACCCTGACTAATGCACCTAAACCAAACATCCCTGAACAGTATGGGCGATTTATCATGGCTGATTCACCTAACCTGCACATCTTTGAACTGTGGGAGGAAACTGCAGCACACGGAGGAAACCCACGCAGACACAGGGAATATGCAAACTCCACTTAGACAATCTCCCAAGGCTGGAATCAAACTCAGGTCCTTGGTGCTGTGAGGCAGCAGTGTTAACCACTGAGCCACCTTGCCTTCATGCTCTCTGTGCTGCATCACTCGTTGGATTCACTTCACTACCTCTCCTGCTCACACATAACTGTTAACTGCTCTTGTACCCAATTGGGAAGTGCCAGAGGACTACAGGATAGCTTAATGTGGTTCCACTTTTCAAGAAGGGTGACAGTAAATCAGATAATTATGGTCCAATGAGTTCCACATCAATAGTAAGAAAACTACTGGAGAAAATTCTGAGGAGATAATTAATTGCTACATGGAGAGACAAGGCTTGATCAGGAATAGTAAGTATGGCTTTGTCACAGGGAGGTCATACCTAAAAAGTTCAACTGACTATTTTGAGGAGATGGCCATGTGTGTAGATGAGAGTAGTGCTGTGACATGGTTTTCAGCACAGCCTTTGACAAAATCCAACATTGGAAAACGGATAAGGTGAAAACACAAGGTATCCAGGGTAAATTAGATGCAAAATTGGATTGAGGGTAGGAGACATAAGAACAATGAGCAGGAGTAGACCAGTTGGCCCTTTGAGCCTGCTTTGCTATTTAATAAGATCATAGCTGATTTTATGGCCTCAGCTCCACTCACCCACCCTCTCACTATAACCCTTAATTCCTTTACTATTCAAAAAATTGTAGATTACATTAGATTCCCTACAGTGTGGAAACAGGCCCTTCGCCCAACAAGTCCACACCGACCCTTCAAAGAATTACCCACCGAGACCCATTTCCCTCTGACTAATGCACCTAACAGTATGGGCAATTTAGCACAGCCAATTCACCTGACCTGCACATCTTTGGATTGTGGGAGGAAACCGGAGCACCTGGAGGAAACCCACACAGACACGGGAAGAATGTGCAAACTCCACACAGACAGTCACCCAAGGTTGGAATCAAACCTGGGTCCCTGGCGCTATGAGGCAGTAGAGCTAACCACTGAGCCACTGTGCCGTCTATTGTCTGTCTTAGCTTTAAAAGCATTTACTGAGGAAGCCTCAACGACTTCACTGGGCAGGGAATTCCATAGATTCACAACCCTCTGGGTGAAGAAATTCCTTCTCAATTCAGTCCTAAATCTGCTCCTCCTATTTTGAGGGTATGCCCTCTTGTACTAGTTTCAGTGGAGATAAGCTCTCTACTTCTATCTTATCTATTCCCTTCATAATTTTGTTTCTATAAGATTCCCCTTCATTCTTCTAAATTCCAATGAATATAATCCCAGTCTATTCAGTCTCTCCTCATAAGCTAACTCCCTCAACTCCAGACAACTGAATGAACTTCCTCTCCACCCCTCTACTGCTAGTATAACCTTTCTTAAGTAAGGAGAGCAAAACTGCATGCAGTATTCCAGGTGTGGCCTCACCAGTATCCTATACAGCTGCAACATAACTTCCCTGTTTTTAAACTCAATCCCTTTAGCAATGAAGGACAAACTTCTATTTGCCTTCTTAATTACCTGTTGCAGCTGACCAACCTTCTGTAATTCATGCATAAGGACCCATGAGCCTCGGCACTGCAGCATGCTGCCATTTTTTACCATTCAAGTAAGAGTCCTTTTTACTGTTATCCCTACCAAAATGATGACTTCACGTTTATTAACATTGTACTCCCTCTGCCAAACCTTTGCCCACACACTTAAACTATCTATGTCCCTTTGCAAAGTTTCACATTCCTCTGCATATTTCGATCTACCACTCACTTTAGTGTCATCCGCAAACTTTGACACACCATACCTGGTCCCCAACTCCAAAACATTGATGTAAATTGTGAATAATTGTGATCCCAACACTGACCCCGAAGGCACTGATTGCCAACCAGAAAAGCACTTATTTACCCCACTTTTTGATTCCTGTTAGTTAAGCAATCCTCTATCCATGATAATACATTGCCAGTAACGCATTGCGCCTTTACCTTTCGTGTCAGCCTTCTGGGTGGCACCTTGTCAAAGGCCTTTTTGGAAATGTAGATACACCACATCTACTGGGTCCCCATTGTCCACAGTGCTCGTAATGTCTTCATAGAATTCCAGGTGACTAGTTAACGATGACCTGCCTTTAATAAGCCCACGCTGCATCTGCCCAACAGGGCAAATTCTATCCAAATGCCTTGCTATTTCTTCCTTGATAATAGATTCAAGCATTTTTCCACTACAGAAGTTAAGCTAACTGGTCTATAATTCCCTATCTTTTGTCTACCTCCTATCTTAAACAGTGGCATCACATTTGCTATTTTCCAAACAGCTGGAACTGCCCCAGAGTCTTCATCTACCTTTGTCGCTTTGTCAATTATTGGCATGCTATTCATTCTTCCATTGTGAAATCTTACACAAAATACCTGTTCAATGTCTTGTCCATTTCCTCATATCCCATTACTAAATCCCTTGTCTCATCCTCTAAAAGGACCAACATTTACTTTAGCCACTCTTTTTCATAATACATTTTATGGAAACTTTGCTATCTGTCTTTATATTCTGAGCTAATTTATTCTCAAAATCTATCTTACTTTTCATTACATTTTTTTATGGCTTTAAATTTTCTAGTTTCCTGCTGATCTTGGCCACTTTGTATGCCTCCTCTTTCAATTTGGGTTGTAAGTAATCTAATCTAATCTAATCTAATCATTCGATAACCTCCCTTATTTCCTTAGACACCCAGGGTAGGCTATCCCTTTTCTTACAGTCCTTCTTTATCATTGGTATATACTTGTGCTGAGCACTTTGAAAAATTGCTTTGAAAGTACTCCACTGTTTGTCAACTGTCCCACCAAAAAGTCTTTGCTTCTAGTCTACTTTAGCCAACACCTCCCTCATCCTATTGTAGTCTCCTTTGTTTAAGTACAGGACCCTGAGACTGGATTTTATCTTTGCACACTCCATCAATATTCTAAATTCAACCATACTATGACTGTTGCTACCAAAAGGATCCCTAACTATGACATCATTAATTATTCCTGTCTCATTACACAGGTCCAGACCTACAATAGCTTGCTCCCTTGTCGGATCTACTTATACTATTCAAGAAAACTATCACGGATACATTCAATGAACTCCTTCAAAGTTACCCTGACCGACCCAGTTCGACTAATCGACATGTAGATTAAAATCCTCCATGATAATTGCCATACCATTTTTACAGGCATTAGCTATTTTTTGAGACAGTGGATATTAGTAGAATACCATTTGTGCGGTTGGAAGTCGGTGTCCTATGGCATACCACAGAGATCAGTGCTGGATTCCTTAATGTTTGATATATATACATAAGCTATATAGAAGAAAATGTAGTTTGCAATAAGGCAAAGATTGGCTGGGTGAGGAAGAAAGTCTTAGGTTACAGGAGGATATAGACAGATTGGTCAGATAGAATTTAACAGTGGAACTTGAGGTAATGCACACTGGAAGTAGCATCAAGATGATGGAGTACTCAATGAATGGCAAGACACTAGGAAGCTCAGAGTACACAGTGATTAGATTAGATTACATTACAGTGTGGAAACAGGCCCTTCGGCCCAACAAGTCCACACCGACCCGCCGAAGCGCAACCCACCCATACCCCTACATTTACCCCTTACCTAACACTACGGGCAATTTAGCATGGCCAATTCACCTGACCTGCACATCTTTGGACTGTGGAAGGAAACCAGAGCACCCGGAGGAAACGCATGAATTGAACCCGGGTCTCAGGCACTGTGAAGCAGCAGTGCTAACCACTGTGCCACCGTGCCGCCCACTCGATTCTCAAGTGCTTACCCACAGATTCCTAAAGGCAGCAAGACCGGTTAATAGGGTAGTTAAGGCATCATTTGGAACATTTGGCTTTATCAGTCACGGCAGAGATTATAACAGCAGGGAAGTTATGTTGGAGCTGTATACAATTTTGGTTAGGCCATAGCTGGAGTACTGTGTGCAGTTCTGATCACCGCACTATAGGAAGAATATTGTTGCAATGGAGGGGATGCAGAGGAGATTCACCAAGATGTTGCCTCAGACAGAGCAGTTTAGCTGTGAAGAGAGATTAGATAAGCTCAGGTTGTTTTATTTAGAACAGAGACGGCTGAGAGGAGATCTGATTAAAGGTGTATAAGATTATAAGAGACATGGACAAGGTGGATAGGAAGTAGCTGTTCCCCTTAATTTAAAGATCAATAACAAGGAGGCATAATTGTAATTGAAAGGCAGGAGGTTTAGGAGGGGTTTGAAGAAACATTTTTCACCCATAGGGTGATAGGAATCTGGAATGCACCAATGGAAGGTTAATTGAGGCAGGAAACCTCACAACCTTCAACAGTACTTTGATGAGCACTTGAAATGTTTAAATGTTCAAAGCTATAGGACAATAACTGGAATATGGGACTAGTATAGATTTAGAGAAGTTTTGTCAGTGCAGTAAGCCCTCTTCTGTACGATATAATTCTATGATTTCATCACATTCAATCCTTCCCTTTGCCTGTTGCAGGAAAAGCTGTAATTACAATTTGCAAACTACCCACTTCCCAACTGATAGCTCAACAGTACCTGATTCACAAACAGCAATCTGTATCTATAATCCTCATGCTACTTGCACCTGACCTGACACTCTGCACTGACTGACACTAATGCCCTAACTGATTCTAGCTCCCCCTTCAGCCCAGTGAAGACCCATTCCCTTTGGCATTGATACGTTTTCATTTGCTTCAGAATGTTCAGTTTATATTCTGCATAAGCTACTTGCACATGCTGCAGTTCTGACACTGATGTACCATGGTGCCATACAGTGACAAATCCATCCTGTCTGACTGATAAATTGACTATTCAGTGCTCCCATCATTGCAAGCTATCTACCTTTCCATCTGCACTAAAAAGCTAAGTTGCAGAAGCTGTAATATGTACCATCATGCTGCAGTCAGTGAGCGCCTAAAGAAACAAGATAAGAGGCATTATGTACGTGTAAGTGCAAAAGCATTCTGTGTAGATACATGAGTTGCGTGGCTGTCACAGTGTGAAAGGGAATTGTTAAATGTGTTTGGAGGCACATCATTATGATAACTGTTTGACTCAGAGTTAGAGAGAATACTTGGAATAGTTTTATTCCATCAGTGGATAGTTGCAGACATGATGGACCAAATGGCCTTCTGCACTGTTACAAATTTAATAATTCTGAATTATGGTAACGGGTGGCACATTGGCACAGTGGTTAGCACTGCTGCCTCACAGCGCCAGAGACCTGGGTTCAATTCTCACCTCAGGCGACTGACTGTGTGGAGTTTGCATGTTCTCCCCGTGTCTGTGTGGGTTTCCTCCGGATGCTCCAGTTTCTTCCCACAATCCAAAGACGCGCGGGTCAGGCATTTTTAGCCATGCTAAATTGCCCGTAGTGTTAGGTAAGGGGCAAATGTGGGGGTATGGGTGGGCTGCGCTTCGGCGGACCGGTGTGGACTTGTTGGGCCGAAGGGCCTGTTTCCACACTGTAAGTAATCTAATCTAAGTAATCTAATCTAAATCGAGGCAGAAGCATGCAAATCATAGGTATCTGTCAGTTTCAAAGTGCTGAAAGCCTGAAGTAGTGGCTGAGCCAGCCCTAAGGCAGGCATGATGTCAATGAGCTGAATGGATGAAGGGTCATGGACATGGACATGGACAGGACAGGCATGAGGGAAGCTCCAGGCACCAGGTATCTACTCTATTTTATTGTTTAGAATTTACACTGTCTCACTTCTTGGTAGACAAATAGGATGTAAATATGGTGAGTTGGGGCTTTTTTGTGATGTAAATACATGGAACTAAGGTATTTGCTGCACAACGCAGAGATTGTGAAGCTTTCATTTAAGATTTAAGAGGAAAATGGGGAGAATTACTTCAATATCAGAAATCTGATTTTCTTTTTCATTTACATCCTATTTTGTTACATATTTGCCATTACTCCTCACACGACAGGAAGGGGAAATTCCACCCTTGTTTATAATATACAAATTTATGAATGGTCACAACTATCTGACACTCAAGATTATTAAAAAACAAGCAAATACAATACTTGGATTTATTACCAAGGTGATCAAATGCAGACAAAAATATCATAATTTTTATAAACCCTGTTTGAACCACATCAAGAATACCCTGTTTAGACTCTTCTTATGTTGCCTGATAATACACCCTAGAAAGAATTCAGAGGTTCACTATATTAACATCTATATTGAAATGACTAATGATGTATTTTAACTGCAACTAATGTGTGGGTCAAGCGTAATAAACCAATTTCTTCTTTGATATTTTAGTAATGTTCATATTTATCCCAGGTTAACAGGTAACAAATTAAATTCCATTGCATGTAATTGCTGTAGGGTCTTGTAAGTCGTTCCTCATTGATTTCCATGTGTTCAAATAGGTCACAGTACTGTCAATCTAAATTAGCACAAAATTTATGAGGTTACATTTTCAGATTTACAGCGATTGTCATTACTTTAAATTTAATCTTAATTGTCACCTCTGAGATCTTCATCATCACATCCTTATTATCTGCACACTTTCATCCATTTTCAACCCTGTCACCATAACTCAATCACAAAACTGTTACAGTGCAGAGGTCATTTGGCCCATAGTGTCTGCAGCTATCTACTGATGGAATAAAATTATTCCAGATATTCTCTCTAACTCCCACTCTGAATCCACCCTCTCCTCCCTGACCTATCACCTTCATCCCTCCCCCGCTCACCCATTGTACTCTATGCTACTTTCTCCCCACCCCCACCCTCCTCTAGCTTATCTCTCCACGCTTCAGGCTCACTGCCTTTATTGCTGATGAAGGGCTTTTGCCAGAAACGTCAATTTCGCTGCACTTTGGATGCTGCCTGAACTGCTGTGCTCTTCCAGCACCACTGATCCAGAATCTGGTTTCCAGCATCTGCAGTCATTGTTTTTACCTCTGAATCATAACACCTGCCTTTATAAATGCATTAACAATTCCCTGGCTTCTCTGAGGCTCATTTATCAGCATCAGGTCCTTTATAAGTTTCAACCAAAATACCTCTAACAAAAGCAACTTGCTCCAAAATTGGTCCATAACTATGGTAAATGACCTGCCTTGGTTATCATTGCCACACCTAAATCAACTACCTAATATTAAATGAAGAAAAGGAGATTTTGTGGAGCCCATAACAGGGAGAAACATGACATACAGCGTGACTTTATTAGGTAGATGCAAAATTGTCAATTCCCTGAAGGCATGTTGAAATGCAGAGATAAAATCAATGGAATATTTGCAGCATGTTGAGGCTCATATCAGCCTGTGGCAGGTTCATACTAACAATATATTTGCATGCTATTAATACTGACTAATATAAAATGTTTTGACATAGCTTCAAGACTGCCAGGCCTCTGCATGGCAGAGGACTCCTGTTGCTATGAGTAAAATACCTGCAGTAAGAGGATTAAGGTCCTTAATTGGTCATTGACTGGCATTTAGAGACCTCAATGGGCCCAAGCGCAGGAAAGCTACCCAATGCCTTCATATCTCATGAAAAATTCTAATCAGGTGTAAGCAGATCACCGAGTCTCATCGATCCCTATTTGCATATCTTCAATCCCAATGGCAGAGGATCCAAAAATCCAATCCAATGTGTTCAATTACATTTCTTATGATTGCAACTGCAGAGCTGTCTTTCTCAACCTTTTCCACTTTTCTCGCATCAATCCCACATTTTCCTCAATGTCCATCTCTGTGGAATTTCATGTCAGTGTCTTCATACATTTATGCCATAGCTTCTTTCCCTATGCCTAGGTGGTCAGCTCTGCTACAAGCAATGTTCTGTGCTTGACTTAATCACATTCCTCAGATATATTTTGTTATTGTTGTATAAAACATGAAAATTAGATGTGCTATTGTATGCACCAAAAAATTGCTAATTTCTGATCTCTATCAGCCCTCATTTACAAAACTGGCAATGTGCTTTCCAACCATCTGCTTGGCACCAAGTCAAGAAGGAACCATAGCTTTTTAATTTCAACATTAGGAGACCAAAAATATATTTTTACTGTCCCAGCCAAAACATTGAAATAAAGACATAAAACATTGAAATCCCCCTCCGCACCTTGATACCTACTTAAGCTCAATCAGACAACATATTATCTCAGTTTCTTGTTTGAGTTTTAAATCAATCCATAACCAAGATGATCTGCTTCCACCCCGAAATATCACCTATCTTCATATAACTTCATTACACTGCTAATAAAACTCTCATTTAGACTTCCTCAGCATCTTTCCAAACAAATCTTTTTAAATTCTATTGCATCCTGATAGTACATCTTGCATCCAAAGTACCACTTACCACCATTAATTTTGCCTAATTCCATGTGCTAGAGACAGTGAGCCAATCAGCTTTAAAATTGATGATTTCATTTACAGATTTGGCAATACCTCACTCATGCAAATTTCTACATTTTCCTCCAGTCTTATAACCCCACAACAAACTTCATGGTGGCAACTCTGGCTTTTACGTGCTTCTAAGCCACACTCCCAATAGTTTCATAGTGGAACCTCGACCTATATATTTTGAAATCATTTCTAAAATCCTCTATTCTACATATCTTCTCACCTTTAAAAACATTCTTTAAACTACCTCTTGCACTGTGACATTGAATACCTCACAGATTTCTCCCCAGTTCTATCTATGATAAAGATGCCACTGAAATGTACTTAAGATATAACTGTTGCAAACCTGTTAAAATGCATTAAAATTCTTACAATGAAAGCTAAGAATGGATAAGCTCATTAGCTTTCCTAAACCTAGCATCCATCACTTGGACACCTGTCACCAAAGTTTGTTTTAATTTGTTTTAGTTTCATAAATTACCAAATTGCATTGAAAGCACTCTTTAATCAAATATTAAAACAACAAAACTCTGTACTCTTGTTCTGAATCACCTTTTATAACTTAGAAAGTGTTAATTAAATCAGCCAACAACACGAAACAGAGAGCAAACTGCGCAAGAGCATTTTCTGCTTAGCCTTTTTTTTGCTGGTTTTCAAATTGTATTTATGATTGATTTTGATTTTATTTTCAACATGGTGGTTCAGTTCAAACAAAACATATTTTCTAAAAGCATTGCAGGAATCATAGATCATTTGTTTATCGAACTTGCATAATCAATATTAAGAGCAGAAAGTGTCTGGTAATACTCAGCAGGCCTAGCAATATCTGGGAAGAGAGAAATAGCTAAACTTCAGGGCTGTGACCATCTATCAGAATTCTAGAACTGCTCATGAAGCTGCAATTCTCTTTACTAGTTAATCTATCAAACTCAGAATGAAACACAGCAAAGCACAGATGTGTGTTCTATTCTTCATATCTACCACTAATAAGCAATATTTTCACAAAATTGTGGTTAAACATTAGAATTGAGTTAAAATGATTTGTTCATACACAAAGTCAGATGAGAATTTACTTTTTTTTAGAAAATATTAAGGAAATGAACTACATATTTTGCAGATCTTACACTGTGACTAATTTTGAAAAACATGTTTTTAAATGGATATCAGTAACTCAAGCACTTAATAATTTCAGCAAGGCATTCAACAAGGTTCTGCATGATAGACTGGTCAGCAAGATTAGATCACATGGAATCCAGGTCGGATGTAAATATATGAGGTATGGCTAGTAAGTATGCAGATGACCCCAAAATTGGTGTGCAGCGGACAGCAAGAAGATTATCTCAGAATGCAACAGAGCCTTGTTCTTTTGGGTCAATGGGCCAAGGAGTGGTAGATGGAGTTTAACTAAATATGTGGTGTTGCATTTTGTAAAGTAAAACAGGACAGGACTTAGATAGTCAATGGTAGGGCCCTGGGGATGTTGCTGAATAAAGAGACCTATGCAGGTGCACAGTACTTGAAGGTGGAGTCGCAGGTAGACAAGAGTGGAAAAGAATCATTGAGTAATAAGAATTGGAATATCATGTGGCTATACAGGATACTGGTGAAACCACTTTTAGAATACCGCATTCAATTTTCATCTCTCTGCTAAAGGAAAGGTGTTGTGAAACTTGAAAGGGTTCAGAAAAGATTTAGAAGAATGTTACTGGAATTGGAGGGTTTGTGCTGTCGGGAGAGGTTGAATAGGCTCGGGCTTTTTTCCTGGAGGCGGCCGCGGGGTGACGTTAGAGAGGTTTATCATAACAGGAATGGATAGGGTGAATAGCCAAGGTCTTTTACTTAGGGGAGGGGAGTCCAAAACTAGGGAGCATATGTTTAAGATGAGAAAGGAAATACTTAAAAAGGGACTTGAAGGGTGTCTTTTTCACATAGAGGGTGGTGTGTGTATAGAACAAACTGCCAGAAAAAGTGGTGGAGATGAGAAATAATTACAACCTTTAAAAGGCATTTGGATGGGTACATGAAGAGGAAGAGTTAAGACCGATATGGGCCAAATGCTGGCAAATGTAACTAGATCACGTTAGGATATCTGGTCGACATGGATAAGTTGGACTGAAGGGTCTGTTTCCATGCTGTATAACTCTATGACTGTAATTAAAATAAAATGGTTTCACTTGGTGTTGTGTTTATATTTAAATTCTAATTTGCTCTGAAGAAAGGCATTTTGTAATTTTTCATTACCTCAGGATATCCCAAAACGTTTCACAGCCAGAGGGCTACATTTGAAGTATAATCCCTTGTAATGCAACAAAAATATTGTACATTCATATCATGTTATATCATTATTACCCAATACAGTAATTTTAGATACACATTTTAGATCAGAAACAAGAGCAGCTCATTACAACTGTAAAACAAGTACACAAAAGTATAAGATCAATCTATTATAACTACTTCAATCAATATGCTTCATTCTTTGTTTTTACTCTCTTAATTGTTTGTAGCGTTTAATACCTGCAGTCAACAGGTTGGATATTTGGCCAAGTTCCTGATTCATATATGACACCTGCAGCCAGCTTTCTGAGCACAAAGATCAGCCTAACTTATTGCTTCTCCGAATTTCCCTTCATTTGTTGGAAGGAGCTGTATTCAACACACCACCTTCTTGTATTGTATACTCTACTCCACTACTCTCCATGGTTTCTTTTGTTAACTCCACATTAACCCACAGCCCAATGCTATACAATTTATTTCACAAAATAAAAATAATTGAGATTCTTCCTAACAGTACCATGTTAAATGATTGATTTTACAAGCTAATTAATAATATTCAATGACATGCAAAATAGAGCATTACTTCAACAGCATCACAGGAATTTCACAGCATGCTAAGGAATTAATGCCAAATCTCTTAAGTAAATACACATGTATTTATATAGCGTCTTTCATAGAGTTATACTCCATGGAAACAGACCCTTCCCAAACTAAATTAGTCCTACCTGCCTGCATTTGGCCCATATCCCTCCATATCTTTTCTATTCATGTACTTATCCAAATGTCACTTAAACATTCTTTTAATAAAATGCTGCAAAACACTTCATAGAATTCTCAAACAAAATTTGACACAATCCGATTTCAAGCAGCATTTTAAAGGAAGAATGCAAATTAGAGGTGAAAAGGTTGAGAATGGAAATTCCTGATCTTAGGGTTCTTGAGCTGAAGTCAGCCCAGCAATAGTAGGCCAATTAAAATCAGAGATTCAGAAAGATTAGTACTGAGGAATGCACATATTAAGGAGGCAGTAGGGCTAAAAGAATTTAGAGAGAGGGATGCAGTTGTGCAGGAGTTTGAAAACAGAAATGTGAATTATTAAAGTTTACAAAGTAAAATATAAGTCAATGGGCACGGGGTGATGGGTGACATAGACTTGGACACAGGTAACAGATTTGGCACTAGGAAAATTCATCTCATTGTTTACTTCCAAAGTTTAAACAATGAGGTGCTTCTCAAATTCAAGAATTTCATCATTCCATATATTCCTAATTGACTCTCCATTTCCTATTTTATTCAGGGACTGGGAAACTTCAGCCCCAGAAGTATAATGGAATAGTAAATGGAAACATAGAAGCTCTATAGTGTGAAAAGAGATTAGATTATTGATAGTATGGAACAGGCTCTTCGGCCCAACACGTCCACACTGACACTCCGAAGAGTAACCAACCCCACCTATCCCCCCACCCTATATTTACCCCTCACTAACAAAGCTAACACTAGGGGC
Source organism: Hemiscyllium ocellatum (assembly GCF_020745735.1). Lineage (NCBI taxonomy): Eukaryota > Metazoa > Chordata > Chondrichthyes > Orectolobiformes > Hemiscylliidae > Hemiscyllium > Hemiscyllium ocellatum. The sequence continues at coordinate 62,577,374 of NC_083412.1, read as the reverse complement.
AATTCAGCATGGCCAATTCACTTGACCTGCACATCTTTGGATTGTGGGAGGAAACCAGAGCACCCGGAGGAAACCCACGCAGACACGGGGAGGATGTGCAACCTCCACACAGACAGTCACCTGAGGTGCGAATCAAACTTGGGTCCTTGGCGCTGTGAGGCAGCAGTCTTACCACTGGCCATCATGCCGCCCCAATACTAGAAATAGTAGAGGCAACACCATATAAGCTACAGATGGTGGAACATTAGAACGGGAGTTGGCCATTGGCCTTTTGAGTCATTCAACAAAATGGATGGAGACATGCTATCGCATAGATGGAAATACCCTGTCTGAGTGATAACGTGAATATACGGTCAAGATTTTATCTCAGGGTAGAATATAACAGAGGTTGCAAACAGTCTGCTTCCGCCCCGATGCTTCCTACGACCAGAAATGAAGTCAGTGGGTGGGGAATGTTGTTTTGTAGCTTGGTGCAGACAGTGTAAAGTTTGCTTGCATTGCACCAGGTCAGGCCAGTAGTATTCTAATATAAAGTGATTTAGAGTACCTATTAATGATCTATACAGGAATGTGTGATCAGTAGGTTCACAGTTAAATATCGAGGAGGAAAGCCTTAGCCTACAGGATGTTTTGGACAGTGTGGTCACATGAGCTGAATAGTGGAAATGTAATCCTTAAATCCATCTTCCATGTTACTCTTGCTCGTCTGATTTGTCAGTCAATATATAGTTTAAAATCACCCATGATAATTGTAGCGACCTTCTTACAAGCCTTTATTATAGTCTGATTTATACTTTATCCTACCGTGAGGCAACTCTTCATCACACATGGACAAATCCCACCTTTGACTTCTTTCCTTTGCAATTCTTTATTTACACGCAAACGGTTTCCTTATCACAATCTACTACATTTATATCATTACTCACCATGATTTGGAGGTGCCAGTGTTGGACTGGGATGTACAAAGTTAAAAATCACAACACCAGGTTATAGTCCAACAGATTTATTTGGAAGCACTAGATTTTGCAGCGCATTCCTCACCACTGCACTGATATTTTCCTTTATATTAACAATGCTACCACATGCCATTTCCTTTACATCTGTTCTTCTGGAATGTCAAATTGAATATTGAGTTCCCAGCCCTAGTCACCCTGTAAAACTTTGAAGTCACTTCCATTTACTTTCATTCGTGTCGTCATTGACCTTGTTACAAATGCAGGCAAAACAACAATCTTTAGCTTTGACTTTTTACCATTATTGCTTATTCTGGTTCTAATTTCTGCTGCACTCTTATATTTTCTGTCTTTCCTATTTTTTTAAAAACGTATCTTCAATTGAACATACATGATCCATTAATTAATTTAAAGTTCTACCTATAACTCTAGTTATAAGATCCATGGGCATTTGTCCCAGGATGATTCAAACAGAACACATAACATAGAACATAGAAAAGTACTGCACAGAACAGGCCCTTCGGCCCATGATGTTGTGCCAAGGATTATTCCTAATCTAAAATAAAAATAACCTAACCTATGCACCCCTCAATTCACTGCTCTCCATGTGCATGTCCAGCAGTTGCTTAAATGTCCCTAATGACCCTGCTTCCACCACCGCAGCTGGCAGCACATTCCATGCATTCACAGCTCTGCATAAAGAACCTACCTCTGATGTCTCCTCTATACCTTTCTCTTACTATCTTAAAACTATGACCTCTCGTGCCAGTTAATCCTGCCCTGGGGAAAAGTCTCTGGCTATTGACTCGATCCATGCTTCTACCCATGCCTCTCATTACCTTGTATACCTTGATCAGGTTACCTCTCTCCTTGTCTCCAGAGAGAAAAGTCCAATCTTAGTCAACCTCTTCATAAGACAAGCCCTCCAGTCCAGGCAACATCCTGGTAAACCTTCTTTGCACTCTCTCCAAAGCCTCTGTATCTTTCCTATAATAGGACAACCAGAACTGGACACAACATTCAGAGTGTGGTCTCACCAAGGTCTTGTAGAGCTGCAGCAAAACCTCGTGGCTCTTAAACTCGATTCCCCTGTTAATGAAAGCCAAAACACCATTGGTTTCTAAACAACCCTATCCACTTGGGTGGAAACTTTGATGGATCTATGCACTTCGTGTTATAGAGATGTACAGCATGGAAACAGGCCCTTCGGTCCAACCTGTCCATGCCAACAAGATATCCCAACCCAATCATGTCCCACCTGCCAGCATCCAGCCCATACCCCTCCAAACCCTTCCTATTCATATACCAATCCAAATGCCTCTTAAATGTTGCAATTGTACCAGCCTCCACCACATCCTCTGGCAGCTCATTCCATATACGTACCACCCTCTGCGTGAAAAAGTTGCCCCTTAGGTCTCTTTTATATCTTTCCCCTCTCACCCTAAACCTATGCCCTCTAGTTCTGGACTCCCCGACCCCAGGGAAAAGACTGTCTATTTATCCTATCCATGCCCCTCATAATTTTGTAAACCTCTATATGGTCACCCCTCAGCCTCCGACCCTCCATGGAAAACAGCCCCAGCCTGTTCAGCCTCTCCCTATAGCTCAAATCCTCCAACCCTGGCAACATCCTTGTAAATCATTTCTGAACCCTTTCAAGTTTCACAACATCTTTCCACCAAGATCCTACTGTTACTCCACACTGCCAAGAATTCTGTCTTTAATCCTATATTCAGCATTCAAGTTCAACCTCCCAAAATGCATCACTTTGCATTTATCCAGATTGAACTCCATCTGCCATTTCTCAGCCCAGCTCTGCGTCATGTCTATGTAGCTCTGCAGCCTGCAATAGCCCTCGATACTATCAACAGCACCTCCAACCTTTGAATCATCGGCAAATTTATTAACTCACCTCTCAACCTCCTCATCCAAGTCATTTATAAAAACTACAAAGAGCAGAGGCTCAAGAACAGACCTCTGCAGGACACCACTCACCAATGACCTCCAGGCAGAATACTTTCCATCTACAACCATTCTCTGCCTTGTCAGCCAACCAATTCTGAATCCAGAAGCCAAATCTCCCTGTATCCCATACCTCCTAACTTTATGAATAAGCCTACCATGGGGAACCCTATCAAATGGCTTGCTGAAATCCATATGCACCACCTCCATAAAGAACTCAAAGATTTGTGAGGCATAACTGCCTCTCTCAAAGCCATGCTGCCTGACTTTAATCACTCTATGCTTTTCCAAATAGTCATAAAGCCTATCGCTAAGAGTTCTTTCCAAAACCTTGCTGACCACAGACTTAAGACTGACTGGTCTGTAATTTCCAGGTATTTCCCTATTCCCCTTCTTGAAAAGTGGAACAACATTTGCCTCCCTCCAATCCTCTGGTATGACTCCCGTGAAGAGTGAGGAAGCAAAGATCTTCGCCAGTGGCTTAGCAACCTCCTTTCTCACTTCCCCAAGCAACCTAGAATAAATTTGGTCTGGCCCTGGGGACTTATCAATCTTAATGTTTACCAAAATTTCCAGCACATTAACTTAATCAATCTTGATCTGTTCAAGCCCGTTTCCCAGCTCCTCAAAGTTCTCATTCACAATAAGGTCTCTTTCCTGAGTGAAAACTGAAGCATTTAGGGCTTCCCCTAACTTAAACTCCACACACAAGTTTCCTACGCTATACCTGACCGGCCCTATCTTCTCCCTGATCATCCTCTTATTCCTCATGTATGAGTAAAACTCCCTAATCCTTCCTGCCAAGCCTTTTTCATGTCCCTTCCTGGCTCTCCTCATTTCATTTCTGAGCTCCTTTCTAGCAAACCTGTAATCCTCTAAAGCTGTGCTAAATCTTTGCTTCCTCCACCTTACATAAGCTGCCTTCTTCCTTTTGATGAGAAGCTCCTCTGTTCTCATCATCCAAGTCTCCTTAATCTTACCCCTTTTTGCCTGTCTCAGAGGAACAAATTTGTGCATCACTCGCAACAGCTGCTCCTTAAATAGTCTCCACATGTCTCTTGTGCCCTTTCTGTGGAACAATTGCTCCCAATCTGTACTTGCCAACTCCTGTCTGATAACGTCATAGTTTCCTTTTCCCCAATTAAATATCTTCCCTTGGTAACTGCTTCTTTCCCTCTCCAAGGCTATGGTAAATGTGAGGCAGTTGTGGTCACTGTCACCAAAGTGTTCTCCCACCGCGAGATACGGCACCTTGTCCTGGCTCATTGCCAAGCACCAAATCCAAAATGGCCTCTCCCCTCATCGGCCTGTCTATGTACTGACTAAATGTAGCCCATCCCAATGGATCAGCCCTCTTTCCCCAGCATTGGTGCCAATACTTCATCAATTGGAATCCATTTCCCACACTAATCTTTGAGCTGTGGATTTACCTCTCTCAACTCAAATCACTGATCACCAATTTGCATGTGGTTCAGTTAGCAAATCAGGAGATTACCACCTTTGTGGTTCAGCTTTTTCATTTAGCCTTCAGCTGCCCATAATCCCTTAGCTGAAGCTTTCCTCATCCTATGTAAATGCTACTAACACAGACAACGACAAATGGTTCCATTCCAAGTTCCTCTCCAACCCAGAAGTGATGTCCTTAACCTTGACACTTGGTCAGCAACACAGCTTTCGGTACTCTGTCTTTGCTGCAGGGAACAGTATCTATTTCCCTAACTATGCTATCCCCATCAGTCTTCTCTCTTCTCATTTGAATGGTGCACTAAAGAAAGGTGCTTTGGACAGTTTGCTCATCCTTTCTGCAGTCTGTACCCTCATCTACATTAAAAACAAGAATCTCACACTTACATAAACTAAGGCACCACCTGAGGCTTTTCTAAACCTGGGTTTACACCATCCCGTCCCTGACCATAGATCAGTTCATACAAAAGTCAAACTACATCCCATGTGACTGTGACAATTATACACAACTGTTCTTAGCTTGGCTACAGCCATTGAGACAGTTGCACACATTGTACTCCTCCAAAGATTTTCGACCTTTACACAACTAGTTGGGATTTATACTCACTTGATTCAATGCTGAACTATCCCATTACAGACACAGAAGCACTTTCAAAGGCTTCCCTTTCTGCTCCCGTACTTTTACCTGTGTTATTTCCAAGGATCTAATTTTGGTATCCTCCTACTTCTCATGCCTCTCCCGACAACATAAGTTTCTGTCTGCACAATGAAACTATTCAGTTTTACCTCACTACGGTTTCTCTCAATCCTTTAATAATTTTTATTCAGGGAAACATTTACAACAGAGATTCTGCCCATTAAGTTGTTAAAATAGCAAAAACCTATGTGTTAGTTGTGCAGATCATTCAATACATATCATAGAGGGTTTTAAAACAGCATGGAAAGAGGTATTCTGATCCATACTTCTTGCACTGGTCATCAAACATCCAGATGTCCTAAGCCCATTTTCCAACAATTTGCAGATATCCTTGACTGCTATGGCTTTTCAAGTGTTCATCTAAATATGTCTTATTTGTCTTGAGGGTTCCTACCTTTACCATCCTTTTAAATGGTGAACTGTAGATCAGACAACCCTCTAGTCTAAAACCTTTTCCTTAGATCTCCTCTAAACTTCCTGCTCCTTACCTTAAGACTTTGTCCCCTGTTTATGGAAACATTTCTCCATATCCACACTGTCTAAATTTTGTATACCTGAATCAGATCCCCTCCCCAACCTTTTCTGCTCTAAGAGGAACAATCCTAGCTATCAAGTCACTCTTCATAGCTAAATCTTTCCAGCCCCGGTCATATCCTAGTGCATCTTCTCCAATGTAATAATATCTTGCTATAGAAGAACTGCAACCAGAACTGCACACAGTACTCTAGCTGTGGCCTAACTAACGTTACATATGGTTCCATCATAACCACCTCGTACTTTAATTCAGTGCTCTGACTAATAAAGGCAAATATCTCATATGCCTTTGAAACTACTTTATCTGTCTTGCTGCCTTCAATGATCTATGGACATGCATATAAAGTCCCTCTCATCATTTGTATTTCCCACTGTCTTAGCATTCAATGTGTACTCTCTTGGCTTGTTAGTGCTCCCAAAACCCTCCACCTCACACTTTTAACTTTTAAAAAATTGTTTTAATGGAGGCAAAGGCATCAAAAGTGAAGTTGAGAGTGCAATTAAACAGTCTGGTACCTGCAGAAGTATTGTAAATGGAGGATGAAAAGATAGGCAGTTGGGATTTTGAAGTGTAGTTAGAAGTGAGTGTGAATGCTTTATCCAGGGGATGGACAAAAGAAAATAGTGTTGGAAGAGAAAGAAGGATGTGAATGGAAAGCAATATAAAATGATCAAAAATTATCTTACCTATGATTAACAGAATGGGAACAAGAACGTCAGGTGAGGTAGCAAGATCAAGACATTGGCTGTAAGCATGAGCAAAGGGTTTATAAAGGTATATAAAGACAGGGAGGCTAGGAGAGCAGTGACTTGGGACAGAAATTATGATGGATAGCAATCCAAATCAAAATCAACAAGAATGAGAAGTCACTTATTGCAAAGGCTGTTTAAGCAGTTAAGATATCTAAGTGTCAACAACAATACCTGGGTCAGTAACTAAATATTAGGATTTTAAATGACAGGCGAGATGGTGGAACAAGATTCTATTTCTCCCTAGAACTTTGCAAATCAAAGGTAAAAAAGCGAATGCCTCATTTATCTTTACAAAACAACATAGTAAATATTAAAAGCATATTTTAACTTCAGCAACGTGTGGTTTTCACCTTCACATCATCAACAAATTTTATTTAGATGCTTGAATTAAGTTATTATGGCAACAGAAATACTCAGATGTCTTAAGTGACAATTACGCCTCTTATTCAATTAACTGCTGAATCAAAGTGGCAATGATAAAAGTTCACTCCTAGTGAGATTTCCATATCTGAGAATTTCTTCCAAACACTCTGGCATGTTGATCATATCTGCAGGGCACATGTGCAAATAGAAGAAATCTTAAATTATGATTACATAAACAGCACTTTCGAGAGCAAGATAATATTTTATAACATTGATACAAATGCCAGTGACATTTATGACTAAAATATTATTTTTTTTTGAGTATTCTACGATTGCTGCTTCCCCTAAGCAGATTAAGTTCCAAATAATGCATTGCAAGTTATACCAATGAATAAACAAGAGGATATTCAAACAGCAAATGAAAACTACCAGCTTCAAGGGTTAAATCAACATTTTAATTTCATTGAATTTATGTGAAAAGCCATTGTACATATCTATTCAAGTTTTATTCTATGAAGTGTATTTCAGCATTTACAGGAGTGGTTAATAAAGTGAAACTACAATTTTCCTCTTGCATATTTATAGATTTAAGTGGCTTAAAATCTTAAGTCCATGGATCATTTTTTAAAGAAAATTTGATAAGTCTATGTATTTTAATAAAAATGGTCATCTATGTCTCATGTAGATTGTCTCTCACTAGAACTTTGCAAATCCAAGGTAAACACATTGAATGCCCCATTTCAGAGAAATGTAAAGACATACATAGATACTTAAGGTTCTGTTAATCAACTAATTTGCATAAACTAACAGACCGACAACATCTTTTATTTATTTGCCATTTTTGATGTGATGGCCTGCAATCCCTCTCTTCTCTGTAGTTTTCCTTTTAATTTCTGTAAATAAAAATATGTTATATCTAAACAAATATTACACTAATGTTCACATGTATTTTTATTCAAAACTACAGTCTCAGATTGCTTACATAGTATTTGCATACATTATAACCAAGTGAACAAAGTGGTTTTGGAAAATTTAAAGAAGCAATGAATGAAGTAATTATTGGCTTCTGAATAATACAAAACTAGAGAGTTTGATATGATACGTAATGATTGATTTTAAACAGATCACACATTTCTCATATCTGCAGTGCTCTATGAGTTACGCATTCTCTCACTTTTGAATAACTCAATAAAAATCAATGTCTCTTTCCATAATCCAATACACTTCAGTTATTATTTTTAAAAATATTATACACAACAGGAATTAGGTAATTTTGAAAATGTCAACAGTGCTTTTAAAATTCAAAAGAGTATAAATGATTGAAAAAGGTATTTTACGTACAGAGATGATGATTACAACAGTTCTTCATCAGAACCACAAGTTCACGAGTGAGTGAAGGTACATTAGCAGCTCTCACTTCATCAAGTGCCAAACAATCTTTTGATGAGTTTCATCACATTCTGTACTTAGTCAAAACATGCTTCACAGGCTGAACTCTTTCTGCAAATGCACCAATTTTACATTTGAGATATTGAGTCGCCAAGTCGCCATGGATTGTGAAACAGTCAAAGGCACCAATGGCATAAAATGCTAATTAGTGATTTTTTTTTAAAAATCAATAGCAATTCTGCACTTTTGCATTCTGCCATTCTTCCCTACTTTGCCCCAACCTCACTCCACTCATCTTTTTTTCTCCTTTCTTGACATGAATCATTGTCTATCATATGTCCACTACTAAATAATGTTTTCAGATATCTTCTTCCATCGAAGGATTATTATAGAAATACAAATTGGTGTATTCAATACCTTTACAAAATATAGTCATTTTTAAAAAAAAATACAGCCAATTATACATGCAGATGTTATGACAGATACATGGATTTAACTGGTACGCTACTTAAAATATTACAGCACTGTTTATGTATTCATTTAATAAAACATGATTGATATCTTACCACAAATGCCTTTTTAAAATGACAGATATTAAAATATTACAGACATGCAAACTTCTGCAGCCCAATTTCCTGTACCACACCAAAAGTTTCCTATTTTGTTGAATCCACAGTTAAATGGCAATACTCAGAGATCATAGCTCTTTTCCATTGTGTTTAAACATCAGTAGGAGGAGATTTATTTTAAACTACATGTCAATCACTGCATAATACAATCTTCTTTCAAAAAACTGATTTTGTTCATGTACCAAATCTTGCCAAGGTCTTTTAAATATATTTTTCTGAATTGAGATAATTATCATGAAGATGGTTTAATTAGAATAGATCGCATTATAATTTGTAAACATTGTATTATACATTATGTCAATACTATTCATAAATTAATAGGAATTACAGTTATCTTATAGCGTAGAAATAGCTTTCTTATTCATTAATCTTTTTATTTATTCCATACTTGTATTATAAACATTTCAGCAATTTTAACGAATATAATAAATTTGAATCTGCATGTAAACATTCACTTCTTCTGAGTGTATAAAGTATGTCCAAAATTACAAAACAGTTCCAGCATTTCCATTAAAATATGTTCTCTGTTGATTTTTTCCACTCAAATTCTTTGTGATAGAATTATTTGATACATATTGCATTAAATATTAAATACAAAATAATTTCACTTATTTCACTGCCTGCCATTGGCTGTTCTGAATGCATTTCTAAAGATCACTTCTTAATCAAACACTATTACCTATTATATAGTTCATTTATAGAGCTTACTGATGCTCTTTAAGTGACAAGTTCTTTGCCAAGAGGATTTTATTTCCATGTCATTCATTGTGGAGATCATTTCAAACAATATTTTGGAGAATATTAAACTTTTAATTACCAACTAGTCTACATGAGTGGTAATTCTCGGGGTCCTATTAAGCATTGCCCTTCACACTAGAAAAAATACGTTGTAAATCATGAAAAACTATATCTTTTCACTTTCTCCTTGTCTTCTCTGTTTTGTGTTAACTCAAAAATTTATTTTTGGCATCTTAAAGTTCAGCTAATATGTCTAAAAGGTAATGCTGTTTAATATCAAACTGATTTTGGTAAGCTCTTGGATGTCCAATTTTAATTGCTACCAATTTAATATGTTATATATAACATTCTGACATAGGAGACATTGTCTAATTTTTTAAAAGACTTTGTAATCGGAGAACGCATATTTTGGCACCTTCACATCCTTGATACAATCCTCCTCTATTTATTATTTTGCAGGATTGACTCACTGAGTGCCAACATGTAAAGTTATCTTGCAGATTCTTAACTACAGTTTTTTAACCCGCCATGCAAATTCTATGTGAAGTCTTTATTTCCAACTGATTCTAAAAGAGACGTCAGTTAATTTACAACCATTTATTTAGTTAGCTCTGCGTTAATTTTGAGATTTACATTGTTCTTCACTGCAATCTCCGTTATTTCGGATCGAATAGATGAATTGTTTTAGTAAATAACTTGAATAAGACATTGATGCGATGACATCAAGTGTGTCTTTACAAGGTTATTTCAATATTAGACAAGCCTGTATTTATTATTGTGAGTCATTTAACCTATACAAACTAGCGTATTTGGATTACAATAATCGCAACATCCACGTTTAAATCCCTCACTATTACCTCTTGGCATGAGTGGATGATGGAAAATTCTCGACAGAGCTGTTAATGTAAAAGTTTTAATTTAAATACTGAACAAATCAGACACCGCTAACAGTTACACTGAGGTCTTGCACCTCATTATAATGTTTATCAACAAGAAGGCAAATGTGTTTATTTCGCTCGCCCCTCGATTTCATTTGCGGTTTGCTTAGTTCGTTTACCTTACAGATCTGAAAGTGTTCGGATGTGAGTGTCTCCGGTATCTCCGAGTCCCCAGCTCCTCCTCTCCCTCCTCCCATGGCACCGCCGCCACCGCCGCCGCTGGCAGCGCCACTGCCTCCGCTGACAGCGCCAGCACTGCTACCGCCACCGGCGCCTGTCCCAGATCCGAGCCCGCCGCCAGAATGAGCCGGGGAAGACGCTGCTGTCAAACCGTCCAACACCTTTCGGAAATTAAATTTCTTCATAATTAACCTGTTTTCAAAATAAAATCCTATCTTTCTTTTAAAAAAAAGCGTGCCGTCGCCCTATTTTTTTCCTTCAAGAACGAATATCTTCGCAAGAAAATGAAAAAGAATGCTTTCTCTAATACACATACATATTTAATTACAAAACGATATTTAGCGACATTATATATAGTTGTGTATGTCTGTTATGTGTCAGCTAACGGACACGGTGCCCCTCACACAGGTGCCATGTCTCGCTCGCGCTCACGATGCTCGCACTGGCGGAGAAATTGCGCTAACAGTAGGAGGCTCACTAACCGGAAGTCCCCCTGGACCTCCGCGTTTCATTGGGCCGTCCCCATCCCACATTGGCCAATTAACGGAAAGCTGCCCCGCAGCATTCTGGGGATTGTAGTCAACCGCACCGTGTCTGGATCCGATTGGATCAAAACCGCCGAAAACCTATTTGATTGACGGTCACCTTGCTTCGATGCTCCCCGCACTGGCCCGAACCCCCAGGAAATCGTGGAGCTGCCCAAGTCATGAAGCAATCAGAGAAGAGCAAAATCAACCTGCGGAGGAACAAGTCGCAGTTTCACATCAAAGATTAGCTCCGATGTAATAAACCAGTAGCTCCCTCAGGAAGCAATGTGTAAGATTACCCGTTCATTCATTTAAACTGCTGTGTCCCCTATCAGTATGTTTCACAGGAATTTGGGCAAACACTCAGTGTGTATTGCGGGAGCATCGCAATTGGGGTTGCAGCCTCCGTTGTGGATCATCTGACAATCAGAAACATAATCACACTCTCGGCTTTATATTTTGGGCTCAGTATAAATATATTTTGAAATATGTTTGCAATACCCCTGTCGGAGATAAAACGCCCCATTCCGACCACTTCCACCGCCAGATTGAGGAAGCATCATAGAGGGGTTTGTCCATGCATTCATAAAACCAGTAAAACATGGAAGCTATCGTTCCCATTAAAACATCCAGGTAAAGACTGCTAACCTTTTTACACCTTTGTAATGCTTCAATGGAACACATGTTTCAGCGACCTGTTACTTTATTTTCGTATTATAACATTGTCCTTTTTGTTCAGGTACTCGACTGAGGGGAGAGTTCCATTCTGCGGAAATTTGAAAAAAATCAGTATCTTGAATCAGAGCCAGATTGCAATCATTGTACTTGCAACTGCTACTTTTAGGAAATGTTTCCACTTTATTCATCATAGGTTTTAAAACATTAATTTTTTTTCACTTTTTGTAAACGTTTCTTGCGAACATATCACGAACATGTTCGTGATACATCTTTGATTACTTAATTAAAATAACAATGTTGAACAAGTGCTTCAGGAAAATAAATCGTAGCTAGTGTAATATTTATAATAAATATTTATGTAACCAGAATAATATATTGCTTTGTAACAAAGCAAACAGAATACATTCCGCCTTAGAGATATTTAATAAATTACTGTACCATATATAAATCTAACCATCCCACTTTCTTTTTGCATACATTAATCATTGTTAATGTTAGTTATAAATTACCATTAAATGAATACTTCACTGAACTAGTTACAAACTTACAACTTAAAGCTCCTTCGTCTTTAGAAACCAGTAATAAAATTCTCCTAAATGGCCATGAATTAAGTATAAAACGATATAAAACCTAACAAATGGAGGGGGGGAGGGGGGAACGATAATATCTATACTACTAATTCTGAGGCTCAACCTAATGCGTTCAGAGGCAGCTGGTGGAATTTAATTTCACTTAATAAATCTGAAACATAAAGCTAACTCACTAATTGTGACCATGAGAAATACTGTTGTAAACACATGTGGGGAGGTGGTGGAGTAGTGGTGTTATCATTAGACTACTAATCCAGAACCCCAGGTTAATAAACTAATTACATGAGTTTGAATCCCACCATGGCAGACGGTGAAATTTGAATTCAGTAAAAAGCTGGCATGAAGAGCTCACCTCATGGTGACTATGTAACCACTGTTGCTTGTCATAAAAACCCATCTGTTTGAACTGGTTTATTAAACCATTTCATCCTTAAATGGTCTGGCCTACATGTGACTCCAGACCCCCTGCAATGCAGTTGACACTTAACTGTCCTCAGGATAGGAAGTAAACGGCCTTGTCAGTGATCTCCTGTGAACAAATAGATAACTGATTCACTCATGTCCTTTAAGGAAAAACATTCTGCCATCTGCCCCCCATTCTATATATGAATGGCTCTGAAATACTTTAATATGCCACCCTGTTCAAGAACAATTAGGAATTGCCCAACATATGCTGATTTTCCCAGGAACACCAATTCCAATGAAAAGGTTTTTTAAAAAGTGGATCATGTGTTTCCTATGTCAGCATTGACCACAGAGCATGTGACTCAGTTTGGACCTTTTACTTTTTCTCTTTGTCTTTTTATGATGTGTTTGTATGGTTGTGAAGCTGTCTAATGTGGCATTCCACATCTCCCTTGGAAAGACCAGTTCTTGCTTGTGCTCTTTTATCCAGTTTTGGACATGAGGGTTTCCATATATGCAATTTGTTTCTACCTAATGTTTGGGTATGAACATAATAGTGTTGTAATGAATCCAAGTTTGTACTGCTGTGTTTATGTTACTAGTATTTACATACCATTCCCTAATGGCCATATATGCTTAAGTGTACCTCAATTAATTCAAGGTATTCTCCGGTGTCAGTGGTCCTGGATACTTTATACTTTAAGTCTACATAGCTTCCTACTAACACAATTAATATCAGAAGTTAACACATTTTGCAATTATACTTCATACTATGTTATAGTTCTAACCACACTTTGCCTCTGTGGTTTTTTTTTATGTAGGCATGAATAGAGTCATAGAGATGTACAGGAAAGAAACAGACACTTCGGTCCAACCTGTCCATGCTGACAAGATATCCCAACCCAATCATGTTCCACCTGCCAGCACCCAGCCCATATTCTTCCAAATCCTTCCTATCCATATACCCATCCAAATTCCTCTTAAATGTTGCAATTGTACCAGCCTCCACCACATCCTCTGGCAGCTTATTCCATACACATACCACCCTCTGCATGAAAAGGTTGCCCCTTAGGTCTCTATTATGTCTTTCCCCTCTCACCCTAAACCTATGCCCTCTAGTTCTGGACTCCCCAACCCCAGGGAAAAGACTTTGTCTATTTATCCTATCCATGCCCCTCATAATTTTGTAAACCTCTATAAGGTCACCCCTCAGCCTCCGACGCTCCAGGGAAAACAGCCCCAGCCTGTTCAGCCTCTCCCAGTAGCTCAAATCCACCTGGCAACATCCTTGTAAATCTTTTCTGAACACTTTCAAGTTTAACAACATCTTTCCGATAGAGAGGAGAACAGAATTGCACGCAATATTCCAACAGTGGCGTAACCAATATCCTGTACAGCCGCAACATTACCTCCTGGATCTTGTACTCAATACTCTGACCAATAAAGGAAAGCATACCAAATGTCTTTTTCACTATCCTATCTACCTGTGACTCCACTTTCAAGGAGCTATGAATCTGCACTCCAAGGTCTCTTTGTTCAGCAACACTCCCTAGGACCTTACCATTAAGTGTATAAGTCCTGGTAAGGCTTGCTTTCCCAAAATGTAGCACCTCACATTATCTGAATTAAACTCCATCTGCCACTTCTCAGCCCATTGGTCCATCTGGTTCAGATCCTGTTGTAATCTGAGGTAACCCTCTTCACTGTCCACTACACCTCCAATTTTGGTGTCATCTGAAAACTTACTAATTATACCTCTTATGTTCACACACAAATCATTTATGTAAATGACAAAACGTAGAGGACCTAGCACCAAATCTCGTGGCACTGCATTGGTCACAGGCCTCCAATCTGAAAAACAACCCTCCACCACCACCCTCTGTCTTCTACCTTTGAGCCAGTTCTGTATTCAAATGGCTAGTTCTCCCTGTATTCCATGAGACCTAACCTTGCTAGTAGTTTAAATGCAGAAAGTAAATCCTCCCTTGAGATCCTTTAGTGGTCTCAGGACTTAAAAATGAAATGTTAACATGATTCATATAATTGAATGACAATAATTTTAAATAACTCTTCTAATTGTTAAAGTAATTATTACAAATGAATTCCTGTTATTTTTACCCATCTAACTATGGTAAGAAAATGTTTTAATTTAAGAATCATTACCACTATCATTACAAATATGTAAGAAATGATCATAAAATGTAAATATTATAAATTGAATAATTTTATTGTAATTTATTTTTTGAATTATTATATTACCGGTGTCAGCACTGAGAAAAATTGAATTAATAAGATAAAGGCAATTTGTTGTGGACACAACAAAGGTAGCCATATTTTCTAGAAAGTAAGTCATTTTCACCCATTTATGTGGAGTGGTTTTACAGCAATAGTACATTTAAGACCTCATAGGATCTGGCTGATTCTCATGAAATCTTATGTACATGTGTTGCTTTTAGTTAATTCTGTGTGCTATCAGGAATGAGAGTAGAGCATTTCATAAAAAGGCTGCCGTAATGGCGGCAGGAATGTTCCACAGATCAAATCTGTGATCATCTAACTACTACAGTTTGCTTTACTTGATTTTTTTTAATGCAATGTAACCAGCATTTATTGTTCATCCCAATTGCTCAGAGGGCACTTAAGAGTCAACTACATTGCAGTGGATCTGGAATCACATGGAGGATATGAGGATGGCAGATTTCCTTCCCTAAAGGACATCAATGAACAAGATGTGTTTTTACATTCGTAATAGTTACTTTTGGTCAGATTTTTATTCCAGACTTTTTAAATTTAATTCAAATTTTGCTATCTTCTCTGGTGGGATTATAACCTATGTCTTCAAGACATTAGCTTTGGATTTTGGATTTTGGATTACTATGTACCCCACTGCTTCCCTCACACAATCTATACCAAATGTTGAAATGTATATTCTTCTAGACAAATGATTTGGACTAGAACTTTATTTGAATTTAAATGTTAATCATTTATGATAAACATTGTGCCCTGCTAATCTCTGCTACATAATAACTAACAGTCTAGACAGTAGTGACAGCAGTTGTTGCAGTACTAAGAATTTGACATTCTGCAGAACTGTCTATTTGTAATTTCCATAACAAGTCCAATTAGTTCTTGGAAATAAAGAAAAATAATTAAAATTATTGCTTCATTGCATGTTTGTCATGTCATGCATTTCTCTTTTTAATTCTTGTATCATTAGAAGCTTTTAATCCTATGTCAGTTACTAATTTTAGAAGGAATCTAGAGATCTGCCTAGTAGAGAATAAGACTGAAAAATAGTTATATGCATGGATAGCCAAATATGAAATGAGGTACCATGGTTATAATCCTGAAAGTAACACTGTGAACTGGAGCTGGTAGTGGTTATTGAATAAGGACAAAAAATAGGAGCGGGACTCAGCTATTTAATCATTTGAGACCGTTCTGCTCCTGAATGAGATTGTGGCTGATCCTTGATCCCAAATTCATTTTCCTTAGAATTGATTCCCTTGATTCACTTGTAATTCAAAAAATCTATTGATCTCAGCCTTGACTATACTCAATGATTGAACATCCACAAACCTCATGTTAATGTTAAGTCGATTACTAACTTTAGAAGGAAACTGGATGACTATCAAGTTGAGAATGAAACTGAATATTAGTTATAGGTGTAAATGGCATTGTGGATCTACCTACAGCACGTGGATTGCAGACATTCAAGAAGGTAGCTCACCACCAAGTTTAATTCAGATAAGTGCGAGGTGCTGCATTTTGGGGACGCAAATCTTAGCAGGACTTATACACTTAATGGTAAGGTCCTAGGGAGTGTTGCTGAACAAAGAGACCTTAGAGTGCAGGTTCATAGCTCCTTGAAAGTGGAGTCGCAGGTAGATAGAATAGTGAAGAAGGCATTTGGTATGCTTTTCTTTATTAGTCAGAGTATTGAATACAGGAGTTGGGAGGTCACGATGAAGCTGTACAGGACATTGGTTAGGCCACTGTTGGAATATTGCGTGCAATTCTGGTCTCCTCCCTATCGGAAAGATGTTATGAAACTTGAAAGGGTTCAGAAAAGACTTACAAGGATGTTGCCAGGATTGGAGGATTTGAGCTATAGGGAGAGGTTGAACAGGCTGGGGCTATTTTCCCTGGAGCATCGAAGGCTGAGGGGTGACCTCATAGAGGTTTACAAAATTATGAGGGGCATGAATAGGATAAATAGACAAAGTCTTTTCCCTGAGATTGGGGAGTCCAGAACTAGAGGGCATAGGTTTAGAGTGAGAGGGGAAAGATATAAAAGAGATCTAAGGGGCAACTGTTTCACGCAGAGGGTGGTACGTATAGTGAATGAGCTGCCAGTGGATGTGGGAGGCTGGTACAATTGCAACATTAAAGAGGCATTTGGATGGGTATATGAATAGGAAGGGTTTGGAGGGATATGGGCCGTGTGCTGGCAGGTAGGACTTGATTGGGTTGGGATATCTGGTCGGCATGGACAGGTTGGACCGAATGTCTGTTTCCATGCTGTACGTCTCTATGACTCTATAACAGCTTGTAATGGGCAATAAATGCTGTCCCAGTAAGTAAAACCCATGTCTCACAAGTGAATAATAAAAATAAAAAGATGGTGGGCCCATTACACTATGTTTTTGTTTAAGTCATTAAAATAGATTTTAAATGAATAAGTCCCCAAAGTGATTCTCACAAAAACCTGCCATCTTGCAAATGACCCATTCTTTCCTTGGGTAGGGCCTTACCGTGAGGTTCAAATATAGACTACACTGTGTCAGAATAGTCACATGTTTCTTATATTCCTCAAATCGGCCACTTAATGGCCAGAGGGTGATCTTGTTGCAATTAAGGATTCTGCACATTCTCCTGAAGCTGGATGGCTGATTAGAGTCCCAACAGATTTGGAGTAGCAGCAGTGTATTAACCTAAATAAGTGAGAATGCACCATGGATTGGGTGTGCCTTCTTTCCTCAGAATGAGTCAGAGCTGTGGTTGAAGTAAGACAGGCAAGATGGACTTGAAAAATAGGCCTCAGTAGGCCTATATTTGGTTGAATTGACCTCTTGTCACTTAGCGGCAGGTAGCCTTGCCATTGCCTTCCCCATCTTATTTGCAAGAAAATGGATAAGCTGCAGATGCAGCCATGGAATTGGCAGACTGGTGAGTGTGCAAAGTTCCAGACCTGCCTATGTCTTTGTGCACCCCTATCAGGGCTAAAAATTCAGAACTTTTTTCTCTCTTCCCATTCTTTAACCAATCCTCTGCTAGGTAGGCTGTTTTTAAAAATATATTCTTTCAGGGGATGTGGGATTCCTGCAAGGTGAGCATTTGTTACCTATCCCCAATTGCCTTCAACCTGAACAGACTGCTAAGCTTATTTCAGAGGGTAATTAATTATCAACCATATTGCAATGGGGAGTCACCTGCAAGGCAGATTGGGGAGGAATAGCAAACTTCATTTGTTCAAGGAGATTAGTGAACCAAATGGGTTCTTGCCACAATTTATTATATTTCTGTAGATTGCCATTTACAAATAGTGGCTTTATATTTCCAGATTTATGAATTAAATATAAATTTCATCTATAAGTTTAGCAGCATTTGAACCTTTCTCTACAGCATAAGCATGGGTCTTTAGGTTACTAGGCCCAGTGACATTATTGCTATCTCAACCCTTCCCCAAAAGTTATGAGATGTCACGTTGTGCAGCAACCTCTCATTGACATCTTATCAAAAGTGATTTGAAAAGCCAAATATGCAACATCCACTGGCTTTCCCTTACCCATCCTGTCAGTTATAGCCTCAAATAACTCCAATAGATCTGTTTTATGTAATTGCCTAATTATAAAATCATGTTTACCCTATTTAACCACATGATTTTTCCAAGTGCACTGTCACCACTTTGTGACTACTGAATTTGAGCATCCTCCTGACAACTGATGGAGTCATAGAGATGTACAGCATGGAAACAGTCCCTTCAGTCCAACCTGTCCATGCCAACCAGATATCCCAACGCAATCTAGTCCCACCTGCCAGCACCCGGCCCATATCCGTCCAAACTCTTCCTATTCATATACCCATCCGGATGCCTTTTAAATGTTCCAATTGTATCAGCCTCCACCACATCCTACGGCAGCTCATTCTACTTATCCACCTTTATGTGTTTCAAGACATCCAGCATTTCCTACTCTGTAACATGGACATTTTGCAAGGTGTCATCATCTGTTTCGCTACTCTCTATATCTTCCACATCCTTTTCCACAGTAAATACTGATGCAAAATACTCGTTTATTATCTCCCCCATTTTCTGCGGCTCCACACAAAGGTCGCCTTGCTGATCTTTGAGGGGCCCTATTCTCTCCCTAGTTATCCTTTTGTCCTTAATGTATTTGTAAAAACTTTTTGGATTCTCCTTAATTCTATTTGCTAAAGCTATTTCATGTCCCCTTTTTGCCCTCCTGATTTCCCTCTTAAGTACACTCCTACTGCCTTTATACTCATCTAAAAATTCACTCAATCTATCTTGTTTATACCTTACATATGCTTCCTTCTTTTTCTTAACCAAACCCTCAATTTCTTTAGTCATCCAGCATTCCCTATACCTATCAGCCTTTCCTTTCACCCTAACAGGAATATACTTTCTCTGGATTCTCGTTATCTCATTTCTGAAGGCTTCCCATTTTCCACCCGTCCCTTTACCTGCGAACATCTGCCTCCAATCAGCTTTTGAAAGTTCTTGCCTAATACCGTCAAAATTGGCCTTTCTCCAATTTAGAACTTTAACTTTTAGATCTGGTCTGTCCTTTTCCATCACTATTTTAAATCTAATAGAATTATTGTCGCTTGCCCCAAAGTGCTCCCCCATGGATACCTCAGTCACCTGCCCTGTCTTATTTCCTAAGAGTAGGTCAAGTTTTGCACCTTCTCTAGTAGGTATATCCACATACTGAATCAGAAAATTTTCTTGTACACACTTAACCAATTCCTCTCCATCTAAACCCTTAACATTATGGCAGTCCCAGTCGATGTTTGGAAAGTTAAAATCCCCAAGCATAACCACCCTATTATTCTTACAGATAGCTGAGATCCCCTTACAAGTTTGTTTCTCAATTTCCCTCTGACTATTAGATATTAGACTAACTGGCCTCTCTTTATTTCTCTTCTCTTTCATTAACTGCAGTGCTGGATTTTCTACCTTCCAAACAACTGAAAATATTTTACAATCTATGGAATTTTGGAAGGTCACAAATCACATCTGGTACCTCTGCAGCCAATACTTTTAAAACTCCAGGCCATAAGCCATCCAGTAAATGAGATTTGGATTTTGGAATGCTATCAGTGGCAGCATTAGCTAGATAGCCTACTTTTTTCACTTACAGCCCTTTGTGGATCAGGAAGAAATCTCAATCAGTTTAATAATCGTGGAGATCATTCATTGGTGAGAGTTCATGATGAATGCAAACTTAAATAACTTGATGAAGATGTGGTCATGGTGGGATAATTGTTTTGTTATAGATGCCCTCTCTCCTATGTTTTAGTGTTTTAATGCATGTCAAAATACCTTATCAATCTTACTCAAAACTCCAAAATTCCATTTTTAGCTGCACAACATTCTAACTTTGCATTGGCAAAAAAGTAATTTTGTATTAATGCTATTTCAGCATCTAAAGAAGGCAGCTGTAAGTTCCTTGAGTGCTGTTTGTATGTCTGTTTGGAAAATGGCCAACTTTTCTAATGACATGAAGCTCAAATTTACAGAACAAAAATATCAGTTGCACATGGTAATTCAAAATATAGAACAGTCCCGGGATACATTGCTGGAAAATTTTAATTATATTCAAAGAACTACCATAACTGAATTCATTCATCTATTATGACTGGATTAGAGTCCATAAGTTCCCATAGACAAAAGAGACCGATCAAGTCTTAATGTGAGTTCCTAATCATATACAAAATACAGCATTGGTATCACAGAAATCCTGCAGAAGTGCATATGATATTCTCTATTCAACTCTCATCATATCTTGAAGACATTTGTTTTGAAGCAAAAGCAGGTTGTAGAACGTGGGACTTTTAAAAAATCTATTCTTCGGATGTGGGTGTCACAATCTGGGCTCGGACTGATGCTGGTCCATAGTTGCTATTAAAAAGTTGATGGTCAGCTGCTTTTTTGAACCACTGTAATCTATTTGGTGTGGGTACACCTGTAATATCTTTACGGAGGGAGCTCCAGGATTTTGACCAATAAACATTGAAGAAATGGTAATGTTGTGTGTACGGGACAAATTACAATGGTGAGTGGTTTGAAGGGGACCTTTCAGGTGGGGTATTCCCATATATCTGCTGCCCTGATCTTCTATATTGTAGTGTTTGTGGGTTTGAAAAGTGCTGTCTAAGGAGCTTTGGTGAATTTCTGCAGTGCATTTTATGGATGGCGTATTGCTGCTATTGAGCTTTGATGGTGGACGGAGCGAATGTTTTTGGATGTGGTGGCAATCAAGTGGACTGCTTTGTTGTGGATGATATCAAGCTTCTTGAGTATTTTTGGAGCTGCACGCATCCTGGCAAGTGGGGACCTTCCATCACACTCCTGTCTTGTGCCTTGTAGATGGTGGACAGGTTTTGGAAAATTGGAGGCTGAGTTGCTTGCCACAGTATTCCTAGCCTCTGTTTGTGGGTACATAGTGTGTGTGTATATATATATATATATATATATATATAATGACCAGTCCAGTTCAGTTTCTGGTCAATGGTAATGGCCAGGATGTTGATAGGAGACCATGAGACCATACAATATAGGATCAGAATTAGGCCATTCAGTCCACCACATCCACCATTCAATCATGGCTGATATGTTTCTTAACCCCATGCTCTTGCCTTCTCCCTGTAAGCTTTGACTTCCTTGCAAATCAAGAACATATCCATCTCTGCCTTAAAGACATTCAATGACTTGAAAACCTAAATGTACTGCATATACTGGTCCTCTCTTACCCATCCCATAAATTACAGCCTCAAATAACTGCACTTGATTTGTCTTATGCAATTACCCAATTATTAAACTATTGCCGCGCCCCCCCCCCACCGCCCCCACACTCTGCTTAGTGTGGGATTCAGCAATTGAATGTCAAGGTTTAGATGTCAAGGTTCTCTTTTGATGTAGATATTCATTGCCTGGCACTTTGTGGCACAAATGTTACTGGCCACATGTCAGCTCAAACTTGGATGTTGTCCAGGTCTCGTTGCACGTGGACAAAGACCAGTTCAGTATTTCAGGAGTCACAAATAATGCTGAACATTGTGCAATCATCAGTGGACATCCCCATTTCACACCTTACAATAGAGGAAAGGACATTGATGAAGCAGATGAAAAGATGGTCAAACCTTGGATACCACCCCGAGGAACATCGTCAGTAATGTCCTGGAGCTGAGATGATTCACCTCCATCAATCACCGTCATCTTCCTTTGGGTCAGGTGCAACTCCAAACAGTGGAGAGTTTTTTGCTCTGATTCCTATTGATTCTAGTTTTGTTAGGGCTTCTGGATCACTCTCAGACAAATAGGTCTTGATGTCAATGGCAATCACTCTCATCTCACCTTTGGAATTCAGCTTTTTGTCTGTGTTTGCAAAAAGGCTGCAATGAAATCAGGAACTGAGTAATCTTGGTTGAAGTCAAACTGAGTGTTAATGAGCAGGTTATTGCTAATTAAGAAAAAAAAGCTGCTAGACAAATTCAATAGACTAGCATTATCTGTGGGAAGAAAACAGAGTGAATGTTTTGAGTCTGGTATCTCTTCATCAAAACATAATCATCAGACTTAAACGCTGCCAGACTTGCCGAGTTTCTCCAGCAATTTCTGTTTTTATTTCAAATCTCTGGCATCTGCATTTCTTTGTTTTACATTATTGCTAATTAAGTGCTACTTGATGGAACTGTTGAAATACCTTTCATCGCCTTACTATTGATCAAGAATAGACAGAGTTTGGAACTTTGTGCTTCAATAGGTGATAAAGATGGGGCTCATTGAATACTTTCAAGGTATAATTAGATTATTGCTAAGCAAGGAATCAAAGATAATCAGCGATAGATGAAATTTGGAATTCCAAACCAAAATTTATCATGCATGATTTTATTGACAGTTCAACAGACTGAATGGTCCATCTCTGCTTATTCATATGTTTGTATGACCGTATATTCTGAGACTGTGACCACATATACTACAGTCCCCAGTCAATACAAACATTTTCTTAGCATCTATCCTGTCAAATATCTTACAAATTTAATATGTTTCAATTAAATTACTTCCTATTCTTCTAATTCCCTGGGTTTTGTATTCCAGGTAATATACAATCCAGGAGACATAGAACTCATCAATTTAATTTTTCCTTATAGGACAATCCCTTCATCTCAGGAGTCGTAGAACATAGACATAGAACATAGAACAGTACAACACAGTACAGGCCCTTCAACCCTCGATGTTGTGCTGACCTTTTAACCTACTCTAAAATCAAACTAACCTACATTACCTTCATTTTACAATCATCCATTATCCTGCCCAAGAGTTGCTTAAATGTCCCTAATGTATCTGACTCTACTACCATCGAGGGCAGTGCATTCCATGCACCCACCACTCTCTGTGTGAAAAATTGACCTCTGACATCTCCCCTGAACCTTCCTCCAGTCACCGTAAAATTATGTCCCCTTGTGATAGCCATTTCTTCCCTGGGGAAAAAGTCTCTGGCTATTCACTCTATCTACGCCTCTCATCATTTTGTACACCTCTATCAAGTCACCCCTCATCCTTCTTCGCTCCAATGAGAAAAGCTCTGGTGCCCTCAACCTTTCTTCATAAGACATTCCCTCCAGTCCAGGCAGCATGCTGGTAAATTTCCTCTGCACCTTCCCTAAAGCTTCCAGATCCTTCCTATAATGAGATGGCCAGAACTGAACACAATATTCCAAGAGAGGTCTAACCAGGACTCTATAGAGCTGCAGCATAACCTCGCAGCTCTTAAGCTCAATCACCTGCTAATGAAAGCCAATATACCATACTCCATTTTACCAGAGTGGCGAGGTGAGAAGGAGTGGTGAAGCGAGGGCTGCCAGGAAGGGTGAGTTTTCCCGCATTAAAAGGGACATGGCTCGGGAGTCGGGCCTCCATTTTACCAGAGCGGTGAAGAGAGAAGGAGTGGTGAAGCAAGAGCTCTCGGGAAGGGTGAGTTTTCCCACATTAAAAGGGACTAACCTCAGGGGTCGGGGCTCCATTTTACCAGAGCAGTGAGGAGAGAAAGAGTGGTGAAGCGAGGGCTGTCGGGAAGGGTGGGTTTTCTCACATTAAAAGGAACTTACCTCGAGAGTCCAGCCTGCATTTTGCCAGAGTGGTGAAGAAGGAGCGAAGGACTTCTGGAAAGTCATATATTTGTGTGGTTGCCTAACCTGAAACACGGGTAGTGTCTCCCACCCATCCTCCTCTAATCAAAAAAAGGTTCTATTTGCCAGATTGGTAAGGTAACAAGTTTTTTTTAATTCGTTATTTTTTCAACTGTCTCTTTGGGAATTTAGAATAGTAGGAATAGAGGTTAGGGCAGTTGAATGTTCCTCCTGCAGAATGTGGGAGGTAAGGGTCACCACTAGTGTCCCTGCTGACTACATCTGCGGGAAGTGCACCCAACTCCAGCTCCTCGAAAACCGCATTAGGGAACTGGAGTTGGAGCTGGATGAACTTTGGATCATTCGGGAGGCAGAGGGAGTTATTGAGAGGAGTTACAAGGAGGTAGTCACTCCTAAGGCACAAGAAAAAGGCAGATGGGTTACGTGGGTGGCACGGTGGCACAGTTGTTAGCACTGCTGCCTCACAGCGCCTGAAGACCGGGTTCAATTCCCGACTCAGGCGACTGACTGTGTGGAGTTTGCACATTCTCCCCGTGTCTGCGTGGGTTTCCTCCGGGTGCTCCGGTTTCCTCCCACAGTCAGGTCAGGTGAATTGGCCATGCTAAATTGCCCGTAGTGTTAGGTAAGGGGTAAATATAAGGGTATGGGTGGGTTGCGCTTCGGCGGGTCGGTGTGGACTTGTTGGGCCGAAGGGCCTGTTTCCACACTGTAAGTAATCTAAGTAATCTAATCGGGACAGAAAGGGAACTGGCAGGCAGTGCAGGGATCCCCTGTGGCCTTTCCCCTCAACAATAAGTATACCACTTTGGATACTGTGGGAGGGGGGAATGACCTACCAGGGGAAAGCAGTGGGGCACAGGGCTCTGGCAGAGTCTGTCCCTGCTGCTCAGAAAGGAAGGGAGAAGAGGAGCAGAGCTGTGGTCATTGGGGACTCGATAGTTAGGGGGACAGATAGGAGGTTCTGTGGGGACAAGAGAGACTCACGGTTGGTGTGTTGCCTCCCAAATGCCATGATGTCTCTGATCGTGATGTCTCTGATCGTGTTTTTGGGATCCTTAAGGGCAAGGGGGAGCAGCCCCAAGTCGTGGTCCACATAGGCACCAACGACATAGGTAGGAAGAGAGATGGAGATTTAAGGCAGAAATTCAGGGAGCTAGGATGGAAGCTTAGAGGTAGGACGAACAGAGTTGTTGTCTCTGGTTTGTTGCCCGTGCCATGTGCTAGTGAGGCAAGGAATAGGGAGAGAGAGGAGTTGAACACGTGGCTACAGGGATGGCAGAAGGGAGGGTTTTGGATTCTTGGATAATTGGAGCTCTTTCTGGGGTAGGTGGGAACTCTACAAGCAGGATGGTCTTCATCTCAACCAGAGGGGTACCAATATCCTGGGGGGGAAATTTGCTAAGGCTATTGGGGTGGGTTTAAACTAATCCAGCAGTGGGATGGGAACCAAAATTGTAGTTCAAGTATAGAAAAGGTTGAGAGCAGGGAGGTTCGAAATCAAGTTTCAGAGACGCAAGATGGCACCGGCAAGCAAGAAGTTGGTTTCAAATGTGTCTACTTCAACACCAGGAGCATCCAGAATAAGGTGGGTGATCTTGCAGCATGGGTTGGTACCTGGGACTTCGATGTTGTGGCCATTTTGGAGACACGGATAGAGCTGGGTCAGGGGAATGGTTGTTGCAGGTTCCAGGATTTAGATATTTCAGTAAGAACAGAGAAGATCGTAAAAGAGGGGTGGGGGGTGGTGGCATTGTTGGTCAAGGACAGTATTATAGTTGCAGAAAGGATGTTTGGGGACTCGTCAACTGAGGTAGTATGGGCTGAGGTTAGAAACAGGAAAGGAGAGGTCACCCTGTTGGAAGTTTTCTATAGGCCTCTGAATAGTTCCAGAGATGTAGAGGAAAGGATAGCAAAGATGATTCTCAATAGGAGTGAGAGAGACGAGATAGTTGTCATGGGGGACTTCAACTTTCCAAATATTGACTGGGAACACTATAGTACGAGTACTATAAATGGATCAGTTTTTGTCCAGTGTGTGCAGGAAAGCTTCCTGACACAGTATGTAGACAGGCCAACAAGGGACGAAGCCACATTAGATTTGGTACTGGGTAATGAGCCCAACCAGGTGTTAGACTCACCCCAACCAGGGTGAGCACTTTGGTGATAGCGATCACAATTCTGTTATGTTTACCTTAGTGATAGAAAGGGATAGGTGTATACCACTGGGCAAGAGTTACAAATGGGTGAAAGGCAATTACGATGCCATTAGGCAAGATTTAGGAAGCATAGGACGGGGAAGGAAACTGCAGGGGACGGGCATATTAGAAATGTGGAGCTTAATCAAGGAAAAGCTACTGTGTGTCCTAGTTAAGTATGTACTTGTCAGGCAGGGAGGAAGCTGTAGAGCGCGGGAGCCGTGGTTTACAAAGGAAGTGGAATCTCTGGTTAAGAGGAAGAAGAAGGCTTATGTTAGGATAAGATGTGAAGGCTCAGTTAGGGCGCTTGAAGGTTACAAGGTAGCCAGGAAAGACCTAAAGAAAGAGCTCAGAAGAGCCAGGAGGAGACATGAGAAGTTGTTGGCAGATAGGATCAGGGAAAACCCTAAGGTTTTCTATAGGTATTTAAGGAATAAAAGAATGACGAGAGTAAGATTAGGGCCAATCAAGGATAGTAGAGGGAAGTTGTGTGTGGAGTCAGAGGAGATAGGAGAAGCACTTAATGAATATTTTTCGACAGTATTCACTCTAGAAAACGACAATGTTGTCGAGGAGAATACTGAGATACAGGCTACTAGATTAGGTGTGATTGAGGTTCACAAGGAAGAGGTATTAGAAATCCTGCAGAGTGTGAAAGTAGATAAGTCCCCTGGGCTGAATGGGATGTATCCTAGGATCCTCTGGGAAGCCAGATAGGAGACTGCCGAGTCTTTGGCATTGATCTTTAAATCATCATTGTCTACAGGAATAGTGCCAGAAGACTGGAGGATAGCAAATGTAGTTCCCCTGTTCAAGAAGGGGAGTAGAGACAACCCTGGTAATTATAAACCAGTGAGCCTAACTTCAGTTGTTGGAAAAGTTTAGAAAAGGTTATAAGAGATAGGATTTATAATCATCTAGAAAAGAATAATTTGATTAGGGATAATCAGCATAGTTTTGTGAAGGGTAGGTCGTGCCTCACAAATCTTACTGAGTTCTTTGAGAAGGTGACCAAACAGGTGGATGAGAATAAACCGGTTGACGTGGTGTATATGGATTTCAGCAAGACATTCGATAAAGTTCCCCACAGTAGGCTATTGTACAAAATGTGGAAGAATGGAATTGTAGGAGATATAGCAGTTTGGATCAGTAATTGGCTTGCTGAAAGAAGACAGAGGGTGGTGGTTGATGGGAAATGTTCATCCTGGAGTCCAGTTACCAGTGGTGTACCGCAAGGGTCGGTGTTGGGTCCACTACTGTTCGTCATTTCTATAAACGACCTGGATGAGGGTGTAGAAGGGTGGGTTAGTAAATTTGCAGACGACACCAAGGTCAGTGGAGTTGTGGGTAGTGACGCAGGATGTTGTAGGTTGCAGAGAAACATAGATAATCTGCAGAGCTGACATGAGAGGTGGCAAATGGAGTTTAATGCGGACAAGTGTGAGGTGATTCACTTTGGTCAGAGTAACCGGAATGCAAAGTACCGGGCTAATGGTAAGATTCTTGGTAGTGTAGATGAGCAGAGAGATCTCGGTGTCCATGTACACAGATCCTTGAAAGTTGCGACCCAGGTTGACAGGGTTGTTAAGAAGGCATACAGTGTTTTAGTTTTTATTAATAGAGGGATCGAGTTCCGGAACCATGAGGTTATGATACAGCTGTACAGAACTCTGGTACAGTTCTGGTCACCGCCTTATAAGAAGGATGTGGAAGCTTTGGAAAGGGTGCAGAGGAGATTTACTAGGATGTTGCCTGGTATGGAGAGAAGGTCTTAGAGGAAAGGCTGAGGGACTTGAGGCTGTTTTCGTTAGAGAGAAGAAGGTTGAGAGGTGACTTAATAGAGACATATATGATAATCAGAGGGTTAGATAGGGTGGACAGGGAGAACCTTTTTCCAAGTATGGTGATGGCGAGCAAGAGAGGGCATAGCTTTAAATTGAGGGGTGGTAGATATAGGACAGATGTCAGAGGTAGTTTCTTTACTCAGAGAGTAGTAAGGGTATAGAATGCTTTGCCAGCAACGGTAGTAGATTCGCCAACTTTAAGTACATTTAAGTCGTCATTGGACAAGCATATGGACATACATAGAATAGTGTAGGTCAGATGGGCTTCAGATTGGTATGACAGGTCGGCACAACATCGAGGGCCGAAGGGCCTATACTGCACTGTAATGTTCTATGTTCTATACTCCTTCTGGACAACCCTATCAACTTGGGTGGCGACTTTGAGGGATCTATGGACATGGACTCCAAGATCCCTCTGTTCTTCCACAGTGCCAAGAATCCTTCTTTTAACCCAGTATTCTGCACTCAAATTTGACCTTCCAAAGTGAATCATTTCATATCTTTCTAAGTTGAACTCCAAATGTCACTTATCAGCCCAGTTCTGCATCCTGTCAATGCTCTGTTTCAACCTACAACAGCCCTCCACACTATCCTCCACTTCCCCAACCTTCGTGTCATTAGCAACCTTACTAACCCACCCTTCCACTTCCTCATCCAAACCATTTGTAAAAATCATAAAGAGCAGGGATCCCAGAACCAATCTCTGCAGAACACCACTGGTCACCAAGCTCCAGGTTGAATACTTTCCATCTACCACCACCCTCTGTCTTCTATTGGCCAGCCAATTCTGTATCCAGACAGCCAAATTTCCCTGTATCCCATGCCTCCTTACTTTCTGAACGGGCCTTCCATGGGCAGCCTTATCAAACGCCTTGCTAAAATCCGTATACTCCATATCCACTGCTCTACCTCTGTTGATGTGTTTTGTCACATCCTCAAAGAATTCAATAAGGCTTATAAGGCATGATCTGTCCCTCACAAAGCCATGCTGACTATCTCTAATCAAACTATGGTTTTCCAAGTAATAAAATATCCTGTCTCTCAGAATCTTCTTCAATAATTTGCCCACCATAGACATAAGACTGACTGGTCTGTAATTCCCCAGATTATCTCTATTCCCTTTCTTGAACAAGGGAATAACATATACCACCCTCCAGTCATCTGGCACTACTGCAGTGGACAGTGAAGATGCAAAGGTCATCACCAAAGACACAGCAATCTCTTCTCTCACTTCCTGTGGTTAACCTAGGGTATACCCCGTTTGGCCCAGGACACTTATCTAACCTTATGTTTTTCAAAATTTTCAGTACATCCTCCTTCTCAACATCAACCTGTTCAAGCTTATCAGTCTGTTTCACGCTGCCCTCACAAATGACAAGGTCCTTCTCAGTAGTGAATACTGAAGCAAAATATTCATAAAGGACCTCTCCTACCTCCTCTGACTCTCGGCACAAGTTCCCTCCATTATCCCTAATTGGCCCTATCCTCACTCTGGCCATCCTCTTGTTCCTCAATCTGTAGAATGCCTTAAGGTTTTCCTTAATCCTACCCACTAAAGCTTTTTTATGCCCCCTTCTAGCCTTCCTAAGTCCATTCTTCAGTCCTTTCCTGGCTACTTTGTCACCCTCTAGAGCCCTATTTGATCCTTGCCTCCTTCTTCCTCTTGACTAGATGTTCCACATACTTTGTCACCCAAAGTTCCTTCACCATCCTTTACTTGACTCAGTAGCACAAACCTATCCAGCACTATCAGTAAGTGCTCCCTAAACAACCTCCGCATTTCAGTCGTGCATTTCCCTGAGAACATCTTCTCCCAATTTAGGTGCCCCAGTTCCTGCCTAATAGCATTGTAATTCCCCCTCCTCCAATTAAGTACTTTCACATACCGTCTGTTCCTATCCTGCTCCATGAGTATAGTAAAGATCAGGGAGTTGTGATCACTATCACTGAAATACTCTCCCACTGTGAGATCTGACATCTGGCCTGGTTCATTGCCAAGCACCAAATCCAATATGGCCTCCCCTCTCATCAGCCTATCTACATATTGAGACAGGAATCTTTCCTGGAAACACCTATCAAAAACTGCTCCATCCAAACTGTTTGAACTATGGAGGTTCCAAACAATATTATGGAAGTTAAAAATCTCCCATGACAATAACCCTGTTACTTCTGCACCTTTCCAAAATCTGCGCCTCTCTGCCTGTGTTGCTACTGGGGAGTCTGTAGAAAACTCCCAATAAAGTGACTGCTCCTTTCCTGTTTCTGACTTCCACTCCTACTGATCTGTAGACAAACCCTCCTTGACAACCTCCCTTTCTGCAGCTGTGATACTATCCCTGATTAGTAATGCCACTCCCCCACCTCTTTTACGTCCCCCACCCCACCACCATTCCTTTTGAAACACCTAAACCCTGGAACATCCAACAACCATTCCTGCCCGGTGATATCCATAATGCTCACAACATCATAGTTCCAAGTGGACAGCACAATGGCACAGTGGTTAGCACTATTGCCCCACAGCACCAGAGACCCGAGTTCAATTCCTGCCTCAGGCGACTCTCTGTGTGGAGTTTGCACATTCTCCCTGTGTCTGCGTGGGTTTCCTCCAGGTGCTTTGGTTTCCTCCCACAATCCAAAAATGTACAGGTTAGATGAATTGGCCATGCTAAATTGCCTGTAGTGTTAGGTAAAGGGGTATATGTAGGGGATTGGGTCTGGGTGGGTTGTGCTTTGGCGAGTCGGTGTGGACTTGTTGGGCCAAAGGGCCTGCTTCCATGCTGTAAGTAATCTACTGATCCATGCCCTAAGTTCATCACCTTTATTCCTGATACTTCTTGCATTATAATAGGTACACTTCAACCCATCACATGTCTGCAACTCCATGTCAGCTACACCAACTTTAGATGTGTAGCTCCGGTTCCCACCCCCAATGCCCCCCCCCCCCCCCCAACCACACGCCAAACTAATTTAAATCCTCCTGCATCCTCCTCCATTCCAATGATCCACATATTTGAGTCAATTAGTGAACTTGCATTGCACTTCTGCTAGAGCAAATAGTCCTTCCTTAATGAAGAAAACCAAAATTGTGCATGGTATTCCAAGCATGATGTTATCAGTAACATTTTAATTATAGTAAAGTTCCTTACTGCCATACTCCAATCTCTTTCTACTGAGAATTAACATGTCATTTTCCTTTCTAATTATTTTCTGTATCTTTCTGATAAACTATCTGCTATTATGTAATATATAAAAGTTAGGACATACTTCTGAATGCAACGTTTCCCACTATCTCACTATTCAAAAAATATTTTGCTTTCTTATTGTTCTACCAAAGTGGGTAACTTCACACCTCACCATGTTGTATACCATCCGCTATATGCTTACCCAGTCACCCAAACTGTTTGTATCTCTTTGTGTCCTCTTCATTGTCTATTTTTCCACCTAACTTTGTATCATCAAAGAACTTGGGTATGTTACACTTAGTCCCTTACGCTGAAAATATCCTATTTATTCTGTCATTAAGTAGTCTCAATACATGGAATATCATCATTAATCCATGAGTCCAAGTGTTATTAAGTAGTCTCTTGTGAATGAAGATATCTCACTCCCAATGAATTTTCTTCATGTCTATCATAGAGTCCAGGTACTCGGGTATTATTGTTGTCTATCTTATATGATGCAGGCAAGGATGCCTTGAGATGTGGTACATTGACAAGACCATGTAGGCCTGACAACAACTGGTGGTTGTGGAAGTTGTAATTTTGGAGGGGTCTGCCTCCAGTAGGGGAGCACTTCAGTAGTCCAGGACATTCAGCCTCGGATCTTCAAGTAAGCATCCTCTAAGATGGACTTCAAGATATGCAACAGAGGCTGATAGCTAAGTTCCGTACCCACGAGGACAATCTCAACTGTGATCTTGGATTCATATCACACTGCAAGTAACCCCACCACACTATATACTCTCATACACAGACTCACCCACACACACTCGTACGCTTACACAGAGTCCCTCACATTAACACTCACACATGCACACTCACATAGATACACACACACTCACTGTCTCAAATGCACACACTCACACTCTCTCAAATGCACACGTACACACACACACTCTCTCTCTCACACACAGAAGCACACATAACTACTCTCTCCCTCTCTCTCACACACACACTCTCTTTCTCTCTCTGTCACGTACACACGCACACAGCCATGGACACAAACACTCTCACTCTCTCTCTCCCTCTGTCTCTTTCACTCACTCTCTCTCACAGGAAGCGGGACATCTAAGGTGCCTTACACCTAAGGTGCATTGCCTAACTGAGATATCACCTTATATTTCATGTCACTTTTTTTCATAGAATCCTTACAGTGTGAAAACAGGTTCTTTGGCCCAATAAGTCCACACAACCTTTTAAAGAGCAACCCATCCAGACCGCTACCCTGTTATCCTATATTTACCCCTGACTAATGCAGCTAACTTACACCTCCCTGAAAACTACGGGCAATTTAGTATGACTAATTCACCTAAGCTGCACATCTTTGGATTATGGGAAGAAACTGGAGCACCCGGGGATACAGACATGGGGAGAATGTACAAACTCCACATAGTCAGTCGCCCGAAGCTGGGATCGAATCCAGGTCCCTGGCACTGTGAGAGAGCAGTGCTAACCACCAAGCCACCATGCCACCCTCTTATACATTGATAAAACCTTTAATTATCCAGTGACAAAACCTTGAATCTCGATTTTGCATTTTAATCCGCAGAATACCTCCCAACTGATTAAAGGATTCAAACAAGGGCAGCTACTCTTAAAGTTGTTAAATTTTTGCTTATAAATACTGTGTCTTATACCTAATGATCATACCACGCCTGAGGAAGGAGCAGACTCCAAAAGCTTTCAATTTCAAATAAATCTGTTGGACGATAATCTGGTGTCATTTGGTGTTTGACCTTGTCCATCCCCGTCAAACTCCAGCATCTCCATATCATACAGAAATAAAAGGATGCCAACAACAAAACTTCAAGTGCAAAAATCAGCTGCATCAGTTTTCACTGAGATATACTACATATTCAAAAATCTCCAACAGATTTGTCAACTATTTCCTTTCATAATACTGTGTTGATTTTACTTAATCATATTATTGTTATGCAAAGTGTCCAGTTAACACAGCCATAATGAGAAGCTCTAGCATTTTCCTCCTCACAGGTCATGGGCACGCTGGTCTTATAGTTTCCTGTTTTCCCTCGTTTTCTTATATTATGATCTTGGGTGGAGACCGGTGACTACAAAAATAATTTTAAATTTCTAATTATTGACTGAAGGGGTTGCTCCAAAATATATCATGGCTGAAACCAAAAAAAAAATTTACCGTGTAGAAGTTAATCAATGCAAGTTCTTCTAACTTAGGATTACACTTAAATCCAATATCTGAACAGACATATATTGTTCCCTTTCTTAAATGTAGAAATTCGTTATCCATCAGTCCTGTTGGACTACACATTTTTGTAATATATTATTAAATATGAGCAGTAATACCTCTGCTATCGCTTCCTTAGGTTCTTTTGAAGTACCTGGATATAATCCATCCAGAACAGGGAGCTTGACAATTTTTGAGTTTGTTTATTTAAAGTCATAGAGTCATAGGGATGTACAGCATGGAAACAGACCCTTCGGTCCAACTTGTCCATGCCGACCAGATATCCCAACCCAATCTAGTCCCACTTGCCAGCACCCAGCCCATATCCCTCCAAACCCTTCCTATTAATATACCCATCCGGATGCCTTTTAAATGTTGCAATTGTACCAGCCTCCACCACTTCCTCTGGCAGCTCATTCCATACTCATACCACCCTCTGCATGAAAAGGTTGCCCCTTAGGTCCCTTTTAAATCTTTCCACTCTCACCCTAAACCTATGCCCTCTCGTTCTAGACTCCCCATCTCAGGGTGGTAAAAACAATGACTGCAGATGCTGGAAACCAGATTCTCGATTAGAGTGGTACTGGAAAAGCACAGCAGTTCAGGCAGCATCCGAGGAGCTGGAAAATCGATGTTTCGGGCAAAAGCACTTCATCAGAAATACAGAGTGCCTGAAGGGTGGAGAGATAAATGAGAGGAGGGTGGGGGTGGGGAGAAAGTGCAGAGAGTACAATAGGTGAATGGGGGTGGGGATGAAGGTGATAGGTCAGGGAGGAGGATGGGGGAATGTAGCAAAGAGTACAATGGGTAGATGGGAGTGGGATGAAGGTGATAGGTCAGAGAGGAGGGCCAAGACATTGTCAATTTATCCTATACGTGCCCCTCATGATTTTATAAACCTCTGTACGGTCACCCCTCAGCCTCCGATACTCCAGGGAAAACACCCCTAGCCTATTCAACCTCTGACACTGGCAACATCCTTGTAGATCTTTTCTGAACACTTTCAAGTTTCACAACATCTTTCCGATAGGAAGGAGACCAGAATTGCACGCAATATTTCAACAGTGGCCTAACCAATGTCCTGTACAGCCACAACATGACATTCCAACTCCTGTACTCAATTTTCTGACCAATAAAGGGTAGCATAGCAAATGCCTTCTTCACTAACCTATCCACCTGCGACTCCACTTTCAAGGAGCTATGAACCTGCACTCCAAGGTCTATTTGTACAACAACACCCCCAGGACCTTACCATTAAGTGTATAAGATCTCCTAAGATTTGCTTTCCCAAAATGCAGCATTTCACTTTTATCTAAACTCCATCTGCCACTCCTCAGCTCATTGGCCCATCTGATCAAGATCCTGTTGTAATCTGAGGTAACCTTCTTCGCTGTCCACTACACCTCCAATTTTGGTGTCATCTGCAAACTTACTAACTATACCTTTTATGCTCACATCCAAATCATTTATATAAATGATGAATTGTGGTGGACCTAGCACCGACACTCCACTGGTTACAGGCCTCCAGTCTGAAAAACAACCCTCCACCAACATCTTCTATCTTCTACCTTTGAGCAAGTTCTGTAATCAAATGGCTAGTTCTCCCTGTATTCCGTGAGATCTAACCCTGCTAACCAGTCTCCCATGGAGTACCTTGTTGAACGCCTTACTGAAGTCCATATAGATCATATCCACTGCTGTGCCCTCATCAATCCTCTTTATTACTTCTTCAAAAAACTCAATCAAGTTTGTGAGACACGATTTCCCATGCACAAAGCCATGTTGACTATCCCTAATTAGGTAAAAACAAAGACCGCAGATGTTGGAAACCAGAGTCTAGGTTAGAGTGGTGCTGGAAAAGCACAGCAGGTCAGGAAATCCGAGGAGCAGGAAAATCGACATTTCAGGCAAAAGCCCTTCATCAGGAATAGAGGAAAGGTGCATGCAGAGTGGAGAGATAAATGAGAGGGGGTGGTGGTGGGGAGAAAATAGTATAGAGTACAATAGGTGAATGGGCGTGGGAATAGAGGTGATAGGTCAGAGAGGAGGGTGGAGGAAGGTAGCAAAGAGTACAATGGGTGAATGGGGGTGGGGATGAAGGTGATGGGTCAGAGAGGAGGGTGGAGTGGATAGGTGGAAAGGAAGATAGGCAGGTAGGACAGGTCATGGGGACGGTGCTGAGCTGGAAGGTTGGAACTGGGGTGAGGTGGGGGAAGGGGAAATGAGGAAACTGGTGAAGTACACGTTCCCTAATTAGTCCTTGCCTTTCCAAATAGCTGTACATCCTGTCTCTCAGGGTTCCCTCCAACAACTTGCATTTTTATTAAATTTAATTTTGAATACACTTGTCTCATACTAATTTTATTATACATTGCAATGTTTACCTGTCTTATTCCCATTGTAATCATCAAAATGAACTAGTTATTAAATATTTCTGAAATCTTTCTATCATTATTGATTGTCACAGGTGAGGTGCCAGAAGACTAGAGGTTGGCTAACATGAAACCATTATTTAAGAAAGGTGGTAAGGACAAGCCAGGGGACTGTAGACCGGTGAGCCTGATGTCGGTGGTGGGCAAGTTGTTGGAGAGAATTCTGGGAAACAGGATTATGGCTGTACTTGGGAGGATATTACTGGAAGATCATCCAGTGAAATTGTATAGGTGGAACTTAAAAAATTCCAACTTTGTTGGGATAGTATTATAGGTCCCCCGATTGAGGGAAATTGAAAAGCAAATATGTAAGGAATCTCAGATATCTGTAAGAAAAATAGGGTTGTAATGGTAGGGGATTTTAATTTTCTCAACAAAGACTGGAACTGCCATAGTGTTAAGAGCTTGAATGAGAAAGAATTTGTTAAGTCTTCACAAGAAGTCCAAAGATGTGCAGGTTAGGTGAATTGGCCAAACTAAATTGTCCATAGTATTCAGTGTAGGTTAGGCACATTAGTCAGGGGAAACTTAGGGTAATGGGTATGGGTGAGATACTTCGGAGGGGTTGTGTGGACTTGTTGGGCCGAAGGGCCTGTTTCCACCCTATAGGAATTCTAATTCTAATTACTTTAAAAAAATTAGATTCCCTACAGTATGTAAACAGGCCCTTCAGCCCAACCAGTCCACACCAATCCTCTGAAGAGTAACCCACCCAGACCCAGTTCTCCCTGAATGATGCACCTAACACTACAGGCAATTTACCATAGCCAATTCACCTGACCTACACATCTTTGGACTGTGGGAGGAAACCAGAGCATCTAGAAGAAACCCACGCAAACATGGGGAGAATGTGCAAACTCCACACAGACAGTCACCCAAGGCTGAAATTGAACTTGGGACCCTGGTGCTGTGAGGCAGCAGTGCTAACCACTGAGCCACACGTAGATGTACCTATTAGGGAAGGAGCAATACTTGACCATCTATTGAAAAATAAGGCAGGGTAAGTGACTGAGGTGTCAGTGGGGTAGCACTTTGGGGAAAGTTATCATAATTCTATTAGTTTTAAAATAGTTATGGAAATAGATAAAACTGATCAAAAAGTTAAAGTTCTGAACTGGAGTAAGGCCAATTTCTGGAATTAGACATGAACTTTCACGATTGGGGAGGCTATTTGCAGGGATGGTTGGGAAATGGGAGATGTTTAAGAATGAGATAATCAGAGTTCAGAGACAATATGTTAATGTGAAGGGCAAAGCTGGTAGCTGTAGGCAATGCTGGATGACTAGGGAAATTGAGACTGTGGTCAAGAAAAAGAAGGAAGCATATATCTAGTGTATACAGCTGGATTGAGTGAATCGCATAAAAGTATAAGCACAGTACAAGTATACTGAAGAGGGAAATCAGGAGGGCAAATAGGAGAATGAGATAGCCTTGGCAAATAGGGTTATGGGAAATCCAAAGAGATTTTATTAATTTGTTAAGGGCCAAAGAATAACAAGGGAGAGAATAGGGTCCTTTAAAAAGCAACGTGGCTATCTATTTGTGGAACCACAGGAGACGGGTGAGATACTAAACAAATATTTTGCTTCAGTGTTTATATCAGTGAGAAAATAAATAGTGATGTCTTGAAAAGAGTTCATATTACTGAAGAGGAGTTGCTGGAGGCATAAAATGCAAAAAAAGGTGGATAAATCTCCAGGAAAGGATCGTGTGTAACCTAGAACTCAGTGGGAAGCTAGGGAAGAGATTGCTTTGCCCCCTCGCTGAGATGTTTGTATCATCAATAGCCACAGTGAGGTGCCAGAAGACTGAAGGTTGGCTAATATGATGCCATTATTTAAGAAAGATGGTAAGGAAAAGCCAGGAAGCTATTGACCAATGAGCCTTACATCAGTGGTGGTAACTTACTGAAGGGGATTCTGAGGGACATGGTTTACGTACATTTGGAAAGGCAAGGACTCATTAGGTCAGACAGCATGGCTTTGTGTGTGGGAAATCGTGTCTCACTGACTTGAGTCTTTTGAAGAGGTGACAAAGAAGATTGGCGAAGGCAGAGTGGTAGACTTTGTCTATGTGGATTTCAGCAAAGCATTCAACAAGTTTCTGTATAGTAGCCTGGTTTATAAGGTTAGATCACATGGGATCCAGAGGGAGCTAACTAATTAGATACAAAATTGGCTTGAAGTTAGGAAACAGAGGGTGGTGGTAGAGAGTTGTTTTTTTTGGACTGGAAGCCACTAGTGTGTGCCACAAGGATTAGTGCCAGATCCAATGTTTTACATCATTTACGTAAGTGATTTGGATGTGAATATAGGAAGTATACTTAGTAAGTTGACAGATGACACCAAAATAGGTGGTGTAATGGACAGTGGAGAAGATTATCTCAGAGTATGATGGGACCTTGATCAGATGGGCCAATGGGCTGAGGAGTGGCAAGTGGAATTTAATATAAATAAATGTGATAGGGCAAAACAGCACAGAACTTATACAGTTAATGGTAGGGCAGTGCAGAGTGTTGCCGAACAAAGAGACTCAGGGGTGCAGGTACTTAATTCCTTGAAAGTGGAGTTGCAGGTCATGAAGATGGCATTTGGCACGCTTGCTTTCCTTGGTTATAATGTTGAGTATAGGAGTTGGGATGTCACATTGTGACTGTTCAGGACATTGGTGAGGCCACTTTTGGAATACTGCATACAATTCTGGTTACTCTTTTATAGGAAGGATATTGTTAAACCTGAGAAGGTAAAGAAAAGATTTGCAAGGATGTTGCTGAATCTAAAGGGTTTGAGCTATGCAGAGAGGCTGAATGGGCTGGGGCTTTTCTCTCTGGATAGATGGAGACTGAGGGATCACTTTTATATAGGTCTACAAAATCATGAGGAGCGTGGATGCAGTGAATAGCTGAGATCTTTGCCTAGGGTGAGGGAGTCCAAAACAACAGGACATGGGTTTAAAGTGAGAGGGAAAAGATTTTAAAAGGACCTGAGGGTAACTTTTTCATGCAGAAGGTAGGTGTTTGAATGGAACGAGCTGCAAAAGAAGTGGTAGAGATGGGTATAATTACAACATTTAAAAGGCACCTGGATGGGTATTTTAACAGGAAGGGTTTAGGGGCATGTGGGCCAAGTGGGACGAAGTCATATTGGGATATCTGGTCAGATAGCTGTCCACACTTGTGTCATTTTCTTTGTACTCATAGGTAGCAAGTTCATTGCGTCTGTTGAAGAGGAGACCTCCATCTCTACCTCTCCCAAATGTCTTTTACTTCATTACTTATGAGTCACATCTTCCCTTTCCTCAATCTGTATTTTCATCTGAGGTGTGATTATCTTTTGGATAAAACTCAGGGATTATAAATGGCAAGTAATAGTCACATCACAGAATTGCCAGGCAATGACCATCACCAACCAGAAATAATCTAAGCATCGTCACTTGACATACAATGACCATCACTGAGTCTCCAATTATCAGCACCCTAAGGGTCACCATTGATCAGAAACCGAACTGAACTTGAAATATAAATATTGTGGCTACAAAGGCGGGTTAGAGGACAGGAATCATGCAGTGAGTAACTCACCTCCTGACTCCTAAAAGTCTACCTAACATCTACAAAACACAAGTCAGGACTGTGATGGAATACTCCCCACTTTTCTGGATGAATGCAACTCCAACAAACTTCAAGAAGCTCAGTGCCTCCAGAACAAAGCAACCTGCTTGATTTGTACTCCATCTATCACCTTCAAAATTCTTTCCCTCTACCACTGACACATAGTAAGTATCCTCTCTATAAGTTTAACTGCAGTAAATTACTAAGAATTTTCCAACAGCACATTCCAATCTGCAATCTCTACATCTAGAAGAAGAAAGGCAGCAAATTTATGGAAACATGACAATCTGCAAATTCCCCAACAAGCCTACATTTTCCTATTGTGGAACTATATTGCTTTTCCTTTACAGTCACTTCATCAATATCCTGAAACTCTCTTCCGAACAATAGTGTGGGTATACCTACCCTCCCATGAATTGTAGCAGTTCAAGACAACAGCTGAGCACCATCTTCTCAACAGCAATTAGGGTTATGCAATGAATGCTGGCCTAAACAAAAAACTGCGCTGTCATATATTAGATGAGTCTTATTTTGTTTAGTTAATTAAATTCCTTCTTTGTATCAATAGTTAACAAATGAACAATAAACAAGGGCATGTGTTGATACAGGATGTAAGTTTGCTCGCTGAGCTGGAAGGTTCATTTTCAGACATTTCATCACCATAGTAGATAACATCTTCAGTGAGCATTTGGACGAAGGCTTCTTCTGGAGGGTCACTGAAGATCTTACCTTGTATGGTAATGAAACGTCTGAAAATGAACCTTCCAGTTCAGTGATCAAACCTACATCCAGACCTCAACCTGAGCTACAAATTTTCTCAAAACATGCATGATACAGTCGTGGCATTCCTATCTTAGGGCCAGAAGGTCTGGGTTCAAATCTCACCCCAGAATGTGATGGACAGGGAGGTATATTGTAACACATCCAATTAGAATGGCAAAAGAAAAATAAGTTAATACAGTACTTT
Organism: Hemiscyllium ocellatum; assembly: GCF_020745735.1. Lineage (NCBI taxonomy): Eukaryota > Metazoa > Chordata > Chondrichthyes > Orectolobiformes > Hemiscylliidae > Hemiscyllium > Hemiscyllium ocellatum. Next base: position 62,536,711 of record NC_083412.1, on the reverse strand, counting down.
ACTGGTTCTGGTTTAAACAACAGCCCTAAGTTATTTAATAAAAAGTTAAAACTGACCTACTTACCTAATTAAGGAAGAGCAAATTACTTCAGATGCTCAAATCTGTACTGAAAACAGCAAACACTGGAGATCACAGCAGTTCAGGCAGCATCCGCAGAGAGAAAGAGCAAGTAATGTTTTGAGTATAGATGACTTTTCATCAAAGCTGAACTAAAGTGTGGAAGGGGCTGCATTAATGCAATAGTTGGGGGCTGGGAGATGGGGTGTAGAATGCAGGGGAAGAAAAGATGTTGATAGATCTAATTAATGCCTCTGGACTTCAGTACTCAGTCTTCTCTGTCTTCTATTTTCTCTGTCAGCGTGCACCTTATTTTGTAAAAGATTAGAACTGCACATAGCTACTCACTGCAAAATCTCCTCAATTAGCAAATTCCCTAAATTAGGTAAATACTGTATCAAAACAGTGTTCCATTGACCTGGACTTCATGATACTTGGTTCTCAACCTTGATCACTGTGTAATCACATTTCATAACTCCATTAAATCAAGGTTATTGCATTTGACTTTTTAGTTCATTTAATTTGTTGTGAAAACTTCATACAGTTTGTGCAGGATTTTAGCTTTTTTTTTCCTTTCAGCACTAATACCCAGTTCCCTTTGTAGCACTCATTGGTCCTTTCTGATTTGTTCTATTTGTTATTATCCAAAACACTGCTGTGCTCCATAGCCTTAGCATTTTCATTGCTGATTTCAAACTTCGTTAGTACTTTAAAAGTTCTGCCTGCTGCTCTATCATTTGATTCACCAGAACATTTGTCCCAATCCAATTTAAGGAGAAAGTGAGGTCTGCAGATGCTGGAGATCAGAGCTGAAAATGTGTTGTGGAAAAGCACAGCAGGTCAGGCAGCATCCAAGGAACAGGAAATTCGACGTTTTGGGCATAAGACCTGCTGCGCTTTTCCAGCAACACATTTCCATCCAATTTAAGTATTGCTTAAGTGCAAACTTATAGCTTAAGTGCCAACTCTTCCTAGTATTGTTGTCATTGGCCCACCAAACAATGGGCCAATGACAACAAATTTAAATTAAGCTTTTAACTATCTGAAGAAGAAAAAAACAAAGAACTGTGGATGCTGGAAGTCAGAAGCAAAAAACAAAAATTGCTGGAAAAACTCAACAAGTCTGGCAGCATCTGTGGAGAGAATGCAGAGTTCACGTTTTGGATCCAGTGTCCTGAAGGCATGAGCTCAGGAGAAGAGCCTAGCAGGAAAGACAGTGGAATAGCAATGGCAGGAGTTTCTGGGAGTAATTCAGGAGACACAGCAAAGATTCACCTGAAGGATAAAGAAGCATGGTACAAGGAGAATGAGGCAACTATGGCTAACTAGGGAAGTCAGGGATAGCAGAAAAGCAAAACAGAAAGCATATAATATGGCGAAAGGCAGTGGACTGGAAACTTACAAAGACCAACAGAGGGCAACAAAAAAAGAAATAAGGAGGGAGAAGATTAAATATGAGGGTAAGTTAGCCATTAATATAAAGGAAGACTGTAAGAGTTTTTTTAGATAAGTAAAGAGCAAAAAAGAGTCAAAAGTAGACATTGGGTCACTGGAAAATGATGCTGGAAAGATTAGATTAGATTACTTACAGTGTGGAAACAGGTCCCTTGGCCCAACAAGTCCACACGACCCGCCAAAGGGCAACCCACCCAGACCCATTCCCTTCCATTTACCTAACACTACAGGCAATTTAGCATGGCCAATTCACCTAACCTGCACATTTTTGGATTGTGGGACAAAACTGGAGCACCCAGAGGAAACCCATGCAGACACAGGGAGAATGTACAAACTCCACACAGAGAGTCACCTGAGGCAGGAATTGAACCCAGGTCTCTGGCACTGTGGGGCAGCATTGCTAACCACTGTGCCACCATGCCACCCACTGTAGTAAAGAACAAGGAAATTGCTGAGGAACTGAATAATTACTTTGTGTCAGTATTCATTGCGGAATATATGAGTAATAGCCCAAAGATTCAAGAGAGTGAGAGGGCAGAGCTGAGTATGGTGGCCATCACCAAGGAGAAGGTGCTAGATAAACCGGATAGCCTGCAGGTAGATAAATCACCTGGACCAGATGGACTATACCCCGGGTTTCCAAGCGAGATAGCTGAAGAGATAGTGGAGGCGTTAGTGGTGATTTTTCAGGGATCGCTAGAATCGTGAAGTGTCCCAGAGGACTGGAAAATCGCTAACATGACACACCTGTTGAAAAAGGGAGTAAGGCAAAAGATGGAAAATTATAGACCAATTAGCTTAACTCGGTCTTGGGTAAGGTCCTGCAATCCATTGTAAAGGATAAGATTTCTGTATACTTGGAAGTGTACGGCAAGCACAGTGGGCAGCACAGTGGCTCAATGGTTAGCACTGCTGCCTCATAGTGTCAGGGACCCACGTTCAATTCCAGCCTTGGGCATCTGTCTGTGTGAATTTTTTGGGGCGGCTCACTGGTTAGCACTGCAGCCTCACAGCAAGAGGGACCCAGGTTCGATTCTAGCCTTGAGTAATTGTCTGTGTGGAGTTTGTACATTCTCCCTGTGCCTGCATGGGTCTCCTTCACGTGTTCTGGTTTCCTCCCATAATCCAAAGATGTGCAGGTTAGGTGGATTGGCCGTGCTAAATTGCCCACAGTGTTAGATGCATTAGTCAGGGGAAACGTAGAGAAAAAAAGAGAGTGGGTCAGGGTGGGTAACTCTTCAGCGGGTCGGTGTGAACTTGCTGGGCCGAAGGACCTGTTTCCACACTGTAGGGATTATAAATTTCTAAGTTAAAAAATAGGACAAAGTCAGCATGGTTTCAGGAAGGGGAGGTCATGCCTGTGGGCGGCACAGTGGTTAGTACTGCTGCCTCACAGCGCCAGAGACCAGGGTTCAATTCCCACCTCTGGCAACTGTCTGTGTGGAGTTTGCACATTCCCTCCGTGTGTGTGGACTTGCTGGACCGAGGGGCCTGTTTCCGTGCTGTAAGTAATCTAATCTAAAAAAATCTTCTAGAATTCTTGGAGGAAGTAATAAGCAGGTTATACCAAAAGGAGAGCCAATGGATGCAATCTACCTGGACTTCAAGAAGGCCTGTCCAAGAGCAGAGGTGACGTTGAGGACCGGAAGATTGCCGGGAAGGTAAGGACTTAATATAGATTTGGGCAGTGGCTAAACCCAAGATACTACATGTGTGGTATTTCCCTCCCGCCCTCACCCGTCATCTAACTAGAAGAAAAGGACTCTGTATGGTAAGGTTTCTTTTCTTTTATACATTTAAGTGCATTGTTAGTTGAGTAAAAACTAAGGCTTATAATGGCAGTGGACTTCAGACCTGTGGCATGTGCCTCTTGTCTGATATGGGAGCTCAGGGACGTGGCTGACATCCCTGACTGTTATACTTGCGAGAAGTGTGTTCAAGCTGTAGCTCTTGTTTGACTGCATATGGCTCTGGAGCTGTGGATGGACTCACTGTGGAGCATCCGCAATGCTGAGGAGGTCGTGGATAGCATGTTTAGCGAATTGGTCACACTGCAGATTAGAATTTCTGAGGGAGACAGTGAATGGGTGGTCAAAAGACAGAAGAAGAGTAGGGAGGCAGTGCAGATGTCCCCTGCAGTCATCTCCCTTCAAAACAGGTATACTGTTTTGGATACTGTTGGGGGAGATGGCTCACCAGGGGAGGACAGCAGTTGCCAGGATCATGGGACCATGGCAGGCTCTGCTGTTCAGAAGGGCAGGAAAAAAGGCCATTGTCATAGGGGATTCTATTGTAAGGGGAGTAGATAGGCAATTCTGTGACCAAAAGTAAGACTCCTGAATGGTATGTTGCCTCCCAGGTGCTCGGGTCAGGGATGTCACCGATCGGCTGCAGAGCCTTCTGAAAGGGGAGGATGAACAACTAGTTGTCATGGTGCATATAGGCACCAATGACATAAGTAAAAAAATGAGATGAGGTCCTGAAGGCAGAATTCAGGGAGCTAGGAGAGAAGGTAAGTAGGAGGACCTCAAAGGTAGTGATCTCAGGATTGCTAGCCAGGGAAGAAATGAAAGAATAGGTAGGATGAACATGTGGCTTGAGGGATGATGTAGGAAAGAGGGGTTCAGATTTGCAGGACATTGGAACCAATTGTGGGGAAGGTGGGACTATTACAAGTTGGATGGTCTACACCTGAACCAGACTGGAACGAATGTCTTTGGTGGATTTTTGCTACTGCTGTTGGGGAGGGTTTAAACTAATGTGGCAGGGGGCTGGGAACCAGAAGAGAAGACCCAGTAGACAGTGAGGTGGAAACTAGAGACTGTAAGAGCCATAAAATTAGCACTATCAGGGGGATGAGTAGGCCGAGAACAGATAAACACAAAGGAACTGGTGATCTGAACTGCATATACTTTAATGAAGGAGTATAGTGGATAAGGCAGATGAACTTAGGGCTTGGATTGGTGCCTGGGAGCATGACATTATTGTGATAACAGAGACTTGGTTGAAGGAAGGGCATGATTGGCAACTAAAAGTTCCAGCATATAGATGCTTCAGACAGGACAGGGAGGGAAGTAAAAGAGAAGCAGTGTTGCACTGCTGGTCAGGGATAATATCATGGCTGTGCTAACGGAGGACACAATGAAGGGCTTGAGCAGTGAGGCATTGTGGGTAGAGCTGAGAAATAAAAAGGTTGCAGTTACATTGTTGGGCTGTACTACCAGCCTCCCAACAATGGGGCTGAGGTAGAAGAACAAATAGGTAAACAGATTATGGAAAAGTGTTGGGAATATGGAAAGATGTTGGTGATGGGAGATTTTAGTTTTCCCAACATTGACTGGGATACACTTAGTGTCAGAGGTCTGGATGGAGCAGAGTTTGTAAGGAGCATCCAGGAAAGTTTTCTAGAGCAGTATGTCAATAGTCCGATGAGGGAAGGGGCCATATTGGACCTGGTATTGGGGAATGAGCCAGGCCAGGTGGTAGAAGTTGCAGTGGGGGATTTATTTGAGAATAGTGACCACAATTCTGTAAGTTTTAGAATACTTGTGGACAAAAATGAGAGTAGTTCTAAGGGAAGAGTACTAAACTGGGCCAAGGCAAAATATATCAAATTTCGGCAGGAGCTGGAAAATGTGGATTAGAGGCAGCTATTTGAAGGGAAGTCCACATTTAATATGTAGGAGGCTTTCAAAGATAGGTTGGAGATAGTGCAGGATAGGCAAGTCTCTTTGAAACCAAGGGATAAGAAAGGCAAAATTTGTGAACCGTGGATGACAGAAGAAATCGTGTGACCAGCCAAGAGGAAAAGGGAAGCTTACATAAGGTCCAGGCAGCTAAGAACAAAGCTAAGGCTTTGGAAGAATATCGGGAGAGTAGGACCAATCTTAAACGAGGAATCAAGTGGGCGAAAGGGGGTCATGAAATAACTTTAGCGAGAATTAAGGAGAATCCCAAGGCCTTTTAATTCATATATAAAAGGCAAGAGGGTAAATAGAGAAAGGGTTGGTCCACTAAAGGATAAGCAAGGAAGGTTGTGTGTTGAACCTGAGAAAATGGGTGAGGTTCTGAATGATTACTTTGCATCAATGTTCACTGAGGAGAAGGGCATGATGAATGTTGAGGTTATAGAAGTTTGTTTACTCTGGATCACATTGACATAAGGAGGGAGGATGTGTTGGGTAGGCTAAAGGATATTAAGGTGGACAAATCCCAGATGGGATCTATCCCAGGTTGCTGAGGGAGGGGAGAGAGAAAATAGCTGGCGCCTTGACAGATGTCTTTGTAGCATCCTTAAACAGAGGCTAGAGGACTGGAGAGTTGCTCATGTTGTCCCTCTGTACAAGAAGGGTAGTAGGGACATTCCAGGTAACCACAGACCAGTGAGCCTGACGTCAGTGGTGGGAAAGTTGCTGGAGAAGGTACTGATGGATAGAATCTATTTATATTTGGAAGAGAATGGCCTTATCAGTAATAGGCAACATGGTTTTGTGCGTGGGAGATCATGCCTTACCAACTTAATTGAATTCTTTGAGGAAGTGACCAAGTTGGTAGGTGAAGGAAGGGCTGTAGATATCATATTTATGGCCTTTAGTAAGGCATTTGATAAGGTTCCCCATGGTAAACTAATGGAGAATGTGAAACGGTGTGCAGGGCATTCCAGCTAGATGGATAAAGAACTGGTTGAGCAACATGAGACAGAGAGTAGTAGTTGAAGGGAGTTTCTCAAAATGGAGTAAGGTGATCAGTGGTGTTCCACAGGGGTCAGTGTTGAGGCCACTGTTGTTTGTGATAAGCATAAATGATCTGGAAAAGGGCATTAGTGGTTTGATCAGTAAGTTTGTAGATGGCACAAAGATTGGTGGAGTAGCCGAAAGCATAGGGGACTGTCAAAGAATATAAGAGAATATAGATAGACTGGAGAGTTGGGTGGAAAAATGCCAGATGGAGTTCAATCCGGGCAAATGTGAGGTGATGAATTTTGGAAGGTCTAATTGAAGAGTGAACTATACTGTAAACGGAGAGCCTTGGGAAAAGTTGATGAGCAGAGAGGTTTGGGAGTTCAGGTCCATTGTGCCCTGAAGGTGGCTACACAGGTGGATAGAGTGGTCAAGAAGGCATATGGTATGCTTGCTTTCATTGGATGTAGTATTGAGTATAAGAGCTGGCAGGTCATGTTAAGCTTTTGCAAGACTTTGGTTCGGTGCATTTAGAATACAGTGTACAGTTCTGGTTGCCACAATACCAAAAGGATGTGGACGCTTTGAGTAAGGAGCAGAGATGGTTTACAAGGATGCTGCCTGGTAAGGAATGTGCTTGCTATGAAGAGAGTTTGAGTAGGTTAGAATTGTTTTCATTAGAAAAAGGAGATAGAGGGGGGACCTGATTGAGGACTACAAAATCATGAAGGGTATGGACAGGGTGGATAGAGATAAACTTTTTCCCAGGGTGAAGGATTCAATAATGAGAGGTCACGCATCCAAGGTGAGAGGAGAAAAGTTTAAGGGGGATACACGCTGAAAGTACTTTCCACAGAGGGTGATAGGTGCCTGGAACGTGTTGCCATCAGAGGTAGTAGAGGCAGGCACGATAGATTCATTTAAGGATAGATGTATGAGTAGGTGGGGAGCAGAGGGATCCAGATCCTTAGGACAGGTTTAGACAGTGGATTTGGATCGGCACAGGCTTGGAGAGCTGTAGGGCCCGATCCTGGGCTGTAAATTTTCTTTGTTCTAAGGCCTTCGACAAGGTGCTGCACAGGAGGCTACTGAGTAAGATAAGGGCCCATGATGTTAAAGGCAAGGTGCAAGCATCGATAGGTGTTTGGCTGTCTGGCAGAAAGGACAGAGTGGGGATAAAAGTGCCCTTTCAGGATGGCAGCCAGTGACAAGTGGTGTTCCGCAAGGCTCAGCGCTGGGTCCACAACTTTTCACTTTTTACATTAATGATGATGGGTATTCTGACTAAGTTTGCAGATGATACAAAGATAGGTAGAGGGACAATAAGCATTCAGAAGGCAGGGAGGCTGCAGAAGGATTTGGACAGGTTAGGAGGGTGGACAAAGAAGTGACAGATGGAGTACAATGTGGGAAAGCATGAAGTCATGCACTTTAGTAAAAAGTAGAGAAGCATGGACTATTTTCTAAATGGGGAAAAAATTCAGAAGTCTGAACTGCAAAGGCACTTGTGAGTTCTAGTCTAGGATTCTGTCAAGGTAAACCAGCAGGTTGAGTCAGTAGTAAGGAAGGCAAATGTAATGATGTCATTTATTTTGAGAGGATTTGAATATAAAAGCAGGGATGTACTTCTGAGACTCTATAAGGCTCTGGTCAGACCCCATTTGGAGTATTATGCATAGTTTTGGGAACCATTTCTCTGGAAGGAGATACTGGCCTTGGAACATGTTCACAGGAGGTTCATGAGAATGGTCCCAGGAAAGAAAAGCTTAACATATGAGGAAAGTTTGAGAACTCTGGGTCTATACTGAATGGAGTTTAGAAGGATGAAGGGTGATCTAATTGAAGCATACAAAATACTGAATGGCCTGGATAGAGTAGATTTAGGAAAGATATTTCCATTGTTATTAGAGACATGGACCCGAGGGCACAGCCTTAGCATAAAGAACATTTAGAACAGCGATAAGGGGAAACATCTTCAGCCAGAGAACAGTGAATCTATGGAATTCATTGCCATTGAAGGCTATTGAAAGCAGGTCTTTCAGTATACTTAAGACTGAGATTGACAAGTTCTTGAGTATCAAGGGGATCAAGGGTTACGGGGAGAAAGTAGGAGAATGGATTTGAGAAATATATCAGCCATGATTGAATAGCTGGGCAGACTCGATGGGCTGAATGGCCCAATTTGTGTTCCTATGTCCTATGGTCTTCTTCAGGACTCCAGAACTGCAGAACTCAGTTCTGAAGAAGGGCCACTGTGTTTAAAACATTAACTCTGCTCTTTAAGCCACAAATTCCAATACACCTGCTGAGGTTTTCCAGCAATTTTTGTTTTTTTTTAGCTATTAATTCTGCTTGACTGCGCCAATTTTAACATGGTTCATATAGCAATCTACAGATTTTACTTTTGAGCCACTTATTTTTTTTAATTTGGGTCCTAATTCCACAAATTTCTTCAGCAGAACATCATTCCCAGTTCTACCTATTTCATTGATTTCAACATCATCCATGACAACTGGATTTTTCTTTCTCCACTTCCAATTCTTTTTTAGTTAAAAAAGAAGATGTCTTTAATCCTGGCACCTGACAGGCAAACTAACCTTCAGAACTCACACTCATGGCTGCAGAAAACAGTACATATCACATTCACTATACTGACCTCTCTCACTATGATATTTCTTTTCACTCTCTCATCTATCCATCGTCACTCAAATGACTTCTTGCACATGGATGCTTTGGCTAATTTGTTCATCACCTTTCAGTCCTTTATTTCATCAACATTGGTAGCAAGTACCTCATACATGCGGACCATGTCTAAGACTTATCCTTCACCATAACAAGATTTCCAAACCTGTTTGACAGACAAACATCTTCCTGCCCCAGTCATTAACCAATTCCCATTTTTTACATAACCTAAGGGACGCACAGCAGGTATCTCCCCCTCCCTCGATGGTGTGCAATATATGCAGCTCTGACTTCAACTGTACAACTCCATATTGAAATTCTTTGAGCCACAGGAATTTGGCACGGATATGGTTGTCTGGGAATATAATGTACTCCTCAAATTTTCAGTAGGGCAATCAAAGGCTATGGGGAAAAGGCACGATAGCAGACGTGAGCAATGTCAGATCAACCATGATCCTGTTGTATGGCAGAGCAGGCTCGAGAGGCTCAATGGCCTACTCCTGCTCCTATTTCTTACCATCTTATGCTGCATAGAATCTGCCCTGCCTATTTCTGTCTGACCTTATATATTAATATAACTTATTCATTCACCAGTTGCTATTTTAAAGAAAGGAACAGTAATTACAGTTTTCTAGCTTAGAGACAAAAGGAAAATACTCATCAATTCTTACATGTTGAAAAAAAGGAATGAAAAGTAGCTTTTCCTCCGATCCCCTGCTTCATATTCGTTTTGGAGTGTTTGAGAAAACCCTACTGTCAGAATGTAAAATATTTACTAATATCTATATCTCGACACAGTTTGCTTGTATACTGAGTATTGACAGGAATTTTGTATCATCTACAAAAGGTGTTGTCATTTACGGTTACCTCAGTTTATCTTTTGTTGTTAATACAGAGGTTAACTCTCAGAGTTGCCTTTAAGGCCTCTACTACAAAGGAGATTTCAAAAGAAAACTCGATGTATGCTTGAAAGTGATGAATTTTGAGGGCAACGGAAATAGGGTTGAAGAATGGGACAAGCTGGATAGCTTATTTGGGAACTGGTACAAACACGATGGGCCAAATGTCCTCTTTCTGTACTGTAAAATTCTATGATTTTATAAAATGGAGGTTGGGTTAATACTATATTCTGCTAGAATCTTCTCAATATGTAACCTTACAAAGCTCTTTTGTTTTAAGTGAGTTGCAATAAGGAGTTAAGACAATATATCATTGTGAAGCTATCAATCCATCTAGTACAGGATACTCAAAGAGTTTCAACAAATCAATTTCTCTGACATGTTGCCAGAGACATGGTTGTCAATTAATTCAAGCTGTTTTTAAAATATCCTTAGATAAAGTAATGTCTCCAAACAAATGTCTGGCTACCTTACAATGTGCCTCTGTTGTGGAACAACCAAGGAAAGGTGTTCTGTGCTTTTAAAATCTCAGATTGAATGGTATACTGTCTGAAAACCTGCTCCCAGAATGCTTTCTTTTCATTGTGGAATACAGAAAATCTGTTATTGAATGCACACAGTCAGTTGGTATAATCTTTACCTCCTGATAACAAATTAAATTATGACCAGACAAAAGGCATTGACACATTCATGCCACCAGTATTAAATTTTATGTTAAAGCTTTCCTAAATGTCTGATAGCATTTTCAGGTTTGAATCCACATGAAGTCTAATTTGCCTTAAAGTATTTTCCTTTGTCAATGAGATGCAACCTGCACATCTGCCAGGAATTTGTGTAACTAAAGTAATATGCTGTGATATTTTGTAATCATCGGTTTCCTTCAGGTGTTAACTAAATTTGAATTCTATTATATATTGTTTCATTTGTTTTCATTGTCATTTTCATTTTTGGCATTTTGTATTGTTCCTTTTCCCCCAGGAAACACCTAAATATAAATATACGGCAGAATCCTATCGTGGTGTACAGTGGGCTACACCGGGATTTGTGGTAGAATCGGACAAATAGCCTTAGAAGCCTATTTCAATATCAGGAGTAATTCATTGCATCTTTTATGCAATTGTTGGATAGTGAAGTGATCTTCTCACCTGGCAATGAAGGTGGATTATCATCTCTTAAATACCTCAGTGGTATTGCAACTCACCATGTTAATAGAGTCTTACAGCATGAAAAGAGACCTTTCAGCACATTGTGTCTCTGCTAGTTATCAAGTACCTATCTAGACTAGTCACATTTTTCACCACTTGGTCCTTAGCCTTGTATACTATGGCATTTCAAGTGATTATCGAAACAATTCATAAATGTTGAAATGGTTCCCACCTCTATCACCATCTCAGGCAGTGATTTCCAGAAAACTTCTCAATCTCTTGCCCTTTACTGTAAATCTATGGCCCGGTTATTCACCCTTTTCAGCCATTCATGTTAAATGGCAACGCTGGCTTGAAGGGCTGAACCATCTACTCCCATTCCTTATTCCTATGTTTCTAAGAAATTACATTTCTTCTTATCTGCCCTGTTTTTGTCCCTTATAATTAGGAGCCCTTCTCAAACTTCTCTACTGTAAGGAAACCAAACACAGACTACCTGCTTTCTCTTCATAGCTGAATTACTCTTGTCCAAGAACCTTCTCAGTGAACTTCTTGTGCTCCCCCTCTAGAGCAATCACATCGTTCTGACAACATGGCAACCAGAACTGCATACAGTACTCCAGCTTGGCCTTTGTAACATTATATACAGCTCCATCATGACCCCCTTGCTCTTGTATTCAATGCCTTGAATCATAAAAGCAAGTATACCATATGCCTTCTTATTCATCTTATCGACTTGTACTAGTCCTGTCGTGGATCTGTGTGCATGCACACTAAATCCCTCTAATCCTCCATGTATTTCCTAGGGTCTTACCATTCATCGTGTGCTCACATGCCTTACTTATCTTCCCAAGATGCATCATTTCACACTATTCAGGATTAAATTCTGTTTGCCTTTATTTAGTCCTTCTGACAAGCCCATGTAGATTGCTCTGCACTTGAAGGCTTTCCTCCTCATTATTTACCACACTACCAATTTTTATGTCATCTACGAATTTACTGATCATATCTTTTGTCTAGATATGTCTAGACATTATATGTCTAGAATATTAATCTAAACTACAAATAGCAAGGGACCCAGCACCAAACCCTATGGTATGTTACTGAGCATGGCTTCCAGTAACCAAATTCAATCTTTGATCATCACCGTCAACCTCCATTGGACCAATTACAGATTCAACTTCACTGGATCTCAATGGGCTCCTTCTTAAGCAGTCTCCTATGCTGGATATTGTCAAAAGCCTTACTGCAGTCCGTCTAGACTACATCTACTGCACTACCCTCATCCACTCATCCAGTTATTCCTCGAAAATCTCAGTCAAACCTGAGAGATATGTTTTCTACTGATAAAGCTACGTTGATTGTTCTTGATTAATCCTTGCCCCTCAAAGTGGAGATTAACTCTGTGCCTTTGATGTTTTTCCATAGATTCCCTATCACTGACGTTGGACTCACTGGCCTAAAGTTCCTAGGTTTATCCCTATCACCCCTTATGAACATTAGTAACACATCAGCCATCGTCCTGTCCTCTGACACCTCTCCTATGTCCAGAGAGAATTTGATAATTAATGTCAGCATTCTGCAATCTCCTCCCTTGTCTCCCACATCAGCCTGGGATATGGCTCATCTGGGCCTGGGGCTGTACCTAATTTTAAGCTAAACTTGATAATACCTCTCTTCACTCGATTGTAATTTGTTTAAGTATATTAGAGTCCTCTTCCCTGATTGCTAAATTTGCATTGCTCTTATCCGTCATGAATACAGATATGAAGTACTCATTTAAGATCCCGTTTACATCTTCCGGTTCCACGCTCAGTTTATCACATAGGTCGCTAATAGCCTCACTCTTTCTCTGGTTATCCTCTTGCCCCTAATATACTTGGAACATGCTTTTGAATTTTCTTTTACTTTGTCTGCCAGTGTCCACCTTTTGCTTTTCTAATTCATTTTTTAAGCAATCCCCTGCACTTTTCAAACACTCCAGAGTTTTTGGTGTTCTGAATCCACAGTAGTTATCATAAACTTACTTTCTTTCCTCATCTAATCCAAGATATTCCTTGATATTCAGGGTTCTCTGGGATTTTTGGTCCTACTCTTCATCTTTTCAGTAACAAGTTGGCCCTGCATTCTCATTATTTCATTTTTGAAAGATTCCCACTTGTCCAATGTAGATTTTTCTACAAGTCATTGTTTCTAATATAGCTTCACCAGAATTGACTGATCATGTTAAAATTGGTCTTCCCCCTTTCAAAACTTTGTTTCTGATCCATCTTTTCTTGTGGCCACATTAAATCTTACTGAGTTATCATTTAAATGCTCTACCATTAACGCTTCTACCACTTGTTCAGCTTTGATTCCTAAACATAGGTCCAATACTGCTCAGTTTCTTTTAGGACTTCCTACATTCTGAGTTAAAAAGCTCTCCTAGATACATTTCTAAGCTTTTCTCAGTTTGCCTGTCCTAGTTAACATTGTGGAAGTTGAAATCATATTATTTTTACACCTTTTGTGAAATCTACCTGTGTATTTGTCATTCTAAGTCCCACTGACATGTTTAGGGGTCTATTGTATATACCCAATAACCTGATTGACCCCATTTTAAATTTCTAACTATATGGCTTCAATTCAGGAGCCTTCTAAATTATCATCCCTCCTTATTCTTTCACCAATATTGAACACCACCTCCTTTTTTACATTCCCCCGTCTTGTCTGAAGATTTTATATCCCAGAATATTGAGTTGTTGGTCCTGTCCCTCTCTCTACCATATCTCTGTGACAGCAATTATATCATATCCCCTCATGTTAATCAGCACCTTCAACTCCTCTGCCATACTTGCAAGATTCCTTGTATTAAAATAAATGCCAAACAATCTCATCAAGCTTCCTTGATGACATATGCTCTGCCTGCCTGACTGACTTGGCTCTTTTATATATTTTTCTGTCCATCACTACAATTGACCTCCACTCCATTTTCTATTCTTCCAACAAATTAGTTTAAACTCCACTAACAGCACTAGCAAACCCCCCTGAAAGAATGTTGGTCCTGTTGCAGTTCAGGTGCAACTGTTGGAAGTGTATAGGTCCTACCTTCCTCAAAACACACTCCCATGTTCAACTTTCTACCTCACTAAACATACTGTACAATCTAGACAGCAAGAATTCTCAACTTGGAAGTCAAAATGGTAACATGGCAACTTGAGCTCAACGCTGTGTGCAAGGAGTGTCCATGATGCTCAGCACCAAACGCCATCTTAGGGCATGATCCATAGCCAACAGGTGCATGAACACCTTATCCATATGCATTGGCATCCAATAGTTGCCAACTCCTCATGAGCATTATGACACCTCTCCAATCCCTTCACAGGTTACAACTGGTATTGAAAGATGGCTGCAAGGATATGTAGACAAGCTCCCAGCTTACAGACTAGACTTGTATACTTACAACATCCATGCCTTGCATTACTATCCCATGTCTGTGAGCTCATTGGCACCAGACAGAACCAAAGTCTATCAATACTGCATTATTCACTTGCTCTTTTAGACAGGCTCACAGACAGGTTGCTTGTTATTAGGGATCTGTCCAGTGTTAGAGGGAGGGGTTGGGAAATCTTGCTGTATGGCACCACTGAGATACCAATCTACCACTTACAGCATATGCCAACTGCCTGCACTCTGGATAATTATTCAGAGCACAGAAGGCACTCCCTTTTGGATGTAAAGTGTTGGTTACTCAGCCGGTGCAGTCTCTCCACTAAGGGATACACATGTTGTGATCAGGGTCATGGTGGAATAGACAAGAAGGTTCTAAGGGTTTTTTTCCATTGCTTGGAATGCTCTGAGGAGGTGCTCCATTACAGTCTAGATAGAATGGGCCACTCCTTCTTGACATACAATGCTCTGCATAATTTGACAGCAAGATGATGAGATGCATATTGAAGAACTTGGAGAATGGAAGCAGTCTTCCAGGAAGGGAGAGGCCATCCTTGTGCGTGCTAGAGCTCAAATGCGTCAAGCAGTGGAAGTCAGACAGGACCTAATTGATCTGGGTGCAGCAGCCAATCATGGAATGTAAAATAGTTACTGATCATAATGACGACAAATTGTTTGCATTGTGGGGGTTAATTTAAACTTTTATTAGTTTTGTTTGCATTTGCTTTTGATTGCTGTTAATAAACTCTCATGTTTAAAACCATTTGATTCTTGTCCATATATGATGTTCCTCTTCTGAACAATGACAGGCTGCGGGCCACCATTGAGCTCTGGGGATGGAGTGATGGTAACGTAGAGGTGTTGTTAAGGTAGGATATACCAAAGGACAGGTAAACTGTGGGTCTCACACTAAACAGTGAATATGTTGAGAGAATGGGGTTGCATGCACAACATAGCTCTGCCAGCTTTGAGCCATGAGCAACATGGCTTTGTGACTGTTGTGCCATTACATCACTAATGAAGGGCAACGTCATATTGCTGATACTTGTCTGGATTCACTTTTAAAGATGGTGTAGATGCCAGGGATGCCAGTCTTTTAGTGGTTATCCAGTAAGTGTTAAGTTGTTCACGAACAGTGCATGGTATGATTGGGGTAGAATTGGACATGAGGGACTGCATAGAGGTGTGATAGGATAATGTGAGTTTGGAAAAATACAGTAAAAAACCTAGCTAGACCTCACAGCAACATCTCCTTCAAACATCTCAATGCAACTTGCCCTTAGCCAAGAAAAGTGCAAGATCCAGCCCATAGTTCTTCAGAACCTGTAATCATTCAATTTGATCAGAGGGATTTAAGGCAATTCAACATATCTTTGTGGCATCATTCACTCCAATACCTGAACTGCAGAGTACATTCCAGATGCCATAGTAAGAAGTTAAACAGAACTACTTAGATCAACAGCCTCCCTTTCCCACCTTGGTATTATCTTTACAATATGGTAACCATATTAGGTACATAGATTATCTTCATCACAAGCATTTCACATTAAACTTCAGTAATTAAAGTACACATTTTAAAATTTGACAAAGTCATTTAGTATAAGGACGACATTTGAGTTTACGTTTGAGCAGTTAACAGTGTGAAAGTTACTTCAGGTAGGAAACAAAAGTAAATAACTTCTTGGCAAGGAAATTGATTAGGATTCTACCACTTAGAGTTTCTATCGGGAACATCTGAATTCTTGCTGTAATTTTAGCAAAACATGAGTAGAAACCCTGCAAAATCCATGCAAATTGCATCAATTCTCCACTCAGGATCTCTCTATCTTGTCCCTTATACTTATGTTGCTGGATAACTGCATTTTGAGTTTTGGAACTGTGATTTATGCCTGTGATCAGGTGCTTTTTGCTGGATCTCTGGAGCATCTACACTCTGCTTTGTCAATTCTTTGAAGTCATAAAGAGGAAGAAATATTCACCTAAGTGATTGTGTAGTACAAGGTTTCACCATCACCAGCATTTCTGGTACTTATTTATGGTGAAGATAATGGTTTCCCTGTTGAGTATAAACAGAGCCAAGGCCACAGGATGACAGGTTGCAAAGAGTGAAAAAAAAGTGAAGCAAAGTGTCAGGAAAGCAATGGTGATAGGGTATTCACAGCTGGGAAACAGAAAGGCATTCCTATAACTCAAGACATAGATTAGATTACTTACAGTGTGGAAACAGGCCCTTCGGCCCAACAAGTCCACACCGACCCGCCGAAGCGCAACCCACCCATACCCCTACATTTACCCCTTACCTAACACTACGGGCAATTTAGCATGGCCAATTCACCTGACCCGCACATCTTTGGACTGTGGGAGGAAACCGGAGCACCCGGAGGAAACCCACGCAGACACGGGGAGAACGTGCAAACTCCACACAGTCAGTCGCCTGAGTCGGGAATTGAACCCGGGTCTCAGGCGCTGTGAGGCAGCAGTGCTAACCACTGTGCCACCGTGCCACCCAGGATGGTACATTACTCCCTATTCCCAGTCAAAATGCTACATTGCAGCTGCGAAAATTCTGAAGGGGTGGGAAACAATTCAAAAGTTATGGATCATTTCAATACTGCGGCATAGGTAGAAAGAGGATGAAGACAGATAAATAGCGAAGAGGAAAGCCTCAAACTACAGGGTGATATTGACAGGCTGGTCAGATGGGATACACAATGGTAAAAGAAATTTAGTCTTTCAAATTGTGTGATGATGCATTTTTTGGGAGGTTTAATATAGCAAGAAATGGTAGGACGCTAGGAAGTACAGTAATTCAGAGGGACCTTGTGTTTATGTCCATAAATCATTCAATGCAGTAAGATAGGTAGATAAGGTGATTAAGAAGACATATTGAATACTTGCCTATATTAGTCAAGGAGAAAGTGAGGTCTGCAGATGCTGGAGATCAGAGCTGAAAATGTGTTGCTGGAAAAGCGCAGCAGGTCAGGTAGCATCCAAGGAACAGGAGATTTGATGTTTCAGGCATAAGCCCTGAAGAAGGGCTTATGCCCGAAACGTTGAATCTCCTGTTCCTTGGATGCTGCCTGACCTACTGTGCTTTTCCAGCAACACATTTTCAGCTTTATTAGTCAAGGCATTGAAAGAAGAGCAAGAAGATTAGGATGGAGCCATATATATCATTAATTAGGCCACATCTAAAAGAACTGTGTTCAGTTCTCATCATCACACAATAGGAAGGATGTGATTGCTTTACAGAAAGTGCAGAGGAGATTAACCAGAATGTTGACTGGGCTGGAATGATTAATCTATGAAGAGATGATATAGGGGATGATTGTTTTCCTATGAACAGAGAAGACCAACGGGTGATCTGATTGAGGTGTACAAAGTTCTGAGAAGCACAGACGGAGTAGATAGGGAGAAACTTTTCCCCTTGGTGGGGAAGTGGGGGGGGGGGGGTTCAATAACCAGGGGGCACATTTTTATGGTAAGGATCGGAGGTTTACAGGGGATTTGAGGAAAACAAATTTCACACAGAGAACTAAACATATCTGGAACTTGCTACCTGAAAGTGTCTTAGAGGCAGGAACCTTCACAGCATTTAAGAACTAATTAGCTGCGCCCTGAAAATGCCATAGTAGTGAAGGTTACAGGCAGTGTTGGGAAATTAGATTTGAATAGATGGATGTTTGCTCAACAGTGTAGACACAATGAGCTAAAGGGCCTCTTTCTATCCGGAAATAAAAACTCTATGACAGTCAACACAATGACCTGATTAGATGGCAATGCTAGGTCTTTGGTGATATTTTAACAGCCTACTAGGCAGAATATCTTTGTGGATACTTCCCTTAGTAAAATCTGCAGGATCAGAACACAAGACCCAGAAAGATAACACTATAACAAGCTTTCCCCTCCGTGAACATAATTCTGAGCAGGCGAGCCTTTTACGTGTCCAAGTCAGTCTCTGGCTGCCTGGTATGTTGAATACACCCAGAACCTGAAAGCCACATTAGTATGCCTGTTCAGAGAAGACATTGTCATGTATGGTGTGGCAATGCAAAGGAACGAATGAGTCAGTGAAGTGAATGAAAATTAAAAAGAAAGAAAGATTCTAATCATAAACAAAAGGTAGCAATTATTTGAGCTTCCTTGGACTACTCACTTTCTCCCTTACCTGCTCCCAGGTATTTAAAAAAATTATTTGTTGAAATGAGAGTATTGCTGGCAAGGAGAGCATTTATTGCTTTTTCCCTAATCGTGCATAAGATGGTGGTGAGTCACCCTCTTGAATTGTTGCATTCCACATGGTGTACTTGTATTAGTATTGTTAGGTAAGGAGTTCCAGGAATTCTATTCTGCAATATTGAAGGAACATTGATACAATTCCAAGTCAGGATGGTGAGTGACTGAGAGGGAGTTTCCCATGGTAGTGCTCCAATGTGTCTACTGCCCTTATTCTTCCAATTGCTAAAGATTACTGGTTTGTTGGGTGCTGCTGAAAAAAATCTTGGTGAATTACTGTAGTGCGTCTTGTTGAAGACACAGACTGCTATCACTGTGCACTGGTGCCAGAAAGAGTGAATGCTTGGGGTAATAAATGGGATGCTGATCAAGCAGGTTGCTTTCTTTTGGATGGTATTGAAGGAAAGTGGAAAGTATTCTGTCACATTTCTGATTTATGCCTTGTAGAAAGTGGCTGCTGTGTTGGGGAGTCAAAAGGTGAGTTACTTGATCCAGAATTCCCACCTCTGTTCTTGTAACCATAGTACCTGCATGGCTAGTCAACTTATGGTTTTGGTCAATGGTAATATCAATGGCAAATGACATGGAATTCAGTGAAGGTAATGCAGAGAAATGTTAAGAAATGTTAGTCTAGATTCTGTCATTGGACATAGTCATTGCTCAGCATTTATGTAGTCTGAGCACTGTTCGTCAATAATGTTACACTAAACTGTGTGGCTAAATGTGCACAGAGTGACTCCAAGATTCCACACATGATCATTGGCTTCAACATGCCAATCATGGCATTTTCTTCTCATTCCAGCAGTTGGCAAAAAAATTGGAGGGGCTACTGCTTGCCACTTATTTGTATATTACTGAACATTGTTCAGGAGTTTTGAATTTGGGAATGATCTGCTTCATAGATGTTACAGAGAGAAATAAAAAAGCATTTGACCTTCCTGCAAATGTTATCCTTCTTTTTTTGGCTTGCATGCTATTTTTCTTTGCGATCGGGCCCTCAGTTCAAAAGATAGACATTTTTCTTTCCAGGTGCTCCTGCAGCATCACGTCCAAAGCTGTTCAATTATCTTACTACAATCGTTTTTCTCTCAATGTAGTGGATGTGCTGAAAGTAAGCAACAACCCTTTATGTACTGCTTAACTTGGTATTTTAACATCTGTCCCTGATGAACTTAGACTGAGTCATATACCACAATTATTTACATTATTCTGTAAGGTCTGCTGAGTTCGCTATAATGGCACATGCAATAGTCCCTGTGTAACAGCAGCCATATTCCTAATCACTCCTAGGATGGAAAAGCTATCAGTGTTGCACATATTGTACATGCCATCCAAGAACTATTGTTTTATTTCCTCACGTGAGCATCTATCACTGAGCCAACATCTAGGAAATTTATACAAGATACACAAATCCTTTGTAATAAAGTCAATCAACAACTCTGCCTAAGATTCTTGACAAATGAATGCAGTCTTTCCATCACCAGCATTGCTCCTAATGCTCTCATATAATTGATATGCTGTGATAAATGTCAATTTATAGCTCTTGGTTATATAAGAGGTTCAAATTCCACCTCTTGTTGCAAAGGTCACGTTAAAAACTTTGAAATAGAGTGTAGTATGCTTTAATTATTGCTTGACTTTAGGATATATCTGAGTATACATCTTGTGTTGAATTTGTCCATTAGAAAAAGGCAGACATATGCAGATAAGTACATTAATGGTCAACTTAATTGTGTAGGAATGGTATGTTAGCTGAGACACCAGCATATTCCTGGAGATTAACTAGCTGAGAGAGAATGTTCTCCAGAGTTGAGTAAAGGTAGGGATAGAACTAAATTCAATTCGTTTCTGTCTGTCAAAAAGACTTCTGCCTTGCACATTATAATAGAAATGCATCTTGTTGCAATACAAAAAAAGAGATCCAGGGGAATGGTAAAATGTGTTATCTTAGACCTGGCAGTTGTCTGCAATCAATTGCATTGTTAAAGGCAGCCTTTTCAAATTTAAATCCCTCCTAATCTCATATCAACTGAAAGGTAGGGATCCAGAAATTTCCCTTCTGTTGTCAGTGTGAAAGTGACAGGAAGCATTTTAAATCATTACGAGACACAGAATCTTGAATGTTTCTCTAAATGGTTTTCTTCTCTGCCATCAATTTAGACTGTATTGAGTTACCCAATATTCTTGAAAATTAAATTCAAAGTGATGGAAATTTAAAGAAAGTATCTAGAATCAAAATTTTCTCTTCTGCTTAACTTAGATCAAATGTTGCAAATTTTATCAGTTTTCTGCAAAAGTTGACTGGTTCATAGCTCTGAACAAGTACTCATTGGCCTGGTTATTTACTCCAGACCCTGAAGATAGTCATTACAAATATCATGAGATGTGAATAGTCATTTGGTAGTACAGAATTTGCAAAAAAAAGGATACATTTTAACAAAGCTTTCTTCTTGCAGTCATCAAGACATTCACAAGAATACCACTCTAAAGTGAAATAAAATTTATTGCTGTATAAAAAGACATGGAGAATTCACTCTAGATAATGACGGGGACAGTTAACTACAAAGCTTTGAATACAGTAAAAGCAGGTAGGTTGACTCTAAATGGCCAATGTTTTGTCCTGAAAAATGAATGGGAGAATGCTCTCACCTATTTTGTTCAGCTGAAATAGGCATAATAGGTGTAAATGTGTTTTCCTATCTGCAAAGAGCAGAACCCTGTATTAATTAATATATGTAGTGTAATAACTTTTTATGGAGAAAATGAGGTCTGCAGATGCTGGAGATCAGAGCTGAAAATGTGTTGCTGGAAAAACGCAGCAGGTCAGGCAGAATCCAAGGAACAGGAAATTCGACGTTTTGGGCATAAGCCCTTCATCCTGTTCCTTGGATGCTGCCTGACCTGCTGCGCTTTTCCAGCAACACATTTTCAGCGCTAATAACTTTTTATGCTGTATGAGAAAGGTGTGCCCACTCCACCTCAGATTACCGTGGAATGGGTATGGTATTACTAAAATTTGAGAATTGAGTGAAGTTAGCTATTTCATGTTGTTACCATGCAGCAGAGGTAGAAGGAGGGTTGCCACAAGTAGATGCTGCCAACAAACTGACAAGGCATCCTGATATCACACAAATGAGTAATGTGGTATATGAATTTCAAAGCTGATGTAATGCTATATAAAGCATATATCCTAAAAACTGGCAGATTGCATCAAAGAGTGTGTCCATTCAGCTGTTCAGAACAAACCAATGCTTGGAAGACAAAGCAGGACCAAACATTACTTTCGATCCCATGTTTGGATAACATTTGTGAAATAATTCAAAGTATGCTAAGAATTATGCTAACAACCAATTATGATTATCAGTCGGGCTCCGTGTGCTGCACATGCACATAGTGGAAACTACAATTACAACCCACTGGGGTCGTGTGTTGGAAATTAAGTCCCAGTATTCCTGGTGTCATCACAAATGTGAAACTCTGATTAAATCACCTGATTACACAATTAAGAGAAGAGCAGCCAACATAATCAAAGACCTTTGCCACCTAGGTAACACAGTCTTCTACCCTTTTCCATTAGGCAGAAGATACAAAAGTTTGAAAACACATGCAAACAGATTCAAGAACAGCTTCTTCCCCACTGTTATCAGGCTTTCGAATGGACATTTCAAATATTAAAGTTGATCTTTCTCTGCACCTTCTCTGCAGCTATAACTCTATATTCTGCATTCTGTTCAATTACTCAAATGTATGTATGTAAGGTTTGATTTGTCTGGAAAGCACGCAAAAGAGATTTAGGTGCTTTCACTTTGTCCACATACAAAGCTGTGCCTACATTCCTAGAAGCCAATTATGAAATTGTTATTATGCAGAGCAATTCTGAGCTCTCACAACTCATCTAGATTGGAAAAAATAGCAATCAAAATACTCTGGGCAAAACTGCCTTGAACATATGCTCACAGACCAGATGCATCTAGCATTCTTATCTCCTTGGAGAAGACAACTCTCCAAATATAACTCACAATGAATTCCGATAACTCATTTCTAAAACAATAACATCTGCTTCCACAAACTCTTTAGTTTAAGGTAGTGTATTTTTCAAATGTTGTAGCTTATAGTCCAAAAATAAAAGTTATTTATTGGGATCAAAAGTAATGTTTGGTCCTGCTTTGTTTTCCAAGCATTGGTTTGTTGTGAACAGCTGAAAGGACACACTCTTTGATGCAATGTGCCAGTTTTTAGGATATATGGTCTATCTACTAGCATTTCATCAGCTTTGAAATTCACATACCACATTACTCATTTGTGTGATAGGCTGAATGGCTTGTCAGTTTGTTGGCAGCATCTACAAGTGGCGATCCTCCTTCTACCTCTGCTGCATGGTAACAACATGAAATGGCTAACTTTGCTCAATTCTCAAATTTTAGTAATACCTGATCCAACTAGGGTAATCTGAGGTAGAGTGGGCACTCCTTTCTCATATAGCATAAAAAGTTGTTCCATAAGACCATAAGACATAGGAGTGGAGGTAAGGCCATTCGGCCCATCGAGTCCACTCCACCATTCAATCATGGCTGAAGGGCATTTCAACTCCACTGACCAGCATTCTCCCCGTAGCCCTTAATTCCTTGTGACATCAAGAATCTATCAATCTCTTCCTTGAAGACATTTAGTGTCCTAGCTTCCACTGCACTCTGCGGCAATGAATTCCACAGGCCCACCACTCTCTGGCTGAAGAAATGTCTCCGCATTTCTGTTCTGAATTTACCCCCTCTAATTCTCAGGCTGTGTCCACAGGTCCTAGTCTCCTCGCCTAACGGAAACAATTTCCTAGCGTCCACCCTTTCCAAGCCATGTATTATCTTGTAAGTTTCTATTAGATCTCCCCTTAATCTTCTAAACTCCAATGAATACAATCCCAGGATCCTCAGCCGTTCCTCGTATGTTAGACCTACCATTCCAGGGATCATCCCTGTGAATCTCCGCTGGACACACTCCACTGCCAGTATGTCCTTCCTGAGGTGTGGGGACCAAAACTGACACAGTACTCCAAATGGGGCCTAACCAGAGCTTTGTAAAGTTTCAGTAGCACAGCGGTGCTTTTATATTCCAACCCTCTTGAGATAAATGACAACATTGCATTCGCTTTCTTAATCACGGAGTAAAAAGTGAGGTCTGCAGATGCTGCTGATCAGAGCTGAAAATGTGTTGCTGGTTAAAGCACAGCAGGTCAGGCAGCATCCAAGGAACAGGAAATTTGACATTTCGGGCCAGAGCCCTTCATCAGGACTCAACCTGCATGTTTACCTTTAAAGAATCCTCGACTAGCACTCGCAGATCCCTTTGTACTTTGGCTTTACGAATTTTCTCACCGTTTAGAAAGTAATCCATGCTTGTATTCTTTTTTCCAAAGTGCAAGACCTCGCATTTGCTCACATTGAATTCCAGCAGCCATTTCCTGGACCACTCTCCCAAACTGTCTAGATCCTTCTGCAGCCTCCCCACTTCCTCAGTACTACCTGCCTGTCCACCTAACTTTGTATCATCGGCAACCTTCGCTAGGATGCCCCCAGTCCCTTCATCCAAATCGTTAATATATAATGTGAACAGCTGCGGCCCCAACACTGAACCCTGCGGGACACCGCTTGTTCCCCTTTGCATTAGTATTTTGTGTAAATCTAGCTGAAGTCAAAACAAAAAAAGTTTTGATAGATGTGTCTTTTTTTTCAGCATTACATGCTAATTAGATTGGAAACCCATAAGTGGTATATTGAAATTAACCACAGATATGTTTTAACTTTTTTAATAAGTTTCCCACCTGTCTGTCAGTCTGGGTCCTGTTGAGCAGGGCAACAACAAGGATATATCTGACATTGACAGCCGTAGGGTTAATGAGGGAGGTGCTTAATTTGGACATTAGAGGAAGGAGGAATGAATGAAACATCATAGAGGGATAGATGGGGGGGATGATGAGTTAGATATTTTCTTGGGGCAGTGAATAGTGAGTTAAAGCAAGGTTAAAGGTTACATAATTTCATACAAATAAACTCTGGGGACTAGAAGAAACACTTCAGTCTCTTCTTATCCACAAGCAATGGAATATAGGATTGCACCTGTTCAGACTGATCCTTTCATAGCTTTTTTTCCTTGGATGGATATTCTTGCCTGAGTATCCATAATCTGTGAATTAGAAATCTTACTGATACAGAGATGTAAAACCTCCGCAACAGATATCAGCAATTGAGCCAACTATAAGAACAGACTGAAAGCTAAAGTGGGAAGGTTGGAGGAGATGGATTGGAAATTTTATTTTTCCCATCCACTACAGCACATCCATGTTTTAGAATTAAGATTCCCTGCATTGTGTTATATGTGAAGTTCTATGTATGACAACAAATTTTTCTCAAAATTGTGAACAAATATTCAAATTCAGAAATTTCCAATGCCTATTCTCAGAGATATTAAATGAAATGTATCTTGTACAGTCTGAGAGATTCATCATTGCTGAAATTGATCTTCAGGCAGCAGCACATCAGCATCTGTTAAGTTTATTTTCCATTGACTTCAATAGAATAGCAGTAAAGGAGGAATTGTAAAGTAGTCTAACAATTTGCACTGTTTCAAAGGGCCAATTACACCCACATATGAGTTGATTTGTCAAAATAACACTTGAAGAGTAGCCACCTTCATCTGAAGACTCAAGGATTGGGGAATTGTAAACAAGGCATCAATGCACTCAGAGCCATTCTTTCAGTTTCCCAGGAAAAAACATTTTTCAAGTTATATTGTGCTTGGTGCATGTATTAACCTCACTACAGGTTGTAGAATTATTTAAAATAAAGAAACTCTGCCCTGCTGAAGGTGTAATATTGTTCTGTTGTGCAGCTTTTCATTTACTGAGCACACAAAAAAAGGACACTTAAAGTCTTCAAAATCATTTGATTTAAAATTTTAGCACTTAAGGATAGGCTGCATTAATTGTGAGGCATTCATTTTAAATTGTTTAAACAAACCGTGTATTGTTACCATGCATTTATTTTCCTGCTGCTTACTGCAGTTTTTCTGCAATTTATTAATGCTTTGGTGAAACATTTTACCCATCACCTGTTTCCACCTGCAGCAATAAATAGAGTATCAGCCTGAGCTTACAAATGTCTGACCAGGATTTAGAGGATAAAGAGGAGCTCTTGCATCAGATATTAAATTGGCTGTGTTAGCACCTAGGCAGCTGATGCCTGTGAATTCAGTAATTCAATACAGACAATAACTGTGAGGTCATGTTAGAAGAGACCTGTCTTCATCATCTGAGGTAAGAAGGAAAAGGCCTGAAATTGAAATGTCTGATGATTGTTTTGACCAGGTGAGGAAAGGTGGATTGGTTCTACCACTTTAAAACCTCCCCATTTGGTTGCAATAAAGTTTTAAGTTTACTCAGTATTCTTCTTCAATAAAAATGTAGTTAAGAATTTTTTACCTTAGCAGCAATGATGAAATAACAAAGTTTTCTTGAATTAGGAAGAGCATATTTATTATAAAATATACAGCCTTCTAGTAATAGGGAAGAATTTAACCTGCGACCATGGCTGGTGTTTGATTTCTGGCACTGTGAACAATAGAGAATAGTGTTTTTATTTTAATCTTCTCTCGATTTCTTGGTATTTGCTTACAGTCAGTGTATAATGGGCATGTCTTCTTGAGTGGCATAGAGAGACAGAAATGGAGAGAGAGTAAGGGCCTTTCCCAGCTTGTTTCAGTTTGGCAGCCGAAAGTTCATTTTTGTTCTCTTCAACAACCAGTTTCTTGAAATACAAGCTTGCTGTGTGTTCCATTATGGTGAAGATTACATTTTTAGTTCTTTCTAATTGTAGATAAGGTTCAGTCTCCAGCATGCAAACATTCTCATAAATCTGTAACTTAAGATAGGAAATGACAGCCTTTTTACACATTCCAGGGGACTTACTAGTTGGTTTCATTGCCTTGGGGAACGTTAATTTCAGTCTAAACTCTGAATTTCCTTCCCCCAAATTCTTTGTCTCACAAATTTTATTTTGTCTTTTAAAATAATTCAAAAAAATTCAACTTTTTGAGCAAGGTTTTGCTCATTATCTCTTTATGTGCCTTAGTGTCAAATTTTCCTTGATAATGCTCCTGTGAAGCATTTAGAAGAATTTTGGGAAAGAAATTGAACTCGGGTCTCTAGTGCTATGAGGCAGCAGTGCTAACCACTGTGCCACCATGCCGCCCTGTCCTGACTGAAGCTTTGCAATTGCCTTCAGTCAAGTGGAGTTCCCCAAGTTCAGTCTGACTGATGAGGGTGCCCACTTCAATCAGAATACCCTGAAACTCATATACTTCACTTGCTGCATTTTCCAACGATAAAGCCAGTTGTGATGCAGCTAGTCGGTACTTTTGTATGGTTACATTATTAATTCGCATCCTAAAAGGTTTCTCAGTATCTCATGAAGAGTTAAACCACAGTCACATGCTTCTACTAGTTGTCTCAACCCAGTCAAAAATCCTGATGTGGATTCCCCTGGTTCTTAGATTGCCGAGTTAAACCAATAGCATTTCAGAATTAGAAGAGGCTTGGGGCTTTAATATTCCTCAACTAAATCCGTCAACTCTTCAAAGGTTTTAGCATCTGGTGCCTCAGGGAAAGTTAGGCCCCTAATAACTGAAAAAGCTGCAGATCCATAAACTGTCAGGAGAATTACTCGTTGCTTTTCATTTGCCCCAATGGCATTTACCTGGAAAAAATAACACATTCTTTCCACATACTGGGCCCAGTTTTCAATGGTACGATCAAATGAGTCAAGCTTCCTAAATAATGATATGATGCCAAAGATGCTTACCCCAACTCAAAGCTGACTGTTGCAAGTGAATTTCTTTAGGACTGTGCTTTACTCTTGCTGCCCACTGAAATAAGTCCATGGAGACTGACATCCTGTCACCAAGGTACCCCTTATTTACATGTGGAATGTCCTTGACACCAATCCAGCTTCCTCAGAGTGACAGAATGTCTTACACTTTTATTCTTATCTGTCAGCCAGGACTTCCTGAATAGACCAGATGAACTGACATTTTTACAATTACTACACTAGTAATTCCACTTATTTTCAATTCATGTTTACCAGTCATTTTTGATTGCTGAACAGGGGCTAGATAAGACAGACTTATCTTTTCTGCCTCTCTTTCTGAATTATTTTTGAAACACTTTCATGCATTGCATTGAAGTGCAGGAGTCAATTTGACTTAAAATAAAATTAACTATAATTTGATTTGATTTAATTTACTAGCATGTAAACAGATGCTTGACTAAAATTAATAAGCTAAAATTTAATTCATGTCACTGGATCATCCTGATTAAGTTGAATTATGCCTGCATATCAACATCTTTATGTGGTGGAAAAAACAATTTCTTCATTGAATTTCACAACAAGACTCATTTGTGAGTGCTTTGTGCTTTTTGCTGCCTAGTAACTGGGGACCTGCAAACGTGTGAACTTTGCGGGCACAGGGAACACAATCACGTCCAAATGATGTGGGTAGTAGGCAAACTTTGTGCTGCCTGCTCATCTCCATGAACAGTACATGCAGCCAATCATAAGCATTCTTCACAGTGACTGCATACTTAGCGAGAGGCCCAGGTTTGTGCAACATGGGCACAAGTTAAAGATTGGCTTGAAAAGTTGTATTCCATCTGCATTTTATTAAATGAGTTAAAACTTTCAATAGGATTGCTTTTTAATTTGCTTAAGGGGCTGAAAGTATTTGTGGAAGAGACTTTTCCAGAAAGAAGAATGAAGAACAATAGACCCACAGAGCAGACTGAAAGCTTTCAGGTTATTTGATGTAGCACTTGGAGGCCTTGGTGATGAGATAGAGATTTCATAGTTCTATTGAGGATGTGGAGGATCTCTAAGCATATATTTTAAAAGAATGAAGCAGGTAGCTATGCAGGTCAGCTCATGGAGCCTGGCCACAAGGATCTAGTTGAGTTGCTGGAAGATATGACACCTACATGATTGATCAAGGTCAGTGAACACTCTTTGCCAACCCATCTACTTCTCAATTCACCAAAAACATAGGAAATCTAGGAACTTTATAGAAATTACAATTTCTAAGAATCAGATCACACCTAACACTAAAATATTTCACCTCGTTTTCACACAACTGCTGTAAGCCTCATATCCACATCTTTTGGTTTCCAAAATATCAGAAGAATATAAGCAATATTGACATAATCAGCACATATTGTCTTTGAGCTCATTCTGCTGTTCAATAGGATGATGGCTGATCTTCTAGCTCAACCCCTCAACTCCACTTTTTCACTCATTCCCTCTATATTCCTAGATCCCACGAGAGATCAAAAATTCACTCAGCCAAACATTGAATTTGCTCAACAATGGAGTATTTGCAATCTGCTTGGGTAGAGAATTATTTACTCAGCCTGACACTATAAGCAGCCATCTGCATTCCACTAGTGCAGAAATTCAGTGACCTCGGGTGGTGCCATCCTCACCCTCACCACATTTCAGTGATTACCTCATCCTAGATGCTCTTAGGGGGGAAGGTTTTTAGGAGCTGCCATTTCTTTGTGCATTGAGCTTCTTCTCTCTGCTGCCTCTTTTCATTGTCCATGTAATGGTGCAGCCCAAGAGAGAATTGCTACCATCAGAAATGAGAGCAAATTTTCTGTTGCGAAGCTTCTATACTCTACTCTGTTAGGACCTGTGTGGGCTCCTCCAGCAACACAGCAGATAGTGCTTCTTTAATCTCTGAAGAAGATAAAGAAAGTTTTATTTTCACGGTGATGCCTTTAAGTAGTGCAGGGACAGAGACCATGTACATCCGAAAACATGCATGGCTGTATGTATTTAAAGGAAACATGAACAGGATTTGCAGGGAACAAAACAGCAGATCAAGTGTTTGCATAGCTTGAAACACTGATAGATTTTGCACTCTACCTGCAATCCAGCTCCTTCTCTGTGTCACTACTCCAACACAGGGATTACTGTGGGCTGTGCTTGAAGTCAATGGAGGAAACACTATGGTTTTGTTTTAATCCCGAACTCACCTTGGGCTGAAATCAGCAGGGTCATGCAGATGCATTTGCAACCATACAGTCTTCCAGCCCTGAATAAGAATATAACACCTATTGTCCCTGTGCCAAGTCTTTGAAAGCATGGTCCAAGTAGTCACCCTAATATATCCACATAGCCCTGTAAATCATTTCTGTTGGAATGATTATGTCAACCTACCATTGTATTGTTTTGTCTTCTCTTCATATGAATGAGGAAATGCAGCAATTCAAATTTAAGTCAACCCTTCCATGACATGTATATTTGGTGACTGCATCTTGCAATTGTTCATCCATTCTAAGTCATTTCACTAACACATTCCAGAGTGTCCCATGTATAATACAGGTAGTTCTTGGATAAAGCATGCTTCGGCAGCACAATTTGGCAATAATGTTGCTGAAGAATTAGGGAACGGTATTTTTGAGAATGCTTATCTCTGTTCGCAGTAGTGCACTTCCAGCAGGGATCGATTCACGTGCTTCGTTCTGTGCATGCACTGATGTCAGCACTGGTCTTTGTGACCTTCTGTGCATGTGCAATATAAGCTGCCGACAGAGCAGCTTTCTGTGAGAAATACTGTGCAGAGAGCAGCTTGTATAAAATTTACTTTTTTTTCATTAATAGATATGTTCAATCTTCATTCAGGCTGTGCTATATATTGTGTTAAGCTTTTGGGTGATTTTTGAGTGATCATGAGTGATATATTTTACTGGTCTGCCCAACCCCACTTTTCCCATAGGTCCCATTATTTATATTAATATTTTATACAAAGCAAAGTTCCGCTAGAACGAATTATGGTGTTACAGGAGAACTACCTGTACATAAATTTGGAGAATCATCACCAGCAGTTAGCCAGGAGGTATTACTTTTGTTCTGCACTCCTGAATGAGTATTTAATTGAACCACAAAAGTTTGTTTTGAAAACTCAAAATAAGTTCATGACTATTCTTCTTAATCTTCCCTTCAAAGACTTTATTCTTTTAAAATGTAATATAGAATTAACCTATCACCATATTTTTCTATTTATATTCTTTTTGTGCTGCCAGGTAGCATTGGATTTTTATCCAAGTTTGACCAACATTTTAAAATTTTTTCATCCACTTTTTGAAAAGACCATTTTATCTCATGACTAATAGTCCAATGTGAATTGTGTAAACTTATTCATACAGAGTGTTTTATATAATTAGAAGGAGGCCTTTATCCTCTCTCAAAATGTATTGCATTTGTATTCATGCATGTAAGGTAACATCACATAAATCTACCAATTCTTATTCATATTAATTGCCTTAGAACATAATTGCTGCAAAGACTGGCTGGATGTATTCCAAAAGGTAAAGAATGGGATAGTTTAAAAATTGCTTTTCAAATTGCACCTTTTTTGGGAGCAAATTTCCTGCAGTTTAGCCCCAATGCAAAATAAGGAGCAATCTGTATTATAGACTTTTTATGTGCCCACAAAACTCAAATTTAAACACATAATACTGAACAAAAATACAGTTTGATAAGTAGCAGAGTGGAATACCCTTTTAATAATCTACCGCAAGCATTGACACCAGAAGGTTAATCTTTATGTGCACACAATGTACTATTCTTAATTATATCCTATTCTCTCTGAGGAGTGACTTCAATACAAAATATTAACTGCTCCCACCCCCGCTGGGTCCTAAATAATATGGGAGGATTTGAACTCATTCTTTTCACAAAAAACAAAATGCATTTCGCTTTTGTACCACTGTACTTGAACGTCACTACAAGCTTCACATAACAACAAAAGTCCTTGAAGTCACAAACTCAAAAAGCATCAAAGAATTATCACAAAACTGGAGTCAGTGGGAAGCACGGGAAAATCTCTGCGCTGGTTGTAGACATCATTAACCCAAAGGAAGGTGGTTTCAGTAGTTGAAGGTTAGTAATCTCTGCTCCAGAGTATAACTACGAGTTCTACATGATAGTGTCCTTGACTCAACCAGCTTCAACAGCTTCACCAATCCTTCACACCGCCTCAAGGTCAGATGGAGGGATGTTCACTGATAAATGTGCACTGTTCAGCACCATTTGCGACTCTTCAAACACTGAAGAAGTCTCCGTCCAAATGCACCAATAAAAGGACAACATCCAGGGTTGGGCTGGCAAGTAACAGTCACATGACACAAATACCAGGCAATGACTGTATCCAACAAGAGAAAATCAAACTATTGCCACTTAACATGCTTAACATCCTGGGAGTTATCAATGACTAGAAGCTGAACTGGACCGGTCAAATAAATAAAGTGGCTCCAAGATCAGGTCAGGCTAGGAATCTTGTAATGAATTGCTCACCTTCTGATTCCCCAAATCATCGACAAGGCACAAGTCAGGAGTGTGATGAAATACTCCCCATCTGCCTGGGTAACTGCAGCACCAACAATATTCAATAAGTTTGACACTGTCTAGAAAAAAGTGGAGTGCTTGATTGACACCTCATCCACGAACATTCACTCACTCCATCAGTGTGTTCTGTCAACAAGCTGCTCTGCAGAAATTCATCAAAGTTCCTTAAACAACAGCTTTCAAACACTTGCCTACTTCCATCTAGAAGGTCAAGGGCAACAGACACATGGGAACAGCACCACCTGCAAGTTCCGTTCCAAACACTCACCATCCTGACTTGGAAATATATCACCATTTCTCTAGTGCCACTGGGTCAAAAACCCAGAATGCCCAACATAATGGCATTGTTGGTGTACCTACATTAAATGGACTGGGTGGTTTAAGAAGGCAGCTTACTTTCTCAATGGCAACAAGAGACAAGCAATAAATACTGGTCACATCCCATCAGTGAATGAAAAACAAATTGGAAGGAAAACATTTCTGATTGAAAGTGTAAGGAGAGATGCATTTATACATTGTGGTCTTCTGCTTTGTCATAGTCATGTGCTTCTGTTGTAACTATTTCCCATGTGTCTGTTGCCCTTGACCTTCTAGATGGAAGTAGGCAAGTGTTTGAAAGCTGTTGTTTAAGGAACTTTGATGAATTTCTGCAGAGCAGCTTGTTAACAGAACACACATTAGATAGAGTAGCCATAAAAGCATATTTCATGAAATATCATGCCAGAAATACCTAGCTGAAATTATTTTCTGAGCTGTAGAACAGGAAACAACAAGGAAAAGATTTGAACAGCAGTCTGCTACTTTGAATTATTGGGTGAATCAGGAAGGTTGTGAAAACTTCAGTGACTAGTGTTGTGACAATGAAAAGTGATACAAGGCAGAGTTGGAATTTTTTACAATCTCAGGGGCAAAGTTATGACATAGTTACAGAAAGAATTATCACAAAACTGGAGCTTGAACAAATAAGAGTAGCAAATTAGTTGCAAGTGTTGGGAAAAGAGTGCTATAAGGTGTATTGCACCCCAGATCTCACCGAGGAGCAGAAAGACTGACTGGAGAAATTTTGAAGGCCTTGAAGACACATCTTGAACTCCTTGTTAATGTTATTTAAAATAGTATAAGTTCAGCATCAGAGGTCAGTGAGAGAGGAAGAATATTGATCAGCTCTAAGATGGCACTGATATATCTTACTGATACTGTGATTTTAGGCAACTGAAATATGCCCTTATCAGAGACAATGTTGTCTTTGGCCTAAACGATCCTGCTGTGAGATCACATCTACTGAGAATAGAGAAACTTAGTCTTAAGATATCTATCAACCTGTGAAGAAGCTCTTAGGTAGTCAACATCAATAAGAGACTTTTAATGGGAGAACAGATCCAAAAGATATTCCAACCAAACAGAAAGAATACATTTTAAAAAGGGGGAATATTTGTGGAAGGACCAGCAGAAAGACAAGGCCACAGTATTGGTTGCAAATATTACATCACCATCTATACACATGACCTCTACAATTGGGCAACAGATGTGTGAGAACACCATCACCTGAAAGTTCCTCTTCAAGCCACACACTACCCTGACTTTTAACGACATTGCCATTCCTTCTCTGTCACTGGCTTAAAAACCTGAAACAGGATTGTATTCATACTATGATATTGTAGCTTTACATTAAGATGACTCACCACCACTTTCTCAAGGACATTAAATTCTAGTTGAGCCATTGATGCCCACACCTTGTGAAAAAAATAAAAAGCAGTATTAATAATTATGTAGGCATGTCATCTCAAGATTGAATATTGACATTGCAACTGCTAAAGTGTTGTCAGGCTCAGGCATTTGCCAGGAGAGTGACAGTGTTAATGGGTACGAAGGACAATTTAAGGGCTGGACAGAGACAATAACTAATGTGACCAACTGGATTGGTAATTGAATAGATCTCAGTTACAGTTTAGTTAATGAAGTAATTGACCTATTGATGGCAAGGTTAAAAAATATATGGTCATAGGATATCATGTAGTCTACAGTGTGACAGTAAGGCAGAAAATGTATGAAGTCAGATCTCCATTTAGATCTCACTATCTAAATGGAGTCAAGTTAGGTAAAGAGGAAGTACAACGAGATCTAGGTGTTCTTGTACATTAGTCAATGAAAGCAAGCATGCAGGTACAGCAGGCAGTGAAGAAAACTAATGGCATGCTGGTCTTCATAACAAAAGGAATTGAGTGTAGGAGCGAAGAGATCCTTCTGAAGTTGTACAGGGCACTGATGAAAGCACATCTAAAGTATTATGTGCAGTTTTGGTCTCTAAATTTGTGGAAGTACATTCTGGCTATTGAGGGAGTGCAGTGTAGGTTCATGAGTTCAGTGTTGAAAGATTGGAGTGACTGGGCTTGTATACACTTGAGTTTAGAAGGATGAGCGGGGATCTGATTGAGACATATAAGATTATTAAAGGATTGGACACTCTGGAGGCAGGAAGCATGTTTCCACTGATGGGTGAGTCCAGAACCAGAGGACACAGTTTAAAAATAAGGGATAGGGCCATTTAAAACAGAGTTGAGGTGGAATTTCTTCACCCAGAGAGTAGTGGATATGTGGAATGCTCTGCCCCAGAAGGAAATAGAGGCCAAGTCTCTGGATACTTTCAAGAAAGAGACCGAAAGAGTTCTTAAAGATAATGGAATCAAGGGTTATGGGGGTAAGGCAGGAGCAGGATACTGATTGTGGATTATCAGCCATGATCATAATGAATGGTGATGCTAGCTTGAAGGGCCGAATGGCCTACTGCAAAACCTATTGCCTATTGTCCTATCCGGGGAGTTCAATGCTTATCCTATATTAAAAGGAAAGAAGCCAAAAAATGTTTTTAAAGACTTTCTTAAGTTTTGTTCTAGTTGCTTGGTGCCCAGTTCTGGGTAGGAAACAGGAAAATTCCAAATCCTGATTTGTCTTATTCGGAATAAAAATTCACTGATTTATTCACCATTGCTCAGCTTCAAATGTCCTCACAGTGTTTATAACTCACCATGATCTTTCTGCCAGGATTTTGCAGTCACTATCCAGGTGATTAATTTTTAATTCCTAGAAGTCTGGAACAATCCAGGAAGACTGGCAAACCTAGTTGCTGTATTGATTCAGACTGCAAATCTTCGATAGGACAATGTTCCATTGCATTAATATTAATGGAGAAAGGTAAATAATAAAGCAAAAGAGAAAAGCTATCTGGGTTTCTGGACCAGACCAAATAAATGAGCTTTGTGCATCCCTAGACCAAAGCTAACAAAGGAGCTTGTCTGACTCCATGAACCAGAGAGTCTCTTCATTCCTTTTGGCACTTCTAGAACAGCTGGCTTATTTGGTTGAATTTACATAGCTGTCACATGACACCTCTTGGGTAACATTTATGATGGGCTAAAATAGCCTGCTGTGATTTGGAGGTCCATTGAAGCAGAGGATGGTGAAACATACTGCACATCTTTACACTTTATTCTTGGCCTAGTTAATATATGTTTTTAGTCAAAATGCAATTGGCATGAGTGCATCAGTTGAACATACAAACAAGGAACAAGAGTAGGACACTTGGCCCTTCGAGCCTGCTCCACAGTTCAATCAGATCATGGCTAATCTGATTTTAACCTCAACTTAGCTTCCCTGCATAACCCCAATAATCATCCCTTTGGTAATCAAGAATCTATCTATCTTTGCCTTAAAAAATTTAAAGTTATTGAATTCATTGCTTTCTGAGGAAGACCCATAATCCTCTGAGAGAAATTTCTTTTTTCCTCATCTCTGTCTTAAATGGATGACCACTTGTTTTTAAACTATGATTCCTCATAATGGGTTCTGCCACAAAAGGTAACAAACTTTCCACATCAACCGAATTAAATCCCCATATAGGTCAAGCTCATCTAGCATTTCCTCATAAGGTAGTCACTCATTCTAACTATTAGTCTAGTAAATGAAAATAGAAATTGCTGGTGAAACATGTCTGGCAGCATCTGTGGAGAGAAAGCAGAGACAACACCCTGGATTCAATGACCTTTCTTCAGAATCTGAAACAATAACTCTGCTTTCTCTCCACAGGTGCTGCCAGGCATGCTAGGTTTCTCTAGCAATTTTGATTTGACTATATGCATCTTGGTTTATTGCATATTTGCAATGGTAGATCAGTCCAGCTATCAATTAAATGTGTTCCTAAACTTTTCCACCTATTTGTTTCAGACAAGGGAGATGAAAGCATAAGAGATGCGAAAGGGTGGCATGGTGGCTCAGTAGTTAGCACTGCTGCCTCACAGTGCCAGGGACCCAGGCTCGATTCCACACTAGAGCGATGGTCTGTGTGGAGTTTGCACATTTTCCTTGCGTCTGCATAGATTACCTCAGAGTTCTGATTTCTTCACACAGTCCAAAAATATGCATGTAGGTAGACTAGATTAGAGTGGTGCTGGAAAATCTAGACTCTGGTTTCCAACATCTGCAATCATTGTTTTTGCCTATATAGGTAGACTAGCCACGGCAAATTGCCTGAAATGTTCAGGAATGTGTAGATTAGGTGCATGAGCCATGGGAAATGCAGGGTTACAGGGAAAAGAGTAGGGAAATGGTCTTTGGAGGTCAGTGTGGATGTGTTAGGCTAAATGGCCTCTTTCTCCACTGTAGGGACTGCATTCTATGGAACTTCCAAGAATGTCTTCTGCTCCATTATTGAATCACGGAATTGTTGAGGTGCTGATAGATGCCCTTTGGCTCTTCTACACCAGCTCTCTGAGCATTTTGATTAGTGCCACTCTTCTGCTTTATCCCCATAACACTGTTTCTATTTAAATAATCATCCAATGTTCTCTGAAATGTCTCAATCTGTCTCTGTTAATATTTCCATGCAGTGCATTCCAGATCTTAAAAAAAAATTTCATCTTGTCATTTGTTCCTTTTGTTAAACATTTTAAGATGTATATCTTGGTTCTTGATCCTCTTATAAATGGGAACAGTTTCTACTGATTCTGCCCAGACTCCTTATGAATTTGAAAACTTTCTTCAAAACTCTCCTTATCTATCTGGTCTCAGAGGAAATCATTCCCAAATTCTCCAATTTATCCTTAAAATTGAATATTCTCATTCCTGGAGCCATTCTCACAAACCTCTTCTGCATCCTCTCTAATGTATTTACATTCTTTCTAAAGTGTGGTGTCCAGATTGTACACATTAGTGCAGCTGAGGTCAAACCAGTATCTCACATAAGTTCAGTATAGCCTCCTTATCCTTGTACTCTGCCCAACTAATGAAGCCTGGAATACTGTATGAGTTATGAGCAGCTCTCTCTACCTGTTCTGCCACCAGCACATGTCCATCGATTGAGTGATTGATTTATTGCCACGTGTACTGAGGTATAGTGAAAAGCTTTGTTTACGAGCAGTATAAGCAGATCATAGTAAGTGAGGATGTACAGATCAAAAAGACTTAGAGGCATACAGATTACGTGGCACAGGGTGCGCTAGGTGAGATCAGCATTAGCAAAATCAGCATTATTTGAGGCTAGAGAGTCCATTCATCAGTCTAATAATGGCCGGGAAGAAGCTGTTCTTGAACCTGCTGATGCATGTTCAAGTTTCTGTATCTCTGCGTGATGGAAGTGTTTGTAGGAGAGCATTGCCGGGGTGCGATGGGTGTTT
The DNA here is from genome assembly GCF_020745735.1 of Hemiscyllium ocellatum. Taxonomy (NCBI): domain Eukaryota; kingdom Metazoa; phylum Chordata; class Chondrichthyes; order Orectolobiformes; family Hemiscylliidae; genus Hemiscyllium; species Hemiscyllium ocellatum. The sequence continues at coordinate 62,499,011 of NC_083412.1, read as the reverse complement.
GATGATGTTGGCAGCCTTTCTGCAGCAGCGAGCCGTGTAAATAGAGTCAATGGATGGAAGGTTGGTGATAGTCCGAGCTTTGCACACAACCTTCTGTAGTTTCTTATAAGAACATAAGAACATAAAAACTAGGAGCAAGAGTAGGCCATTCAGCCCTTCAAGCCTGCTCCAAGAAAATGGCTAATGTTTTCGTGGACTCAGCTCTACTTTTCTGCATTTTCATCGTATCCCTTAATTCCTTAATATTTCAAAACGTATCTACCTTCGCTCTGAAAGCAATTACTGAAGTAGCGTCAACTACTTCCCTGGGCAGGAAATTCCACAGATTAACAACCCTCTGGGTGAAGATGTTCCTTCTCAGTTCAGTTCTAAAGCTACTTCCTCGATCTTGAGGCCATGCCCCCTTGTCCTGCTTTCACTTACTAGTGGAAACATCCTATCGATGCCTATTTTTTCAATTCCCTTCATAATTTTATGTTTCTATGAGGTTCCCCCTTCATCCTTCTGAATTCCAATGAATATAATCCCAATCTACTCAGCCTCTCCTCAGAAACCAACCCTCTCGACTACGGAATCAACCTGGTGAACCTCCTCTGCACCCCCTCCAGTGCCAATACTTCCTTTCTTAAGTAAGGAAACCAAATCTGCAGCAGTACTCCAGCTGTGGCCTCACCAGCACCAGCTGTAACATTTCCTCACTCCTTTTAAACTCCACCCCTTTAGCAATGAAGGACAAAATTCCATTTGCCTTCCTAATTACTTGTTGTACCTGCAGAACAACCTTCTGTGATTCATGCACAAGCTCACCCAGGTCCCTCTGCATAGCAGCATGCTGCAACTTCTTACCATTTAAATAGTAATCTATTTTGCTGTTACTCTTACCAAAATGTATGACTTCACATTTACTAAAATTGTATTCTATCTGCCAGACCTTTGCCCACTCACTCAATGTACCCATGTTCCTCTGCAAAGTTTCGCCGTCCTCTGCACACTTTACTCTGCCACTCATCTTAGTGCCATAGCAAATTTTGACACTGTACATGTGGTCTCCAACTCCAAATCATTTATATATATTGTAAATAATTTTGGTCCCAAGACTGAACCCAGAGGCACACCACCAGTCACTGATTGCAAGACTGAGTAGCACTCATTTATCTCCACTCTTTGCTTCCTGTCAGCCAACCAATCCTCTGTCCACGCTAATACTCCACCCCAACACCATGCAGCAGCCTCATGTGCAGCACTTTGTCAAAGATCTTTTGGAAATCTAGGTATACCACATCCACTGGGTCCCTGTTGTCTACCTTGCTTGAAATGTCTTCATAGAATTCCAAAAGATCTGGAAAGCATGACCTGCCCTTCATGAACCCATGCTGCATCTGTACAATTGGACAATTTCTTTCGAGATGTCCTGCTATTTCTTCCTTAATAATAGACTCAAACATCTTCCCCACTACAGAGGTTAAGCTTACTGGTCTATAATTCCCCATCTTTTGTCTACTTCCCTTTTTAAACAGAGGCATCACATTTGTTATTTTTCAATCTGCTGGGACTGCCCTAGAGTCTAGTGAACTTTGGAAAATTACTGCTAGTTCACTTGCTATTTCTCCTGCTATCTCTTTTAGTACCCTGGGATGCATTCCATCAGGGCCAGGAGACTTACCTATTCTTAGTTTACCCAACACTTGGGCAGAGCAGTTGCCCTTCCAGAGCATTATGGACCTGGACAGTATACTCTCAATGATGCATCTGTGGAAATTGGCAAGGGTCCTTTTGGACATGCAAAATTTCCAGAACCACCTGAGGAAAAAGAGGCGTTGTTATGCCTTCTTGACCATCGCATTTATGTGGGTACTCCAGGATGGGTTGTCGGTTATCATCACTCTGAGGAACTTAATACTCTCCACACTCTCAACTTCCATTCTGTTAATGGAGATGGAGGCATGTCCTCATTTCTTTCTGAAGTCAATGATCAGTTCAGTAAAGAACTGATGTTGAGAGAGGGGTTGCTCTCATTGCAACATGTCACCAAACCCTTTATCTCCTTTCTGTATTTTGACTTGTCCTTGTTAGACATCTGTCCTACTACAGTGGTGTTGTCAGCGAACTTGTAGATGGCATTCATACAGTATTTGGCAACACAGTCATGGGTGTACAGGGAGTACAGTATGGGGCTGAGGATGTATACTTGGCGGGGGGTGGGGTGGGGCTCCAGTGTTGAGTGTTACTGTGGAGGAGTTGCAGCTGTTTATCTTCACTGATTGCAGTCTGTGGGTCAGAAAGTTGAGAATGCAGTTGCAGTGGGCGCAACTGAGACCAAGGTCACATAGTTTTTAGATCAGTCTGGAGTGGATAATGGTGTTGGAGGCAGAGCTGTAGTCAATGGGCAGGAATCTGACTTAAGTGTCCTTCTTGTCTAGATGTTCCACGGATAAGTGCAGGACTAGGGATAGAGCATTTGCTGTCAACCTGTTATGTCGGTAAGTAAATCGTAGGGCATTGAGGCAGGCTGGGAGACTGGAGTTGATTCCTGATGAAGAGCTTTTGCCTGAAATGTCAATTTTCCTGCTCCTTGGATGCAGCCTGACCTGCTGTGCTTTTCCAGCACCACTCTAAGCTAGACTCTGGCTTCTAGCATCTGCAGTCCTCACTTTTGAGGAGTTGATGTCGGCCAAGACCAACCTCTCGAAGCACTTCATGATAATTAAGGTCAGAGCCACTGGTTGATAGTTATTATGGCACATTGCATGTGCTTTCTTAGTAAATGGGATGACATCCAGGTCTCTCTGGTTTTGCACACCTTTAGAATAATGTGCTTATTAGATACTGTTTCTCCATATTCTTTGAACCAATCTATCGTCTTGTCAATGTTCTTTTGAAGTTATAGAGTCATAGTTATAAGATATACAATATGGAAACAGACCCTTTGGTCCAACCCGTCCATGCCAACCATACATCCCAACCCAATCTAGTTCCACCTGCCAGCACCTGACCCATATCCCTCCAAACTCTTCCTATTAATATATCCATCAAAATGCCTCTTAAATGTTTCAATTGTACCAGCCTCCACCACTTCCTCTGGCAGCTCATTCCATACACGTACCACTCTGTGTGATAAAGTTGCCCCTTAGGTCTCTTTTATATCTTTCCCCTCTCACCCTAAACCTATGATCTCTAGTTCTGAACTCCCCCACCCCAGGGAAAAGACTTTGCCTATTTACCATATCCATGCCCCTCATAATTTTGTAAAGCTCTATAAGGTCACACCTCAGCCTCCGACGCTCCAGGGAAAACAGCCCCAGTCTGTTAAGTCGCTCCCTACAGCTCAAATCCTCCAACCCTGGCAACATCCTTGTAAATCTTTTCTGAACCATTTCAAGATGTCATCGGAAGACATCTTTCCGATAGGAAGGAGACCAGAACTGCATGCAATACCCCAACAGTGGCCTAACCAATGTCCTGTACAGTTGCAACATGACCTCCCAACTCCTGTAATCAATACTCTGACCAATAAAGGAAAGCATACCAAATGCCTTCTATACTGTCTCCTCACACTTCACAATACTCCCAAGTTTTGTCTCTGTGTACACTGTGAAATTGTCCCCTGCACACCGAAGAACAAAGAACAAAGAGCAATACAGCACAGGCCCTTTGGCCCTCCAAGCCACGCTGACACATTTTGCCCTTCCATACAAAAACTGTCTTGAAATTCTCTATTCCCTTCCTAACCATGTATGCGTCCAGGTGCTTCTTGAATACTGCAATTGAGTCTGCTTCCACCACCTCCTCTGGCAGCACATAACAGGCACTCACCCACTTTATGTGCAAAATTACTACTACATTTGTTTTAAACTCCACCTGTGTCCCCTAGTAAAAAAAGTTTCATACTTTTCACTGTATCCATGCCATTCACAGTCTTATAACTTTTATCAGGTCGCCTCTTAACCTTCTGCATTTTAGTGAAACAAACCCAGTCTATCCAATCTTTCTTCACAGCTAAATTCCCCATACCAGGCTTGTTAAACCTTTTCTGTACCATCTCCAAAGCAACCACATCCTTCTGGCAGTGCGGTGTCCAGAGCTAGACACAATATTCCAATTGTGTCCTAACTGAAGCTTTATAAAGCACTAGCATAACTTGCCTATCCTTATACTCAATGCCCCTTCTAATGAAGGCAAGCATACTATAGACCTTTCTTACTACCTTACCTACCACCAAAATTTAAGACATTTATATATTCCAGGAAAAGCAAGGGTTTGAATACTGATGTCTGAGGAACTCCACTCCAAAACTTCCTCAATCTCAAAAATTGCAGGCTAACACTTTGTTTCAGTTTCCTATCATTCAGCCAATTTCATATTCATGTTGATACTGCCCTTTTGATTCCATGATCTATAACTTTCCTCATAAGGCTATTGAGTGGTTTTATATCAAATAGTTTTTGGAAATCCACAAACACCACATCAACAGTTTGGGTCTTATCAAACCTCTGTTAGCTCTTCAAAAAACTTCTAGCAAATTATTTAGGCATGATTTTAGTTAAAAATTCATGTTTTCAAACAAGGGTGTCATGTGTCCAGTCCTTCAGTAACACCCGTGAATCCACAGAAGATTGAAAGAAAGTTGTCAGTTCACCCACAATTTTCACTCTTACTTCCTTCAATATCCTTGGATGCATTTCCTCTGGTACTGGTACCTTATCAACTTAAAATATCAGCAGCTCATCCAATACATCCTCCTTATCAATTTTATACCCTCTGATTGACTAAGCTTTCTCCTCTGTCACCATGGCCTGGGCAGCATGTGCAACTCGGTTAAAAATATATGCAGAAGTATTAATTTAACACCTCAGTCACGCTCCCCCGACTTCATAGCTAAATGCCCGTCTTTGTCCCTAATCTGTGCCACTACTCATTTTACCACACTTTTATTATCCAGCTGTTTTTTGGCACCAATTCCATTCAGAGCAAGGCACGAGTGTAGATACATTAGCATCCTGAGGGATAGCATAGGGTTTTAATTGATTGCCACTGTTACTAGGCTGTTGTTCAGCATTTCTAATGGTTTGGGAGAATAGCCTATAGGATATCTGTGATTTCACTGAAGGCCTGATCCATTTGGTCAACATATCACAGACAGTAGACAGAGCTGAACACACTGGTAGGTGCTAGAGATTCTTACATGACATTAATTGAAGTTATTATATGCTTCAGAGTTGACTGCAGAGTTTCATTGCTGCAGTGCAGAACATCACACAGAACATCACTCTGATATATTTCTGTCGTGTAGTAAAATGCATTAAGCATTTTTTTTCTTTTAAAGGCTAATCCTAATGTCTGAGTACATTTCCTCAGCCATGTTGCATGTGGTCTGGTCTCCAATTGAGCTTTTTGCCAAATTGTCTTCCACTGGCATCTGCTCCTGCTCACTCAGGCTTGATGAATCACTGATTGTTAATCCCTCAAACTCGCTGTCCATGCAGAGAATTGACTTCTGAGCTGTGCATCAGTGAATGAGTGGCTATACAATGCACCTCTAGATTGTTGTACTGAGCATGTGGGTGAAAGTTAAATAGCAAAGGAAAAGATGAGAGTATGTCAGCTACATTATTCTGAGTGGCTTCCAGCCTGGCCATATTCAATACTGTGCACCTTCTCTCTCTCCAATTACATTGCTGGCAGCATGCTCTATTTATAGAGGCTGTGACTCCTCTAGTGCTTTTACTCACCATCCTGTTTTGTGCTAGCTTCTCTTTATTACTGCAAAACCAAATGTAGGGTATGGAAATTATCTGTGCTGCTATGATGGTATAGTGTTCAGGATTAGAGGTAGCAGCAACAATAAGTCCAAGATGTGGAACTGATTGTGAGGGCAGCAGTAGGTCTTGAAGGTGTGAATACACACAGGAGTTGCAATGAGGAGCTCCCATTGTTTTTTAATCAACCTGTTCAGAGAAGTTGTTGCCCACTTCTGGAGAATATGGGACTTGAATCTGGGCTTCCTAGTTCAGAGATAGGACACTATCACATGCACCACCGGATCCTCAACATTGGTCTCGGACCATGGGTCTCGAATCACCAACTTTTCAGCAAATGACTGAACACACAGACCAATTCCACGATTAGAGAAAATACAAAAGATGATGGGGGTGAATAGAAAGTCGATTATGCTGGGGTGAAGTATGGTTTTGCAACCAAGCAGATAGTTAGAATGTAGGTTCTTGTGCAGCTAAAGAATTACCAACAATGGTTTCCCTTCTAGCTTCTGAATGACTATCTCTGTAGTCCACAAGACTTTGTCTCTTATCAACTCCTTCTTCTACCTTCACGCAGATCCTCAGTGATAGCATTCAGAAATACATCAGTTTGAACATGAATGGTGACAATGTTAGCTTTGCCTCACTATTGCCCCTCTGCTTCTCCACCATCTCTAAATTGTCAGTCTACTTGTCAAACATCTTAGACAGAATTTTATTGCTCCCTACCAGCAGAGGGACAGGCAAAGTTTCCCATGTTGCCTTTCTGCTGTCACCCCACCCACCCCTGACCTGTCAGCCATTTTGTGGGTGGGCTGATGGGAAAAGCTTGGGATGTCCTGCCTGTCCTCACCTTGGATTGACACTCTAATCAAGTGAGTAGATAAGCACTTTTTAAGGGCTGCTTCCTGTCTGGTCTCAATGTTGAGGCTGACAAGAGAAGGAGGGACACAAGGGACGGCAGGAAACTAAATCGATTCGCCCGCTTATGTCTCAGGTGGAAAATGCGTAACAGCTCCCTAGTGGGTTCCCCTTCCTAGATATTCTGTTCCCCAACCCTCTCCAAACTCTTAACCAAGAATCCAATCCTTTATCCCCTCAATGCCTTCTGTTCTGCCTCAGCAGCCAGTGTCAATCCAATAGTTTTTTTCATTCAGTCATGAGTTACTGGCTAGGTCCGCATTTATTTCCCATCCCTAATTGTCCTGTGGGCAGTTAAGAGTAAACCACATTGGAGTCACAAGTAAGCCAGACCAGGAAAGGATGGCAGATTTCCTTCCTTAAAGGGTATTAGTGAACCAGCTTAAGTTTTTCCTTACAATGGACAATGGTTTCATGGTCACCATTAGGCTCTTATTTCCAGATTATTATTTGAATTTAAAGTCTGCTTTCTGTTGTGGCAGGATATGAACCATGATCCCCAGATCATTACTAAGTTTCTGAATTAATAATCTTGTGATAATACTGCTAGGCCATTGCCTACCCTCAGTTTCATTGGGACACATTATTCAATGAGTATTGGCAAGCTTTTCAACTGGATAAAGTATTACAGTCAAATCCATTCATGTTGACAGCCAGCATTTACAATTATGCAGAATTACTAGATACCATCTGGGCATGCTTACCCGACTTCTCAAGCGGGGGCTTATACTGTGCCCTACCTACTAGTCCAGCTAAGACAACCCAGAATTATACCTTGTTAGTTTTTGGTATGTCATACTACATTCATCTTGACAGGCCAATGGGAGTACACTTTACTTTTCGTTCTGCTTTCTATTAGTTCTTTCTGTAATTCTTTACCTTAGTTGCATTTTTAAAATTGAATTATTGCTACCTCTGCTTTTTTTTTTATCAGCTATCCTTTTTCTTTCTTTCTCTTATTTCACTCTTCCCTGAACTCTGAACATTTCTACTATAAAATAAGTGCAGCCAATGTAACATTTTGATCAATCTGATGTGGACTAGTATCAATAAAGTACCGAGAGATTCAGAAGCTGCAAGATTTCTCAATTCAATTTTTATAGAATGAAATAAAGAAATGTAAACAATGAAGGTTCAAGTAAACTACACTTGTGAAAATTTGATAAAGGATCCTCAGATTTAAGAATGTGTTAATCATACCCTAGCTCTATTCAAATTCATTGCCACTAATTCCCACAATCTAAATCACAAACTGCTGAACAAGGCATACTAATTCTGGATAATGTTTGTGGTTTTAAGATTTTTTTAAAGATTGTTCTTTTGTTTCATACTAAGGAAGATATAAGATATTTACCCATCATGATTCACATGGATGCCATTGTGATTTCGTATCTAAGCAGCTTGTGCACCAGCACGACACAGTGTATTAGTATCCTTTATGCTTGTGTACATATATATGGTCATGGCTACTTGTTTAAATGTGTTATCATACTACACTTATGTCACATCCTCAACATTTTTATTTTTTCAGGGTAGAGAGCATATTAAATACAATAAAATGACCAGGAAAATATTTTTAAAAATCAAAAATGTAAAGTAATTTTAGGATTCTTTGTCTGAAGGATATTTCAGTAACAAATCTGATTATTCACAAGAATTTTACCAAAATAGGTGTGCAGAATTAACAGATTAATTTGCTATCTGATCAGGTTTCTTTTGCACAGAAATGATTGCTGCTGATAGCTGTGGATCCTTTATACAATTTAGTGAGTACTGTATCATGTGTGCCTTGCTAAAACTGTTTATGGTACTATGTGCATATCTGACATGCTATTCTACTGATTCTTCAATTTTTTAATGCACAGTTGAATCTACTGTGCATTGTCACAGACCTGGATAGAGATAGTATTGATGCCTTCGGGCACTACCTCAGAAAATGTTTTGCATTAGATGCTGCATTTGCTATGGCTGTAGTAAGGTATTTGAGCATAGAATAAGTGACAAATCAAGATTTTTATTAAATTTAACAGAAACATTTGCCTATACATTAAGAGTTCCAAACATCCTGAGTACCTTTTAAAATATAGCAATGAGATTTCGATTCTATCTCATCTTCATCGTCAGGGAAAATTGACTTTGTTTGTCAGATGAAACCATTTTCAGTCTAAGCCTGTGATAAAATTCTGCCATAGAACATATTTTCCAATGCTAATATACATAGAAAAAAGATCAATGTTTACATACAAGTAAAATAGGAGGAGAAAGTGAGTTCTGCAGATGCTGGAGTATCAGAGCTGAAAATGTGTTGCTGGAAAAGCGCAGCAGGTCAGGCAGCATCCAAGGAACAGGAAATTCGACGTTTCGGGCATAAGCCCTTCATCAGGAATGAGGAAATCTTAGCCTGCTGGACACACTTTCCTCATTCCTGATGAAGGGCTTATGCCCGAAACGTCGAATTTCCTGTTCCTTGGATGCTGCCTGACCTGCTACGCTTTTTCATACAAGTAAAATAACCATGGTATAACAATACTCACTAAATCCTGAACTTAGTATTGTTATTCTAAGTAACTTCCAGTGAAATGAAGCCTAGATTGTTGATTTATACCCTGGATTATCAGTTCAGATCAATTTCCAGCGTGCTTGCTCCTCTGATTGATCTAAGAACCCCAACAACTTCTCTTTGAGAATTTTTAGAGGTACTTTAGTTTTTTTTGGGCAGAAAACTCCTTAATTTCCATCTTTAGATTAACATGGCCGTTCTAAATACTGGTTAGCATTGACTCTTTATGCCATTAAATTCAAATAACGTAATTCCTTGTTAGGAATGATAATAAATCAGTTATTCAACATGTAGGTAATTTGCTTCTACCCTCACAGTTTACAATCACTAGATTTAGTCACTTGCATGAAAGTGAAGCATGTTATAGATGAGTTGTCTCAAGTAATTAAGGCTAATTTTAATTTAATAGGCAAATTCATTGTGACAGCCATGAACAACAGATTCAAAGAACTAATTGTATTTTTCAAAGAATCAAGGATCTTAAACAATATCTCATGTAGCTGTGCTGTGTACACAATTATACAGCAGCACACATCTTAGGTGCAGTTAGACACAGTTACAAAGATTTGTACAAGTGTTGTTCTCTAAAGAACTGAAGCTATAGTGTTTCAACATAGCATCACTGGGACTGATATAGGTAGATCTGGAAATACAGATAGAAGAATTTTATGCTGGCCAATTACCTAAGAAGGGAGCCATCATTTCTGTTTTGTCATGTTGGGCACCACTTGGGAGTAAAATGCTTTGGGAAGCAATACTGAGAAGTGTATGACTCCAAAGTAATAGGATTTTAGGCAATGATAATGCAGAAACACGAAAAAAAATTAAAATGGTAAAATATCACCACTGAAGAAATAAAAGAAGTAAAACAATAATGGTGTAATGGACAGACCTACAATTAATGTGGTTTTAAAAATCCACTTCGTGTAGTCAAAAAAACCTTTTATTTCCTTTTTTTCAATTGCCTGGCAACATCCACTACCTTTGAACTTGGAATAAAGATCTGAAGCCAAAGGTACTGGTGGGGAAATGTGATCTGCCAGGGAAACAAGCACACACATGAATGATATTTTATCTGACAGATCACTTGGATGTTGAGGGAATGGAAGCTCTCCCTGATGATGTGTCAATTGCTGGATGCCTTAATGCCCACATTGGTGCAATTAGTGATGCCCAGTTACATGTGAGGAGTCCAACAATGGAGACAAAACCCAGTGCCCTCAGTTACTTTGAGACCATGTCTGTTATTAAATGAATGTGCTGTCCAGATTTGGTGCAGAGGGTATCAATGTCCAGCAAGATTCAGAGGTGTGCAACTTTACCAATAAACTCTGCAGCTGATTCTTCCAAGGCACAGGAAAGGCAGTGGTGTAATGGTACTGTCACTGAGTTAGTAATCCAGAACCCTAGGCCAACAGTTTACAGGGAAATGTTCAAGTCTCATCATGGCACATCAAGTCTGGAATAAATTACTAGCCGAATAGCAACCATGTTCCGTCAATTATTGTGAAAACCTATCTGGTTCACTAATGTCCTTTAGAGAAGAAAATTTGCTGTCCTTACTTGGTCTAGCCTACATGTGACTCCAGACCAATAGCGGTCTAGCCTACATGTGACTCCAGACCAATAGCAATGTGCTTGACTCCTACCCGCCCTGTGGGTAGTTAAGGATGGGCAATAAATATTGGCCTAGCCAGTGACTCTCTCATCCCATGACCAAGTAAAAAAAAGTAAAGGAGTTTAAGATAGCGTAACTTTGCATGGCAACTGACAGAGAGTGGTAAGAGCTGTGCGGTGTAATGTCTTTGTCAGTAAGGCCATAAATGTCTGTGACACCTTCCTGAAGATTAATAGTCTCCTGTAACTCTGTTTCACACAGTCATCTCCATGTGCATCTACGATTAACGCTGGTTTGATCTCCAATGCCTACCTGTGTTTTTTTTCCTCTCCCATGCCCTCCTAATGCCTGGCCTTCTCTCCTTCCTGTAAATGCTATTGCTACTCATTGCCATAACGGGGCCCAGATTATGACATTCACACCCTTTTTCCAGCTGCAACCTTCCTTTTGGATAGGCGGTTGCCCCATTTTCCTGAGCAGCCTGTACCTTGCTCTTCTGCCCTCATGATACTGAGGAATGTAAACCCATTTAAATCCCAGATGCTGAGTTTGCATTCTCCTGGCAACCTGTGCTGAATTTCCTTATCGAGTCTCATTTGCCATACTGACTCACTTACAGGGCAAGAGTAAAGCCCCACACCAGCCACACATTTCCTACCTTCACTTGGTGAACTTCTGAAGGTGCAAGTGACGTGCCCAGCACTTTAAAAATCAGAACTGCAGCCCCTTAAATGTTCTTAATGAGCTTGTTATATATCTGAAGTGATTTGAATTAGAGTGAGAATAGGATTCCTGTCTGTGGTTCCCCCTATGCTGTTGATTACTGACATTGAGATTAATCTTGAAATTGACATGTCAGCCAGTGCCAGTATTTTCATGGGTGTTCCAGTCATTATTTTCATCATCAGAACATGCCAGAATTTCAGCCTTTAAAGTTGATTCTTTGGCGTCGCAGGGAGCATTATCAGATGCTGCAAATGGGCATCATTTTGTTCTGCTGTAAAGGCTTCATCTGCAGGGTGTGTGGCAATGAGCGTCTAATTTGTTACAGATGTGTGTTCTATCCCTGCACTGCCAGGGGCAAATTCTCAGTAGCAATACCAATTTAAATGTCTGCTTCTAGTGACATGAATCACCCAAGCCAGCTCAATTTCTGTACCTTCAGGTAACTAACACAATGAATTCTTCAAATTTTGTTAATGACGGTCGCAGTGTTCTTTTAAATTAGAAGGATGCAGGCAGCAACCGATGAACAGTTGTCCCACTGTGAGCTCCCACTCCTTTAGATAATTTATTTGATCATCATTGTAAATCTGGGAAAATGTTTGTCATAACCCTCTAACCATGGCAAAGTAACCATAGAGAACTTGTCACTGTGCTGGTCAATGAGTTTAGTCAAGATTCTGTTAAGTCAGGATGACACTATAACCTTCAGAATCCAAAATCAAAGTCCTGTAAAATTTGTCTCTCCTTCCGGAGGAATTTCATTTGCATTAGTGCTAATTATGTTTGTGCAGCAATTTCCCACTTAGCTGTATTCAAACAGTTCAACACAACTCCTTGTATTCTGCAAGATGTTGTGAAATCTAAGGTGTTTCTAAGCTTGTCTGCTGTTTCAACTGGCCTCTTATGGAACTATATGAAGACTAGAATGAAATGGGATATGAACAGACAGGAACGAGGGAAGTGGGTGAAATGGATGTGGTGAATTTATGAATGGACAATGTTTTTTCCATAACAAAATAATTCTTTCCTAAAACAGATGGGTGTTCAACTGTTATACTAAATGTTTGTCTATTTCCAATTTTCAGCATAGAATTATAGATTTAAAACACATTAAGGATGTTGGAATACAACTGATAATTAAATATGATTCACGTGGCCCATGCCTTCAGTTTAACAGGGTTGCTAATGCTATGAGAATTTACTTATGGAGCAAAATTGTCATAAAATTATCAAATTAAAACTATTTTCTTGTCTGATTTAATTTAATTATATGTAGCTTAACAGGGTCCCAAAGGTTTTATTTAAAATAATAATATAAATAACAACAGGGCATCAAAGGAAGAGTGGAATTGATTACAGACCAAATTGCTCTGCTTCTGGAGGCAAGGTATATGGCTAAGATGGAAAATGAGGACTTAACATCTGTATTCACTACAGGAAATAATGTCAAGCCATAATAGAAAATTTGGGATAGTAGACAAGTGTTGATACCCAAAAGATTGTCATCACTCGAAGTGGAAAAATCATTTGGCCCAGATGAGATATATCCAAGTTTGCTGTGGGAGTTAAAGGTGGAGGTAGCAGAACCCCTGAGTCAAAGCAAATTTTCTCATGCAATCCTCTGTTCTTCAACCCACAAACTGTGCAACAAGGCTCTTGGCTGCCCTTCTTAGGGAATCGTGTGACAAGAGAGACAGAAATGCTCATCACTGGTGAGACCTTTCAGTATGCATGTCACTGGCACCGTCTGTAAAGTAGAGCTGTGAGCCATTCCGGATGCTGCAAGCCAGGGAACAGTCCTCACACTCTAGTGCTTTGCCATTTTTAATTAACATTTTTGTAGTTTGCACAGAACTCAGAAGATTGATGTTTTCTACTGGTTTGTGGATGTTTTGACATTAGAGATTTAAATAATGCTGGGGATCAAGGATTGAAATTCCTTTCTCAGATCTGGCGATTTAAGAGATGACTGATAGAGGATTTGAGGAGGAGGCTTTATTTTTGCTTTCTGTGAGTTTCAACTAAGTACTGGATATTTAAGATTTTAACTCTTTTTCTCTTTTGCATGCTTAAAATTAAATCTGTGGCTAAGGGAAGGGTGGCTTCTTCTAGCAAAGGTTCTTTTTAGGATATCTTCCTTTATGTCTTACAGAATGTAGATTTGAAGTTCTCCCAAAATAGTGTGTTAGCAGGATTTGAGAAAAGTGTGGGCCTTTTTGAGGTAAATCTTAGTGATCAAATTTTAAGGAGTAAATATGGCAGTCAAGAGAGTTATATGCTCAGCCTGTCAAATGTGGGAGATAAGGGAACTGTTGACTGTCCCTTGAGACATTATTTGCAGGAGATGTATTTGGATCCTTCTCATATCAGACTGTTGGATTGGCTGCAGACGCACTTGGAATCACTGAGGAGCATGCCGGAGACGCAGAATGTGATGGTTAGTAGATTTAGAGAGGTGGTTACACTACAGGTTCAGTCAGATAGATGGGTGATTGTCAGGAGAGGTAGAGAAGTAGTGCAGGAGTCTCCTTTGGCTATTCGTCTCCCAACACATATACCATTTTGTGTATGGTTAAGGGGGTAATCTCTCAGAGGAAAATATAAGTGGCAACCAGATCTTGGGCTCCAAGAATGAATCTTATGTTAAGCAGGGTTTGTCAAGATGAAAAAGAGTAATTGTTATAGTGGACTGTACTGTCAGGGCAACGACAGGAGATTCTGAGGCTGTGAGCCTGAATTCAGGATTGTATGTTGCCTCCCTGATGCCAGGGTCAGGTACGTCTTAAAACATTTGCAGCATATTGTCAAAGGGGAGAGTGAGAGAGGGAAGTTGTTGTACACATTGGTAAGAATGGCATAATTAGGAAAAGGATTGAAGTTTTGCAGAGTAAATATAGGAAGTTAGGTAGAAGGTTAAAAAGCAGAACCTCAAAGATAATAACCTCTGGATTACTCCCGGTGCCACATGCTCGTGAGAGTAAGCATAGAGAGATAAGGCAGATAAATCAGTAGCTGAAGAGGTGGTGCAGTGGGCAAGGATTCAGATTTTTGGATCATTAGGAACTCTCGTGGGGCAGAAAAGACCTGTTCAAAGGGGACAGGTTTCACTTGAACTGGAAGGGGACCAATATCCTGATGGGGAGATTTGCTGCTGCTATTCAGGAGCCTTTAAATTCGTAGGAAGTGGAGGGGGGAGTCATAGAGCCATAGAGATGTACAGTACGGAAACAGACTCTTAGGTCCTACTCATCCATGCCGACCAGATATCCTAACCTAATAAAGTGCCATTTGCCAGCACTTGGCCCATTTCTCTCTAAACCCTTCCTATTCATATACCCATCCAGATGCCTTTTAAATGCTGACATTGTACCAGCCTCCACCACTTCCTCTGGCAGTTCATTCCATACACAAACCACACTCTGCATGAAAAGGTTGTCCCTTAGGTCCCTATTAAATTTTTCCTCCCTCATCCTAAATCTCTGGCATCTCCCCCACCCCAGGGAAAAGACCTTGTCTATTTATCCTATCGAGCCCCTCATGATTTTATAAACCTCTAAAAGGTCACACCTCAGCCTCCAATGCTCCAGGGAAAATAGCCCCAGCCTATTCAGCCTCTCCCTGTAGCTCAAACACTCCAACCCTTGTAAATCTTTTCTGACCCCTTTGTAGTTTCATTTTCCGAAGGAGGTGTCTTAAGTGGTAGTGAGAATAGAAAGCCAGATGAGGATGGTTCTGAATTTAAAACAAGCAAGAGCAAATCAGAAAACAAGGTAACTCCGATGAATTAAATTGCATTTGTTTCAATGCAAGAGGTCTTACAGGTAAGACAGATAAACTGAAGGCATGGATGGGAATATTGGCCAGGGACATCATAGCTATTACAGAAACATGGCTGATGGAGGGACAGAACTGGCAGCTCAATGTTCTGGGTTTAGATGCTATATGAAGGATAGAAAGTGAGGCAAGAAAGGAGAAAAAGTGGCATTTTTGATTAAGGTAAACATTACTGCTATAGTTAGTGAGGATAATTCTGAAGGGTCATCCAGTGAAGCCAAATGGGTGGAACTCAGAAATAAGAAGGGGATAATCACCGTGATGGGATTGTTCTATAAGCCTCCCCCAATAGCCAGAGAGAAATCGGGGAACAAATATAAAGACATATTTCAAATGTATCTAAGAGTAATAGTGTTTTAATAGTAGGGGATTTTAACTTGCCAAACATAGACTGGCAATGTTATATTGTTGAGAATTGGATGGTGAGGATTTGTTAAATATGTTCAAGAAAATTTTCTTTATCAATATGTAGCTGTACCTATTAGAGAAGGAGTAAAACTTGACCTTCTCTTGGGAAATAAGGCAGGGCAAGTAACTGAAGTCTTAATGGGGCCCAGTTATTATACTTCTATTAGTTTTAAAATTATTATGGAAAAGCAAAGCTCTTTTATAGAAATTAAATTTCTTAATTCGGGTAAGGTATGATGATATGAGACAGGAATCTTCAAGAGTTGATTAGAGTAGACTGTTCACAGGTACAGGGACGACTGGCAAGTGGAAGACTTTCAAAAGTGAGATAATGAGAATTCAGAGGCAATATATTCCTGGTAGAGTGAAGGGTAAGGCTGCTAAGAGTAGGGTACAAAGGATAAATAAAGATATTGAGGGTGTGGTAAAAAATAAGAAGGAGTCATTTACTAGGTGTAGACAACTGGGATCAAGTGAATCTCTTAAAGAGTATAATGGGTGTAGGGGCGTTCTTAAGAGGGAAATCGAGATGTCAAATAAGAAGGGATATGAGATAACCTTGGCAGATAGGCTTTAGGATAACCCAAAGAGATTCTAGAAGTACATTAAGAGCAAAAGAGCAACGAAGGAGGGAATATGTTGTCCATGTGTGGAACCACAGGAGATAGAAATTATACCAAACAAATATTACATGTTCATCTTTACAGTGGAGGCTAGGTAACTCAGGAAAATAATCTATGATGTCTTGAAAACAGTCATCATTACAGAAGAGGAAGTGCTGCAGGTCTTAAAAATCTGGTGCTCTAGTTTCCTTCCGTAGTCCAGAGATGTGCAGATTAGGTGGATTGATCATGTTAAATTGCCAATTGTGTCCAAGCTGTGGAGGCTAGGTGGATTAACCATGGGGATGGAGGTTGGGATGACAGAGACAGGGTAAGGGTGTGGACCAAAGTGGGATGCTCTTTAGAGTGATGTGTGGACTCAATGGACCAAATAGCTTGCTTCCACACTGTATGGATTCTATGATTCTAAGGACTGTGAGATACTGGTCTTTATTAGCCAAGGGATAGTGTTTAAGAGCAGTGAGGTTAAGTTGGAACTATATAAACTGTTAGGCCACAGCTAGAATATTGTGTGCAGTTCTGGAATCCATATTATAGGAGGAATGTAATTGCACTGGAAGGGGTGGAGAGGAAATTTACCAGGATGTAGGAGCAAATTACTGCACATGCTGGAATCCATACTGAAAACAACAGCGGGTCACACTGCACCCATGGAGAATAGTGCATGGGCTGGAGAGTTTTAGTAATGAAGAGAGATGAGTTTGTTTACCCTGCAGTAGGGGACACTGAGTGGAGAGATGATTGAGATGTATAAAGTTACAGGGGCATTGAAAGGGTAGATTGGAAGAGATGCCAAGGAATACACAGCTATGAACCAAGGGTGGGAAAATGGGATTGGAATAGTTACGTGGTTACTTTTGACGAGCACAGACTCGATGGTCTGTGCTGTAGAAGTCTATGGCTCTATAACCATGGTTATCCTGCATTTCATGACACCGTGAGGTCATCCACGGCTGGAAACTTTGCATTATGAGGCCACTCCACATCTGCTGGAAGTGATGGATTATGGTGGTCCTGGGCTTTCAGACACTTATGGACCTCATTCATTTCTGTGGACATTTTTAATGCAATGGCACAGAAATAACCATGGCTTCTATGTCTGAGTCCATATAGAATCGATACAATATGTTTGTGTGGGCAATATTGGATTTAAAACACACAATGCTCTAGCTCAGGCCTAGCCAACATTTTATATCATTCTAGCATAACCTCCATGCTCTTAAACTCTATGCCTCAGCTAATAAAGATGAGTATCCCATATTCCTTCTTAACCAATTTATCTAACTATATCACTACCAGAAGGGTCCAATGGACATACACATCAACGTTGCTCTGATTCTCAGTGATGAGATTATTTAGCATTCACAGAACGCATAATCAACATTTCTTAAGACATTAGAACATGGAGGCCTCTGACAAGGAGAGCAATGGGATTCCCTTACATGACCTTGTCAATCATTGACCTGATTCAGATGGATGTTGCTCAAGCCTTTTAGCATAACCACTGTGGGAAATTGAAAATGTGATAACAATAATGAGAACCTCGACTCTAATCTCCATATTACAAAGAGAGGTAACACTGCATATAGAATAATGGTGCACAAAATTTATAGTGCAAAATGTGAAATGAGTAGCTCCAGAATTTTGTGGAGGCTGTTGATCCTTAGAGATCATTACGAATTGTGGCACTTAGGTGACTCTTTATAGCTGACCTGACATTACTTGTGGTTCACAGTTATTAGTGAGAATAATTTGTAATATTGAGTGATATGGTCAAGTGTGCTCAATTTTTAGGTAACACAGTTGGTCAACGCATGAGGTCCACACACAGAATTACTTGATAACAGATGTCTTTAATCTGCACTGTGTTACTGTTTAATGCTGTTGACCTTTGACGGACATCACACAAAAGTAAAGTCTGCTTCCTCAGAGAAAAATAACACTAACCCTGCCCTCTCTGGGTGTGGTGGCAGCTATTTTCCATTTCAATGATTTGGAAAGACATCTCCAACTGATGAGAGACCAGGAACTCTTACTGATCTCTGTGCAGGTCCCAACTGACTTAGCACTTAACTCATGACTGATTTCTCTTGATCTGCAAGATTGTTCATAACCTACTCCCCAAACTGTAGCGATATAAATCCCCGACTCTGTTTGCCAAAAATGTCCAAATGACTGTGTCCAAGTCCTTCAGCTGAGCTCAGATGATGCCCTCAACTGACTATACCAGTACTCCTTGACTGAAAGCAGAACCTTTGACTTAATCAAAGACCAATACCCCTAGATTTTGAGACATGCCTATTTGATTGAAGTGTGTTGTCGTGTAAGTTGCTGGTTCTTTCTGTAGATATGACATTGATGTAGCCCAGTGCTGTGTAGCAACATGTTAACTCCCTTAGCTCATTACTGCTGATGACCATGACAAACTGCTTGGCTTTGTGTCTGCGTTAACTGGCAAGACAAGACAGCAGTATAGAAGGTCTGAATGAGGCAGCAAAGTGCAAACTGCCAAGACAAGGCAAGGCAGTAATAAGGCGAGCATCTAAAAGCTTGTGAAGTTACAGAGCATTAAGAAAACAAGTGAAGAGCCCTGAAATGCACTCTGCTTCAATCCTTGCCTTGTGTGCAAAGTGGCCCAACAATAGCATTGCAATGAAAGATGTTGGTGTGCTCCCAAGTGCAGCTTAGAGCTAGCAGCTATCTGTTCTGACTTTGGTGTCGGGGTTTGTTACTGTCTAGTTTTTCTATGCCACATTAGCGGGCAGTAACATACTAATGAGATGTGCAAACATGCCAATTGACTTCTTGCCAGTCATTAGTGAGAGTCACAATTCCTTGATCAAACCTTTGACAGAAAACCAGTTTTCTTTTTTTGTTGAGAAACTCATTTTGTGATTTTGCTATATTCTCCCAATTGACTGGTCACTCTCAGTGTAAGTTGGGACTAGGTACCCTCTGGCTACTGTTGGATGCAGGTCAAGCCAGGCAACCACCTGTACCCGCTTCGTTTTATGTTGGGAATTTGTAGCAGCAAGGTTCTCTGGAGAGGAGAAAAGAAGTGGAAGCTGTGTATAAATAAGGTGAGTTGGAGCATTAAGGAGATGAAAATGCATGGAAATTAAATGGAAGGTGCTCAATGGTAACATTCTGAAGCCATCATTTGAGGGGATAATTATAAAGTTTTCTTGATGTTGGCATTTTCATCCTTACAATTTCTCAGTATATTCCCACACCAGAGAGAATAAAATTCCACCATATGAATTCATTAACAGAAAGATGGAGAGGCATATATTACTGTTGTACTTTTCTTGGTCTCTTACTTCCTGAAACAAATTAAGTACTTCTGAAATTAAGCATATATTTTATAATATAGGAAAAGAAGCCATCATAGTTTGGTCAAAGAAAATTATATTTGACCAAGTTGCATGAGTTCCTTGATGAAGTAAAGGAGATATCAAATGAGCTAAGTTTACATCACATTATATACATATGAACTTCATAAAGGTGCTTGACAATCACTCTAAAACAGATGTATTAATAAAATTAAAGCCCATTGGATTAAAGGACAGTATGAATAGAAAATGCTGCAAGGGTCAGAATGATGGTGGTGAAATGTGCAGTAATATCTTCTAGGAATTGGTATTAAAACTACAGTACCTTTTGATATATTCATTACTTGGACTTCTGTGCTGAGAGCATGATTACAAAGTTTATAGATCACGTGAAACTTGGAAATGAATTAAACAGTGAGGGCAATAGGAACAAACTTCAGGAAGTGTGATGATGCTGCGCCTTTAAAAAGGTTATTCTGTCCTTGTTTTTTTCAGAGGGGTCGTAAAGGCAGAGGTTCCAATATGTCTGGAAATATCTACTTATAAAAAAACACTTAAAAACTTTTATGACACTTGTACATTGAAAGGGAGTGGCCATTTCTCCTAGTTCAGGCTGTGGTTTGCTTTGGTTTTAGCAAGCTGTTTTATTTGCAGCTGCTGGTCAAGGTTTAGCTGGGAACCCAGAGACACTACTGGGGACCCAAACAAGCAACTCCACGCTGCTCCTCTCTCTCTGTTTGATGTTTTCTTTTTATTTGCCAAAGGGGTGTTTAGGTGAATGCTGTAGGTATTTGGAATAGCATCATTAAGTTATGATAGAGTCGACTGGGTTTTCAGATAGATTAAGTTATTCTAAATTCAGTTCTCTTTTGATTTTATTTTGTTTAGTAGTCTGTAAATAAATTCTGTTTTGTTTAAAACTGAGTGGTTGGGCCAGCTGCATCACTCCTGAAATATCCACTCTACACCTGATTAAAACAACTAGAAAAGTTAGGGTCTAGACTTCCTTCTTGAAATATTTTGAGGGGATCTGGCCTGGTCCATAACAGAAGACTAATAAAATGGCATGACAGTTATCAGATTAAATTTAATGCAATGATGTACAAAGTTACATATTTATTTATTCATTTATGGGATGTGGGCTTTGCAGGCTAACTAACAATTTTTGCCCATCCCTAGTTGCCCTTGAGAAGGTGGTGGTGAGCTGTGTTCTTGAACCACTGCAGTCATTCTGCTGTGGGTTGACCCACAATGCTATTAGGGAGGGAATTCCAGGTTGGAGATTTGGTAGGAAGAATGAGGAGAGGCATTATAAAACAAAAGGCATAATTTTAAAGAAATTGCAGAAAATAGAGTCTCAGGATGTTAGTTCATAAATTCATGGACCAGTTGAAAAGGTTGCACAAAACAGATATGGAATTCTTGGTATTGTTGTGGTTCTGTTCGCTGAGCTGGGAATTTGTGTTGCAGACGTTTCATCCCCTGTCTAGGTGACATCCTCAGTGCTTGGGAGCCTCCTGTGAAGTGCTTCTGTGATATTCCTCCACCATTTGTAGTGGTTTGTCTCTGCCGCTTCCGGTTGTAAGTTCCAGCTGTCCGCTGCAGTGGCCGATATATTGGGTCCGGGTCGATGTGCTCATTGATTGAATCTGTGGATGAGTGCCACGTCTCTAGGAATTCCCTGACTGTTCTCTGTTTGGCTTGTCCTATAATAGTCGTGTTGCCCCAGTCGAACTCATGTTGCTTGTCATCTGAGTGGGTGGCTACTAAGGATAGCTGGTCATGCCAATATACCAGCCACTGCAGCGGACAACTAGAACTGACAACTGGAAGCGGCAGATACAAATCACTATAAATGCCGGAGGAAACATCACAGAAGCGCTTCACAGGAGGCTCCCAAGCACTGAGGATGTCACCTAGACAGGGGACGAAATGTCTGCAACACAAATTCCCAGCTTGGCGAACAGAACCACAACAACGAGCACCCGAGCTACAAATCTTCTCTTAAACTTTGAATTCTTGGTATTATTACGAGAAAGACAAAATACAAAAGAAAGAAAGTTATACTTCACTTTTATAAGTTATTCTAAATTCAGTTGAATTTCAGCTAGAATATTTTGTCTAGTTTTGGCCACTACAACCGAGGACAGATGTGAAAGTCTTGAAGAGTTTGCAGTTAATGCGTACTAGAATGGCACTAGAAATGTGGGACATTGCCTTTATGGGAAGATTAGAGAAACATGAGATTTTAGCCTGTATTTAGCACCTTTCACATGCTCAGAATATCCTAAAGTACTTTATAGATAATTAATTACTTTTGAACTATTGTTAGTGTTGTAAAGTGGGAGTTGTTTTTTTCAAGGATTATAATGGAAATACAGCAGACTTTGTTACAAGTGGCACATCATGAACAGGGACTGTTAATAAACTGGTGAAAATTATATACTTCAAATACCATGAAGTATATTGTATTATTCTGTTCAATTATTATAGTTATTTTAATTCATTTACCTCAATATAAATATACTTGTTGTACAATTGAATGGCTGCACAAAATACCAACAGTTGATTCAATTTCTCTTCAAATACCACAATCTCCCATGTTGTCCGAGTAGTCAGTTGAGGGTGTGAGTGAGAATGGTCTCTTGTGTTAAGTTTTATTTAAGGCAAAGTTGCACAATTATTTAAGTGATTAATGCTGTAAATAATGTAGAACAGCGAAACGTGAATGTTTCTATTACTTAATGTGTGTTTTTACATTGATGACGTGCACCCCTTGATTATCCAGAATATTTGATCAACTGCCACATTCCTCAACCCATAGGTGCTGGTTAACAAGATGTTTACTGTATTTAAAAACTCAATAGAATGAGATTCATTTGCATTTGGTCGTCTCTGCCTTGATTAGCCAATAGCGCCTGAGTTCCGGTTACACAAAGCTCAGCAATCACTTATTTTGAAATCAATCTCAGTTCTACACATTATTTCTGTCAGAAGGCAGGTGAAAGTCATAAAAAGTCACAAACCAAAAAAACAAACAAGTTCAAGTGACAAGTAATAACAGAACCAGAATGTACGGCCATCTGGTTGTAATTTTTTTTTCATAAACACTCAGACTGCAGCTGATGCAGTAGTTTCTTCTTGATTTCTGGGAGATCTGCTCAGATGACTAACCAAACAGAATTTAATCTCCCTCATGTTTAAATGGCATCTTTGTACTGACACATGCATTCAGCAGCAATCCATTAAAGACCAACAGACGAAAAGAAAGAATTCAGATAAGGAACATAATGAAATATTGTGAAATTGATTTTCTTGTTTAAAATAATCATATGATTAAAAGTAAAACTTTTAAAAGAATTTTCAAATTTAAATAAAAATTTTGACAACCTTCATGCACAATTGAATATGTAATTTGAAATGAGTTCTTCATCCACTGGGAGGAAACAATTGAGGGGGATTCTTGCAATGATATTCCCTCTGGATAACTGTCTGTAGTTCTTACAACTGATCTTGTCTCCTTGCCCAAAGATGGTTATAATTACATCATCTCTATGATTAACTTGCATGCTCTTGTCTTTCCAAATGAGAGGGTGAGGATGTGCATATAGACCAAGAGTGTTTTTCCACTATGTTTTGGTATTTCAGAGGACATTTCATCTGTACCAGCAGACTTGATGATTCTCAACTGTTGGGTGGCATCTTCACGTTTGACCAAGGTGGCAGATAGCATGATGTGGGATGAGACCAGAGGCACTCACATCCGGAACTGAGTCACAATTGAAGCGATCCTTGAATTGTTCCCTTCAATGATTATTGACTACTTCCCTGTCCTTGATGTGCACTCCATTCGTAGCTCTCAGAGGGGTAGGTCCTCCACAGACTCAGAATGGGGGCAAACTGAGGTCATGTAAGGCTATATCATTGCACAAATGCCCTTCTTCACCTTCTTCACTGCAATAGTCCACCCCTTATCCATGAAGCTCCTTGATGAAAAGGAGATAGTGTACAAGAAAAGTGGGAAAGTTTCCAATTGATGTCATCTCCAGGCCAGAACCAGGATCACTCTAACCTCTCATTGAGCTCGTGTACATGGACAAACTGAGGCCATGCTCCAACAATTCTTAAACTTTTGGAGCATTCTCTCAATGAGGGCAGACATTGACAATTAAACCCACCCTCACCTCCAGTGAGCCAGTGCAGCCTTTGGCCATCTGAGAAAAAGTTCATTTGATGACAAAGACCTTAAGTCTGGCACCAAGCTCATAGTCTTCAGGGCTACGGTGTTACCTGTTCTCCTATATGCACCAGAGACATAAACAATGCAAAGCAATCAACTTAAATTCTTGGAGAAATAACGTTAGCGATGCAAAATCCTTCATATTTAAGGACAGGGTAGGTGTTCCATATCATTGTCTTCTTTTAGGCACTGAGGCACTGATTATGGCCAATCAGCTGTGTTGGGGTGAGTCACATTATCTCCATGTCTGATACAACACTCCCAAACACAGCCTTCTACTTGGAGTTTTGTTACAGCAAGCACTTACCAGGGGAGCAGAAGAAATGCTTCAGAATGTCCTCAAAGCCTTGCTGAAAGAAATGTAACTTCACCACCAACTCTTGAAAACGTTTTGTTCAACCACCAAAATACCAAAGAAGCACCCACAAAAGGTGCTCACTGTTTTGCGCATCTCCGACAGGCCAAGCTCAAAACAGTAGAAGGGACAAACATCCCAACCAGCCGCCTTCTTCAATCATCACCTTTCCTACCTCTGGCAGCATGTGTGGTTCTAAGTATTAACTGGTTAATCACCTCATGACCTACATCTCTCGGATGAAAGGAAATCATCCCTGATGCTGAGGGAGGGCCTAATAAAAAGGCAGTAAATGTATTACTGATGATATTTGTTTCGCAACTAAACAAATACATGGTATAAAGGTATTTTCCCTAAGGCTGTAAATTTCATTGCTCTAAACAATTTGACATCAGTGTAATGCAGTTGGACTGTTAAAGCAAAAGCAACACTGGAGAAAATAAATGCTGTGTCATTGTCACAGTTATGACTAACCACACTCTCTAGATAGTGTTCTACTTTCCATTGGCAGTTTAACAGTAGGGTGACAACACGATCTACTAACATAAAGCCAGCACAAAGCTGTTAGTTTCTTCCTAACGCCCTTTTTGATTTTAAACAATGCGAGAAACATTCAGCAGATCTGGTAGAATCTGTGGGGAGGTACAGTTACTTCAGATCTGTGACTGTTCACCAGAACAGCCCTTATTGATCACTGGGTAATTTTGTATTGTAATATTGCACAGGTTTACCATTACTAAGGTGGGGGAGCAATATAGTCTTAGTGTTGTCTTTAATTTTTTCAGCCATTAAAAGGACCTTATCACTCTTTTTCAAGAATTGCTGAAGCAGCAGCAATCTTAAGGACATCAGCAATTGGAAAGGCTCCCAGATACTTGGACAAATCCATGGAGACTCTTTTGGCAGAATTCAGGTATAGAATAGGGAGATTGTTGGACTGTCAGTTCAGATAACCACAGAAGCAGCAGGAACAGATTGTCTGGAGAGAGTCAGTGATACTATCACCACCCCAGGAACTGTTCAGCAATGCCAAAAGAGGATCAATGATGTCAGAAAGATAGTCAAAATATGTCAACACATTCCATCCTGTATACATCCTTTACCACTCAGGCAGTTTTAAATTACCTTCTTGATATTAATACTCTTTTTTTTTCTCATCATTTCTGCACAAGGAATTTGTGCTAACATTTATACACTTACTTTACCCAAAACCACATTTCCAACTCAGATTGTCTAGCACAAGGTCTGCAGTCACTTATCACATGTTCTTGATTTAAAGGCACTGAGCACGTCCATGTCACATCATGATGGACAGATGTGTCAATATTAATCATTATGTCAAACATTTAATATTGTATACTTCCCCGTCATGGAAAAATATGACCTACAACCAGTGTGTAACTGAAATAAGTGTTGAATGGGCAAAAGCAATGACTGCCCGAAATACAAAAGACGAGGTTGCACTGCAAATTGTGTGCAAACAGACAGAATAATTTATGGAAAAGGGAATAGCTGAGGATGGGGCACTAACAGATCTAACAGAAATGCATATTACATATGAACTCAGATTATGTATCTTCTTAAAAGATTGTAAATGCCTTGCACTCATCAACTACTTCTTCAGGGGATATGTCACTGTGTGCACAGTTAAACAGGCCCATTAATATTTTACATGATATGGGTATAGTCTCAGGAGAAGGAGTTGACCATTTAGGACAAAAATGCAGAGAAACTACTCCTCTTAGAGTTGTGAATCTTTAAATTCGTCACCCAGTGGATGCTACATGTGCATATATTCAAGGCTGAGATAGCTGGGTCTCACAATTAATGGGGAATCAATGAAAAGGTGGACAGGAAGTGGAATGCAGCCAAAGAAATCGACCACAATTATGTTGAATGATGGAGCAGGCTTGAGGAATCATAAGGTTTACACTAGCTCCTGTTCCTTATATTCCTATCATAGGGGTCACCTTCAGAAAGAGGCTAGCCATGGTGACAGCACCAAGACACATTCATTGAAAGATGAGTTGCCAAAAATGCAGTCTCAACATTTGATCACTAATTGCATCACGAATTGTTGCTCGTACAATAACTTACCTAAAAATAGTTATTAAGCTGTCACTAGGTGAAGTGTTGAGCACTATTGAGAATAAGGTCCAGGACAGTGGAAAGGGAAACTGCAATTCTTCATTTGCAGATGGACAAATACCTTGCCCTTTTGTAAGAGGTTTTGGGCCCCAGACCTTAGGGCAACAGTCTTCAAAAGCTCTATAATTATTAAGAAGCTTTGATTTAATATGTAGCCAGTGAGAGTAGCTTCCATGCTTTTGGTTGAGTTAGTGGGCAAAGTTGTCACTTTGAAAGGTTATTTTATCCTGTTTTTTATAAACAGAGGTTGTAAGGCTGAGGTAACAAACTGGCTGCTGAAGATGACAACTAAACAGCTTGGGAGGCCTTGGGGTTTTTTTAACAGCCTGAATGGGAGTGGTCAGCTCTCACAAACCAGTCTTTCTAGGTTTTTTTTTAGCTGTCACTGTCAGTAGCTGTTTGGGGTTTCAGAAGAGTTGGCAGCTTCAATGAATGTTTTCTAGCTGCTACTTTCTTTGGAATTTCCCTTAATGTTGTTTCCTCCTGGATTGGAGAACTGCATGTAAGAATCTGTGTCTGAATTTGCCTTTTGGCAAGGGTGTGTTTTTAGGATGTTACTATATTGGAAAAGTTAATTAGTAATAAGTACTGTATCAATTATTCAATTAAGTTTTCCAATAGTTAAGGTATTCTAAATTCTTTCTTTTGTATTTTATCTATAGGTATTAAATGTATTGTGTTTTGCTTAACACTGAACAGTTTGACCAGTCACATCACATCTGGAACACAAACTTCACATCTACCTTTAAAATAAGAAGAAGTTAGGGTCTGGGCTACTTTCCTAACATATTTTCCTTAACAAAGGAAAGAATCACTTGTCCTGAAAATATACTGAAAATTGTACAGAGGTGAAGTGATTTTAGTAGCAATTAGAAATATGCATATGAGCAGCTGAGTTAGGAGAAGAGTAGGTCATTCAGCCATTCAAACCTACTCCACCATTTGACACTATTTTCATTTTTTTTATTTAACCATTGGACGTGACAGGGCCAGATTTGTTGCCCGTCCCTGGTTGTCTTTGAGAAGGTGATGATGAGCTGCCTTTTTCTGAAGAGAATTCACAGACTAATGACTGTCTGATAGAAAACATTTCTCCTCATCTCCATTTAAACAGGAGACAACTAATTTTAAATCTGTATTCCTCGTTCTAGTCTTTCCCATAAGGAGAAATATCCTCTCAGCATCCATTCTGTTAAGTCTCCTCAGGACTTTTATGCTTGAGTAAGATAATGTCTCATTTCTCTAAATTCCCAATGATTACAGGCCCAAACTATTTAATATTTCCTCATAAGATAATCCCTTCAGCCCAGCAATCAGGTGAGTGAACCTGCTTTCAATACAATGCTATCCATTCCTAAATAAGGAGACCGAAACTGTAAGCACTATTATAAAAATGGTCTCACTCCTGTATGTAGCTAAGTTTCCCTAGTATCATATTCCATTCCCCTTGCTATAATGAGAATATACCATTTTGTTCCCCAGTCATTTGCTGTGCCTGCATACTAACCTTCAGTGAAGCATGTACAAGGCATCACAGGGAAACCATAGAATGTTTGGTGAGTATTGCTATATAGGGAATAAGGCTATACGGCCAAGGGTTTTAAAAATGCTATAAATATTAACTATTCATAACAATTAATAAGTGAGTATATGCTGTATCCTATCTTGTATTTTTATATGAAGTATTACGTTAAGTATCAATCCAATGGACATTAAGTATCCGTAGGGTGAACCAGTAATTAGCATAGTTTATTAATAGTAGTAAGATTTATTATTATTGGGAAAGCATTAAGGTTTATTACCAGCAGTAATGTTTAATAGTGATAACAAGGCTATTAGTAAGCAAATAAAAGTAATGGCAAGGCACCTCCAATCTCAAGAGTGTGTGTGCTATACAATGTTGCCTGGCTGCCTCCCGT
Source organism: Hemiscyllium ocellatum (assembly GCF_020745735.1). Classification (NCBI taxonomy): domain Eukaryota; kingdom Metazoa; phylum Chordata; class Chondrichthyes; order Orectolobiformes; family Hemiscylliidae; genus Hemiscyllium; species Hemiscyllium ocellatum. The sequence continues at coordinate 62,470,571 of NC_083412.1, read as the reverse complement.
CAGTTGCAGCAGCTTGAGTCACTGCAGTGCATCCAACAGGTTGAGTGCTACATGGGTAACACACTGTATATGTGATCATCGCACAGCTTAGAGATTGACATGGAGCCAGGGAATGCATGCCCACCAGACAATTAAAAAGAAACAGGTATATAATGCAGGAGTCCACTGAGTGTATCCTACTCTCAACCTGCATTTAATTCTGACTACTGATATGGGCGAAGGTTTATGCATTTGTGTCATTGATAGATTGTAAATAATTGAGGCCCTACCATTGATCACTGAGGCATTTCACCAGCTTGCTAACCCAAAACTATCCATTTATTTGACTACTACCTGTGTGTGTGGATAAAGCATAGTTAGCTAATGTGTTACTGCCTAATGTGTCATAATATCTTATATGACCCTTTATGTAGCAATTGGAACCATGTGGGTCTCGTTGGCTATGAGGTTCTTCATTAGGGTTGTTAACTTGGGCCAATCAGGAAGCCCTGGCTGATCAATATAAACAGGAGATCGAAAGGTGTGTGAGGGTGGACCGAGAACTGGAAGGGGCACGGGGTGGACCAAGAACTGGAAGGTGGGTAGGGGCGGGCTGCCTTTAGAGTGGTCGGAAGGTGGGAGGGGTGGGAGCTTGCTGGGTCTGTATTGTCTGCACTTCTCTATGTAACCGTATTGTTTAATGTACAAATGTCATTGTCACTGTCTTGTTAAATGTGGAACTGGGATTTGAGGGTTGTCCTCATCTCCCTGTAAAATGGTTAAACGGTGGGGTTTGGGGCCTAGCTTTGCTGCTCCTCTCCCTTGTAAAATTGCTGTCTCTTGTACAGCTGTAAATGTTTTCTTGTGAACTGAACTATTTTGTAATTTGTTTAACAAAATAAAAAAAAAGAGATTCTGAGTCTGCTCAGTTTAGGAGACTGACTTTGTGCTGGCTGGTGTTACAGTCAGTATGTTACTGTTAGTTTCTGCTTCCTTTTTTTTTCTGGAAGGGGAAATCTGATTCCTAAACTGGCTGAATTATTTAGCCAGTTTGTTAACTGGCATTCCTTTTAGTGAGGACTGATTGTTAAACTCCTGATGCACAGAATGTGTTTCAGGTGTAACTCAGTTCTCATTAGGGGATTGTTGTTTCACTGGTTACAGCCTGTGTGTTACTCTTTTCACTTTTTTGAGAAAAGGATAATGTTACTTTTATGGTAGGGCTTAGCCCTTTGACTGTAGTTTTCTTTGCTTTTTGTATGTATTTTCACTTTTTAATTGGTGATTAGACAGAGCCTTTGTGGGAGACATCCATTCTACCAGAGGAGCTGTTCCTGTGGGGAGGCCTAGCCCTGGGACTGGGCCTCTGAAGATTGAACACCTGTGTGTGTGCTGGGAGGTGAGCAGCTGCTGTAACCTGGAGTTTGGGAGAACACCTTTTCCCTCAGGAGTGGACCAAACTGCTATAAGTGAACTGCACCTGTACAATGTACTGTTCCTGTGAGTGGGCCTGGCTCTCCAAGGCTGGACCAGGACTCTATGGAGACTGAACACCTGTGTGCTGTGGAATGTGCATCTGCTGCCTTCAGGAGTGGACTCTGCCCTTGGTTGTGGACTCTGTTTTTAGTAACTGACTCTGCAATTTGGAGTGGACTCACTTCTGACCATATACGTCGTATACTGGAGTGGACTCTTCCTGGCAATGGATTCTATATCTTGAAGACTCTAATGTATGAATTTGGACTGTGTACCAGAAAGGACTCTTATTTTTATTGTGGTGTTTCCTGTATCTATCACCTGCACTGTCTTGTGTCCCTGGGTCTGGCAGGCCTTGTCGTGAGTTGGGAGGCTCATGCGTCACCCTGAAAGCTGTCACCCCGAGAGCTGGAAGGTGGGTAGGCCATCCTGCAAACCTGAAGGTTGGTAGGCTGTCCTGAAAGCCAGAGGGTGGGTAGGCCACCCTGATGCCAGTCACCCCGAGAGCCAGATGGTGAGTAGGCCGTTCTGAGCGCTGTCGTCCCGATAAGGGGTAATCGGGACGGGCTGTCCTAGAGGTGGTTAAAGGTGTCAGAGCAGCCGAGAGCCAGAAGGCGCGTAGGGGCGGCTGAGATCCGGAAGGCTTGTGGGCTACCCTACACGCTGTCGTCCCAGGGAAGGGGACGGGCTGCCCTAGAGGTGGTCGAAAGGTGTGCTAGGATAGCCCACTGGTCAGAGGTGCAACGGGGTGGGTGAGAGCCCAATGGTACGTAGGGGCAGACCGAGAGCCAGAAGGCGGGTAGCTGTCCTCAGCGCTGTCACCCCGGGCAGGTACCGGGGCGGGCTGCCCCAGAGGTGGTCGAAAGGTGCAGAGGGTGGTTAGTGAAGCCGGAAGGTGGGGAGGCCGTCCAAACCGCTGTCACCCCGGGCGGGTACTGGGGTGGGCTGTCCTAGAGGTGGTTGAAAGGTGTGTGAGGGCGGACCGAGAACTGGAAGGGGCACGGGGTGGACCGAGAGCCAGAAGGTGGGTAGGGGCGGGCTGCCTTTAGAGTGGTCGGAAGGTGGGAGCTTGCTGGGTCTATATTGTCTGCACTTCTGTATGTAACAGTTTTGTTTAATGTACAAATGTCACTGTCTTGTGAAATGTGGAACTGGGATTTGAGGTTTATCCCTATCTCCCTGTAAACTGGTTGAACGGTAGGGTTTGGTGTCTAGCTTTGCTGCTCCTCTCCCTTGTAAAATTGCTGTCTCTTGTACAGCTGTAAATGTTTTCTTGTGAACTGAACTATTTTGTAATTTGTTTAATAAAATTAAAAATAAACAGGGGATTTACAGGCCAAAAAAAAAATAAATAAACAGGATATTTCCCTCCCCTTCACTGTTTTGATCACACAGCATTGCCCTTTGATGTGAAGGGCACTGCTTGTCACAGGCCACTCGGGTGTTTTCCTACTCTGCCTGGTGGTGGGAATTGAATAAAGATTTGTACACTTTGTGTGTCTCACACCTGCGCACACACACACCCCATGGGTGCTGGGGATAAAAATACGCACTACCGCAGTTAGGCGGTAGTGTGGGGGTTAAAAAAAAAATAAACAGGAAAGTTGCCACTCAGGTGTTTTCCTATCTTCCTGGTGGTGGAAATTGAATAAAGATTCGTACACCTTAAAAAAGAAAAAAAAATAAACAGGAGATTTTATGTTAGGGCCCGGGTGTCCTTGGAGAAGGAGCACGCAGTGTCCACCAACACCCTGGAGTTGTTCAGGGAGAGGTGGGCGCCGCAGGGAGTGGAGTGCATCATTTCCCCCTCCAACGCTATTTTGATTTAGTCCCTGCCCTTCACTGTTTGTTCACACAGCATTGCCCTTTGATGTGAAGGGCACTGCTTGTCACAGGCCACTCGGGTGTTTTCCTATTTTTCCTGGTGGTGGAAATTAAATAAAGATTTGTACACCTTGTGTCTCTCACTGTGTCTCACACCTGCTCACACACACCATGGGTGCTGGGGAAAATAAGCAAAAAAAATATAAACAGGGGATGGTGAAGGGCACTGCTTGTCACAGGCCACTCGGGTGTTTTCCTACTTTTTCTGGTGGTGGAAATTGAATAAAGATTTGTACACCTTGTCTCTCACTGTGTCTCACAGCTGCACACACACACCATGGGTGCTGGGGATAAAAAATACATTGGTGTGATAGGGCAAAAAAAAAATAAATAAATAAAAACAGGGGATAGCATTGCCCTTTGATGTGAAGGGCACTGCTTGTCACAGGCCACTCGGGTGTTTTCCTACTTTTCCTGGTGGTGGAAATTGAATAAAGATTTGTACACCTTGTCTCTCACTGTGTCTCACACCTGCGCACACACACACCATGGGTGCTGGGGTTAAAAATAATAAGCAAAGAAGAAAAAAAATAAACAGGAGATTTTACGTTAGAGCCCGGGTGTCTCTGGAGAAGGAGCACGCAGTGTCCACCAACACCCTGGAGTTGTTCAGGGACGGTGGGTGCCGTAGGGAGTGGAGTGCATCATTTCCCCCTTCAACTCTATTTTGATTTAATCCCTGCCCTCCCCTTCACTGTTTGATCACACAGCATTGCCCTTTGATGTGAAGGGCACTGCTTGTCACTAGCCACTCGGGTGTTTTCCTATTTTTCTGGTGGTGGAAATTGAATAAAGATTTGTGCACTTTGTGTCTTTCACTGTGTCTCACACCTGCACACAAACACCATGGGTGCTGGGGAGAAAATAAGCACTACTGTAGTTAGGCGGTAGTGTGGGGGAATATAAAAAAAAGGACCGAAGCAAAAAAGAAAAAAAAGTTAACAGGGGATTTCACAAAAAATTTAAAAAATAAACAGGGGATTTTACGTTAGAGCCCGGCTTTCTCTGGAGAAGGAGCACGCGGTGTCCACCAACACCCTGGAGTTGTTCAGGGAGAGTTGGGCACCGCAGGGAGTGGAGTGCATCATTTCCCCCTCCAACTCTATTTTGATTTAGTCCCTGCCCTTCCCTTCACTGTTTGATCACACAGCATTGCCCTTTGATGTGAAGGGCACTGCTTGTCACAGGCCACTCGGGTGTTTCCTATCTTCCTGGTGGTGGAAATTGAATAAAGATTTGTGCACTTTGTGTCTCTCACTGCATCTTACACCTGCACACACACATTATGGGTGCTGGGGAAAAAAATAAGCACTACCACAGTTAGGCGGTAGTGTGGGGGTTAAAAGAAAAAAAAGGAAAAGAAGAAAAAAAATACAGGGAATTAAATAAAAAAAAGAGAAAAGATATATATATATATAAAACTGGGGGAAGTATTGCCCTTTGATGTGAAGGGCACTGCTTGTCACTGGCCACTCGGGTGTTTCCTTTCTTCCTGGTGGTGGAAACTGAATAAAGATTTGTACACCCTGTGTCTCTCATTGTGTCTCACGCCTGCACACACACAACATGGGTGCTGGGAAAAAAACAAGCACTAACGCAGTTAGACGGTAGTGTGGGGAAAAAAAGACAAGAAAAAAGAAATTTTTTAAATAGAAAGAACAGGAGTGTTAGATATCCTGTTCACTCTGAGGGAGCTGGACGAGTGTTCAAAAAAAAGAAAAATATAGATATAAATAGGGGATTTTACGTTAGAGCCCGGGTGTCTCTGGAGAAGGAGCACGCGGTGTTCACCAACACCCTGGAGTTGTTCAGGCAGAGGTGGGCGCCGCAGGGAGTGAAGTGCATTATTTCCCCCTTCAACTCTATTTTGATTTAATCCCTGCCCTCCTCTTCACTGTTTGATCACACAGCATTGCCCTTTGATGTAAAGGACACTGCTTGTCACTGGCCATTTGGGTGTTTCTTTTCATGCTGGTGGTGGAAATAGAATAAAGATTTGTGCACCTTGTGTCTTTCACTGTATCTCACACCTGCACACACACAACATGAGTGCGGGGGAAAAATAAGCACTACCGCAGTTAGGCAGTTAGTGTTGGGGTAATTTTTTTTTAAAAATAAGTAAATAAACAAGGGATTTAGAATCTCCCAGTTCAGATGTCTGACTCCAAGCTGGCTAGTCACAGCCAGTACTGTGCATAAATAAATAAAGAACTCTGTGCAGTTACACTACTTTATGAAATGCCTTTTGCAAATCTGAGAATTGGACATCTTTAGGTTCCCCTTTATGCATGTTTCTGTTACTTCTTTGCAGAACCCTAATAAATTAGTCAAACATGATTTCCATTTCGTAGAACCTGCAGACTCTGCCTGATTGCATTAAGATTTTGATATAACTACCCTAATATCAGACTCTAGCATTTTCTCTGTTACAGATGTTAGACTAACTAGAAAGTTAATTGTTTTTAAGGGTTTCTGTGGCACTGGATCTAACACACAACATCTTGACTACAAGTGAGGCAGGTAGAGGGATCCTGAATTTAGCACTGGAGGAGCCCCAGCTCTTGACCTTGTCCAACAAGTCCATCCTCCCTACCTTTTATCTTAGCCTGCTTGGCACACTCTCCTTATTCCTGAAGAAGGGCTCATGCCCGATTCTCCTGCTCCTTGGATGCTGCCTGACCTGCTACGCTTTTCCAGCAACACATTTTCAGCTGTATATATGAATAGGAAGTGTTTAGGGCCAAGTGCTGGCTAATGGGACTAGATTCGGTTGGGATATCTGGTCAGCGTGGACGAGTTGGACTAAAGGGTCTGTTTCCATGCTGTATACCTCTATGACTCTATCAGATAGGAAGAATACAAAGGAAGCACATTATCAAAATCGTGAGAGATTTCAGAGCTCTGAGATGCAAAAGAACCTTGGTGTCCTAGTACATGAATCATAAAAAACTAGTACACAGGTAATTGAGAAAGCTGCTAGAATGATACAATTTATCCAGAGGGAAATTGAATACAAATGGAGGGGGGTTTAACTCCAGTTACACAGGGCACTGTGAGGCCACATCTGGAGCCATTTGTACAGTGTTGCTCACCTTCCTTACGGAAGAATCTGAAAGTGGTAGCCAGACTAATACTTGAAAATGAGTAGGACATACAACACAGAATATAGAATAGTACAGCACATGACAGGTTCTTCGGCCCACGACATTTATCTTAATCTAAAATCAATCTAACCTACACACGCCTCAATTTACTGTCATCCATGTGCTTGTCCATCAATTGCTTAAATGTCCCTGTGTCTCTGACTCTACATTCACTGCTGGCAGTGCACTCCACACACTCACCACTCTCTGCATAAGGAACATACGTTTGACATCTCCCCTATACCTTCCACCAATAACCTTGAAATTATGACCCCTTATGACAGTCATTTTTGCCCTAAGGAAAAAGCTCTGGCTATCTTCTCTATCTATGCCTCTCATTACCTTGTACACCTCCATCATATCATCTCATTTCCTTCTTCTCTTCAGTGTGAAAAGCCATAGCTCACTCAATCTTTCTTCATAAAAAATGCCCTCCAATCCAGGCAGCATCCTTGTAAATCTCGTCTGCACCCTTTCTAAAGCTTCTAGATGCTTTGTATAATGAGATGACCAGAACTGGACACAATATTCCAAGTGTGGACTAACTACAGTTTTATAGAGCTGTAGCAAAACCTCGTGGTTCTTAAACTTAATCCCTCTGTTAATGACAGTCAGACAACCATACAGCTATTAACAACCCTATCAGCTTGGGTGGCAACTTTAAGGGATTTATGTAAGTGGACTCCAAGATCTCACTGTTCCTCCACACTGCGAAGAATCCCTTTAACCCTGTACTCAGCATTCAAATTCGACTTTCCAAATAAATCTCTTCATACTTATCCAGGTTGAACTCCATTTGCTACTTCTCAGGACAGCTCTGCATCCAATGTCTTGTTGTAGCCTGCAACAGCCCTTGACACTATCTACAACACCACTGACCTTTGTATCATTGGCGAACTTACTAACCCACCTTTTCACTTCTTTATTCAAATCATTTATAAAAACTTCAAAGAGCAGAGGCCCAAGAATAGATCCCTGCAGGACACCACTGATCACTGGCCTCCAGGTGGAATACTTTCCATCTGCTAGCACTCTCTTCTTTTGGCCAGCCAACTCTGTATCCAGACAGCCAGATTTCCCTGTATCTCATACCTCCTAACTTTCTGAATGAGCCTACCATGGGGAACATTATCAAATGCCTTAATGAAATCCATACACAACACATCCACTGCTTGACCTTCATCAACTTGTCTCGTTACATCCTTTGTGAAGCATGACCTACCCCTCACAAAGTCATGCTGACTATTTTTAATCAAACTATGTTTCTCCAAATAGTCATAAATTCTATCTTTCAGAATCCTTTCCAGTACCTGCTAACCACAATAGGACTGACTGGTATGGAATTCCCAGGGATTCCCCTATTCTCTTTCTTGAACAGAGGAACAACATTCACCTCTCTCCAATCATCCAGTACTACTCCCTTGGAGAGTGAGGATGCAAGGATCATGACCAGAGGCACAGCAATCTCATTCCTCACTTCCCATAGTAGCTTTGGATATATCTGGTCCAGCCCTGGGGACTTAGCTATCTTGACATTTCCCAGAATTTCCAGCATATCCACTTTCTTAATATCAATCTGTTCAAGCTATTAACCTGGTCCGCGATGTTCTCACTATCAACAAGGTCCCTCTCTCTAATGAATATTGAAGCAAAGAACTCATTTAGGGCCTCCTCAACTTCTTCACGCTCCAGGCACAAGTCCCTCCACTATCCCTGATTGGCCCTACCTCTCTCTAATCATTCTCTTATTCCTCACATAACTGTAGAAGACCTTTGAGTTTTCCCTAATCCTTCCTGCTAAGGCTTTTTTGTGCCCTCTCCCAGCTCTCCTCAGTCCATTTTTTTATTCTTTTCTAGCTATCCTGTAATCCTCCAAAGCTGTGCCAGATCCTTGCTTCCTCAACCTTAAATAAGCTTCCATCTTCCTTATCATGGGAAGCTCCTCTGCTCTTGTCATCCAAGGCTCCTTCACCTTACCATTCCTTGCCTATCTTGGTGGGACAAAGCTATTCAACACTTGCAACAGGTGCTCCTTATTCAGCCTCTACTACTGTTGTATATTTCCTGTAGAACAATTGTTCCTAAGTTATACTCCACAACTCCTGTCTAATAGCAGTATAATTTCCCTCCCCTAATTAAATACCTTCCCATACTGTCTGTTTCTATCTCTCTCCATGGCTGTGGTAAAGGTGAGGGAGTTGTGGTCACTGTCACCGAAATGCTCTCCCACCGAGAAATCTAACATCTGGCCTAGCTCGTTGCCTAGCACCAAATCCAATATGGCCTCCCCCTAGCCGACCTATCCACATATTGAGTCAGGAATCCCTCCTGGACACGCCTGATAAAATTGGCGCCATCCAGATTCTCTGCACTAAGGATATTCTAATCAATATTGGGAAGTTGAAGTCACCCATAACAACAATTCTTGACATCTGGACCTTTCCAAAATCTGCTGTTCGTGGGGGAAGACACAAGCAATCTTGCAGAGGTAATCGTGGCTGAAGGACCTGAACTGATGGGAATTTATATTTGGCAGGAAATGGTGTTGGAGAGACTGTTAGGTCTGAAGGCTGATAAGTCCCCGGGACCTAATGGTCTACATCCCAGGGTACTGAAGGAGGTGGCTATAGAAATCGTGGATACATTGGTGATCATTTTCCAATGTTCTATAGATTCAGGATCAGTTCCTGCGGATTGGAGGGTGGCTAATGTTGTCCCACTTTTTAAGAAAGGAGGGAGAGAGGAAGCAGGGAATTATAGACCAGTTAGTCTGACCGCAGTGATGGGAAAGATGCTGGAATCAATTATAAAGGATGAAATTACAACACATCTGGATAGCAGTAACAGGATAGGTCAGAGTCAACATGGATTTATGAAGGGGAAATCATGGTTGACTAATTTCTGGAATTATTTGAGGATGTAACTCTGAAGATGGACAAAGGAGATCCAGTGGATGTAGTGTTCCTGGACTTTCAGAAAGCCTTTGATAAAGTCCCACATAGGAGGTTAGTGAGCAAAATTAGGGTGCATGGTATTGGGGGAAAAATACTGACTTGGATTGAAAATTGGTTGGCTGACAGGAAACAAAGACTAGTGATAAACGGCTCCCTTTCAGAATGGCAAGCGGTGACCAGTGGTGCGCCGCAGAGATCAGTGCTGGGACCGCAGCTTTTTACAATATACATTAATGATGTAGATGATAGTATTAAAAGTAATATTAGCAAATTTGCTGATGATACAAAGCTGGGTGGCAGGGTGAAATGTGAGGAGGATGTTAGGAGATTACAGGGTGACCTGGACAGGCTAGGTGAGTGGACAGATGCATGGCAAATGCAGTTTAATGTGGATAAATGTGTGGTTATCCATTTGGTGGCAGGAACAGGAAGGCAGATTACTATCTAAATGGAGTCAAGTTAGATAAAGGGGCAGTACAACGAGATCTAGGTGTTCTTGCATATCAGTCAATGAAAACAAGCATGCAGGTACAGCAGGCAGTGAAGAAAGCCAATAGCACGCTGGCCTTCATAACAAGAGGAATTGAGTATAGAACTAAAGAGGTTCTTCTGCAGCTGTACAGGGCCCTGGTGAGACCACACCTGGAATACTGTGTGCAGTTTTGGTCTCCAAATTTGAGGAAAGACATTCTGGCTATTGAGGGAGTGCAAGTAAAAAATGAGGTCTGCAGGTGCTGGAGATCACAGCTGAAAATGTGTTGCTGGTTAAAGCACAGCAGGTTAGGCAGCATCTCAGGAACAGGGAATTCGACGTTTCGAGCATAAGCCCTTCATGATGAAGGGCTTATGCTCGAAACATCAAATTCCCTGTTCCTGAGATGCTGCCTAACCTGCTGTGCTTTAACCAGCAACACATTTTCTATTGAGGGAGTGCAGCATAGGTTCACGAGGTCAATTCCTGAAATGGCGGGACTATCTTACATTAAAAGATTGGAGCGACTGGGCTTGAGTTGAGAAGGCTGAGAGGGGGTCTGATTGAGATATATAAGATTATTAAAGGATTGGACACTCTGGAGGCAGGAAGCATGTTTCCACTGATAGGTGAGTCCCGAACCAGAGGACACAATTTAAAAATAAGGGGTAAGCCATTTAGAACAGAGTTGAGGAGAAACTTCTTCACCCAGAGAGTGGTGGGTGTATGGAATGCTCTGCCCCAGAAGGCTGTGGAGGCCAAGTTTCTGGATACTTTCAAGAAAGAGTTGGATAGAGCTCTTAAAGATAGTGGAATTAAGGGTTATGGGATAAGGCAGGAACAGGATACTGATTGAGGATGATCAGCCATGATGATAATGAATGGTGGTGCTGGCTCAAAGGGCAGAATGGCCTACTTCTGCACCTATTGTCTATTGTCCAAGCTGCTCTTCCATCTCTCTGCTACTATTGGGAAGTTATAGAAAAAGCCCAGTAAGATGACTGCTTCTTTCCTGTTCCTGACTTGCACCCATACCGACTCAGTAGACAAATCCTCCTCAACAACCTCCTTTTCTGCAGCTGTGATGCACTCTCTAATTAACAATGCTACTCCCCCTCCTTTAACCCCCCCTCCCTGTTCTTTTTAAAAGATCTAACCTTGGATCATCCAGCAACCATTCCTGTCCCTGTGAAATCCTTGACTTCGTTATGGCCACAACATTGTAGTTCCAAGTCCGGATCCACACTCTAAGTTCATCACTGTTATTCCTGACACTCCTTGCATTGAAACACACACTTTAACCCATCCCTTTGCTCTATCAACTGTGTATCCTTCCTGACAGACTCTCTGCATATTCTATTTCTGCCCATTCAACAACTACCCTCTCCTCTAATCTGTAGGTCTGGTGCCCACCCCTCTGCCAAACTAGGTTAAACTCTCCAGAAGTGCTCTAGCAAATCTCCCATCCAAGAAATTGGTGCCCTCCAGTTTAAGTGCCTTCATGTGCAGGTCTCACCTTCCCCAGAAGGTACCCCAGTCATCTACATATCTGAAGCTCTCCAACCTGCGCCAGCCATGTAGCCACGTGTTTAACTGCACTCGCTCTCTGCTCCTCACCTCACTAGCATGCAGCACCGATTACTACACTGCTCGCTGTGCCTTTTAGCTTCCAACCTAACTTCAGAAATTCACTTTTTAGATCCTCAACCCTTTTCCTCACTGCGTAATTGGGGCCAATGTGCACCATGACTTCTGGCATCTCTCCCTCCCCCCTTCATAATCTTGGAGACTCGAGCAAAGACAGCCCGGACCCTGGCACCTTGGAGTCACGTTCACAACCACAGAATCTCCTGTACGTTCCTCTAACTATTGAGTCTCCTGTCATTAGTATTTTTCCTATTCTCCCCTTCCCTTCAGAACCACAGAGCCAGGCTCAGTGCCACAGACCTGGCCACTATGACTTTCCTGTGGTAGGTCATCCACCCCAACAGTATCCAAAATGTATACTTATTATTGAGGGGAATAGCCACAGGTGATCCCTGCTCTGTCTGCCTGTTTGCTTTCCATCCCATGACTGTAACCCATCTACCTTTTTCCTGTACCTGAGGTGAGACTACCTCCCTATAACTCCTCTTTATTACTCCCTCTGCCTCCTGAATGACCCAAAGTTCATCCAGCTCCAGCTCCAGTTTCCTAATAGGGTTTCCAATGACATGGAGTTGGGTGCACTTCCTGCAGATGAAGTCAGTGGGGACACTAATGTGACCCTTACCTCCCACCTTCTACAGGAGGACCATGCAGCTGCCCTAACATCCATTCCTACTGTACTGAAGCCCCAAAGAGACTATTGAAAAAATACCAAATCGGTGTACAGAACGTGCTTTTTTTTTGGTTAGTGGAGGAGAATGGATGGGAGACACTAAATATTGTTTTGGGTAAAGCAAACGCCCAAATATCGACTCACTGACTCAGCAGTCCCATGTCCACTCCTGCTCAGCATGTGCTCTGCCTATTCACGAGATAAGTTATGAAAGGAGGAATTTACCTTTCCAGCAGCCCCCTGGTCCTCACTCCCACCGCTCCAACTGCTCTTGCAAAATGGAGACTGTTGATTCCATTAGGTACGTTTTTAAAGTAGGTTGTATTATCAGAAAAGATTGGACAGGCTAGGCTTATATCTGTTGGAGGCTAGAAAACTAAGGTGTGACTTGATTGAAACATACAAAACCCAGAGGGGTCTTGAGAGGGTAAATGTCAAGAGGATGTCACCTCTCATGGGAGAATTTAGAGCAAAGGATCACTGTTTTAAAAAAAGGCTGGTCTTTTAAAAACGAGATTAGGCAGTTTTCTTGTTCTCAGCAAGTCATAAGTCTGTGGATGATTCTTCCTGAAAAGTGGTGTAGGCAGAGCCCTCCACTATCACCTGATGAAGGAGTGTCACTCTGAAAGCTAGTGGGCTTCCAATTTAATCTGTTGAACTATAACCTGGTGTTGTGTGATTTTTAACTTTGTACTCCCCAGTCCAACACCGGCATCTATAAGACCATAAGACATAGGAGTGGAAGTAAGGCCATTCGACCCATTGAGTCCACTCCGCCATTCAATTATGGCTGATGGGCATTTCAACTCCACTTATCAGCATTCTCCCTGTAGCCCTTAATTCCTCATGACATCAAGAATCTATCAATCTCTGCCTTGAAGACATTTAGCGTCCCAGCCTCCACTGCATTCTGTGGCAATGAATTCCACAGGCCCACCGCTCTCTGGCTGAAGAAATGTCTCCGCATTTCTGTTCTGAATTGACCCCCCTCTAATTCTAAGGCTGTGTCCACGGGTCCTAGTCTCCTCACCTAATGGAAACAATTTCCTAGCGTTCACCCTTTCCAAGCCATGTATTATCTTGTAAGTTTCTGTTAAGTCTCCCCTCAATCTTCTAAACTCATTAAGTCTCCCCTCAATCTCCAAATCATGTATATTTTTGAGGCAGATAAATAGATTCTTGCTAAGCTAGGTTGTCAGATGTGGTAGAAATGTGATTTGAAGTTACAATCAGAACAGTCATGATCTTATTAAATTGTGAAACAGACTCAAGGAGCATTTGGTGAGCATATTGATCATTATGTAAGGAATTGCTTTACAAAAAAGAAATCACTCATGCCATGGTAAAGATTCAATGGCAACATTTGAGGTGGAGCAGGCATTATAATCAGTATTCCTCCCTTCAATCAACGTATTAAAAATCATTGAATTATTTCATGACTTTTGTGGGGTATTACTGTGCATAAAATGACCCACACGTTTACTGACATAATTACAGTCAAAATTATAGTTCACATATGAGAGATATGACTCATGTTGGAATGTGTGAAAATGAGATAGGTAAAAAAAACAATTTCTAGTGAACAGACTACAGTGGAGATGGATTGTGCTTGGCCAATCCTATTGACTCAGTCTTGTACATCTGCTCCCTATTGCTTAAGCAGGTGAAACATGGGAAAATGGTTAACTGCGGTGGATGTTCTGCAGCATCTTCTGCACCAGAGCCAATAAACACTATAGAGTGATGATTTTAAGACCAGTAAGGGAATAGCAATACTATTTCCTCTCTTACACCAATCCAGGCTAAGTTAAAAATCGCACAACACCAGGTTATAGTCCAACAGGTTTATTTGGAAGCACTAGCTTTCGAGGCGCTGCCTCTTAATCAGGTGGTTGTGGAACATGACCATACGACACAGAATTTATAGCAAAAGGGTTACAGTGTTATGGAGTTGTAATGATATATTAAACAACTTTAGCTAAAAAAATCACACAACACCAGCTATAGTTCTTAAACAAATTTAGATTAAGTCTTTCATCTTTTAGAATGGGATATGGTGGTTTATGTTCTTTAATATGTAAATCCCAGAATGACATTCTCAAGGTGGCGTCAGCTTATCAAATAATAGGTGTCATCTCAGCTCAGACAATGCATTAAATGTGTGAAGATAAAGTCTGGACCAGTGTTGAGTCATTTCCATTTCTAAAGTGGGGCTTACAGAATCTTACATGGATTTATGCAGTTTTTGAGCAAAATAAAATGTAATTCTGCAAAGGCAAGTTCACCCCATTAACTTATGTCAGCATGCAGGAGAGACAGAGCGGGTGTGTGTATGAGAGTCTGTGTGTGTGTGGGTGTGAGTGCATATGTGTGTGTGTCAGCTTTGTCAAGTATGTGTATGAGTGTGATGGGGTATAAGCCTGTGAGACGATGGGTGTGTGGGGGTGAGTGCGGGATGGGGGGAAAGTGCATGTGTGTGCGTATGAGAGAGAGCTTGTGTATGAGAGAGGGTCTGCATAAGGGTGCAAGTATGTAGGAGAGTGTATGTGTGTGAGAGAGTGTGTACAGTGCTGTGGGGTCACCTGTAGTGTGACATGAACCCAATGTCCTGATTGAGGCCTTCCCCATGGGTATCCAACTTGGCTATCAGCCTCTGTTCAGCCACTTTGTATTATTGCTTGACCTGAAATCTGCCTTGGAAGATGGTCACCCAGAGGACTGAGGCCAAATGTTCCGGACTGCTGAAGTGTTCCCCAACTGGGGGGGAACAGTCCTGTCTGGTGATCGCTGCACGGTGTCCATTTATCTATTGCCACAGCATCTGTTCAGTCTTGCCAATATACCAAGCCTCAGGGCATCCTTGCCTGCAGTGTATGAGATACACAACATCGGCTGAGTCACATGAGTACCTGCTGCATATGGTGGGAGGTGACCCCGCATGTTATTTGTGTCGACACTCTGACATGTCTTGCGGCGTCTGCTGTGATAGGGTTGTACGCTGGTGTGGTCAATATTGCCCTGAAGGCTGGGCAGTTTGCTGCAAACGATGATCTGTTTGAGGTTTGGTGGTTGGTTAAAAGCGAGAAGTAGAGGTGAAGGGAAGGTCTTGGCAGGGTGCTCAACCTCATAGATAATGTGTTGCAGGCTGTGAAGAACATGGCATAGTCTTTCAGTTCCAGGCAAGTATTGGACAATGAAGAGTATCCTACTGATTGCTGTCCGTGTCTGTCTCCGATGAGATACCCTATCATCATATACTGTAGACAGAGATGCCCTGAGGCTTGGTACATTGGTTGGACTGAACAGACGCTACAACAATGGATGAATGGACACTGCACAATGACCACCAGACAGAACTGTTCCCTCCCAGTCGGGGAACACTTCAGCAGTCCAGGACATTCAGCCTTGGTCATCTGGGTGACCATCCTCCAAGGCAGATTTCAGGTCAAACAACAATGCAGAGTGGCTGAGCAGAGGCTGATAGCCAAGTTGGATACCCATGGGGAAGGCCTCAACTAGGACCTTGGGTTCATGTCACATGACGGGTGACCCTACTGCACTACATACGCTCTCTCCACACATAGACACACTCGCACTCCAACATACTTGCACTGTCATGCAAACCCTCTCTCATACAAAAGCTCTCTCTCATATGCACACATGCGTGCCCCCCCTGCACTCACACCCACACAAGCACCCTCTCACAGACTTATACCCTATCACACTCATACACATACTTGACTAAGCTTACACACACACACAGGGCTTCCTGATGAAGGGCTTATTCCCGAAACGTCGAATTTCCTGTTCCTTGGATGCTGCCTGACCTGCTGCGCTTTTCCAGCAACACATTTTCAGCTACACACACACACACACACACACACACACTCTGTCTCTCCTGCATGCTGACATATATAAGTTTATGGGGTGAACTTGTCTTTGCAGAATTACATTTTATTTTGCTCAAAAACTGCATAAATCCATGTAAGATTCTATAAGCCCCACTTTAAAAATGGAATTGATTCAACATTGGCACAAATTTTATCTTCACACATTTAATGCATTGTCTGAGCTGAGATGACACCTATTATTAGATAAGCTGACGCCACCTTGAGAATGTCATTCTGGGATTTACATATTAAAGAACATAAACCACCACATCCCATTCTAAAAGATGAAAGACTTAATCTAAATTTGTTTAAGAACTATAGCCTGGTGTTGTGTGATTTTTAACTAAAGTTGTTTAATATATCATTACAACTCCATAACACTGTAACCATTTTGCTATAAATTCTGTGTCGTATGGTCATGTTCCACAACCACCTGATTAAGAGACAGCGCCTCGAAAGCTAGTGCTTCCAAATAAACCTGTTGGACTATAACCTGGTGTTATGTGATTTTTAACTTTGTCCACCCCAGTCCCCACATCATGACCAATCCAGGTACCGGTTTTGTGCACTTGAGAAAGGTGGTAAGAGACAGTTTTCCTCCTCCACATGTGGAGATCAGCCTACATGCTATCTCACCAGGTTTGTACAAAGTTAAAAATCACACAACACCAGGTTATAGTCCAACAGGTTTAATTGGAAGCACACTAGCTTTCGGGGCGACGCTCCTTCATCAGGTGGCAGTGGAGGGCTCAATCCTAACACAGAATTTATAGCAAAAATTTGCAGTGTGATGTAACTGAAATTATACATTGAAAAATTGATTGTCTGTCCAGCCTCCAAATCATCACCAGGTTTGGAATGTAAACTGAGGCAGATAAAGGGGCTGCTGCCATGCACAAGCAACAATATGGAGGCATGGTGAAAGCTGGGTGAATGTTAGGGATCAAGCACAGTTGCCCATCTATTTTTGAAGTAGATTATGAATAAGGACTACCAAAGATGTGCAGGCTAGGTGAATTGGCCATGCTAAATTGCCCATAGTGTTAGGTGCATTAGTCTGAGGGAAATGTGTCTGGGTGGGTTACTCGTCGGAGGGTCGGTGTGGACTTGTTGGGCCGAAGGGCCTGTTTCCACACTGTAGAGAATCTGAAAAGAGTTCGACGAGCTGAGATGAAGAGCTCGACAGGGCCCATAGTTTGCTAAGGATTATGATACTTTATGAAAACACAAAAGTGATGAATGTAAGCTTTTTGAGGCAATATAAAGAAAATACATATTTATACTGTGATGGCGAGAACTTGGAATGCATTGCTTGAAAGAATAGTGGGAAGCAAGAAAGACGAGTTTCTATAGCTTTCTTTCTCTTAAGCACTATATATTTTGCAGATAATAAAGAACTTTTTGAAGTGTAGTTATTCTTTTAGTGCAGAAAACCGTGACTAATTTGCATTTAGCAACTCTGAAAACAATGTGATAATGGGTAGGTAATCTGTTTTCTTATTTAATTGAGGTATAGATATTGACCAAAACACGAGACAGATTTCTTTTTTTCAAAATAATACCATGCGATCTTTTACAGTCACTTGAGTAGACATATTGTATCATGTGGTTTAACAGCTCATCCAAAACATAGCACCAGCTTCAATAGTGTAATGCTCACTCAGTTTTAGAGCATCAGTCTTGAGTCTTGTGCTCAAGTCTTAGAGTAAGATTTGAAGCCAAGTCTTTGTGATTTAGAGGCACAGGGCTGCCAACTGAGCCACAGCTGACATATAAAGGGAGTAGATTCAATCGTAGCTTTTGAAAGGCAATTGGATATTTATCTGATGCCAAAAAGTCTTTTGGGCTTGAGGGAATGGCAAAGGTGTAGGAATAGCTGAGTAGCTCTTATGGTGGATAGCAGAGACATGACAGGTCAAATGGCCTCCTCTTTGCTGTTCCCACTCTTATGTTTCTCTGAATAGCAATTTTAACATGGAGGCATAACTTCAAGCCAAATGTTCTTGAAACTAAACGAAATGTTGAGAAAAAACTTGCATACAGCCAAAAGACAGCTGAAAGTTAAGGATGATAGATTGAAATCTTAAATAATTGGAAATCTTAAATAACAACTAGAAAATGCTGGAAATAATCAGCAGGTCAGAAAACACCTTTTGAGAGATTTAATGTTTCAGGTTCATGGACCTTTCATCAGAGGCTGTTTACTTTATTGCATTGGTCAGACAATAGAGATTGACAGGTAATCACAGTGAAGTAAGAAATAAAGGAAACCAAATGTACCAAAGCTCAAAGATACTACTTCATGAAATCGTGTGTATAATGCATAAAGTTAAAGATCTTAGATAATAGAGAAATAATCTAACAATGAGAAATTGAAAAACATACGTCTGTACTCAACTAAATAAAATAGAACAGATCCAATTCTATAAGGATGAGGAAAAAATAACAAATCCAATAACAGAGGCACTAGAAACACTGCTATGCGGAGATCTGGGAGAAAGGTTGGTAAATACTTTTGATGTTGGTAAACATTGCTTTCAATTTAAATATAGTAAATAGTAATTAAATCCAGGTCAAGACTTCATCTCTGCCACCGGATTGGGAGAGAGAACCAGCTAGTCGGCTATTCCTACACCTTTGCCATTCCTTTGAGCCCAGAAAACGTTTTGGTATCTGATAAATATCCAATTGCCTCTCAAAAGCTATGATCTAACATCATTTCCCAATTATGGTGTAGACAATCTCATTTAAATGTTAAAATTAACCCTTTAAAATGCATCTCCCCAAGTCTGATTGTACCCACATTCAGTATTCACACCCCCCGATCCTGCATCTATCCACAGTTCCCACCCTCACCACACCACCACCCCCCACCTGCCTTCCACCGTCATCACCACCTGATCCCATTCATCTCTGATTCACAGGGATAACAGCTATGGCAGTTCACCAGTCTGCTCAACCATGTTCTTAGCTTTCTTGGAGAAATTTGAGAATTCAAGCTCGTCATACTTTCTCTTCAACTCTCTTGAGCAGATTGACAATTAAGAGATGATTCTAGTTCACCTGTCAGACAATCTTTCAGGATTCCCAAATGACTGGTCAACTCTGTAAAATGGTACCTCCTTGTAGAAACTAATACCTTGCTGTTGCCATCCTTTTTTTGTCTCCACTGGATAGAATTATGGTTGTATTGTCTTCTTAAGAGGTAGGCCTTGATGATATTTTGACCATAAACTTACTCACCAGCCTGAAGTCTAATAGTTTACATATTCTGCAATAATTATTGTATTACTGTGTGATGTAGCAAAGGTGTACTTAGCTTGAAGTTGAATCCACAGCCTCTTTCTAACAGAAGCTCATACCTATCTTCTGACAGTAACAATAACTTAGAACTGCCTCATTAATATCATCATTCTTCCTTTAATAAAATATTTATAGTAAGTACTCCTCTTTTGACCTGGTCATTGGTTTGCATGTATCTCAGTGAGCTAGTGGTGCGAACAATTCTGTAAGATTCAGCAAAGTATTTTGAAACATTCATTAGCAAATTGCATGCCACTGCCCAAAATGATGAGTTATGGAATCCTGAGAGTGATAAAACTTTTTTTTCAACATTGCAGTTATAGCATCACAGGTACAACCAGACAGGCATTTTACTTCTTTCCATTTTGAATAGTGGTCAACCAGTTATCAGAAACATCTCCTCTCTGACCTCAAAAAGATCTATTCTGAGATGTTCTGGGGTCTGGATGGAAATGCAGATATTGCCAATGACCCCTTATGCTCCTGCCAATGGATGGTTCATTGATGCAATTAGATATAATTTCATCAAATGGTCTTCACTGCCATGACACCAAACAGAATTTGCACTCTGATTTGACACTTAGTGAAACCTTAATGACCCTGGTGTAACCTCTGAAGTATATTGAGTCAATACACTTGATATGACCACTGTCTCATCAATAATCAGCAAGTCACTGAGATGTCTTTGTTGCTCAAAATACTGCCTCAGCTTGGGTATACATTCTGTCCATGTTTTGATTCTGTACAGTCAGTTCTTCTACAACACATTAGTTGCGTTCTTGTGCAACCCTGTGTAAGAGGAATCGCACTTTAGAAACATTACTTAAAATGTTGGTGATGTAATCATGTTACAGCCAACACATGCTTTAAAGGTTCACACCTTAGACCCCAATTCATCAATCGCATTACAGCGAATTCACGTTGATGAAATGCACATTATAAGAGATTGACCTGTACTCAGATTTGAACACATTCTTTGCCTAACATATGCAGTTTAAACATTGTGTGGTTGCTGGTAAATACTTGGTCATTAATGAAGTAAAGGCCTCAAAGCCTTCAACCAAATTTATATCCCTTTGTTCAGGCCTTGCAACAGGTACCTGTGACAATATGTCTAATTCTTTTTTTGCACATATTCAGTTATATCATCGAATGTTATAAGCCCTAAACACGATCTCTGAATTTTTTTGACATCTTTGCATTCAACATTACATTCTTTAGCATTCAACTGAATAGTAGGATTTGTAGTCAGCCACAACTGTGAGTTGAAGACCGTGGGTATAGTCTGCAAACTTCTCACAAATCCAGATTGCAGCTTAGGCTTCTTTTTCAATAATAAATTTCATATTTACAGACATTTGGTCCCTCCACCACTGATGCCTACTAGCAGCAGAATTAAGTTTTTACACAATCCACTGCAACAGCTCACTAAAGATCTTTAGACAGTGCCTATCAAACCCACAACCACTTCTATCTGGAGGGACACGAGCAGCAGGTGAGTGGGATTACCATAACCTGCAGGTTCCCACGAGGCTGCTCACCATCCTGGTTTGGAAATGTGTCACCGTTCCTTCACTGTCACTGGGTGAGAATCCTGCAATTCCCTTCATAAGGGCATTGTGAGTTCACCTGCAGCATGTGAACTACAGCCATTCAAGATGGCAGCTCACCACCATCTTCACAGAAACAGACAATAAATGCTGGCCAAGCAGCAACACCTACATCTCATGACATACTTTCTGTTTCAGTCAAAGAACGTGATGCATTTTGCACAGTCTACTTTTAAAATCCCACTTAATCTGGATATGTATAGCTCCCAATCCAGTCATTGATGCATCTGCAGAGTGAAATGGGACCCTTGGGTCACATTAAAGAATTAAAGACCAGGACAATAGAGGTTCAAGATGAGTCTAAAAGTATCTAGCAATAACGACCAGAAATAATAATCAACTGGAGCAAGACACCGACACAGGTGTGTTAATGTTGTTACAAATAATTGAATTCAGTCATGCCCACTTGAGTAATATCAGGAAGACAATGCCTTGAGGTAACAGTTAAACAAGCTCTCTCTGCTTAGGGCCAGTGTTTGTATCAGCACAATAAAACTGATGAAACAACTAACAGGTACATACCAGCCATGGTCTCTAGCCATGCCACCACTGCTGGAACCGTGTTGCCACTCTTCAGTGCCATCTTGCCTCCACTCATGTAGTCGCTGCCATAGAACTAGGAATAGATGTAGATCATTTGGCTCCTTGAGCCCTGCTCTCACATTTAATAGGATTACAGCTGATCCAACAACCCTCATATCTCCTTTCCTGCATTTTTCCCATAACCCTTGATTCCCTTACTGGTCAAGAATTAATTTATCTCAGCATTAAATATAAACAAGGATTTTGCCCCACAGCTCTCAGGCATTTCCAAAGACTCACAACCCTTTGAGAGCAGAAATTCCTTCACATCTCAGTCTTACATTGGTGTCCCATTATTTCTGAAAGTATTGCTCTGGTCCTAGATTCACCCATAAGGGGAAATATGCTCTCAGGATTTACCCTGTCAAGCCCCTTAATAATCCTAGTCAATAAAGATGCGACGGCAGATGTTTAAGGAGATTTAAGAATACAGAGGACAGATTATTCCAAGGGTAAGAAAAATCCAAATGGACAAGTTCATCATCAGTTACAAAATAGAAATGTTAACGGTAGTATCAAATTTAAAGAGACAGTACATAATTATGCAAAGATAAGTGGCACATCTGAAGATTAATATAAAAATAACTGCAGAGTGGTCAAAGTATTAATGAGGGAAAGATTAGAATACAAGATCAAGTTAGCCAGTAATATAAAAAAAATTAAGAGTTTCTATAAATATGTGAAAAAGAAAAGTGTTAACAAAGTGAGCATTGGTCCTATAGAAGGTCAGACAAAAGAATTAATAATGGAAAATAAGGAAATGGCAGACTAATTGAATAAGCATTTTGCATTAGTTTTCACTGTATAAAATAAAAGTAACAACCTGGAAGCAGCGATAAGTTAGAGAGGAACTCAGGAAAGCCTCAATCATCAGAGAAGTGAAACTGAATCAATTATTTGGGGCTGACAAGTGCACAGGCCCTGACAGACCTAATTCGAGGATCTTCAAAGCTGTAAAAAGTGAGGTCTGCAGATGCTGGAGATCAGAGCTGAAAATGTGTTGCTGGTTAAAGCACAGCAGGTTAGGCAGCATCCAAGGAACAGGAAATTCGACGTTTCGGGCCAGAGCCCTTGATGAAGGGCTCTGGCCCGAAACGTCGAATTTCCTGTTCCTTGGATGCTGCCTAACCTGCTGTGCTTTAACCAGCAACACATTTTCAGCTCTTCAAAGCTGTGACAAGTAAGATAATTGATGCACTGGTTTTCATTCTTCAAAACTGCCTTGGTATTAGATTAGTAGATAGCAAATGTAACTCCTTCATTCAAAAAAGGAGGGAGACAAAGTGTCCTCTTTCCGTTATTGCTTTGCCATATGCAGTTTCTTCCTCATCAATCCATGGTCTGATGACAGTACCATCTACAGAACCTCTATTGCTTACAACAGATGTGGTTCAGCTGCTTGCTGGTTGCAATGTGTCGTACCTTTGTGAATTTACTATTCCAGTTCAGTCACAGTTCGGCCTGATATGTGTCTGCAACTTGTTTGAAGCTCTCTGGTAATGTTTAGAGTCATAGAATCATGGAGATATACATCATGGAAACAGACCCTTCGGTCCAACTGCTCCACACCGACCAGATATCCCAACCCAATCTAGTCCCATCTGCCAGCACCTGGCCCACATCCCTCCAAACCCTTCCTGTTCATATACCCATCCAGATGCCTTTTAAATGGTGCAATTGTACCAGCCTCCACCACTTCCTCTGGCAGCTCATTCCACACATGTACCACCCTCTGTGTGAAAAAATTGCCCCTTAGGTCTCTTTTATATCTTTCCCCTCTCACCCTAAACCTATGCCCTCTAATTCTGGACTCTCCACCCCAGGGAAAAGACTTTGTCTATTTATCCATGCCCCTCATGATTTTACCCCCCTCAGCCTCCGACACTCCAGGGAAAACAGCCCTAGCCTATTCAACCTCTCCCTATAGCTCAAATCCTCCAACTCTGGCAACATCCTTGTAAATCTTTTCTGAACACTTTCAAGTTTCACAACATCTTTCCGATAGGAAGGAGACTAGAATTGCACACAATATTCCAACAGTGGCCTAACCAATGTCCTCTTTATACTCTTCTAAGGATTCACTCGATCTATCCTGTCTATACTTGACATATTCTTCCTTCTTTTTCTTAATCAAACCCTCAATTTCTTTAGTCATCCAGCATTCCCTTTACCTACTAGCTTTTCCTTTCACCCTGACAGGAATATACTTTCTCTGGACCCTCATCATCTCATTTCTGAAGGTTTCCCATTTTCCAGCCGTCCCTTTACCTGAAACATTTGCTTCCAATCAGCTTTTGAAAGTTCTTGCCTAATTCCGTCAACATTGGCCTTTCTCCAATTTAGAACTTCATCTTTTAGATCAAGTTTATCCTTTTCCATCACTTTTGAAAAATTAATAGAATTATGGTCGCTGGCTCCAAAGTGCTCCCCCACTGACACCTCAGTCACCTGCCCTGCCTTATTTCTCAAATGTGGGTCAAGTTTTGCATCTTCTCTAGTAGGTACATCCAGATACTGAATCAGAAAATTTTCTTGTATACTCTGAACAAATTCCTCTCCATTTAAACTCTTAACAATATAGCAGTCCCAATCTATGTTTGGAAAGTAAAATCCCCTACCATAACCACCCTATTATTCTTACAGATAACTGAGATCTCCTTACAAATTTGTTTCTTAATTTCCCTCTGACTATTAGGGGATCTATAATGCAATCCCAATAAGGTGATCATCTCTTTCTTATTTCTCTGTTCCACTCAAGTAACTTCCCTGGATGTATTTCCGGGAATATCCTCCTTAAGTACAGCTGTCCCTTATCAAAAACGTCACTCCCCCTCCTCTCTTGCCTCCCTTTCTATCCTTCCTGTAGCACTTGTATCCTGGAACATTAAGCTGCCAGTCCTGCCCATCCCGGAGCCACGTTTCTCTAACTGCTATGATATCCCAGTGCCATGTTCCTAAACATACCCTGAGTTCATCTGCCTTCCCTGTTAGGCCTTTTGCATTCAAATAAATGCATTTTAAAATTTATCAGTCCTACCTTGTTCTCTGCTTTGTCCCTGCCTGCCCTGACTATTTGACTCACCTTTGTTTTCAACTGTACCAGTCTCAGATTGAATGAAATCTTTCCTCACTATCTCCTTGGTTCCCACCCCTCCCCCCCACCTTATTAATTTAAATCCTCCTGAGCAGCACTAGCAAATCTCCCTGCCAGTATATTAGTCCCCTTCCAATTTAGGTGCAA
Organism: Hemiscyllium ocellatum; assembly: GCF_020745735.1. Taxonomy (NCBI): domain Eukaryota; kingdom Metazoa; phylum Chordata; class Chondrichthyes; order Orectolobiformes; family Hemiscylliidae; genus Hemiscyllium; species Hemiscyllium ocellatum. The sequence continues at coordinate 62,445,717 of NC_083412.1, read as the reverse complement.
TCCCTGTTTCTTGTATAGGTCACGTCTAACCCAAAACAGCTTTCAATGATCCAAAAATGTGAATCCTTCTCCCTTACACCAGCTCCTCAACCATGCATTTATCTGCTCTATCCTCCTGTTTCTGTTCTTACTAGCTCGTAGCACCGGGAGTAATCCAGATATTACTACTCTAGAGGACCTCCTTTTCAAATTCCTGCCTAACTCTCCGTAATCTCCCATCAGAATCTCAACCTTTTCCCTTCCTATGTCGTTGGTTCCAATGTGTACAATGACCCCCTTCTGGCCCCTCTCCCCTTTGAGAACATTCTGCACCCTCTCTGATACTGGCAGCATGGAAGCAACACATCATTCTAATTTTTCACTGCTGGCCACTGAAATGCCTGGGTGTACCTTCTCCACTCTTCCTTGTTACTGTGCTCCAAGTCCTCTTCAATTGCTGATAGTTCTTATAACAGTTACTGTTCATCTGTTGCCACCATCTACTATTCTGCTGTGGTTCCAAAAGCAAGTTTGGTAAATATTGTTGGACTCTTTTAATCGTGGCAAGTATTACATTTTCCTGAAGTATAGTAAATCCTAACTAGAGGTGAAGTAAAGGCTTCACCTCTACCACAAGGCTCTTAGGAGAACCACCATCTCGTAGTCATGTCATATGAGCTTATATCACTTCCAGTGATGATCTTATCTACATGTTCATATTAACAATTGAGACCATAGAACCAAAGGTAACAATGGGACACAGAAAATGCTGTTACAACCTGGAATCCATATTACAATCAAATTAAATGCTGTCAGAGACTAAATGTTACTTTCTTTGTTAACAATTGAGTAGTGCATTTCTGTTTTGGAAAGTCAAATTATGGTTAATTTTACAATTTATTTTAACATCTTTTGATGAAGTCAAATACAATGTTAACGTCTAAAAGCACTTTTACTTGTAGTGAGCATTCCCTGAAATGTTTTTCCTTGAGCAGGTGACAAAGACATCTTTCAAGAGCCAGTTAGACAGCAGTGTCACGAAATGTAGGCTTTCAGATAAGGATCAGCTAATCAGCTTGATGGACTCCATCATACATAAATAATATTTGAAAAAGAAAGGAAATAGAATTTGACGTTTTCTGATAGAATATGCTGGCTCTAGGCTTCATTTTAGTTAGCATGCTGTAAGGTGAGCATTGTAATAAAATTGGATTGAAATAGAACAGATGGAGTCTCACAGCTGGTAAATATTACGCTGCTGTGATGTAACATATCACAATTGCTACGCACAGCTGTAATTATGGCCAAGCTTGGCAACTCCCTAGGAATACAAAGTAGTTTATTTACAGCCAGTGGTTGTTCCGTATAGAATAATAACCAGCTTACTGAATTACTTGTGCACGGCTGGTTAGCTTTGTTGGCTAGATGTGTAGAGTGTAAAACAGGCCAAGACCGATGGCATGGGTTCAGTCCATATGCTGGCTGTGTCAATTGGCTTGAGTCCTTGCCATGCCCCATGTTTGTAGAATGGTGCCCCTAATATTATGTAGAACCAATTGTTTTTCTCTAATAGAGAGAGGTACCTATGGTTCTTTGTGAGCTATGGTTAATTGCCAATTTTATGAATTTGTGAATTATGTAATTAAAATGATAAAATCACGATTTAGCTAATATCCTTGTCTCTAACATTGGTACAATTTCTTACTATTTCTCAAATAAATCCTGAAAGCTAAAACAATATTTCACATCAAAAATTTGACTTTATTTTTCTTATCCTTATTATTTTCATGCAATAAAATATTGTTTATTCACGAATAATAAAACCACTTTTTCAGTTGCATATGATAAAGCTGGATTTGGAATTATTTCTTCTGATTACCCTTGATGCCCCAGAAGGATCAGTGTTAGGAATATTGTCTTTTACTGTCTTTATTAATGATCTAGGTGGAGGTGGTGGGAGCACAGTCTGCAGATTTGGAGATATTATAGAAATTTGTGTGAATGTATCAGACCACGGACAATGTTTGACTGTCTCAGGCAAATCTTTGTATGATGATGATTGTCAAATACATTTGATTTGGAAAAATGCAATTTTACACATATAGGCAAGGAAAATGCTCAACGTTCAAGTACGCATCTGGAAAAATCATTAAAAGCAAAATGAAACAAAGATATCTGGGAATTCTGGTACATAGATCTCTAAAGGGTTAGGAGCGATAAGCAACTATCATCTTTTGGTCATGGAAGCACTCTTGACTCTGCATGAAACAATTGTGCTTTAGATCATCCAAATCTTACCAGTTAGCAGTCTCAAGAGCTGAATGAGAAATGTAATTGTAATTGGGGATAGTATGGTCAAAGAATGTACATGATCCTAATTTCTATATTCACAGGTATCGAGATGTTCTTGTAGGAAGCCAAATGGAATATTCACTATTATTGCATGCATATTGGAGTATCAAAATAATTATCTGGATGCTGTGTTTCAGGAGGCAGATATACCCCTTAGATTAACTATCTCAAATTCTGTCAGTGCTCAGGGATAGGAGGATATGACTATGAGCGAGGTAGGTAGAGGGATCCAGGACATAGTGCTGAAAGAGCCTCAGCCCTAGAGTGTGTCTAACAGGTGGGATGACAGCAGGGTTTTTCGGGAGGATGAGCAAACCGACCATACCACCTTGGTACAAGATGTCATTCAAGAAGTCAAGAAAAGAGAAATGTAATTGTAATTGGGGATAGTATAGTCAAGGAATGGACTCTGTTTTCTGTGGCCAAAATCAAAAGAATCAAAATCTGTGAGTTTTGAGAAGATTTGTAGCTCAGGTTGAGGTTCTGGATGCGGAGATGGAAGGTTTGTTTTCAGACGTTTCGTCACCATACTAGGTAACACCATCAGTGAGTCTCCAGACGAAGCACTGGTGGTGTAACCCACTTTCTATTTCTGTGTTTGCGTTTCCTTGGGTCAGTGATGTCATTTCCTGTGATTATGCTATTTTCTATGGTGATGTAATTTCTTGTTCTTTTTCTCAGGGGGTGGTAAATGGGATCCAAGTCAATGTGTTTGTTGATAGAGTTCCAGTTGGAATGTCATGCTTCTAGGAATTCTCATGCATGTCTCTGTTTGGCTTGTCCTAGGATGGATGTGTTGTTCCAGTTGAAGTGGTGTCTGTCTTCATTCATATGGAAGGATACTAGTGAGAGAGGGTCATGTCTTTTTGTGGCCAGTTCATGTTCATGTATCCTGGTGGCTAGTTTTCTGCCTATTTGTCCAATGTAGTGTTTGTTACAGTTCTTGCAAGGTAATTTGTAAATTACATTATTTTTTGCTTATTGTCTGTATAGGATCTTTCAAGTTCATTAGCGCTGTTTTAGTGTGTTGGTGGGTTGTGGGCTACCATGATGCCAAAAGGCCTGAGTAGTCTGGCAGTCATTTCTGAGATGTCTTTGATGTAGGGGAAAGTGGCTAGGGTTTCTGGACACGTTTTGTCTGCTTGTTCGTGGACTGTGTTCATTGGGTACCTGTTTTTTTTAATACACTGTATAAGTGATTTTCCTCTGCTCTGCGTAGTTCCTCTGTGCTGCGGTGTGTGGTAGCTCATTGAAATAATGTTCTAATGCAGCTTTGTTTGTGGATGTTGGGATGATTGCTTCTGAACTTCAGTATTTGGTCCGTACGTGTTGTTTTCCTGTAGACGCTGATTTAAAATTCTGGATCAGTGGTGCTGGAAGAGCACAGCAGTTCAGGCAGCATCCAATGAGCAGCGAAATCGACGTTTCGGGCAAAAGCCCTTCATCAGGAATAAAACCTCGCTGATTTAAAGTTCCCCATTGGTTGTTTACTCTGCTGTGACATCTAGGATTGGCAGTTTGTTATTGTTTTCCTACTCTTTTGTGAATGTTATGCCAGTAAGGGAAAGAAGACATTGGTAGGAGTAGTATACTGACCTGCACATCCCTGGACACTATGGGCAATTTGGCATGGCCAATCCACATAACCTGCACATCTTTTGGGCTGTGGGAGAAAACTACAGCACATGGAGGAAACCCATGCAGACACGGAGAAAATGAAAACTCCAGACAGATGCCCAAAACTGGAGTCAAACCTGAGTCCCTGGTGCTGTGAGACAACAGTGCTAACCACTGAGCCACCACGCCATCCTAAATGATAATAGGAGCATGTTAAAAAAAAACATAATTATGGATGTCTTTAATCTTCATATTGAATGAGCTAATCAAATTAGAAAGGGTAGCTATGACAATGAATTCATAGTGTGCATTAAGGATAGTTTTCTCGAGCAATATTTTATGAAACCAAACAGGGAGCAGGTTATCTTGGATCTGGTAATGGGTAATGAGGCAGATTTAATAAGTGAATCCGAGTAAAAGATGCCCTAGGCAGTGGTGACCATACCATGATAGAATTTAATATGCAGTTCAAGAGTGAGAAATTTGGGTTGGAAACAGCTGTGTTTAGCTGAAATAAAGGGAGTTACAATGAAATCAGAATAGAATTAGCTAAAGTGGATAGATTAGCAGGAAAGTTAGTAAGCAAGCAGTGGCAAACATTTAAGAAGGTAATTCATGACTCTCAGCAAAAATATATCCCAATGAAGAAGAAAGATTCTAAGAAAGGGATAAACTAACTATTGGCTAACCAAGGATGTTAAGGGAAGTATTAATTTGAAAGAAAAATCAATTAAAGAGGCAAATGTCAGTGATAACACCAAAGACCTGGAAAAATTCAGAATCCAACAAAGGAGGACTAAAACAATAATAAACGCACAAAAAAAGTGAGGGCAAATTCGAGAGGAATATAAAAATTAACAATAAGAGCTTATTTAAATTCATAAAGAAGAAGGGAGTTAACATAGTTAACATAGGACTCTTAGAAAATGAACCTATGGAGACAATTTAGGGGAACAAGGAAATGGCAGAGAAGTTAAATACATATTTTGCATCAGTCTTTACATTGGAAGATATGTCAAACATCCCATTAATACTAAATATTACTAGGGAGGCAGTAAGTACCATCATCATCACTGAAGCAGTAGTACTAGTCAAACTAATGGGGCTAAAGGCAGATAAATCCCCTGTTCTGGATGGCTTGCATCCTAGGAGACTAAAAGAGATAGCTACAGAGACAACGGATACATTGGTTTCAATTTTCCAAAAATCATTGGACTTTGGAGAAGTATCAGACAATTGGAAACCTGCTAATGTGACACCCCTATGTGAAAAGGGAGGGAGGAAAAAAGTGGGCAACTATAGGCTGATTAGCCTAACATTAATTGTTGGAAAAGAATTGGAATCAATTATTAAGGAAGTAATATCAGAGCTTTTGAAAAACCATAATCTAATTAAGCAAAGTCAGCATAACTTCATGAAGGAAAATCATGCCTGATTAATTTATTCACTGTTTCAAGAAAGTCTCAACCAGAGTAGATAGAGGGGAACCAGTTGATGTTTTGTATTTGGAATTCTAGAACATGTTTGACAAGGTACCTCATAAAAGATTAAGTCGTAAGATGAGAACACAGTGTTGGAGGTAGTATATTGGCATGGATACAGAATTGGTTCTTGGGCAGGAAACAGTGAGTGGGGTAAGGGTTGTTTGTTCAAGTTGGCAACCTGTGACCAGTGGGGTTCCACAAGGATCAGTGCTGGGACCAAAACTGTTTACAGTATATAATACAGACGTGGAGGAAAGAAGAGAAGGTACTGTAGCCAAATTCGTAGACAGCACAAAAATAGGTGAAAAGGCAGGGTGTGACAGGGATACAAGTAGTTTACAGAGAGATATTAATAGTTCAAGTGAATGAACAAAAAGTTAGCAAATGTAGTATAGTGTGAGAAAATGCAAAGTTGTTCATTTTGGAAGGGAGAACCAAAGAGTAGAATATTAAACAAATGGAGAAAAACTGCAGAAAGTTGCAACACTTTCCTTCAATCCACATCACAGAAAATTGTAAATTGTTTGCTGCATTTACTGCACAATACAATATGCAATTCCTGAACTACTATAGTAATTGCTCTCCATTGGATGTGAGTTTGTTGGATATTTTTAATGTAAAGGTGGATAAATTCTGTGGCCCTTAAGTTATTACTATCTCAGGCTTCTTATCACTGCTGCTGTGATTTAACCCACACAGAATGAGAGGCCCAATGCCTGAAACCTTTAACTGCCCAAGCTCGTCGTCAAGGAAGTGAGTTGCCTCCTTTAGAGGTACCCTGCCTGTACTATGGGGGGAGGGGTCGCCCCTAGGGCTTTGCACACTTGTGTTTCCCCCCTATCCTCCCCCAAGATCACCCTGGCACTCCACCACCTTCACCGCCATGGGAACTAATTTGACCCTAGCAATACACACTCAATCTAGCTTCAAATTGACTCTGTTGATGATTACTGATGGAGACTGTGAAATTTTTGGGACCAAAGATCTACTGTTCATTTGATTTGATAGTAACTCTCTAAGACTTGACTTTCTCTCCAAATGGAGTAGAAGTCTCTGCACCATTGAATTAATGACCTGACACCTGTTAAACACTATGGAATAAGCAGGAAAAGCAGGGGTCTACTTCTCCTTGGCTTTAACACTGGACATCATTCCTCCCTATAAAATCCAGCTCAACAGTTGGACAAATTTGTTCAGACAGCATTTGTTGCCAAAAGCTAATTACCCTTGAAATAATGGCAGCGAACTGCTCCCTTGAACTTCTGCAGTGTATGTGATGTAAGCAAATCCACAGTAGTGTTAAGAATGGTGTTGCAGTGACTATGAAGGTGCAGCAATATATTTCAAGCCAGGGTAATATGTGTCTTGGAGGGAAACTTGCAGGTCCTGGTGTTCCCAGAAATCTGCTGCCATTGCTCTTAAGTGGTAAAAGCTGCATGCTTGCAAGGTGGTGCCAAAGGTTCCTTGGCAAGTTGCCATGGCATATCTTGTAGTCAATACACAATGCTGCCCAGAGATGGAGGGAGTAACTGCTGTATGCAATACCAAGAAAGTGGATAGCTTTGGCCTGGATGGTGTCTGGCTTCTTGCAGATTGTTGGAGACGCACTTATCTAGGCAAGTGGAGGGCATTTCATTACACTCCAGACTTATATCTTATTGATGACAGACAGGCTTTGAGAAGCCAAGACATGAGGAATGCCCAGCAACTGACCTGCTTATAGGTTTACAATCACTGGCAATAAATCTAGGGAGAGGCGGAACATTATTTTTACATAGAGTGTTTTCAGGAGTTAGAATGCTACATTTTTTAAAAAAAATCATAACTAATTTTAACTGGGAGTTGGAAATGTGGATGAGGATGAGGAATTTACGGAATTAAGGACACAAAGTAGTGAGGGACTAAACTCAAATATGCTCAAATAACCAGCAGAGCAGCAGGGGACCAATGGCATCCTTTTATGCTGCAAATCCTAATAAATCACCAATTGTGTGAATATTTAAAACGTTGTCTGATGATTTGTGCAAGTGTGATTGGGTGTAAAACGTCCGACCAGAATCTCAATTGCCACTTACCCATTTTGTGGGCCAGAAATGAACTGTGCACGTTTGAAAATTTACTCCATTGGTTTTTAACCCTTTTTGATTTTGAAAAAAACCTCATTTTTGAATTGCTTCATGGCTTTTTATGAAAGATCCTGATTATTTCAGACTTGCTCTGACTAGAATTGATTTAGTGACTCATCAACTGTCAGTAGCTATTCCTGCAGTTACTGGACTCTGACATGATCCCTTGACAGCCACTGAATCTCACAAAGAATGCCAATAAATCACTCCAATAATGTTACCTAACACACAAGTTAAACATCTAGGATGGAATTTTCATTTCAGGCTAAACGTGGAGGCAGGCGAAAAGTGGGAGGGTCTTCTGCTTGTGAGTGGGGTCAGTTAACCCATGTGATAGCGTTCTTATCAACTTATTCAATATTCACTAGCTGGTAAAACATCAAATTGTGGTTGGGGGGGGGAGGGGAAAGGGAAGCTGGAAGTTCCGATCCACATTAGGCCCTTCTGCACTCCAACTTCTGGGCACCACAGTTAAAGGAGCATGAACAGCACTTGGAGTTGTAGAGTCATAGGGATGTACAGCACGGAAACAAAGCCTATGGTCCATCTTATCCATGCAGACCAGTTATCCTAAATAAATCTTGTCCATTTGCAAGCATATCACTCTAAACCCTTGCTATTCATATACCTATCCAGATGCCTTTTAAATGCTGTAATTGTACCAGCCTTCACCACTTCCTCCACATGCACTAACCTCTGTGTGAAATAGTTACTCCTTAGGTCCCTTTTAAATATTTCCACTCTCACCCTAAACCTCTGGCCTCTAGTCCTGGACTCCCCCAATGCCAGGGAAGGTATCTTGTCTATTTACTCTATCATGATTTTATAAACTTCTGTAAGGTCACCCCTAAGCCCCCGATGCTCCAGGAAAACAGCCCCATCCTATTCAGCCTCTCCCTGTAGCTCAAATCCTCCAACTCTGGCAACATGCTTGTAAATCTTTTCTGAATCCTTCCAGGTTTCACAACATCCTTCTATAAGAGAGAGATCAAAATTGCACACAATATTCCAAAAGTGGTCAAATTCTGTATCCTGCACATGGCCTCCCAACTCCTGTACTCAATACTCTGACCAATAAAGCAAAGCATACCAAATGCCTTCTTCACTATCCTATCTACCTGCAACTCCATTTTCAAGGAACAATGAACCTGCACTCCAAGGGTCTCTTTTTCAGCAACATTCCACAGGACCTTACCATTAAGTGTATAAATCCTACCCTGATTTGCCTTTCCAAAATGCAGCACCTCACATAAATCAAAGTAACCTCCATCTGCCACTCCTCCATCCATTGGCCCATCTGATCAAGATCCCTTTGTACTCTGAGGTAATCTTCTTTGCTGTCCACTACACCTCCAATTTTGGTGTTAATAGACAATAGACAACGAGTGCAGGAGTAGGCCATTCTGCCCTTCGAGTCTGCACCAACATTCAATATGATCATGGCTGATCATCTTTAATCAGTATCCTGTTTCTGCCTTATCTCCATAACCCTTGATTCCACTATCCTTGAGAGCTCTATCCAACTCTTTCTTAAATTAATCCAGAGACTGGGCCTCCACTGCCCTCTGGGGCAGAGCATTCCACACATCCACCACTCTCTGGGTGAAGAAGTTTCTCCTTATCTCTGTCCTAAATGGTCTACCCCCTATTTTTAAGCTGCGTCCTCTGGTTCGGGACTCACCCATCAGCGGAAACATGGTTCCTGCCTCTAGAGTATCCAAACCTTTAATAATCTTATATGTCTCAATCAGATCCCCTCTCAGTCTTCTAAACTCAAGGGTATACAAGCCCAGTCGCTCCAGTCTTTTAGCGTAAGATAGTCCCGCTATTGCAGGAATTGACCTCGTGAACCTACGCTGCACTCCCTCAATAGCCAGAATGTCTTTCCTCAAATTTGGAGACCAGAATTGCACACAGTACTCTAGGTATGGTCTCACAAGGGTCTTGTACAGCTGCAGAAGAACCTCTTTGCTTACTGTTAGTACTCTGACCTTTCCTTACCACCTTTCTTAAATAGTGGCACCATGTTTGCCAACCTCTAATCTTCCAGCACCTCACCTGTGACTATTGATGATACAAATATCTCAGCAAGGGGTCCAGCAATCACTTCCTTAACTTCCCACAGAGTTCTAGGGTACATCTAATCAGGTCCTGGGGATTCACTCTGTGCAACCCAGAGGCAAGGCTCAACCTCTGCTCACTACCTGGAGATGATAAATACCAAGCCAAAAGTGTTGCCACAATTCTGTGATACCTCGTAGAGGTTCTCCTAAGGTTGTCCACAAGCAAAGTGAAGTTCTTTTGCCTTTGGATGGCAACAAAACACCATCCCGACTGACAAAGGCAGACCATACAGAGCTGGGGGGGGTGTAGGTGTCCATAGGTGGCTCAAGAGAACCTTGATTTCTGAACCTGTGAAGTAACTGGATCCTTTATGTGGAAGGTGTCCCAGCTGAGCTCACCCTCGTTCTTATATAATATAGATGTTCTAAGGACAAAGGGCAGATTCTTCATGAGGTCTGAGTGGCGAGGTGAAGGATGAAAGGTGTGGCAGGATCAGCTGAAAGGTGCAGCAAGGCTCATCTCAACATCACGATCATCTCCCATCATCCTTTCTATTTTTCACAAGTGGCATGCTGAGATTCCTGCCAGATGTCAATTGAGCTAGCAGAAAGTGAGGACTGCAGATGCTGGAGATCAGAGCTGAAACATATTTTGCTGGAAAAGCGCAGCAGGTCAGGCAGCATCAAAGGAGCAGGAGAATCAACGTTTCAGGCATAAGTCCTTCTTCAGGAATGAGGAGGGTGTGCCAAGCAGGCTAAGATAAAAGGTAGGGAGGAGGGACTTGGGGGAGGGGCGTTGGGAATGCGATAGGTGGAAGGAGGTTAAGCTGAGGGTGGTAGGCCGGAGAGGGAGCGGGAGCAAAGAGGTCGGGAAGAAGATTGCAGGTCAAGAAGGAAGTGCTGAGTTCCACCTATCGCATTCCCAACACCCCTCCCCCAAGTCCCTCCTTCCTATCTTTTATCTTAGCCTGCTTGGCATACCCTCCTCATTCCTGAAGAAGGGCTTATGCCTGAAACATCGATTCTCTGCTCCTTTGATGCTGCCTGACCTGCTGCGCTTTTTCAGCAACACATTTTTCAGATGTCAATTGAAGGCCATCTCATTAATATGCACACTTTCCAAATTAACGATTGAGAAATCTTGATAAGGAAACCAGTGAACAACAACTGGAAGATTCAGTCCCCCCCCTTGCACCTAGAAAGCTCCATGTAGGAAACCAGGCATCAACTTCTGTTGGAATGCTGGATGGTGCAGGACACACACACTTATTTGTGACAATAAAGCTAATTCAGTTCAATATCCAACGTGTGCCAATCTCCAGGAACCAACAAGGCACATTTCTGATTCATTTAGAGGTCATTTTTGCACTTTATTACAGTACCTTAGGTGCACTGGCAGCTATCTGCTGCAACGAGGATGTTATGTGCACAGACACATACCCACCTCACTGGACTAGACCAGGATGCACCTCCAGGCTCCTTGTTTGCTCTTATTGTGCTCACTCATTCTGAGCTTATCTCAGAGCTCACAGTATCCCTCCTTTCACCTGTCTTTGCCCCCTCAGCCAATGATATGAGGATCTTATTACTGCTGTCTGCCTTATCATTTAGCACAGGCACAAAGCCAAGAAACTTGTCATAATTGTCATCAGGCTTCAGTCAAGCCAAGGGCTATTCACTCAGGGGTTCCCAGTGAGTCAAGTTAATGGGTACAGAGCTGAATTATGGACAGCGCTCCAACCGTCTTTACTCTTTCTGCCCTATTGTGACCTGCTTTGCTCCTGGAATGAGAGAGCAGCAGATGTCACAGGGAGATGAAAGTAGGTGGCACAGCTACTACAGTTGGTGCAGAGATGCATCACAGAGGGCATGCAGGTTTCATGATGATGTAGACATACCGACGTTGGACTGGGGTGGACAAAGTCAAAAGTCACACGACCCCGGGTTATAGTCCAACAGGATTACTTGAAATCACAAACTTTCAGAGCGCTGCTCCTTCATCACTGAAAGTGTTCCGAAAACTTGCGAATTCAAATAAACCTGTTGGTCTGTAACCTGGTGTCATGTGACTTCTGACTGAAGTTTTGTGATGTCAGGGTTTGGGACGTTGAAGGGAGGTTGAGGATGATGCTACAGGCAGTAGTGAGAGTGGTAGAGCATAATGGGAGATTTATACAGTAGTAGAGTTAGTGAGTGTGTGGGAATGGAGACAAGATGGTGGACCTTAACTTGGCAGAGTGGAGAATGGCATTGACCTTCTTCCTCAAGGGCTGAAAATTCCTCCAGAGAATGAGACTGCTTTAACCCAAGTGGCAATCTCGACTCAGGCTGGCATGGCCTGGTGTTGAGGCCTCCTCTGCTGATCCTGGGGGAAGGATAAGGCCTGCCTCTCCACCACCCTATTTAACAGAATTGCCATGTATTTACCTGCACAGTGGCTGCTGCTAATTTCCTTCTGGGTAAATGTCAGGTACAATGCAGGGCTGTACCAGACTGGCAGTGCTTGTCTGGGTGCACAATGAGACTTTAAGATAGTGTGCATGCAAGGGATGGCACTTGAATCTGAGATTTCTGATGATGTGGAAGTTGGATGTGAGAGATGCCATGGGTTAAGGTAGGTAGTGAATGAGGTGAGTTTGTTCAGATAGGGCAACAGAACTACAAGGCCTCATGGTGACAAATCCTCGAAAGAAACTTGACCCAACTCAGAATTCACCAAAACAAAATGTAAGAAGATTCAGCTAGAAGATATCATGAAAGGCTTTGTGTCATATTCAGAAAGTTAAATACAGCAAGCAGGTTCTCTATTACATAATGATAAATTATCTATGCTGTGCGTGTATAAGAGGTGCACTCAAACGTGTGGAGAGTGAGAATTGGCTAATGGGAGCAGATATACAACATAGAACAGTACACCACAGGAACAGGCCATTTGATCCACCAACTCTGTGCTGACCATGATGCTATTCTAAACTAATCCTATCTGAATCCCTCTATTCTCTGCATGTTCATGTGTCTGTCTAAATGCCTCTTGAACTTTGTTATCATATCTGCTTCCACCACCACCATTGGCAGTGCATTCTAGGCACCTGAGTAAAAAACTTTCCTTGCACGTCTCCTTTAAACTTTCCCCCTCTCACCTCAAACCTATTCCCTGTTCTATTTGACTTTTCCACTCTGGGAAAGATACTCTGACTATCCATTCTATCTATGCATCTCTCAGGTTCCCCCCTCAGAACCCAACTCTCGAACAAAAACAATCCAAGTATATCCAACCTCTCCTTATGCAGAATATACCGCAATCCAGGCAATACTCTGGTAAACCTCTTCTGTGTCCTCTCTAAAGCCTCCACATACTTCCGATAGTGTGGGGCCAGTACTGCACACAATACTCCAAATGTACCTGACCAAGGTCCTATACAGTTGCAACATGACTTGCCAAGATTTATACTCATTGGCCTGACCAATGAAGGCAAGTATGCCATATGCCTTCTTTATCACCTTATCCACTTGTGTTAGCACTTTCAGGGAGCTATGGATTTGGACCACAAGATCTCTCAGTATATCAATGTTCCTAAGGGTCTGTCCCTTTACAGTATACGTTCCTCTTGGATTTGACTTCCAAAATGCAACACTTGTCTGGATTAAACTCTTTACCATTTCTCCACCCAACTTCCCAGCTGATCAATATCCTGCTGCATCCTTTAATATCCTTCCTCACTAACTATACCTCCATCAATTTTCATGTCATCCTCAAACTTACCATAAGACCATAAGACATAGGAGTGGAAGTAAGGCCATTCGGCCCATCAAGTCCACTCCGCCATTCAATCATGGCTGATGAGCATTTCAACTCCACTTACCAGCGTTCTCCCCATAGCCCTGAATTCCTCGAGACAACAAGAATCTATCAATCTCTGTCTTAAAGACATTTAGCATCCTGGCCTCCACTGCACTCCGCGGCAATGAATTCCACAGGCCCACCACCCTCTGGCTGAAGAAATGTCTCCGCATTTCTGTTCAGAATTTACCCCCTCTAATTCTAAGGCTGTGTCCACGGGTCCTAGTCTCCTCGCCTAATGGAAACAATTTCCTAGCGTCCACCCTTTCCAAGCCATGTATTATCTTGTATGTCTCTATTAAGTCTTCCCTTAATCTTCTAAACTCCAATGAATACAATCCCAAATTACCGATCAGACCACCGAAATGTTAATCTAAATATATTACAAATAGCACTAACCCATGCAGAACATCACTGGTCACAGTCCTCCAGCCAGAAAAATATCCCTCCACAACCACCCTTAGCCTTCTATAGCCAAACAAATCTTATATCCAACTTGCCAACTCACCAAGAATTCCATACAATTTCATTTCATAGACCAGCCTGCCATGAAGGACCTTGTCAAATGCCTTGCCAGTAGACAACATTGGCCCTTTTCAGTTATCTTCATCATTTCCTCAAATAACTCTATCAAGTTTGAGAGACAAGACTTCCCCAGTAAAATGCCATGCAGACTATCCCTAATAAGTCCATCCTTCTCCAATTCCTGTCCATAAGCATCTTCTCCTATAGTTTCCCTAACACTGATGTAAGGCACACGGGCCTATAAATTCCTGGATTAACCCTATTGCCTTTAGATTAGATTACTTACAGCATGGAAACAGGCCCTTCGGCCCAACAAGTCCACACCGACCCACCGAAGTGCCACCCACCCATACCCCTACATTTACCCCTTACTTAACACTACGGGCAATTTAGCATGGCCAATTCACCTGACCCGCACATCTTTGTGACTGTGGGAGGAAACCGGAGCACCCGGAGGAAACCCACGCAGACACGGGGAGAACGTGCAAACTCCACACAGTCAGTCACCTGAGGCAGGAATTGAACCCAGGTCCCTGGCGCTGTGAGGCAGCAGTGCTAACCACTGTGCCACCGTGCCGCCCACTATTTTAACAGAATAAGGCTTTCTTGAACAAAGAAACCTCAGTGGCTATTTTCCAATCTTCTGGGATCTCACCTGCGGCTAAAGAGGATACAATGATCTTTGTCAAGGCTTCAGAAATCTCTACCCTTGCCTCCATCAATATCTTGGGATAGATCTCATCAGGGAGGAGAAAGTGAGGACTGCAGACCCTGGCCACAGGATGCCTGGAGGAAGAGCGCCTCATCTTCCGCCTAGGAACCCTCCAACCACGCAGGATGAATGTAGATTTCTCCAGCTTTCTCATTTCCCCTCCCCCCACCTTATCTCAGTCCCAACCCCTGGATTTAGCACCGCCGTCTTGACCTGCAATCTTCTTCCCAACCTCTCCGCCCTCATCCACTCTCCGGCCTATCACCCTCACCTCCTTCCACCTATCGTATTCCCAGCACCCCTCCCCCAAATTCCCTCCCCCCTACCTTTTATCTCAGCCTGCTTGGCACACCAGCCTCATTCCTGAAGTAGGGCTTATCCCAAAACGTCGATTCTCCTGCTTCACAGATGCTGCCTGGCCTGCTGTGTTTTTCCAGTACCACACTTTTCAACATAAATCTCATCAGGCCCTGCAGACTTACTTTCTTTAAGGGCTTTCAAGATACCCAACACTTTCTCTTTCTTATTACGTACGTGCCAAAGAGTTTCAAAAAAAACTTATTTAAATTTACCATTGTCCATGTATTTCTCCTGGAAAACAGATACAAAGTATTCATTTAGGTCCTTGCCTACTTATTCTGCCTCCTCACATAAATAATCTCCTTTCTCCTTGAGTGGACCTACACTTTCCCTAGTTACCCTCTTCCTAGTTTACATATAAAATGCCTTGGGATTTTCTTTAATTCTACTTGCCAAGGACACTTCATGACACCTTCTAGCTCTGCTAATTTGTTTTAAGTTCTTTTCTGCTTCCTCTCTACTCAAGGGCCTTGTTTGATTTCTATTCTCTAAATGTTACATAAGCATTCTTTCTCTTGTTAGCTAAACTTACAACATCTCTCATTATCCAAAGTTCCTGAATCTTTCCATTCTTATCTTTCATCCTCACGGGAAAGTGCAGGTCCTGAACTCTGGCTGTTGAAAGACTCCCACATGTCAGATGTGGATTTACCTTCAAACAGCCACCCATCAATCCAATTTTTCCAGTTTTTGCCTAATGCTGCTATAATTAGCCTTCCCTCAATTTAGCACTTTCACCTGAGGACCAGTCTTATCCTTTTCCATAACCATCTTAAAACTTAGGGAATTATGATCACTGCTCCCAAATGCTCGCCAACTGAAAATTCAATCACCTGGCCAGGATCATTCCCCCTTACAAAGGCTAATATAGCTCCCAGGTAGATGGAGAGACAGGTAGTACTGAGGAGACAGGCAGACTGCAGAAGCTTTTGGACTGGTTAGGAGAGTGGGCAAAGAAGTGGCAGCTGGAGTACAATCTGGGAAAGTTTGAGGTCATGCACTTTAGTAAGAAGAATAGAAGCATGAACTATTTTCTAAATGGGGAGAAAATTCAGAAATCTGAAGTGCAATGGAACTTCGGAGTTCTAGTCCAAGATTCACTCAGGTAAACTTGCAGGTTCAGTCAGTAGTTAGGAAGGCAAATGCAATGTTGACTTTTATTTGAGAGAATTTGAAGCAGGGATGTACTTCTGAAGCTCTATAAGGCTCTGGTCAGGTCACATTTAGAGTATTTTGCACAGTTTTGGGCCCAATATCTCAGGAAGGATGTACTGGCCCTGGAGCCGGTTCAGAGGAGGTTCATGAGAATGGTCCCAGAAATGAAAAGCTTCACATAAGAGGAATGTTTGAGGAGTCTGGGTGTATACTGGATGGAGTTTAAAAGGATAAGGGGGGATCTAATTGAAACTTGCAGAATACTGAATGGCCTGGACAGAATGGACGTTGGGAAGATGTTTCCATTGGTAGGGGAGACTAGGACCGAGGGTGCAGCCTTTTAGTATGGAGGTAAGGAGAAACTTCTTCAGCCAGACAGTGGTGAATCTGTGGAATTCATTGCTACAGAAGGCTGTAGAGACCAGTTCATTGAGTATACTTAAGACAAAGATAGATAGATTCTTGATTGCCAAGGGGACCAAGGGTTGCAGGGAGAAAGCGGGAGAATGGGGTTGAGAAACTTATCAGCTATGATTGAATGGCAGATCAGACTCAATGGGCTGAATAGTCTAATTTCTGCTCCTTTGTCTTACGGTCTATCCTAGTTGGATGATCTACATGTTGTTTCAAGAATCCCTTTTTAATGCACCTAACAAATTCTGCCCAATTTAAGTAGCTGGCATTAAGAGAGTCCCAGTGAATATTGGGGAAATTAAAATCATCCACTATTACAACCCTGTTATTTTTATATCTTTCTATGATCTGTTTACATATCTTTTCCTCTATTTCCCAGGGAGGCCTATAGTATAACCCCATCATAGTGATTGCACCTTTCCTATTCCTAAGTTCTACCCATACTGCTTCACTGAATAAGTCCTCCAAGTTGTTTTCTCTTTGTACAGCTATGACATTCTTCTGAATCAGTAATGAAACTCCTTTATCTCTTTTACAGTCCTCTCCATTATTCCTGAAACATCTAAATCCTGGAAGGTTGAGCTGCCAGTCCTGCCCTTCTCTCAACCAGGTTTCTGTAATGGCTATAACATCATAGTACCACATACTAATCCAGGCTCTAAGTTCATTTGCCTTATACGTTATACTCCTTGCATTAAATTAAATACACTTCAGACTGCTAGTCCCACTGTGTTCATTAACCTGGCACTGCCTGTTCTTCCTACTAGATTTATTTATTTTAGCCTCTTTCTTCTCTTCAAACAATCTCCCTGCTGACCTACTGCTCTGCTGTACTGCTGTTGCTGCTCAGACCTTAGTATAAAGGATGACAGGAATGTCTAGTTACAGCCTAAAAGCACTCCAGAATTCACTGGCTTGCAAAAAACATGTATTTATCCATCTTACTCATTCTTTGTTGATCTCTCTCTCTATCTGTAGAATGTGAATCTTTAAGCCTCCTT
Organism: Hemiscyllium ocellatum; assembly: GCF_020745735.1. Classification (NCBI taxonomy): domain Eukaryota; kingdom Metazoa; phylum Chordata; class Chondrichthyes; order Orectolobiformes; family Hemiscylliidae; genus Hemiscyllium; species Hemiscyllium ocellatum. Next base: position 62,428,088 of record NC_083412.1, on the reverse strand, counting down.
ACTTTATCGTTACTGCATTGTGCATCCTGTTATCTACATCAAAACATATCATTTTATTCCTGGAATAACTCCTTTTCTATTATTGGAGTTGTTAGCAATGGCTGTTGTAAATCTTTCCATTTTAAAAGGTCTGAAGGAACTTTTGATACACAGTTTAAGGTATTGTTAGTATACTGGTAAGGAACCTTTCCTAATTTGAAACTTTTTGATTTATCATCTGCAAACTAATATCTTAGCGTTTTCCACTCCAGAAGAATTATTCAAAGCTGTTAAGAACTGGAAATTATTACACAGATTAAGAAGTATATTTTTAGTATTAAATTGGAAACTTATTAAGTGGTTCTCATTAAAAATGATCTGTTAAATTATTCATCTATTTAAAATGTTGTATGAATATTAAACTGCAGACTGATTAATGACTTGTCAAAGATAATATATGTTGAGAACGCTTAAATTATTGAATATATTAATCTAGTGTGTCTATAATATTAAAGCATTAATTAAAGTTACCTATAAAATTTAAATTTTCTCTGAGCATATTTCCTCAATGAAATCATCAGTACTAATTCCTTAAATAAACACATCAGAAAAAAATCATTGAAATATCCAGAAAATAGATGTTGAAGTTAATTATTTGTAAGTCCATATTTGAAAGAGATGCTAGTTTTAAAACTCCCCCTTTCTAATAAACAAATGATATGATTGTTGTTTAATTTCCATGATTCATTTCAGGAATAATTTCCAAGGTGCAGGCAGTTTGTTTATTGTTGGTATAGTAAGAATGAAAAATGCCCAATGAAACGAGTGATTGATTCTGCTTCTATTTATTAATTCTTAATTGAATTGTAATCAACGTGTTGGCAATTTCCATAGAGCCTAGAAGACTGTGGATGTCATGGCTGAACTTCCAGTCAAAAGAGAGGGAGCACAGAAGAAAGATTGCCTACCAGGTAATTGAATTTGAGGTGGACAGATTAATTGTCCGAAATTCATCTAAGCAGCTGATAAGAAAATCTTCTATTCACACTTTTATCCTGCCAGGGAACTTTGGAAGGATTCCAATCAGTAAGCAGTCTCAATGTCCAGTGGCAAGCACACGTGAGCCAGAGTTTTACTGCACATACATACAAACATTAAAAAAAGCATATTAGCTTTTGTATTAGCCCACAACTTGTCCAAACAGTCACGATGCAATGAATCATCAGAACTGCTGACGAATCGTCCCATTTTTATCATGCAATGCTCTGTGAGAGATTTTTTTTTAAAACAAAGTTTTAATCAATTGAGGGAATGTGAACTGCAAACCTGCCTGACCAGTAACACTGAAGAAGAGTTCCAGGAGTTCATAGTGGCCACAAATTCTTTATTCAACATTTCACCTACTACTGGATGAAATATTTCAGCCCCAATAGGATCTGAACTCCTTTTTAGTTTCAGCAAATTTCCTCTTAGTGTTATTTTAGAATTTAATTTTGAAAAAAAAATTTAATTTCACTATACTAATTTGTATAGAATGTTCCCTTTCTTGCCATTTGTAGCTTTATTTGTTTAATTCTATGACTGTCAGAGTCATACAGTATGGAAGCAGACCCTTCGGTCCTATCAATTCATGCTGACTATCATCCCAAACGAAACCACTCCCACCTGCCTGTGCTTGGCAGATAAATAAGATTGAGGATTAGCTTTTGAAAAAATACAATACTTTGAATCACTGAATTGAAGCTTTTTAAGGTTGCAGATGAATACATGACATTGTTTATTTTGATAATAAGTTCAAGTAAGAGGAGGTATAAGTCTGAAAAACCAAGTGGCTAGAAAGAAAGAAAAAATTGCGTTTATATAACAAATCTGCAGCACTTCCCCAAGCACTTCACAGCTAATAGTTTTGCTTTTGAAGTCACTGTTAGGCAAATACAATAGCTAATATGCATGCTGCAAAATGGAGCAGCCGAGAGATTTGTTGTGTTTGCTATTTTGGTTTTAGTGGTTTTAGTTGAGATAAATTGTCACTTATCTCACCATTGGCCACACCACTCCTGCCCTTCAGCTTTAGAATATTAATAAGGGCATGATATAAAAACAAGACATGAAGGTTCCATGCATTTTGCAGGTTCGTATTTCAAGGATCTCTTGAGCCACCTCCAACACTCATTTCCACTCTCAGGCACCCTGCCTCTATTCCTGATGAAGGGCTTTTGCTCGAAACATCGATTTTCCTGCTCCTTGGATGCTGCCTGACCTGCTATGCTTTTCCAGCACCACTCTAATCTAGACTCTGGTTTCCAGCATCTGCAGTCCTTGTTTACCTCGTTTTTACCTTTTCCACAGTATCTCTGTCCATTCTGCTTCCATCAGGCAGGCTGGCCTCTTGTTGCCAACCAAAGGAAAAAGAACTTCACTTCTCTTGACATGATAGTACACAACTCTTCTTTGAGAAAGTCATTATTTGAACAGATAGCTTGATTTAGCATTTAAAAAAATGTCTCCATGAATGCTGTACTCCCCCAGTATTGTAGTGAAATGCCTAGATTTCCCTTTGTGCTCACAGTATATCTGGGTTCAAAGAGACCAAATGAGAAAAGATATTAATTTTCACCATTAGAGAATAGGCAGTAACATATGGGACCTCTTTTATATTTGTACTTGATTTACTTTTCCATTGAAGTTATTTGAATGCCTTGTTGTGGATGCTCCCAGTTGGGTTATTTCTGTAGTGAAAAGGGATTGATAAAGTAGGAGAGTAGAATTGTTCTGTAAATGTACAACAGATTTGTTGGACCTAATGGCATTTTCTTCTTTTTAGAATTATTGTCATGATTGGGATAGCTAAGGCTTAATGAACAAAAGAAATGAGGAATCTGTATGTAATTTAGTTTGCAACATATTGCTTTTTTTAACTATGTTGAAATAGAATGATTTTTAGGCATGTTGAAAAAATTTTGTGTTTGATACATGTGATTTCTTTATTGTTGAAATTTGCTAGATTGTTGTTTAGCCTTTCATTCTACACCATCCCAATTAAATTATTTGTGATTGTCATGTATATCAAATTTATTTTCAATATAAAAGTGATTAAGCTGTCAAGTTTGTTGTCTCAGTTAATTCATTCAGCAAATTTGTTGCATTCCTCATTGGTCAACTAATAAGGCCTTAATCCTTTTCTACTTTGCAATTTTTTAGTTTTCTAGTTTTGCAATTCACTAATCTAAAATCCTCCCAGCTAGTTTCTCTAGTTTCAATTTTGTGCTCAAACAGATTTCACGAATAAACATTCAACTCAATTAAATTCAAGAAAAGCACATCAAGCAGGAAACAATTCTCCATGGTACATCTGTATGATAGGCACCACCATAATATTTTCACATAAAACTTACCACACAGCTTTCAATCCAAATAAAACATGGGCATACAGGGTATACCATGGACTCCAGTGCATTATGCCCTTTTCTTTCAGAACACATGAATTATTATAGAGAAGCAGCAACATACTGGAGCATACTCCCAATAAAGAAACAATTCGTACAGCCGTCATGAAATCAATGATGTATTAGTGCACAGATTCCACATGAGAAAGGGAGCCTTTAAGTCAGTTCTTTTACATCATAATATGCAACACCCTACTGTAATCTTCACTTCCAGTCAATCCCTGCTCAGTGCAATTGAGTCAATGTAGTATGTTCAGTTAGTCAGTTATGTATATGTAATGTAACTGTAATAATAAGCACAAAAAAGACTGTATGTAGGGCTGAGTTATTATAACAATGCAAATCGTTGGCATTGTTAATGAACCTTAATACATAGGTGTCAAGTATAAGTTACATGAGCCAACATTTGATGGGCTTTCATTAGATTTGATTTATTTATTATATATGTATCTTGTTTCAAAATACAATGAAAAGTGTTATATAGTGTTATCACTCTGTCACCATCTTAAAACATAGAAAAATAAACCATGACATACAAAGTAAGGGCAGAAAAATGAAGAAATAGAGGAAGTGTCCAACTTGACAGTCCTTGTTAAGTGCTCTGTCATGGGCCAAGAGTCTGGTGCCCAAGCACAAGCTCCCTTCACCGCTGGCACTACCTTGCCATCTTGGTTACACACTTAATTACATAACTGAATTTTTCAAATGTCAGAAATAAAAGAAACAAAACCAAAAAGAATGGGAAACGTCTAGATATTAAAGTCTTATTTAAGCCTTACCATGCAGGCAGCTGGGCCAAGCCCCAGCCTGGAATCTCAGGAGGAGCTGAGTGCCTGCTGCTACTGCCTCCAATCTACTCCCGCTGCTGCCGCCACCATTGATTCTATAACTATAAGGCCACAACCGGGTCCTGGAACGTGCTTGGGCAGAGCCTGGTCACAGCCTCCAGCCACCAGGTTCTTTGCTGGATCTCTGAACATATAGGGAAGCACACAGACCATATCATACTGGTAGTGGTGTTTGACCCAAGAGATGATGTCATGGTGGCAGCAAGTGGGAATGAAAAGCTGGTGGCAGTTAATAGTGACAGCTATTTAGTGGAAGCTAGCTAATTTTCTTTCTTAATAAATCAATTTTCATCATCCATTTGAGTTCATGGCTGAAGGTTACAAATACAACAAAGATTGAAAGCTGAAGCACTGCAACCACAACTGAAGAACAATAATGAATACTCTCTCACACACACACAAAAGAGGGAGGCCGCAGCACCAGATTTCTTTTAAAAAATGCAATTTACAAGAGGGCCATTCATTTAAATGGAGTACAGCCCAAAATACAGATTGTTCAGTTACAACGCGGCAGGCGTGTTCCTCTGCAACTTTGCGCTACGGAAAACCTCGCTGTGAAAAACCACCATAGATAATCACTGCAATGTAAAAGATCACTAATAGAAATTCGCTATATCCATTTAGTAGAAAGTTCATGTCACAACGTCCACAATTTGTCAATCACATTATAGCCAATTTGTGCTGACAAAATGTGCGTCATAGCAGAACAACCTGTATTAACAAAACCATTCTATGTAATGTTAAGGTCTTTACTATACACAGTCTTTGGTTGATTCCACATTTTGCTTTATTGGCAATTTCTCTTTATGCATTTGTGGAATGTAGACATCACTAGTTGGCCAGCATTTATTGCCCATTCCAAGTTGCCCTTGAGAAGGTGGTTAGTGAGCTGCCTTCTTGAGCCACTGCAGTCCACACGATGTAGGTTGACCTACAGTACCATTGGGGAGGGAAATGGTACAAAAGCAGAAAAAAAGCACGCATGACTTCACTCCTACTTTTTTGCCACTAATGCTTTGCTATTTCTTTCAAAAAAAGACAGCATAAAAATAAAAAAAGCAGCAACTTCCTAACCACCAAAAAGGAGAGGTCTAAGAGAGGAGACAACAGAAAAAGAAAATGCATTATATTGTATTACAGATTATTATACTGGTATTTTAAAAATGATTTTGTTTTATTCACTCAAGTGGCAGGGGCTTCATTGGCTGGGCCAGCATTTATTGCTTGTCCCTATTTGCCCTTGAGAAGGTGGTGGTGAGTTGCTTTCTTGAACTGATGCAGTCTATGTTCTGTAAGTAGACCAACAATTTCAGGATTTGGACCCAACAAGAGGGAAGGAATGAGGATATATTTCCAACTCAGGATAATGAATGAACTTGGGGAACTTGCAGGTAATAGAGTTTCTATACATCTGCTGCCCTTGACCTCACAAATGGTAGTTGTCATGGATTTGAAAAACTCTGTTGAAGGAGCCTTGGTGAATTTCTACAGAGTATCTTGAATATGGTAGACACTGCTGTTCCTGTGTGTCAGTGATGGAAGGAGTTAATGTTTAAGGATGTGGTGCAAATCAAGCTGGCTGCTTTATCCTAGATGGTGTCAAGCTTCTTGAGCAGTGTTGATTTAACACCCATCCACGCAAATGGCAAGTAAACCATCACACTCCTGCCTTGTGCCTGGTGGATGGTGGACATGCTTTGGGAATCAGGAGGTGAGCTACTTGCTGTAGGATTCTTAACCTGCTCTTGTTGCCACTGTATTTATATCGCTAATCCAATTCAGTTTCTGGTCAAAAATCCCTCTTATTGGAGTTGGTTATAACCTGGCATTTGTGTGGTGTAAATGACTTGCTATCTGTCAACTCATCCTGAATATTGTCCAGGTCTTGCTGCTTTTCGACATGGACTGCTTCAGTATCCAAGGAGTGTGAATGGTGCTGAACATTGTGCAATCATCAGCAAACATCCTCACTTCTGATCCTAATAGTGGGAGAAACAGCTGAAGATGGTTGGGCCTAGGGCAATACCCTGAGGAATTCCTGCAGAGATGTCCTGGAGCTGAGATGACTGACCTCCAACAACCACAACCATTATGCCAGGTATGACTCCATCCAATGGAGAGATTTCATCCCGATTCCCATTAATTTCAGTTTTGCTAGGGTCCTTAATGTCAGACTCAGTCAGATGTAGCCTTGATGTCAAAAGCAATCTCTCTCACTTCACCACTGCAGCTCCGCTCCATTGTCTTTTTTTATTATTATTCATTCACAGGATGAGGACATCACTGGCTAGGCCAACACTTATTGCCCAGAAGCCAATTAAGATTCAACCACATTCCTGTGGATCTGGAGTCACATGTAGTCCAGACCAGGTAAAAATGGCAATTTCCTCCCTTAGAGGACACTAGTGAACCAGCTATTATTTTTCTTCCTGACGAATGGCAACAGTTTCATGATCATCATTAAACTCTTAATTCCAGATTTATTGAATTCAAATTCCACCATCTGCCCATTGTGGATTTGATTCCAGGCCTCTGAGCATTACCTGGATCTCTAGGTTAACTGTCCAGGAGTGATACCATTAGGCCATCACCTCCCCATCACTACCACATTGGTCTACATTTTAACCAAGAGTGTAATGATGTCAGAAGCTGAGTGGCCTTGGTGGAACCCAAACTGGGTGTCATTGAGCAGGTTAAGTGCTGCTTGATAGTACTGTTGGTGATACACTTCATTATTTTACTGATGTGCAAGAGTAGACTGGTAGGCATTAAATTGGATTTTTCCTGCTCTTGCACAGTACATACCTGGGCAATTTTCCACATTGTTGGATAGATGCTAGGATTGTAACTGTACTGGTACAGCTTGGCTAGGGGGTGTGGCAAGTTCTGGAGGACAAGTCTTCAGTACTATTGCCAGAATGTTGTCAGGGCTCTTGGTCTTTCAAATTTTCAATGCCTTTGGATATCATTTGGAGAGAATCATATTAGTTGGAAACCTGTAATTACTTCTGCTTCACAGAGGTGAACATGATCAATTTGTAATGACCAATGACATGGTCAAGGTTGCTTGTGATCAGGATTCCTATCCCACATAGTCAGTCATGAAATGCATTTTTAATGCAAAATTCTATGATTACAGGTATTTTAAATCTGTACTGTGTAAGTGCCTGATTAATTTGATTGCCCTTGAACAGCCTCATATTGCTTTCAACTAGAGCCTGTGTGCTCAGATTGAAGAAGTTCCACCCACTCCAGGTGCAGTGATAGAAATTTACTACTTCCATTCCACATTTGCAATTCAGATGTGTGTGGAAGGCAACACAGATCACACTTCACAGAGTGAGTCATAGGTTCAGTCAGGTAACCTTGTAAACCTTAAATCTTCATGTTCCTTTCTTCCTCAAATTCCCTGTCATTCACATCAGTTGTGAGGTTTGGCATCATCCCGCTCACTCTTCTGTTTAAATCTTCATCACCAAACATTGCCTCCACAGCCCTTACCCTACAGCTTAACTGTTGCCAATTCTCATGATGCACCATTATCTGATTGAAGTTAAAGCAGTAGTAACTGTAGAAGACCTCCCATCCTACTGTAATCCATGTTCTCCAGTGTACTATTGTCTCTCGCCTTATATTTTGAAATGTCCCCATTGTCAATTATTGTCCATTCTGCATGGCAGCATGATGCCTCTAATCCACACAAATGATCTTCTCAATTTGCCAACCCCATCAATGCCTCCTGGATACCACCTCCAACCCCTGACTTATTGTGAACTGAGCCCCAGGACTGACCATGGCCCACCCTTGATTGATTTGAAATAACAGATCTGACTGATGAGAGACCAGACTCCTGAGAGGTTGCTGCTGCTTTCCAACTCAATGCCCACTTATCCTGTGACTGGTGACACTTGGCCTCAGGACTGACTCAATAATAATGCTACAGTGGCACAAGCATTCAATCATGAAATATTTGACGCCTGTAAGAATGGAACGGCAGTAGTCATGGGGGATGCTAACATGCGCATTGTTTGGCCAAATCAAGTCAGTAGAGGCATCCCTGAAGATGAGTTCATAGAACTCACCTGTGATAACTTTCTTTAACAGCATTTACTGAACCTACAAGGGAGCATGCAATCTTAGATCTGTTTCTGATCTATGAGACAGATAAAATTAATGGTCTCATAGTTAAGGATCCTCTTGGAAGGAGTGATCACAGTATGATCGAATTTGGAGACAAATGGAGGGTGAAAGAGTATTATCTAAAAGCAGGTGTTATGCTTAAACAACGGTGATGATAATGGGATATGGAAGGGGTTGGCTAAGTAGACTGGGAACACAAGCTATATGGCCGAGCAGTGGAGGAACAGTGGAGGACTTTCAGACAAATTTTTATATCCTGGTCAAAAACAAGGATAGCAAGGGTAGAAACAGCCAGCCCTAGATAACCAAGAAAATAAAGGAAGACATCCAATTAAAAGTTTAGGCTTACACAGTAGCCAAGAGTAATAGGAAACAGGAAGATTGGGAAAACTTTAAAAAGCAACAAAAAAACCACGAAGCAAATCAATAAAGAAAGGAAAGATAGATTATGAATGCAAACTAGCACAGGGTATAAAAATAGGTAGGAAATTTTTTATAACTATATAAAATGGAAAAGGGTGGCTAAGGTGGGCATAGGTCCCTTTCAGGGTGAGAATGGGAAATTAATATTAGGTAGTGCTGAAATGGCCGAGGCCTTAAACAACTATTTTGTGTCAGTCTTCACAATGGAAGATGTGTCTAACATGCCAAAGAATGATGTTAAGGAAATGATGGGAGATGAGGATCTCAGTTCAATTATTATCACTAAAGGGGCAGTGTTGACCAAACTTGAGGGTTAAAAGTAGATAAGTCCCCTGGTCCTGATGGAATGCATCCCAGCGTGCTGAAAGAAATGGCAGAAGTTATAGTAGATGGGTTGGTGATAATTTACCAAAATTCACTGGTCTCTGGGCAGGTCCCGGTGGACTGGAAGACAGTGAATGTCACGCAGCTGTTTAAAAGGCAGGTAGCTATAGGCCAGTTAGCTTAACATCTGTAGCCAGGAAAATGCTGGAGGCTATCATTAAAACAGAAATAGTGAAATATCTGGATGGAAAGGGTTCCATCAGGCAGACACAGCATGGATTCAAGAAGGATAGGTCATATTTGACAAGTTTACTGCGTTCTTTGAGGATGAACAAGTGTATTGGATAGAAGGGAACAGATGGATGTTGTATGCTTGGATTTCCAGAAGGCATTCAATAAGGTGCTACATAAAAGACTCATCCATAAGATAAGGCAGTATGCAGTTGTGGGGTGTATACTAACATGGACAGAGGACTGATTAACCAATAGAAAGCAGAGAGTTAGGATAAATGGGTATTTCTCTGGTTGGAGATCAGTGGTGAGCAGGGTGCTGCAGGGGTCAGTATTGGGCCCGCAATTGTTCATGATATATATAAACTTTTTGGAAGAGGAAACCGAGTGTAACATATCCAAGTTTGCTGATGACACTAAATTGAGTGGAAAGGAAAATTGTGCAAAGAATGTGGAGGGTCTACAGAGAGATTTAGGTAGGTTAAATGAGTGGGCAGGTCTAGCAGATGGCATACAATGTTGGTAAATATGAGGTTATCCAGTTTGTAAGTAAAAATAGTGAAAGATTGCAGCATGCCGTGGTTCAGAGAGACTTTGAAGTGCTCATACATAAATCATTAAAAGTGGATTTGCAGGTGCAACAGGTATTCCTGAAGTAGGGCTTATGCCTGAAACGTCGATTCTCCTGCTCCTTGGATGCTGCCTGACCTGCTGCGCTTTTCCAGCAACACATTTTTCAGCTCTGATCGCCAGCATCTGCAGTCCTTGCTTTCTCCTAGGTGCAACAAGTAAGGCAAACAGAATGTTGGCTTTCATTGCTAGAGGAATTGAATTTAAGAGCAGAGAGGTTTTGCTGCAATTGTACAAGGTGTTGGTGAGGCTGCACCTGGACTATTGCATGAAGTTCTGGTGTCTTTAATTGAGGTAAGATATACTGGCTTTGGAGGCAGATCAGAGGGGGTTCACCAGGTTGATTCCAGAGATGAGCAGGTTACCTAGGAGGAGAGGTTGAGCTACCTGAAACTGTACTCACTAGAATTTAGAAGAATGAAAGGGAATGTTATAGAAATATGTAAAATTATGAAAGCAATAGATAAGGTAGAGACAGGCAAATTGTTCCCGCTGGTGGGTGAGTCTAGGGCTAGGGGACATGACCTCAAGATTATGGGGAGTAGATTTAGGACAGACATGAGGAGAAACTGCTTTTCCCAGAGAGTAGTGAATCTATAGAATTCTCTGCCCGAGGAAGCAGTAGACGCTACTTCATTAAATATACTGAAGACACAGTTGGATGCGTTTTTGCACGGTAGGGAATTAAAGGTTATGGGGATAATAGGTAGGAGGAGCTCAGATGATGGACAGATCAACCATGATCTTAATGAATGGCCAAATAGACTTGATGGGCCAAATTGCCTACTCCGGTTTCTATTACTATGAAACTCTGATCCACTATCTAGACTGTAATGATGCAAAAATCCTTGATCCAAGTGGACAATTGATTATTTCTAAGCCCATGGATTGAGATTGGATGATTCCCTTGACTGATTGTGTTGGCTCCCTCTAGCTGACAACAATTCCCTTTCACTTAGCTGAGGACAGTCCCCTTGGACATGGCCGTAATGGAAATACATGCAGTGTGTTCATCTGGTAAGCTGCTGGCACATGCTGTAAGTGTGACATTGATGTAGCATGATTCCATACAGTAACATGCTCACCCCATTAACTGATCGCCACTGGCAACTATGACAAGCTGTCTCACTTTGTGTCTGTGTTAAAAAACAAAGGTTAATAGAATTATTGTGATCCTTTAAGTTCCAAATAAAATGACAATGCATAAAAAGATGAGCCAGACAAGGGAAGGCAGTCATACTGTGAGCATCCAAGGAGGGGCAAAGAGGGTGAGCTTTAAAAGAACAGGCTATGGGCCCTGAACTGCACCCTGTTCTGATGCAAGAGCTGGGTGTCTGTCTCTACATGTAAAGTGGTCTGACAGCAGTATTGCAGTGAAAAATGTCAGTGAGCTCAAAATTGCTGTATCAAAACGGTGAACTTAATTGTATGTGAATCAGAGATGTGCAATGAGGCTGGTATATATCCAATGCCAATTCCTTTGGACAAAGAATACAGGCATTATCTGGCTATGCATCATGCCCTGAAATGGCATGGAATGCTGAAAAGGTGGAGGCCCTGGAAAAGCAAGTGGCAAGTTGATATGGCTAGATACCCGCTCCGATTTTCACAGCAGAAATATTTAGTGTCTAGTTTCTCACCATTGCCTGGGAAAATAGCAAACTGAAAAAAAAACAGGCAAGCTTAGAGAATAAACAGATGCTGATGCATGAAAGTGGGCCTCTTATGCTCACTGAGAGGAAGGTGATGACTTCATGGTATTATCACTTGACTATTAATACAGAGATTTAACCAGTGTTCTGGGGATGCTGGTTTAAATCTCACTACAGTATGGTAGAATTTGAATTGAATAAAAAAATTAAAAATCTACTGATTACCATGAAAGCATTGTTGATTGTTAGAAAAGCACACCTGGTTCACCAATGTCCTTCAGGGAAGGAAATCTGCAACCTCACCTGGTCTGACCTACATGTGACTCCAGACACACAGCAACGTGGTTTACCCCCAGCTGCCTTCTGAAATGGCAGAGCAAGCCACTCCATTGTATCAATCACAATCAATCAACAAAGAAATGAAACAGGACCGACCACCATCAACCTAGGTACTGGAAATGACTAAAGCAAAAACAGCCCTGTCGGTACTGCAAAGTCCTCTTTACTAACATCTGGGGGCCAGTGTCAAAAGTGAGAGAGCTGACTGACAGATTAGTTAAGCAACAGTCATACGCACAGAATTCTCTTTCTCGGCTAATGTCCCAGATACTGCTACCATCATCCCTGGATATGTCCTGTCACATCAGCAGGACAGACCCAATGGAGATGGCAGCATGCAGTGATATACACAGTCAGGAGGGAGCTGCCCGGGGAGTGCTCAACATTGACTCCAACCCCATGAAATCCTATGGCTTCAGGTTAAAAATAAGTGAAATCTCCTGGGTACCATATAACTTGACTGATGGATCAGTGCTCTTCTATCTTGAACAACACTTGAAGGAAGTAGTGAAGGTGGCAGAAAATGTACTCTAGGTGGATTATTTCAATATCAGCATGGACGGGTTGGACCGAAGGGTCTGTTTCCATTCTGTACATCTCTGACTCTATAAGAGTGGCTCAACAGCAGTAGTACCTGAGATTGTCAGGTCCTAAAGGACATAGCTGCTAGACTGAGTCTGTAGCAGATGGGGAGAGAACCAACAAGAGGGCAAAACATACTTGATCTCTCTTGTCACGATGGTATCAGTAAGAGTGACCACTGCACAGTCTTTGTGAGAATGAAGTCCATCTTCACATTGAGAATACCCTCATTGTGTTGTGTGGCACAATCACCGTGCTAAATGAGACAGACTTCGTACAGATCTAACAACTCACTTGGGCAATCATGAGGGGTTGAGAGTTATAAACAGCAGCAGAACTGTACTCCAGCATAATCTATAACCTATGGCCTGATATATCCCCCACTCAACCATTACCATCAAGACAGGGTATCAACCCTAGTTCAATGAAGAGGCAGAAGGGCATATCTAAAGAAAGAAGTGTCCTGGTGAAGTTGCCAATAGGATTATTTGCATGCCAAACAACATAAGTAGAAAGTGATAAACCAATCTAAGCGATCCCACAATCAATGAATCCGATCAGCTCTGCAGTCCTGCCACATCCAGTCATAAATGATGAATTAAACAGTTCAGTAGAAAAGGAGGCTCCACAAATATCTTCATCTTCAATGTTGGAAGAATCCTTCACAGCAATGCAAAAAGGTAAGGCTGAAACATTTGCAGCAATCTTCAACCAGAAGTGTCATGAGGCTGGTGTATATCCAATGCCAATCCCTGTGGACAAAGAATGCAGGCATTATCCAGCCATGGAGCATGCCCTGAAATGTAATCGAATGCTGACCAAGATGGAGGCCCTGGAGAAGCAAGCAGCAAATTGGTATAGCCAGGTATCCACTCCAACTTTCATGGCAGGAATATTCAGTGTCTAATCTCAGTCTCTTCCAGTGGTCCCCAGCATTATAGATGCCAATCTATTGCCAACTTCATTCACTCGACATGAAGCACTGGATACTGCAAAGGTTATGGACCCTGAAAACATTCCGGTCATAGTACCAAAGATTGATGCTCCTGAACTTACTGCTCCCCTAGCCAAGCTCTTCAAGTACAGTAACAACTCTGGCATCTACCCAACAATGTGGAACATTGTCCAGGTATGCTTTATACACAAAAGAAAAAGCAGGACAGATTCAACACAACCAATTATCTCTTCATCAGTCCACTTTCAATCATCAGTAAAGTGATTTGGAGATGCCAGTGTTGGACTGGGGTGTACAAAGTTAAAAATCAGACAACACCAGGTTATAGTCAACAGGTTTAATTGGAAGCACTAGCTTTCGGAGCGCTGCTCCTTCATCCACACTGCCACAACCACCTGATGAAGGAGCAGTGCTCCGAAAGCCATGCTTCCAATTAAACCTGTTGGACTATATCCTGGTGTTGTGTGATTTTTAAACCAATAAAGTGATGGAAGATGTCATCAACAGTGCTATCAAGCAGCAACTATTCAGCAATAATTTGCTCAGTGGCGCACAGTTTGGGTTCCACCAGCTCCTGTCCTCATTACAGCCTTGGTTCAAACATGGACAAAAGAGCTGAATTCCAGACATGAGGTAAAAGTGATAGAACATGACATCAAGGCTGCATTCGACTGGCTGTGGCTTCAAGGAGCCCTAGCAAAATTGGAATCAATGGAAATTGGAAGGTGCAAACCTGGCACACAAAAAGCTGATTAAAGGGATGTGTGCTAGGCCAAACCATTTTCAGCTGCTTCAATAACCTTCCATCCGTCATAAGGTCAGAAGTGGATATGATTGCACAATATTCAGCACCATTCGCAACTCCTCAGATACTAAAGCAGTCCATATTCAAATACAGCGAGATCTGGTGAAGTCCTTATCTTGTCCAAAAGTTTGTGATTGCAAATAAACCTATTGGACCACCTGGTGTCATATGTCTTCTGACTTTAACCACCTTAAAGGCACAAGTAGACATGGTTTCTTGGATCAAACACCATAGCAGTCCGATATGGTACATATCTATAACTGAAAATGTGTTGCTGGTTAAAGCACAGCAGGTTAGGCAGCATCCAAGATCTATATCTATATAGATATCCATACCTATTACCCATATCTATAACTGCCTGATTGAACACTTACACTGACTCCATTGCACTGAGCCAGGAGTCACTAAAAGTGAAGGAGTATAATGGAATATCCCCACTTGCCTGGATGGGTGCAGCTCCAACAACACTCAAGAAACTTGATACCTTCCATAGCAGCCTGCTTAATTGGCATCACATCCACAAAGATCCACTCGCTCTTTATACCAATGTTTAGTAGCAGCAGTGTATAAAAGAATGCACTCCCATCCAAGCTCTCTTCCTAGTCAATCACCATCCTGACTTGGAAATATCTTGCCATTCCTTCACTGTCGCTGAATCAAAATCCTGGAACTCTCTCGCTAAGGCCATTGTGGGTGTATCTACAGCAAGTGGACTACAGTGGTTCAAGAAGGCAGCTCACCACTACCATCTCAAGGGCAACAAGGGATAGGCAATAAATACTGGACTGTCAGCAAAGCCCATGTCTTACAAATGAATAAAAATTACTAAGATTCTCATCTCGCTGTTAAAATCTTGGGTATAAAATCTGAGCATTTTTCTTGACATTGAGAATGTCCTTTCTGTGATCTCACCATATAATCCCAATTGACATATTGTAACCCACTGCATTCAGGTCTGGGAAGATTCCATCCTTCATCATTGTGTCCAGCCAATCTGATGTTGTGATGAGTGATAGTCAAGTCCTGTGAAGATCCAGGCAGTCTATCCAGATTGCATACAATCAACCAGCCATCGCACAGCATGACAACTCAGATACTGAAGATACCATATCAGACTAGAATCACACATCTACAACAAATGTTACACATCGGTCCACAAATTGACAAATAACACACTGCAAAATGATACGACACAGCCAAGTTGTGTTAGGTGTATATGGTATAGATCTGTTTGCCAAGGCATTTTCTTGATATAGAGGGATGAACATATCCATATGCATTCATGTGCATATTTATTGGGGAAAGGTTGCCCTTCTTTCAAGGGAAAAATCAAATGTTGTAATATTGAATAAATTCCAGATGCGACAGTGCTTCAGGAAAAATGCCTTTGTTTTCAGTGACTCCTTGCTCAGTGCAATGGAGTCAGCCTAAATGTTCAATCAAGCATTTATAGATTTGTACCATATCAGACTGCTTATGGTTTTGATCCAAGAAACCATGTCAACCACGGTTCCAAAATGACTTAACAAAATCTGTTTCTATTGATGTTTCATTCCAATTTAGCCTGTTTAATCTGTGCTACTTTGTCTCATTCTCCTCGAGTTCTCTCAGTGCCTTATCTCCTCCCTGGATTTGGTCTTGCTTTGTTGCAGCCTGCTCCCCTGTAATTTCTCCACACTTTGTAGTGTTCTGTACCTTTCTAATCTGTTATTTTTCAGCGTTACAATTTCCTCCCAAGTGTAGTTCTCACCATCCCCCACCCCCAACAAGCTGTGGGAAATAATGGGACCAAAGGGGTTGCAGAAACAACCAACACAGAGGCAATCAAAACACAAGAGTAGCAAATGGATGAAAAACATTAAAGGAGAAGAGATGAGAGAGAATTATTAAATATGTGTGGAGAGTGAAAAGGAAACAACCCAGCAGAGGGCTGTGAGAATGAAAGGTTAAATAAACATGCAAAGAGAAATGAAGGAGGAATAGGGAAAGGGCGAGGAATAGGGAAAGGGCAAGGTAAAGGTGGCTGTTTTGGAATTACAAGTTCAAGTTTTATTAATTTCAACAATTGATAGAATGAGGCAGATATATTTTCAGTGTTGAATAATGAGAAAGGAAAGTTAACCAGAAGCTCTATGAGGCTGGCACTGTGAGTACCGAGCAGATAAACTACCTGCCTACACCTTTCATTGGAGGCATGGACCATTTTGACCTTTGCCTCATTTCAATCTTTTTGATGGGCTGAATAAATGATTTCACTCATGAAAGTCAGCCCACCCAACTGGAACATGAGATTTCTGGCAGGCATTTTGAAGTATGAATGCAGCTGCTGAAACAGGGCATCTTTCAGCTTAACTGAAATCATTTTTCTGCCACTGGGAATTGCAAAGTGTCAAAGGAGATGACAGGAAGCTATCCAAATAACTGCTTATAGCAGGTCTGGAAAGAGAAGGCAGACATTGTGAACGCCAATCCTCATGCCTGGACTTAGTGTGAGAACCGCTGAGCAGAACAGCAAAGACGAACAAGAGGTTATTGTCACTCCAATTCTCTGCTTTATACTGGTGAACACTTTCGCAAATCCCCCAACTTGACCCCTAGAATTCCAAATACTTCCTCCTTCACATCTTCCTCAGTATTCCATCAAATACATTGTAACACAAATTTCCATTCACATTTAGGTACATCATCACCTATTCTTTGTTGCTCTCACAATAAATATTAACAGCATCCTGCTTTTATCTGGTGATAACTGTGAAATCACATCCTATGCTACTGATTACTCACTGCACACTGCAGCCACGTTTCCATTTTACCACCTCCCCAGTGATTTGCAACTCACTGCTTTCTCACACTTAGCATGCACACTATATGGAGATGCTCCACATTCCTGCAGCCACTCACTAATTCTGACCTCCCTTTATGATGGCTTGAGTTACAGGCAATCATTTGTGCTGGGAGGTAGTACTTGTCCCTAGTGGCCATTTTCTGAGATGGCTAGATGCATGAAGTCAATGAGAATCTTCAATTTGCTATTTCAGCGAAGCCCAAAACTCTTTCCTGCTGTCTGCCTTATTATCTGCAGCTGTACAATGACAGCGTGCATGACTTACTTGATGCAGATATGGAATGCATTTGACAAATATCATCTGTTAAAACCTGCAAAGTGCCACAGAGAAAAAAATGATCAGTCATGGTCATTTTCACTGCATTGTACAGTACATGGAGATCTATGAAGGTCTTCTGGTAAGACTGCACAAGTCTGATTCAGTCTTTCAAAAGAAGTATTCCTCACTGTTCCTCAGATAGATAATTGTCGGTAAATTCCTCTAAGATACTGGACGGGCACTTCCATGAATAGAACCTCCAGTCTGCTCTTCTGAAAAACTGAACTGCAGCTCCTTTTGGTTCCTCAGCCTATTATCATTACTACTCTTTCATCTTCACCTCGCCATCTTCTTCCATCACACACGACTGCCCTGAATAATGCCTGTCTTCAGTGTTTGCTTTTTGGCGGTATGAAAAGCAAAATAAATGTGACATAATCCATTAGAAGTTTGTAGGAATTCAGCAATATAATTGCAAGCTAACAAGTCTGAATAAACACTCAAACTATTTATTGGCAAAATGGAACTTCTCTTCTCTAGACCTTCTAGAATGTTCCAACAAAAGGTAACAGAAAGAATGCAAATTGCATTACTTCCTCAGATGTGCATCTAGTATTAGAAAATATACAATTGGAAACAAAGAGGAATACCAAAGTTTTGGAAAGGAAATGAAAAACATAGAAGAGAAGCAAAAAGGGATTATGAGAACACACTGGTAGACAACATAACGGGGAATCCCAAAGTCTTCTTTAGGCACAAAAATAGTCATAATAAACAATTAGGGACCCTGGAGGCTAGGGGATAACAAAGGTATTAAAAAACTCATTTGCCAAGTAGTTAGATGCTACCAGTCCCATGGTGAAACAGGAAGAAGCTCTGACATTAGAAGGATGCAAAATTGATAAGAAGAAAGAGTAAGATAGATTATTGAAACTTAAAGTTGAAGTCAGTTTAACTTCAGTGGGAGGAAAGCTTCTAGAAACATTACTGAGGATAGAGGTAGTAGTCACATGGAAACAGATAGATAATTTAAGAAGAGCTAGCATGGGAATTCTAAAGAGGGAATTGTATTTGACTAAATTGTTGACATATCTTGAAGATGTAACAAAGGGTCAGGAAGGGTAATGTTGTTAATCTGATATAGCATGGAAATCCAAAAGCTTTTGACACAGTATCTCACAGCAGACATGTAAGAAAAGTTATAGTTCTAGAATAAAAAGGATGGTAGCACTATGGATACAAAATTGCTGAGTGATAGAAAACAGGCAGTAATGGTCAATGGTTATTTTTCAGGCTAGATGAAGGTTTATGGTGGAGTTTCCTCAGTGTAGGATTCCAAAAGGACATAGGCAAGTTGGTGGAATGGGTAAGTCGGTGGCAGATGAAGTCCAACATGGAGAAATATGAAGTGATGCATTTTAGTGGGAAGAACATGGACAGACACTTTAAACGAAGGCTACAACTCTAAAGGAAGTGCAAAAGCACAGATCATTGAAAGTAGCAGGACAGGTGGAAAGACGAATTCATAAAGCAAACAATGTTCTTGGCTTTATTAATAGGAGCGTAGAGTACTAGAGTAAGGAGGTTATACTGAACTTATACCAGATATTTACCAGATCTCAGCTGGAGTACTGTGTACAATTTCAGGCATCCTACTAGAGGAAAGATGTGAATGTGTTGGAGAGGATGAAGAAGAGATTTACAAAGATAGTTCTAGGAAGCAGAAGCTTCAGTTATAGGAGTAGCGTGGAGATGTTGAGTCTGTGTTCCTTGATGAGAAAAAAAACCCAAGAGGAGATTTGATAGAAGCTTTCAAAACCACGAGAGGTCTGGATAGAACAGAAGGGGAGAAACTGTTCCCACTCGTAAAAGAATGAGAACAAGGCAGCACAGATGTAATGTGATTTAACAACATAGCAACTGTGATATGAGAAAAAGTCTTTTTCATACAATAAGTGGTTTGAGTTTGGAATGTCCTCCCTAGAGATTTGGTTGAGACAGAGTCAATTCAAGCATTCAAGAAGGTATTGGATGATTATTTGATTAATTAGAATTCCAAAATTGATTAATTAATTAGAATTCCAAAAGGACATAGGTAAGTTGGTGGAATTGGTAGGTTGGCATTAGATGAAGTTCAATGTGAAAAAATATGAGGCACAAGGGTATAGGGAAAAGCAGGAAAATGACACTAAGTCTTGACACTTAATGAAGATCCAGGGCAGCCAAATTGTGTCATAGAGCTGTACAGCACATAAACAGATCCTTCGGTCCAACTCACCCATGCCGACTAGACGTCCTAAACTAATCCGTTCCTATTTGTCAGCATTTGGCCCATACCTCTTTAAACTCTTCCTATTCATATACCCATCCAGATGCCTTTTAAATGTTGTAATTGTACCAGCCTCCGTCACTATCTCTGGCAGCTCATTCCATACATGCACCACCCTCTGCATGAACAAGTTGTCCCTCAGGGCAATCTTTACTCTCTCAGCTTAAACCAATTGCCCTCTAGTTTTGGACTTCCCTACCCTGGGGAAAATGACCTTAGCTATTTATCCTATCCATCCTGCTCATGATTTTATAAACCTCTATAAGGTCAGTTGACTTCCAAACCACAATGTTTCTGTGAGTCTGTGTGTGGAGTGTGCTGTTCACTCTCTCCCTTCAGGGTGATCTGCAACTACTCAGTAACATCCTTGACCCTGACACCAGGCAGGCAACATTTCATCCTGGTTTCATGTCAGGGATTGCAAAAATGCCTCTCCATTCCCCCAACTACTGACAAACTTATGTTTTACAATCAGTATTGCTTTTTGGTCTTCCTTTTTCTCCCCCGATATAGCTAAGCCACTAATGTGCCACAATCTTAGCTCTGGCAAGCACTCTGAAGATGAATTCTCACTGTTGTTAGAACTTAGTTGTGAATACTGTTTGAAGAATGGGATGCAGTCAGGGCTCTCTCCAGTACTTGTCCGTTTCTGTCCAATTGCTCCCTCTTTTCCTCCACACTCCTTAACCGTGGTGTGACACCTCTCTCGACATGCTATTACGAGACACTCAACCTCACAGTTGCATTGCAGTGATGGTAACTACTGCTCAGTTTTTAAGATCCAATGCTCAGACTAGGCCAATTGATGATTATCCAAATTATAAGAAATGACCTGGAATTGTCACATAGCATAGAGATCAGAGCAGCTTTCTACTTTTTTCATTTATTCGTCAATCTTGCTACTGCTAATAAACCTCACCAACACTAACAAACCTTACTACTAGTGATACATCCTATTGCTATTAATTAACCTTACTAATACCTATAAGCCCTATAAATATTTAACACACCTTACTGAGAGGATCCTCACTGCTTTCCTGCTCAGATATCCACCATTATTGCTGTAAACTAAAAACAGAAAACACTGAGGAAAACAGAGCAGGTGAACAAGCATCTGTGGAGAGCACAGGAATGGCTGCATGCCAGGCCAGACTGTTTAAAAGGAATTTGAGTTTGTCCCAGTCATTTTATATTTTCTAATTATGTGTTCAGAGATATTACTGCCCACCTCTGGAGCAAGTGGGGACATAGCTTATATTTTAGGCCCTTCAGACCTCACCCTACATCCTACCTACTTCACATCCCAACTCATGCCCTCCACAATCCCACAATGATTCCTCATACCTTCCACCCCAAAGGTCTCTCATGCCCTCCTATTCTCCAAGTATATACATTGTCTAAACCAAGAAAGCCCTATAGTAACCTTTCTCACTGGTCCATGTTAAGTGATGTACTCTTCTCTCTACTACCTCACATAACTCTATCTCTGACACTCCACCCACCTTCCATCAAGGGTCATGCTCTGCCACTTCAACTATTGCCTGCAATCTTCCCTCACTCATTCCCCTTCTGCCAACTTCCCACACTACCACCAGTCACTGAACTCGAAATATTAACTCTGCTCTCTCTCCACAGATGCCGCCAGGCCTGCTAGGTTTCTCCAGCAGTTTCTGTTTTCATTTCAGATTTCCAGCATCTGCAGTTCTTTGTTTTATTATCCCACACTACGAACTTTGTACAGCTTCTGTGCTGCCAACTCACTATCTCTCAGCACCTCATCACTTTTCTGTCAACCCCACCAGCACTAACAATGGCGCCACCCTCTTTCAGCTCACTTGATCCCCTTCCTTACTCTCATTCCAGGAGAGGGCAGTCCATAATAGGGCAGAAAGGGCCCAGATAGGTGGAGGAGTGCTCAATAAACCTAAGAGGAGTGAATCATGCCCCTCACAGGGACTGCAACCACTTCTGCAACAGTCATATCCTACCAGTCAATTAAGTATCACTTTTCTCTCTACCCCAATTCTCCCATTAAATCTGCTGTCAATGTCATTCATTGCACACTTCTTCTATCTATTGGCTGTGACACTAGCTCTGTCTTGTGTCTTTCAGGTACCAGTGAGACACAGTGGAGAAATGGCCAGCTCCACCAGAAGCCATCTTCTCAACCAGTGAGGCCAAGAATATCGAAGAGGAAGCAATCGACTGGGCAGCCCTCACTAGCTCAGTTACTGACAGTCATGACGGAGCATCAGGTTTAGAGTTTGGGAGTACAAACTGGTGAGCACCTCGCTGTGAACAAAAAAAACCCAAAGATCCACAGATGTTGGAAATCAGAAACAAAATTATAAATCCACAGAGAAATTCAGCAAGTCAAGCAGCATCTATGGAGAGAAAGCAATGTTAACATTTCAGGTTTAACGACCCTTCTTCAGAACTGATGGTAGCACGGAAAATTTTGGGAATAAGCTAGAGAAGTGACTGGTTGGTGGGGGTGGGGGAGAGAGGAGGCGATGGAAGTAAGCATTAGATGGAAATGGAGCTCAGAGAGAGAGAAAAACAGTGGAGAAAGGACTGGGTAAAAGTTGGCCTAAGAGAATGAATAGCTGCTAATGCAGTCTATTAGTGACCGACAATGCGTTGTTTGTAGTAGCAGCCCATGCGATGACAAGCTCTGGTGTGTAGGGTTGGGGTAAGGAGATGGGAGAAGGTGCTTAACCCCTGAAATGATTGAACTCAGTATTGAGCCCAGAAGGTTGCAGAGTCCCCAAGTGGAAAATTAGATGTTGTTCTTCCAGCTTGTGCTGAGCTTTTGTGGGGCACTGTAACAAGACTAAGACAGAGGTGTTGGTCAGGGAACATGACAGTATGTTGAAGAAGCAGGCAACTGGAAATTCCAGGTCATTTTGGCAGACAAAACATTGATGTTCTGCAAAACGGTCACCCAGAAGGAACAGCCCCTGCAGAAAGTTGACAAGGTGGGGAGGGGAATATGTGTTTGGTGGTGTCATCCTGTTGGATGTAGCAGAAATGGCGGCTAATAATCCTTTGGATGTGGATACTGGTGGGATGGCAGGTGAGGACAAGGGAGACTCTATCACTGTTCTGAGAATGTGAGGAGGAAATGCTGATCCTCACAGGACCCTGTGGTGTCAGTAGGAGAAAGTGAAGATTGCAGATGCTGGAGATTAGAGTCGAGAATGTGGTTCTGGAAAAGCACAGCAGGTCAGGCAGCATCTGAGGAGCAGGAAAATTGACGTTTCAGGCATTAGCTCTTCCTGATGCTGCCTGACCTGCTGTGCTTTTTCAGCACTACACTCTTGACCCTATAGCGTCAGTAATCAGGAACTTCATCCACATGCTCCGGGAGGAAAAGGAGCAGTAAACAGGTAAGTGGGAAACATTGGGCACCATTACCCAGAGACTTCCAGAATGCAGTTACACTTTGGGGACTCAACTGCTGGAAGCATGCACATGTCCATCTGCCTCCATGGATACGTTGGCAACTGCCATGAATTCATGGTTTTGTTGATGGGGCATATAATTTCATTGCATAATATCATGAATTTGTGGACCAGGGTAACTGCATTTTGATTTGGTTTCCTTTTCTTTGCAGGATCCTGGATGTTCATACCAGGTGATTTCCTTTTTATCACCCAAGCCTGATTCAATGGACATTGATCTGACTTTCATGAAGTCACTTGTAGCTCATCTGTATTTTGTTTGAGCAAATCTTTACTCTCAATCTGTTAATACATTCGAGTTGAAGAACATAAACTCTTTACTTCAGCCTGTTTATTTGATTAGATGTCCTTGTTCATCTTCTGTGTTTGTTTTTCTAGTGAACTGGATACTTTCAGTTCTGACAAAGAGTCACCGGACTTAAAACATTAACTCTATTTTCTCTCTACAGATATTGCCAGGCCTGTATTTCTCCAGCACTTTTTGATTTTGTTTTAGATATTTTCCAATCCTCAATTGTGTCACTGGAGAATGGTTTCCCACTTGGCACTATCTTTGTTACCATCTCCAATAATTCTGATTTGAGATTCAATGGACTGCAGTGTTCTTCGGTGAAGACAGGAACCGTAAACATTTCTGTCAACCCTTTTAAGATCTGTAACTACCTTCTGGTTGTCATTATGAGACAATTCTCTAATGTTGGCAAAGGTAATCTCACTAGATTCTTTCTTCTTTTTCTATTCTGATTTTGGTCAATGAAATCTTCTCTCACTTGTGTTTTGTTTCTGAACTAATTGTTCTCTTCAAATTGCTGGAACGTGTTCTGCAAAGATGTTGAGGTCAAGACCTCCAGCAGGCTCAGAAGTGGTGATTATGAACTACATATACATTTTCTATACTCTTTCTGTTGCACTGTCACTTGTAATCTCACAAATTATTCCAGATGGACCATATTGTTTCATTTTTTTAGGCAATCATTCTGTTTCTTTCGCCATGTTACCTGATCTCACAGGGTAGTGACACTAATTTCTGTTTCAAACTTAAATGTAACATGAAGCCCTTTGAATTCAATAAGATTTGTGTGTGTTGAATCAACTGAAACACTGTTTTGGTTTAAATCAGTAATTTCTCCTCAGAATGCTATTGATATCACAGGCTGACAGTACTGCCATTTTGAGTTACTGTTTAGCAAGTAAACAACCAAGCTGCTAGTAATATTGTCATTAGGAATCAGATAGGGGTGGACATGTTGCTTTATGGCACAGTGAGGCATCAATCTGACACTTACAGCGTGTACCAGCTGCCTATGCAACAAGCACGCTACAGATTTTTAAACAGAATGGTTGTCTCTCAAAGTATATGAGGAGTGGATAGTCCTCCATCAAGTCAAAGGGGGTCAGCTGTCTCTCAGGGATTCTGAATATCATCAGTAATGGTGGAGTCTGCACACAGTCCAGGACCTGAGCGTGCACATAGTCATCCACTTGGGATGATCTCAATCAGGGGATACATCCAAGTAAACTCTAGGGAATAGATAATAGTTAGTGTTAGAGAGCCAAAGGCAATCAAGGGAGTAGCATACCATGAGTAAGGGAGCTGCAAGGACAGAGGTCAGGGGTCTGGTTGGTCCTTTCCTGGGCTGTCCATCAAAATTGGTCATGGAGCTCAACAGCAATCAGTCCTGAGGTCTGTACCCGGAATGTCTGAGTGGTGGAGGGGGATGTCGGAGGCCGTAGGGAGTGGAAACATTCAAGGCTGCCAGGATACAAGAAGCAAGTGTTCATGTGTTGAAGAACAAGGATGATGACAGGGCGAAAGCCAAGGTACAACTTAGGTAAGCAGAGCTTAAAGGGATGGTGTGGAAGCCAATGGGAGAGGGGTTGTTAGTAGTGATCGATACTGTGGCCTCCACTGTAGGGAATGTACTGGAGTTCGGTGCTGTACTCTGCACATTTTGAACAGGCTAGGTGCTGGATGCTGAGGAACTAGGCAAATGGAAACAGTCTTCTGAGGAGCAAGGTACAGACATGGGGAAAGAGGAAACTCTCTTTGTCCATGACTGAGATCAGCTGCGTCAGGCATTACAAATCAAACAGCACCTGATTGACATCCAGATCCAATAGACAGTCACTGGAGCAGAGGGAGTACATATGCTCGGAAGTGTCAGCCATTTATCAGAGCATCCTGATCTTCTAAAAGTCTCATGTGCCATGAATCGTCTGTGCCTGGGACTGCTATGCAATTATGTTGTTTGAGTAGTGCAACTCCACAATGCCAGTCCTTGGGTAGATAATCAGCTCAAGTTTAAAACTAGCACAAGCCCTAGGGATGTCAGTCTCACCAGGGATATGGCAAGGTGGTAGATTCAAACTTGCATCAGTCAAGAGGGGCACCATAGGGGTGGGATGGTTAGTTAATGAGACATATTTGAAATGATATGGTGAGAAATCTCAGTCAGCCTGTTGGAGAGAAACCATCTGTGAAATTCAACAAAATGTGCACTTATCCAAAACATCATAAGATTTAGCAGGTTTACTTTCAATGTAGTTCTTCAGAAGAGTTATCCTCTAAGGTATCCAATCCCGATTTCTGTGAGCTCATCTCTGACATTAAGTGGTTTTAGAAGCATTATTTCTCCTTCCACATCATCATAATGTGGTTGTTAATGCTTATATTATAATTTGTATCATTTCAAAGGTGTTTGTAGTTTGCAGTCTTCAAGCTTGTATTCTTACATTAAATCGATGCTGTTTATAATTCTGTTGTCTTAAGTATCTTCAGACTAATAAACTCTGTATTCAAATTTAAATTCTGTTCTACAGCAATTTTGTATGCTATTCTTCTTTCAGTGTTAATTATAGTACATAACAATACTGCATTATGTTACATCTTTACAGTTTCAAATCATATTAAATGACAACACAATATCTCTGTATTGTTTGTTGAGGGGTTTTCCACCTTGCTTAATGATTAAACAGTAGTTCCTGCCTTTTGCATGGTGGGTTTGTTGGAAATTAGTCAGCTCAGTTAGCTGTACACCTGGTTTATGATGTACAGTGATGCCAACACTATGGGTTCAGTTCATGCACAACCTGAAGGACTTTCTTCCTCAGTGTCTCCTCTTGCCTGAGACATGATGACCGTCAGGTTAAACCACCACCAGTCATCTTTCACTAATAAAAAAGAGCAGCCCTAGGATCTGGTAAAACTATCGCGATTTTATTTTTATCCTGACCCTTACAGCCAAGGTGAAAGTTTTGTTGCTTTCTTCCACTTAAAATGGATATTTTCCATTTCACACCAAAACATAAACACATCTCTTTGGACAACTTTTGAAATACAGTAGTTTGGCTGCAACATTACTGAATCAGTAAGCTGCACGTGGTCAGGAAGGAGAGGTCACATCAAGAGTGAGACACAGCCCGAGTAGGTATAGTTCGTGGAATTTGGAGGCAGCATGGGAATTTCAGGCAGAGGGGGAAGAGGTGCTTTATGCTTGCTTTTTTTTGGGCTTATGGTTGGTAAGTTTTATTTTAAATCATAAATTGAAGCCCAGGATCAAGAGCCCAGCTCACAAAAGGCATCGCAGGAAAGCTGCAAGTTCATTGTATGGTAATAGCTATTAATTTCTCCATCTATTATAGGTTACTTTTAGATAAAAGGTAAATAGGAGAAATACTTATAGAATACAAGCTAAAAGGCTACAAATTAAGGACTAAAAGAGATCGCAGGCCAGACAATGTATTCTAACTGCACGATGTTGGAGCTGGAGCCCCTATTGTGGTTCTGAGAGTCATAGGGATGTACAGCATGGAAACAGACCCTTCGGTCCAACTTGTCCATGCCGACCAGATATCCCAACCCAATCTAGTCTCCCCTGCCAGCACCCAGCCCATATCCCTCCAAACCCTTTCTACTCATATACCCATCCAAATGCTTCTTATGTGTTGCAATTCTACCAGCCTCCAGCACTTCCTCTGGCAGCTCATTCCATATACGTACCACCCTCTGCATGAAATAGTTGCCCCTTAGGTCTCTTTTATATTTTTTCACTCTCACCCTAAACCTATGCCCTCTAGTTCTGGACTCCCCCACCCCAAGGAAAAGACTTTACCTATTTGCCTGATACATGCCCCTCATAATTTTGTAAACCTCTATAAGGTCACCCCTCAGCCTCCGTGCTCCAGGGAAAACAGCTCCAGCGTGTTCAGCCTCTCCCTATAACTCAAATCCTCCAACCCTGGCAACATCCTTGTAAATCTTTTCTGAACCCTTTCAAGTTTCACAATATCTTTCCGATAGGAAAGAGACCAGAATTGCACACAATATTCCAACAGTGGCCTAACCAATGTCCTGTACAGCGGCAACATGACCTCCCAACTCCTGTACTCAATACTCTGACCAATAAACAAAAGCATACCAAACGCCTTCTTCACTATCCTATCTACCTGCAACTCCACTTTCAAGGAGGTATGAACCTGCACTCCCAGGTCTCTTTGTTCAGCAACACTCCCTAGGACCTTACCATTAAGTTTATGAGTCCTGCTAAGATTTGCTTTCCCAAAATGCATCAACTCGCGTTTATCTGAATTAAACTCCATCTGCCACTTCTCAGCCCATTGGCCCATCTGCTCCAGATCCTGTTGTAATCTTAGGTAACCCTCTTCACTGTCCACTACACCTCCAATTTGGGTGTCATCTGACAAACTTACTAACTGTACCTCTTATGCTCGCACCCAAATCAATTATATAAATGTCAAAACATAGAGGGCCCAGCACCGATCCTTGTGGCACTCCACTGGTCACAGGCCTCCAGTCTGAAAAACAACCCTCCACCAACACCCTCTGTCTTCTACCTTTGAGCCAGTTCTGTATCCAAATGGCGAGTTCTCCCTGTAATCCATGAGATCTAACCTTGCTAATCAGTCTCCCAAGGGGAACCTTGTTGTCTGCCTTACTGAAGTCCATATGGATCACATCTACCACTCTGCCCTCATCAATCATCTTTGTTACTTCTTCAAAAAACTCAATCAAGTTTGTGAGACATGATTTCCCACGCACAAAGCCATGTTGACTATCCCTAATCAGTCCTTGCCTTTCCAAATACATGTACATCCTGTCCCTCAGGATTCCCTCCAACAACTTGCACTGGGTGTATTTTTTTTTCTCTCTGGCCTTCTTGTAGTTGTTCTTCAAGAAGCATACTAGTGATGGCAATAATACTCTTTTTGGGTGTTGACAAATCTCTTCTCTCCTTGTTTTTTTGTGCCATTTTTATCATTTTTTTTCCCTTTTTCAGTCAGGCATCTCTAAAATTACTTCAGGAGCGTTAAAACTCTCTCCAAACTCTCTTCTCCTGCATCTCCACCTCTTCCAAGTGTGGCTAGCTTTGATTTCTTATCCTAGCCAACATTGTTTTCTCTGTGCCTCAGCTCGGAGGTAAAAATTTCCTTCCTGAGTACTGATTTCACTTTGTTGTTGATCACATAGCTATTGATGATTTGTTGTCAGCTTTCACCTTTTGCTCCTGACTGTATTCTCTGAAAACAATACATTTCTGTCAGTCACTTACCTTCAAAGATCTTTTCTTCTTTTATTCAAGTTGAAAGGATTCTCTCTGTGTATTGCTGATGACTGTGTTGTACTTTCAGATACCACTATAGTCAGAACATCATATTTTCCGGTTACCAACTATTGGTGGCTTATGACTAGAGTCATTCCCTACCATCAATCCTCCTTTCTAAACTGATTCTAATGCCCTGTCTATTTATCAGTGACAGAGATAGACAATTATAAAATCTTAATAAGAAGAGGCATTTGTCTTATATAACAAGCTATAGTTTATTCCAAGATAGCAGTAGCTACAATTAACATGAACTAGTTAGGCATAATTACAACTGTGAGGAGCTTGGTATGTAACACCTTTGTCCATCAGGACTTCATGCAAAAACTAACTGTTTCTGCACTCAAAGACCGTGTGACATAATCAGATTGGATCAACCTAATACAACATTAACCCTTGCAGAACCACTGTCTTATGCCATACTCGTGTCAATCTCTTTTGGAATTTCAACACGTTTTCTTCTTTTCCAGTACATTAAAGAATGATTACCATTGTCCAAGAGAGTCAGACATTCCCAACTGCAGCCAAGCCGTCACACATTCAAAACTCACTTGCTTATTGAGAATACAAATATTGCCTGAAAAGTACGGTCTGGTATCTTCACTATCTTCTTCTGGCAAGCTGAATATCATACAGGTCTCTTGTTACAATTATCCTCTCAGCCAAGAAATGACATGTGTTTTCTTTCATATTGATTTGATAAAGCTCAGATTCAATTTCTATCTCCATCAGCACAAAAACAAACTGCATGGATTGCTGAGATACACATGGCCAGCCATTGCATTTGATATCATGTGGACTTTTGCCTGGAAGTTCTGTTCGGGTCTTCCCAATCTTCCATTCTAATGACAGCAGAATCTTTTGGAAAAAATCAGTACACACCTAAATACAGCCATTTTTGCTGCCTCTCCAGAGTTTCTACCAATTTCCTCAAGACCTATGGTGGGAATTTGGGGAAAATGTATGAATAATTACCTATTTTTCCAGTGTCAACAACTACTCTTTGATGTTTTGTTCCTTTTTGTGGTCTATCTTCACTGCCTGTGAAAAAACAGAAGGATAAAGAGCATCTGCTTGAGAAAACCTTTCTCGTTTTCATTTATCATGTGTTTATTTCAGACAATTTGTCATCTATATTGTGCTGTGAACTATTGGGCTGAATGGTCTCCTTCTGCATTGTAGCAATTCTGCAGTTGTGAAGTTAATCAGAGGCTTGTTTTCTCCTATATTTCCTCACACAAATAGAAGAGTTTATAAATGAATTTTACAAGTGATTATAATGACAAATATCAAGTGGATAAAATCCCACCCCACATCCCTATAGTATCTTCCAGATTTTAGACATCCAGTCATGGGCCAAGCCCAAGCAGTTCTTGTATGGGTAACAAGTTGTCAAGAGGAAGAAGAAAGCTTATGCAAGGATGAGATGTGATGGCTCAGTCAGGGCATTTGAGAGTTGCAAGTTAGCCAGAAAACATCTGAAGAGAGAGCTAAGAAGAGCCAGGAGGGGACATGAGAAGGCAGGTTGGATCAAGAACAACCCTAAGGCTTTGGCAGGTTGGATCAAGAACAACCCTAAGGCTTTCTATAGGTATATCAGGAATAAAAGAATAACTACAGTAAGATTAGGTCCAATCAAGGATAGTAGTGGAAAGTTGTGCGTGGAGTCAGAGGAGAAAGGGGAAATGCTAAGTGAATACTTTTTGTCAGTATTCACACTAGAAAAAAGAAAATGTGGTGGAGGAGAAAACTGAGATACAGGCTACTAGACTAGATGGGATTGAGGTTCATAAGGAGGAGGTGTTACCTATTTTTACACTTTCCAGAATTGCTAAGTCCCCTGGGCCAGATGGGATTTACCCTATGATTCTCTGTGAAGCCAGGGAGGAGATTGCCAAGTCTTTGGCTTTGATCTTTATGTTTTCATTGTCTACAGGAATAGTGCCAGAACACTGGAGGATAGCAAATGTTGTTCCCATGTTCAAGAAGGGGAATAGGGACCATCCTGGGAATTATAGACCTGTGAGCCTTATTTCAGTTGTGGGAAAAATTTTGGAAAGAGTTATAAGAGATAGGACTTACAATCATCTGGAAACGAATAAGTTGATTAGGGATAGTGAACACGGTTTTGTGTAGGGTAGGTCGTGCCTCACAAACCTTAATGAGTTCTTTGAGAAGGCGAAACAGATGGATAGGGTGTTATGAAGATTTGGGTGTACTATACCTTTAAGAAAGCTAAAAGCTAGCAGAACTACCTGATACAGCACCAAGTGTACTGAACAAGATATAATGTAACCTTTTGATCCAGCAGTTAGTGTAGCTAGAGACAAAAACAAATTCAAATTCGGCCAATCAGTTTAAATTATACCCCAAAATACCAACCTCCAATCAAGTTTGAATTTAGTATATTGACAATATTGAAAAGCAATGAAATAATCTGATGCTTTAGAGTATAAAACTGGGGAAAATTAAACAATTGGAAGAGAACTGCCACAAGACTAATAGATGTAGACTGCTAGTCAGAACTGTCTGAAAGCTATTTGTCTAGAGAGGGAATTTGCACAGAGAAAACATTAACACTGACCTGGAGAGCAAATCTGCAAGGAGAAGATTCAACAGCTGGCTGGTTTTGAAATTTGAATTATTCGGTCAATCTTAATTGAGTGTATTATAGAAGGAAAGTAAAAGATAGGTTAGAGGAAGGAGTTGTAAATAGTCGTTAGTTAATAATTCTCTGTTATACTTCAAGAAATAAAGTTGTTAATTTTTACTTTAAATAGTTCTTGGCCTCTCAGATTTTCACAGATTACTGCATGGGATAAATCCTTTCAGCATTGCTGGTTTAAATTAAGTAGGAGGGTAACAGAGGGTAAAGCAGTTGGTATGGTGTATATAGATTTCAGTAAGGTATTTGATAAGGTTCCCCACACTAGGCTATTGCACAAAATACAGAGGCATGGGATTAAGGGTAGTTCAGTGGTTTTGATCAGAACTTGGCTAGCTGAAAGAAGACAGAGGATGGTGGTTGGTGGGAAATATTCATCCTGGAGTTCAGTTACTAGCAGTGTACCACAAGGATCAGTTTTGGGGCCGGTTTTGTTTGTCATTTTTATAAATGACCTGGGTGAGTGCATAGAAGGATGGCTTAGTAAATTTGTGGATGATGCTAAGGTCAATAGAGTTGTGGATAGTGCCGAAGTTACAGGTTACAGAGGGACAGAGATAAGCTACAGAGCTGCGCTGAGAAGTGGCAAATGGAGTTTAATGCGGAAAAGTGTGAGGTGATTCACTTTGAAAGAAGTAACAAGAATACAGAGTACTGGGCTAATGGTAAGATACTTAGTAGTGTAGATGAGCAGAAAGATCTCGGTGTCCAGATACATAGATCCTTGAAAGTTGCCACCCAGTTTGATAGAGTTGTTAAGAAGGCATACGATGTGTTAGCTTTTATTGATTAAGGGATTGAGTTTTGGAACCAGGAGGTCATGCTGCAGCTATACAAAACTCTTGTGCAGCCACCCTTGGAGTATTGTGTACAGTTCTGGTCACCACATTATAGGCAGGATGTGGAAACGTTGGAAAGCGTTCAAAGAAGATTTACTCGGATGTTCCCTGGTATGGAGAGAAGGTCTTACGAGAGAAGGCTGAGGGACTTGAGGCTGTATTCATTAGAGAGAAGAAGGTTGAGAAGTGACTTAATTGAGGCAAATAAGATGATAAGAAGTAAGATAGGTTGAATGCTGAGAGCCATTTTCCTTGGATGGCGATGGCTAGCGCAAGGGGACATAGCTTTAAGTTGAGGGGTAATAGAGAAAGGACAGATGTCAGAGATAGTTGCTTTACTCAGAGGAGTAGGGGCGTGGAATGCATTGCCTGCAACAGTAGTAGACTCGTCAATTCTAAGAGCTTTAAATGGTCATTGGATGGGCAAATGGATGAGAATGGAATAGTGTAGTCTAGATGGGCTTCAGATTGATTCCACAGATCAGTGCAACATTGAGGGCTGAAGGGCCTGTACTGCATGGTAATGTTCTAAGTTCCAATGTGAGATTCAGCTGTTCAACATTCAATAACATTTACATCAAAACTAAATCACAGAAGACTGTCCTGTTTATGGGCATTAAGCTTTAATATTTTAGAAGGCAGTCATAAAGTTTGGTCAAAGTGTTTCTTTTTTGTATTGTAAGATCTCCCATGAGAGGCTCAACTATAGTAAGGCTTTTGACAAGTTCCCTCATGGTAGGCCTATTCAGCATATTAAATTGGATGGGAGCCATGGTGTCTTGGCTACGTGGATTCAGAATTAGCTTGCTCATAGAAGGCAGAGGATCATGGTGAAAGAATGTTTTTCAGACTAGAGGTCCGTGACTGGGCTCCATACTGGGACCTCTGCTGTTTGTGATACATGTAAATGACTTCGATAAAAATGTAGATGATTGGGTTAGTAAGTTTGCAGATGACACAAAGGTCAGTGGAGCTGTGGATGGTGTAGAAGGTTGTCAAAGGATACAGCGGGATTTAGATCAGTTGCAGACATAGGCGGAGAAATGGCAGATAAAGTTTAATCTGAGTAAGAGTGAGGTGCTGCAGTTTGGGACATCAAATACTAAGGAAAAGTGTACAGTTAATGGCAGGACTCTGAACAGCGCTGATGTACAGAGGGATCTTGGAGTTCAAGTGCATAGCTCCCTGAAAGTGCCCACGCAAGTAGATAAGGTGGTAAAAAAGGTGCATGGCATGCTTGACTTTATTGGTTGGGGGATTGAGGCATTCCTGATGAAGGGCTCTTGCCTGAAACATCGATTCTGTTGCTCCTCGGATGATGCCTGTCCTGCTGTGCTTTTCCAGCACCACACTCTTGACAATTGAGTACAAGAGTCAGGATACCATGCTGCAGCTTTATAAGACTTTGGTTAGGCCACACTTAGAGCATTGCTTTCACTTCTGGTCACTGCATTACAGGGAGGATATGGAGGCTTTGGAGAGAGTGCAGAAGAGGTTTACCAGGATGCTGCCTGGATTAGTGGATATAAGCTATAAGGAGAGGCTTGAAAAGCTTGGATTGTTTTCTCTGGAGTAGCGGAGGTTGAGGGGAGACTTGATAGAAGTCTATAAAATTATGAGATAAATAGATATGATTGATGGTTAGAATCTTTCTCCCACCGTTGAAATATGTAGTACAAGGGGCCGCGCATTTAACATGAAAGGGGGAAAGTTCAAAGGAGATGTGAGGGGCAGGTCTTTTACACAGAGAATGGTAGGAGTCTGGAATGCACTACCAGGGATGGTGGTAGAGGCAGATAGAATAGGGGCATTTAAGCGTCTTTTACATAAGCATATGAGCATGTAAGAAACGGAGAGATATGGACCAAGGGCTGGCAGAATGGATTAGTTTAATTTGTCATCATGCTCAGCACAACACCCTGTGCTGTACTATTCTACTTTCTATGCTCTATAAGAGGTTAATGGCTGTTACAGTCATAGCTACGGAGCTTCATCAGTGATGTCAGAAAATGTCCGACCCAATGGAAAGTGAATCTGAAACAAGAAAGCTCAAATACAGTCTTGCTAAATGGCGTCTCTGTCTTTCATGAAAATAGTCAATAAATGTTGATGAATTTATATTAGTATGGTTTCCAGCCCTGATACATCAAAAGCATCTAGAGCCCAATACTAATATTGATGGAGTTATAAAACATGAGGGAGAGACAGACACATTTACCAAAAGTATTCTAAGTTTGGAAAATGAAGTTTAATTGCTCCCAAATGAACAGAAACTTGAATCCTTTTAATCCATGAAATATTGTGAGTGCAAGAGCCTTAGGAGAAGAGGCAAGGTACAAAGTTGAATAAAAATACATCTGTTAAGTCATTTATAACTGGCTAAGGTCAGAAATTATTTTTAACCACATAAACAACTATGTTCTTAAGATATAATAAAACAGAAATGACTGCAGATGCTGGAAATCAGAAACAAAAATAGAAATTGCTGTAAAAGCTCGGCAGGTCTGGCAGTATCTGTGGAGAGAAATTTGAGTTACTGTTCTTAAGGTATATTCAGGTTCATCAATACATGTCCAGGACAACAATTGAGTTGCAATTTAGTTGTGTTTTAATCCATCAACGAAATTTCCTCTCCCAGCCTCTATAACCTCCTGTGATTTAACCTTCCCTGTTCACCTGATTCATTCCAAATCAAAGTTGGTCAAGTCTTCAGCTATGGCTCTATGACCTTTATCTCTCCAAATTCCTGTCATCCTTTAAGACCGATCTTGACACCTACCTTTTTGATCAAGCTTTAGGCTACCACTCCTAATATATCCTTGGGATATTTTTCAATATTAAACTAAATCCAAGTTGCTGTTATTTCATGTCTTTTAATGTCTTCATTACAATTTTTACTTGAGGCTTTCAGCCTTTCCTGAACAATTTGTCATGACTGTAATATTTTTACAGAGTTGTAACTCTAAGCAGAATTTAGATTGTACACTTGGAGCATGTGCCAGGATGAATTTTCCAGCAGGATTGATTAGTACTGTTTAGAGCTGCGTAGGTGGAGTATTTCTCTCTTAGTTTCTAAGATATTCTGAATCATTTTAAAAGCTTTATTGAGATATATACACACAAAGCAAAAATAACAAACAAGCATGCAGCAATAGCAATAGCATGCGCCAGAACACTTGACAGACGTAAGGTCAGGAAAAGTATTGGCTTCCCTGAGAGCTCTGAGTTTTATATAATATGCAAAACAATTTTTCACAAGGGTGTTCAATGTTCACAGCCCACAGTGATACCTGATATATGTTGCTTTCAGTTACACTATGTCTTTTCCAGTTGATATTTCAGATTTGGCTTAGCACAGACATAGCCCTAAGTCAGCTACTCAAGTCTCCCTCCAGAGAGGGAGCAACAGTACTGAAGTACACTTCAAAGGCTATGTTCTTTGGATTTGTTTTTTGAATTGACACTGGTACAAGTGCAAATCATTACAAAACAAAATTCATATCAAGATAATTTTTTTTAAATCCTTTTCATTAGTAGCTTCCAGCAGTCCCATTAAATGGTCTGCGGAGGTACTGCCAAATTTGAAAGCAAAGAACTAAAATCTTGATACCATGATTAATACTTTGAAGCAATCTAATGCCCATTTCAGGAGGTGTCCTGGGTGCTCAGAAGCTGCCTGTTTATAATTAGCAGCTCATGCACATAACAGAGGGATATGTTGTTGGATGCTGCCACCTGAAATTTATTACCCACATACTCATTCAGTGGTTTCTAATTGCTCAAGCCCAATTTCTCCCCCTGCCCCTCCATCTACAAATCACTCTTGCTGCTGCTTTTGCTCGAGGTAATTAAACAAGACCAGGTTTCATCACACATTCCTTGACTAATGCATGCTCAAACATTACTCCATAAGTTACATTTTGTAAAAGATTTAAAGAAATGCATAGTCTTTATGTGAATGATCAGAAATATAGATTTATCATTGTATTTTGTTTTGATGAGCAGTTTCCTGGTGGCTCAGTGGTTAACAATGCTGCCTCACAGCACCAGGGACCTGGGTTTAATTCCACCCTCAGCAACTGTCTGTGTGGAGTTTGCACATTTGCCCCATGTCTGTGTACATTTCTTCTGGGTGGTCTATTTTCCTCCCGTAGTCAAAGATGTGCAGGTTAGGTGGATTGCCCATGGTATGCAGGCTGGGTGGGTTAGCTATGGGAAATGCAGGGTTATAGGGCTGGGTCTGAATGGGATGCTCCTCTGAGGGACTTGATGGGCCAAAGAGCTGTTTCCAGACTGTAAGGATTCTATGAGTTGTGAAAGCATGTTTTATAGGTGCTCATTTTGAAAGTTTCATGAAGCATTCATGTGGTTCGGGAGGGTTTAAACTAGTTTGGGGGTGGGAAACAGAGCTACATATCTGAGAGGGGGGGTTGTTGTAGATGGGGCATTAACAGAATGTCTATTGGATCTATTGGAATCTATTGGAAAGCGTTTTCACGTGATGAAACAAAGGGATCGGCTAAAGTGTGTCTGCTTTAACACAAGGAGTGTCAGAAATAAGAGTGATAGACAAAGTCCCAAGTACTGATCCATGCTCTATGATGGTGTGGCCATAACGGAGACATGGGTTTCATGGGGGCAGGAACGGTTGCTAGATGTTCTAGGGTTTAGAATGTTAAAAAAGAATAGGGAGGGTCAAAAAAGAAGAAGAGGTGTAGCATTGCTAATCAGAGAGGACATCACAGCTACAGAAACAAAGGTTGTTGAGGTAGGTTTGTCTACTGAGTCAGTATGGGGTGGAAGTTAGGAACAGCAAGGGAGCATCCACCTCATTGGGGGTATTCTACAGACCCCCTAATATCAGGAGGGAGATTGAAGAACTCATAGGCTGGCAGATTTTGGAAAAATGCAGATGTAGCAGGGTTGTTGTTTTGGGTGACTTCAACTTTCCCAATATTGACTGGAATCTCCTTAGTGCAGATGGTTTGGATTTTGTTAGGTGTGTTCAGGAGGGTTTCCTTACTCAGTATATAGACAGGCCGAAGAGAGGAGAGGCCATTTTGGATTTGGTGCTTAGCATGAGCCAGGACAGGTGTCAGGCCTCAAGGAGGGAGAACACTTGGGTGACAGTGACTGCAACATTTACCTTAGCCTTGGAGAGGGAAAGGAGCAGTTACCAATGGAAGATATTTAATTGGGGAAAAGGAAATTTTGATGCTACCAGACAGAATTTGGGAAGTACAGATTGGGAGCAATTGTTCCACAGAAAGGGCATAAGAGACATGTGGAGACTGTTTAAGGAGCAGTTATTGCAAGTGATGCACAAATTTGTTCCTCTGAGACAGGCATTAAGGAGCCTTGGATGATGAGAACAGACGAGCTTATCATATGGAAGAAGGCAGCTTATGTAAAGTGGAGGGAGCAAGGTTCTAGCACAGCTTTAGAGGATTACAGGTTTATTAGAAAGGAGCTCAGAAATGGACTGTGGAGAGCCAGGAGGGGGCAAGAAAAAGGCTTGGCAAGAAGGATTATGGAGAACCCAAAGGCATTTTACTCAAACGTGAGGAATAAGAGAATGATCAGGGAGAAGGTAGGGCTGGTCAGGGATAGCTTAGGGAACTTGTGCGTGGAGTCTGAGCAGATAGGGGAAGCCCGAAATGAGGTTTTTTTTGCTTCAGTTTTCAATCATGAAAGGGACCTTGTTGTGAATGAGAACTTTGAAGAGCTGGGAAACAGGCTTGAACAGATCAAGGTTGATAAAGTTGATGTGCTGGAAAGTTTGGCAAACATTAAGATTGATAAGTCCCCAGAGCCAGACCAGATTTATCCTAGATTGCTCCAGAAAGCAAGAACAGAGGTTGCTAAGCTGCTGGCGAAGATTTTTGCTTCCTTTCTCTCCATGGGAGTCATACTGGAGGATTGGAGGGAGGCGATTGTTGTTCCTCTTTTCAAGAAGGGGAATAGGGAAATCCCTGGCAATTACAGACCAGTCAGTCTTACGTCTGTGGTCAGCAAGATTTTGGAAAGAATTCTGAGGGATAGGATTTATGACTAAGAGTGCTTAATGTCAATCAGCATGGCTTTGAGAGAGGCAGGTCATGCCTCACAAATCGTATTGAGTTCTTTGAGGTGATGACAAGGCAGGTCGATGAAGAACAAGAAGTGGATGTGGTGTATATGGACTTCAGCAAGGCATTTGATAAGGTTTCCCATGGTAAGCTCATTCATAAAGTCAGGAGGTATGGGATACAGGGAGATTTGGCTATCTGAATTTAGAATGGCTTGGCTGACAGAAGGCAGAGAGTGGTTGTACATGGAAAGAATTCTGCCTGGAGGTCAGTGTTGAGTGGGGTCCAGCAGGGCTGTTCTTGGGCCTCTGCTCTTTTTAGTTTTAATAAATGACTTGGATGAGCAGGTTGAGGGGTGGATGAGTAAATTTGTCGATGACACAAAGGATGGAAGTGCCGTTGATAGTATTGAGGGCTATTGCAGGTTGCAGCACGACATTGACAAGATGCAGAGCTGGGCTGAGAAATGGCAGACCGAGTCCAACCTGGATAAATGTGAAGCGATGCATTTTGGAAGGTCAAACTTGATTGTTGAATATAGGATGGGATTCTTGGCACTGTGGAGGAACAGAGGGATTTTGGCATTCAAATGCCGAGATCCCTCAAAGTTGTGACCCAAGTGGATAGGGTTGTTGAGAAAATATATAGTGCTTTGGCTTTCATTAACAAGGTGATCAAGTTTAAGAGCAATGAGGTTTTGCTAAAGCTCTACAAGACCGTGGGGAGACCACACTTGGAATATTGTGTCCAGTTCTGGCTGCCCTAATATAGAAAAGATACAGAAGCTTTGGAGAGAATGCAAAGAAGGTTTACCAGGATGCTGCCTGGAGGACTTGCCTTATGAAGAGAGGTTCACTAAGCTCAGACTTTTCTCTCTGGAGAGGGGGAAAGAGAGGTGACTTGATCGAGGTGAACATGGTAATGAGAGGTATGGATAGAGTCAATAGCCAGAGACATTTCCCCAGGGCAGGATTGACTGGCACGAGGGATCATAGTTTTAAGATAGTAGGAGGAAGGTATACAGGAGGTAGGTTCTTTACACAGATAGTTGTGAATGCATGGAATACATTGCCAGTGGTGGAAATAGAGTCATTAGGAACATTTAAGCGACTCCTGGACATGCACATGGACAGCAGTGAATTGAAGGATGCGTAGGTTAGGTTATTTTATATTAGATTAGGCGTAATCCTCAGCACAACGTTATGAGCCAAAGGGTCTGTTCTGTGCTATACTTTTTTAATGTTCTAACATGGGTATATATTACCAATCCCATTTGCCCACTATGACCTCATATTTTGGAGCCAGGGTGCAGTGGAATGTAATGGACACTGCACTCAGTTGTGCTGGGTGCACACAAGCCTCACAATGAGTCTCACAAAATCTACATGCAAAAGTACCATCCAGACAACTTTATACTGATTTAGCTAGGAAGGTGTTGAATTATTTTTCTATGAAAAATTGGTCTGCACACTCATTTAATTGCTTACATATGGAGAACACCCACTGGGATAAGCTATTAAAAGTACAAGCATCCTTGAAACTTTGCCTAAGCATGAGGACATGCTTGGGAGAGCAAGGCAGGACTTTGCTTATGATTTATTCTAAAGCAAAACATCTGTTTGCTTAACTACTTCATCCATCAGGAAAGTGACAATTTCTTTCACAAAAAGATCATCAAGCAAGGATGGAAAATAATAACCACAAAAGTCAGCCCTGTTATTCTAGAATTTTGGCACAATGGGTTGATATCTAAACATGGCAGCAGATCTCAATTATTTTCACATAAAATCTATCACCAGTGAGGGAAATATCATGGGTATACTAGAACTACATGTAATAGGCAGATCAACTAAACTTACAAAAAATTCCCACCATCCTGATTGATGAAGTGACTAAGGAAACAGCTTTAGAATAAACTGTGACTAAAGTCCTTCATTCTCCCAAGAATATGATAGTAGTGAACATCTATTATTGGCTTGACTCACAACCTATCATTTTGGACCTCTACATTGATCCTAATACCCTCTCTTAAACAAGCACAGTTGAATGTAGAGTCATAACACTATACAGCATGGAAACAGGC
This sequence comes from Hemiscyllium ocellatum, assembly GCF_020745735.1. NCBI lineage: Eukaryota > Metazoa > Chordata > Chondrichthyes > Orectolobiformes > Hemiscylliidae > Hemiscyllium > Hemiscyllium ocellatum. The sequence goes on along the minus strand of NC_083412.1, from coordinate 62,387,561 downwards.
CCTTTGGCCCAACACATACATCCTGACCAGGTTTCTTAAATTGAACTAGTCCCAATTGCTTGCACCTGGTCCATGTTCCTCTAAACCTTCCCTATCCAGAGTTAACTAACAACTGCACAGGGACTGGTATCCCATCACCAAGTCACTCTTTATTTATTAGTGCATAGTACACTGGCTGTGGCCAACCAGCTCAGAGTCAGACTTCAACAGAGGAGATTCTAATCTCCTGGTTATATATTGTTTTTCTCACCTGAGGAGATTCTAATCTGCTGGCTATATTTTTAAAATTTTATTAAACAGTACAAAATACAGTTAACAATAAACAGAAAGCAGCAGTTCACCAAAAACCTCACTACATACAAGAAACAGGGCAACAAAGCCAAACTCCACCATTCAACCAGTTCCAGGGAGATGAGATATCTTAAATTTTCCTGGTTGTATTGGTCAGCCAAGGCTTTCCTGATTGCCCTCGTTAACAACCCCAATCATAGTTAACGGGGTCCATCTGGTTCAAATCACTACACGTACCTATCCAAATGTCTTTTAAATGTTGTAATTTCACCCTTCTGTACCACCGCCGCTGATAGCACATTCCATAGATAATCTACTCTTGGTGTATAAGTGTAACTCTCAGGTCCCTTTTAAATATTTCCCCTCTTAAAAAAACCCACGCCCTCTCGTTTTGGGCTCCCCTACTATGGGGAAAGACTTTAGCTATTCATCTTATCTATGTCCCTCATGATTTTCTAAGGTCACCCCTCAGTCTCCAACACTCCAGGGAAAAGGTCCCATCGCCATAGCCTTAAAAGTGACTAAGGCCCTGAATTCATCTATCCATGGATCCCCATTTGAAAAAGGATGTACTGGTACTGGAAGGAGTGCAAAAGAGGTTTATTAGATTGATTCTGGAACTGAGAAGATTGGCTTATGAGGACAGATTGAGTAGTCTGGGACTGTACTCATTGGAATTTCAAAGATTGGGGGGGGGGGAATCGTATATAAAACACATAAAATTATGAATGGAATAATAAGATAGAAGCAGGGAGGTTGTCTCCACTGTCAGGTGAAACTAGAACTAGGGGCATAGCCTCAAAATAAGGGGGAGCAGATTTAGGACTGAGTTAAGGAAGAACCTCTTCACCCAAAGGGTTATGAACCTGTGGAATTCCCTATCCAATGAAGCAGTTGAGGCTACCTATTAAATGATTTTAAGGCAACGATAGATAGATTTTTTAAACCGCAAAGGAGTTAAGGGTTATCGTGAGTGGGTGGATAAGTGGAGATTAATCCATGAAAAAATTAGCCATGATCTTATTGAATGGCGGAGAAGGCTCAATGGGCCAGATGGCCTACTCCTGGTCCTATTCTTATGTTCTTATGTTGGTGATGCAGCAAAAGAAATTGCATGACATTCCCAGGAATAACAGGCTTCATCATGGAATAGGGGAGTGTATCCCTATGGGGAAGGCCCAGTTGACATGTAACGACAGCCAATGCATTATAGGAGTGAATAGTCATTATCCTAGCAGTAGACATGATACATTGATCCTAAGCAGGTTTGCTCTACCAGCAACCCTTTGGCCACCAGTTTAAACCCAAGGGTGCCTGCTGGGTATTAATGATCAAGATTTTGGTGTGCAGGGGAAAAATGTCAAAGTTCGTAGATGAAATAAAATTTGAGAGAACTGAAAAACTCTGAGCGGGACAGTGTAGAACTTCAAAAGAACATTGGCAGATTGGTGGAGTTGGCAAATGATTGACAGATTAATTCAATGCAGAGAAATGTGAAGTGATATTGTTTGGTACAAATAACATGGAGAGACAGTAGAATACTATTTTGAAAGATTTGCTGATGCAGAGAGACTCGGGTGTTTATGTGCATCCACCATTAAATGCAGCAGGGCAAGTAGAAAGAGCTAGTAAGAAAACGTCTTGTATTCTAGACTTCATTAATTGGGGCATAGAGTACAAAAGCAGGAAGGTTAGGCTGAACATAATAGGTCACTGGTGGAGTACTGTGTACTGTTCTGGGCACCACACTTAGGAAAGAGGTGAACATATTTGAGGAAGCTTTGAAGAGGTTTACAAGAATAGTTTCAGGGATAAAAATGTCAGTGATGATTGGAATTTTCATTGGTGAGGAGAATGCTGAGGGGACACTTGATTGAAGATTTCAAAATCTTAAGGAGTCTGGAGAAAATGGATAGGGCGAAACTGTTCCCACTCCAAAGTGGATTGAGGACCAGAGGGTGCTGTTTTAAACTGTTTTTTTGCAAAATAAGCAAATGCAAGGTGAGAAAGAATTTCTTCACACAGCAAGTAGTTAGGGTCTGGAATGCCCTGCCTGGAATATGGCAGGAGCAGGTTTATTGGGGCATTCAAGAAGGTATTGGATGATTATTTAAGTAGAAACAATGTGCAGTGTTATGGGGAAAAGGCAGGAATTTGCCACTATTCTAATGTTCAGAGAACTAATAGACCCAATGGGCCAAATGGCCTCCTTCTGAACATACAGTTCTGTAATTCTGAGTGACAAGAACTATGTACCCTATGTAATTCTAACCTCCATCCACAACTTACTTGCATATGGCCAACACTCATGTAATGGGAGACCTTTTGCCGCAAGGAACATCTTCATTCAGACCATTGGGGTGTAGAAGCACAGATTCTGTTATATGGATCTCTTTGAGGAGTCCTTCTTTCTGGTAGGCACCAGAATGGATGCCCCAATTTGAGTTTTATTGCACCTTTCACAATCTGGTCCTCATGGGGACACTGCCCTCATCACCACGGGTTCAGTGAGAACATGAAGAGGAAGAAGAGGATGAGGAAGAGGAAGATAAGGAGTTAGGCAGCATACCCACTTTACAGATAGGCCAATCTCCCTGAAGGAACTGCTCAATTCCTGTTGCTCAATTAATCCCCTTACTCAGCTGCAGTGACCAGACGACACTCAAGTTTCACCTTTCACTGGTTTATTCAAGAATATGCAGGGGAAGGGATTGGTGTCACAACATATCCAAGGATGATGTATCCTTAGTTAGACTTTGTTATTATTATACACTTCTGATGGTTATTCTTCATTTGCAGCTGCCAATCACAAATTAATATGAGTTATTACTGCCCCATGATTATATAATCAACTTCATAGACACATAAAATAATTGCGCTACCTTATTACAAAGGAACATGTCCATCAGATATTAGGAATTCATTCTAAAAGAAGCAGCTTGTGGTTTATCACAAGCTCCCACTCTGTTTGTTCTGTACTTTCGTTTGACAACTGACTCTGCTTTTAAGAACATATTTGAGCCATTTTTCCTGCCTCCTAGTCTAGTTCCCCTCCATTTAACATTTTTCCATCTTATCAGTAGTCTGTGACAGAATAATCATGTTCTGCTCTTGGCTATAAACCTAAAATAGGTTGATAAAGTTTAAAAATCACACAAATTTCAAATTACGTCAATGCCTATTGGACAATAACCTGGTGTTGTGTGATTTTTAACTTTGTACACCTCAGTCCAACACCAGCACCTCCAAATCATGCCTAAAATAGGAGATACCAATTTTAAAAAATCATTCCAAACCAACTTCATCCAATAACACAGCCATTACACCAGACAAAGCTCAAGAATCAACCTGTTTATTCCCTTAGTGTCTGTCTTGCACTGTGTCCCAGTGCTCCTACACAGTAATACCCAGTGACTGTAGCATGGCTGCTGAAAGGCTGCTGACCTTCACGAGGGGAGTTCACAGATTGCCTTACAGGACAACCTCAAGCAGTTCTGGTCCTAGAAGGCCTGGCTTTGGATTGGGCTAGTTAGCGTTGTGGCAGCTATCCAGACTGAATATCTGCCAGGCAGCGATAGGGGCACTGATAAAATGGCAGGTGGTGATGACAGCACAAATGCTGTTATCCTGAGAGAGGCCAACAAATTTGTGCTTCACAGCAGTCACCTCAGCAATCCTGCTGCTGGAGCACAGACTGTGGGAATGCTGCAACGGCCTGTATATGTCTTTAAGCACTGGGATCACTGCCACGCTCGCAGCAGTCAGAGCTTGCACAGCACCAAGTTAACCTTTCATTGCACCAAGCAAGGATTTCACCACCTCAGTTTAATCTTCCACTGCAGCACTCTAACTGTGTCTTCTGTAAGAGAGCTGAAATATTGGCGACCAGGTCAGGCTGACTCCACAAGTGTTCTCACAAAGTTGACTGCCACTTCCAAGTGGAAGGATGGGCCTTAAGGTACACATTAAGTCCTGTGATATGCTGGAGCTGGACACCTGCATGTCCCTGTACTAAATATGAGGATGGGTTCCCTATCAGACCTACCAATGGACCAAGCATGTCAGCATGGATTCTCATCAGCCTTCTTCAGTATGATGTCCCATCAAGATCCCCACCTGGGTACTCCACAGCAGAACTCATTAGCTGTAACACCTTCTGTACAACTCTGGCACACTTTTTGTTTCTGTGGCCTGGCTGCAATCTAGTTATGTCCAGTAACTCACCGAGTCCAGATCCTGTCTCTGTGCTACCCTCTAAGGTCCACACAGTGCCTGTACCTGATCAGCTGGTTCTTGTTGTCAGACCATGTGATGGCCATCTCTTTCTTCAAAATCTGAGCTTTCTGTCTTAGAGGCCTTTTGCTGGTTATGTAGCAGTTCTTGGCTGTCTGAGAGCATAAGTGAAGAAGGTTTGGTAGAGGGTCTGCTGTTGGGTAGGTGAAGGGATGGGGAAGAAAAGGTGCTACACCATTTACAGCTTGTCAATCCTAACCGTTTGTAGGATGAGGACGAAGTGAGATTTGACAAGGTGCATTCAGCATGAAGAGATGTTTACTCTGCACAGATTCAGTGATGCTTCTGACTAGCTCCTCACTGATGGCCAGTCTAATTATCTCTAACACCTTCTCCTTCATGAGGATCAGCACATGCAACTATTTTTGTCCCCTGCCATTCAGCTGGTTGTGCATCTATTATTGCCCATTTTGTCCCACAAACCATAAAAAGGGGTATCAATGGGTATGAGGCTATGGTGTCCAGCTGATCTGCCTGTCAGGGTTTAATAACTGGCAGCATATCGAAACTGTGAGATATCTGTGCATACACTAACAGTAGTGTTACATTTTTGAGGGTGAACTGAAGATATGAATGGGAAGTTTGAGCCATGGTTGACAGAGATTGATAGGAAGTGAATAAACCTCTTGAATGGAGAATTATGTGAGGCTAGTATTTCAGTGTAGGGATTGAGATACAATAATACTTTTACTGACCATGATCACTCATGAGATGGCTATGCTGCCTGACTTGTTGTGCTCTTCCAGCCTCCTGCGTGTCCACTTAAAAGTCTTGCTGAACTATGTCTTGCTTTTTAGCTCCGGAATGTTGCCAATGACCACCATAGCCAATGATGTCTGAGCATTTGTCTTGAGTGTCTCCTAGCACGCTGAAGCAAAAAAACCTCTAACATTCCATCTCCAGAATGTTCCGAATCAAAAATCTAACTTCTAACAGTCTTTCCTGGAGTTCTCCAATGCTGCCCCCAGGCATTCAGCCCTTCCTGCAGCTCTTAAAGTTACTGTCTGGCTTTATTTAGTGCAGGTTATCTCTAAGTTGCACAGGCTTCACAAGTCTGGGCCCTTTAAGAGATGTAGCTTTTCATCAGTGCTTTAAACTCGGGAAAGCACATCACAACCATGAAACTACGTGGGGAGCATAACTTCTCCTTGATCAGTCACAAGTGATCACACATTGTGATCCTCACACCTAAATTTGGGGGATGACTGATTTAACCCTCAGGATATCTGCTCTATTTTTGTTAATCCAGGCTCTATTTACTTCCATTACATTCACTATCTACTTCCATCTCTCATTCTCTTTCATTTTCTTTCCAATTTGCTTCATCCATCAGGAGCCTCCTCCTTAAATCTGTTTCTGTCTCATACTTCCACAAAGCTACTTTGTGTTTCTGTATTAATATGTCTCTCATTCTTTTTAAAAAAAATTGCCTCCTGACATATGTTGCAGCTGAACAGACAGGTGTTCAGGTTTTGAATAGTGACGGAAGCCATTTCCATCAGTTGCTCAGTGTTATTATTAGCTTTTTAATATTTAAACTATTTGCATTAATGTTATCGTTATGTCTATATTTACTTATAAAAGTTAAGATTTCCAACCAGAGTACTGACTTTTCAATTGATTAAAGATATAGTCTATGAGAGGAAATAAGCCTTAATTCGGGACCATTTTCTCAGAATATTCAGGTGTAAGGCAAATCAGGGAAATTAATCCTTTGGTGCCAAGCTGCCCGAGCCACTTTCAGTGTAAACTGTTCAGATTTTCTTTCATCTTTACTCAAAAATAGATTTTAAAAATTCCTCACCCCCTTGAAAGAATCTTAATAGTTAATTGTCATGTCTATTTTACAGTAACAAGTGCTAACAATAAAATGGAATTTGGAAATGCTGATAACAAGGACAGTAACTATTTCACCATGCAATGATAACAACATGTTCTTCAGCAAAATTCTGCCGTGGTTGTCAAGGCTGTTTGAATGCAAACATTGTTTATACCTTGAGGGGATCTGACCTGAACAACAAAAACTGTCATTAATCATTCCCATCAAATACTCTCATGTGCTTCTGTCAGTGTGATTGCTCTGAATGCCATATAACTACTATTTTGTTTGCTTTAGTGTTGATTTCATATTGCTGCCAAAATCTCATGAGAAAGAAAACTAATATAAGTACTCAGTTAAAGGAAAGAGCACGTGCCTTGACTGCGTCTTGCCTAGTTTATATTTATTAAGAGCTTGTAATGGGATACATCTATCAATGACCGCAGACAGAAAGAACTATTTGAAGCCCTATCATGATTTGCTTACTTGCCTTTTAATCACAGCAGTATCACAGCTTATATTTTGATCCAAAAGAATTCATTTTAATGTTTGAGTTACTGGTAGAAAGATGTTAGCATTGTTTTGTTATGAATCAGGTGGATGCACATGAATAAATTCAAATTGTTTATAACACATTGCATAAATACAAAAGCAGCTATGATTAACTCACCTGGGAAAATGCTGCAGTTCAGAATGGTTCTGTTTGAGTAAATGGAAGACCCACTTTTGACTTTCTTCTTGAGCAGAGCATCTCGATTCATAATGCACCTATAATGGAGTAGCAAAATAAGAAGGAAGTTCTCAACATTTTTTGCCAGTCTGTCAGCTATTTTTGACCTTCAAAATTATTTTGTATGAATGTACCCATGCCACTCATCTAACTACTTTATTCCAAATTGTATTCAGTCATTCTCTAACCAAAGTCAGGGTTTCAGGAGCTCAACAGGAAAGGGAAGTGGGAGATAAGGCTTTAACTCTCTGATTCTTGCAGCAATTTCATGTTGGATGGTCAATTAATGGCCTTCAGGAAGGATGGTCAACTACCCAGAAATCATGGGAAGATGTGAAAGTGGTGTCTACCTTGTCACCTAAAGTGAAACATGCGTTGGTGCTATGTTGAAATGCCACCAGGATCCAAGTCCTGATTCAAAGCACCATCTTCTGAACCATAAGGCTTACAAATATTCTCTAAAACCTGAATCCTTCCTAAACCTTCCAACATCCTCCAAGCACTGAACTCTCCATTATCCTCATTTAATGTCCATCCCTAGTTGCCCTTGAGAAGGTGATATTGAGCTGCCTTCTTGAATCACTGCACTCTATTTATTGAAGGTAAACACACAATGTTGTTAGGGAGGGAATTTCAGCATTTTGATCCAATGACATTGAAGGAATAGCAATGTATTTCCTGAGTTGGCTTAATGTGTGGCTTGGAGGGAACATGCAAGTGGTGGTGTTCCCATGTACTGCTGTCCTTGTCTGTTAGATTGAAGTGGTCATGGATTTGGAAGGTTCTGCCTCAGAACCTCTGTTGAATCTTGCAATGCATTTTGTAGATAGTACACACTGCTGATACTGGTGGTAGAGAAAGTGAATGTATGTGGATGCGGTGCTGATCAAGTGGGCTGCTTTGTCCTGGATGGTGTCAAGCTTCTTGAGTGTTGTTGGAGTTGCACCCATCCAGGCAAATGGGGAGTGTTCCCTCACACTCCTGACTCATACCTTGTAGGTGATGGACAGGGTTCAGAGAGTCAGGAGGTTAGCTGCACTGCAGGATTCCTGTCATCCGACCTGCTCTTCTGGTCTCTGTATATGGCTGGTCCAGTTCAGTTTCTGGTCAGTAACCTCTCCATAATGTTGATACTGGGCATCCAGTAATGAATGCTGCAACCTTCCTCTTGTTTATGCATATAGCATTGAGAGATTAACCCACTCTTGTGGAAAACTACATCAAAAGTACTGGTAAGTGGGTACAACATGCCACCACATTGATCATTAATTTAAAGGAGCTGTGATAAGGCAAGTGAGGAGTTTGGGTGGGGCCGGGGATGGTGGGCGGGGTATGTGTAAGGATCCCAAGGCTCTGCTCACTCCTTATCTACTTTTTGTAGGGAGGTATAGTTGAGCTGTATAAAAGAGGAAGAAGGGAACAGCTGGCTTCTACATTGAGTTTTCCCCTCAGGGTGCCTGGAGTGTGGGCATTTGCTTCTGCCAGTGATGGGACCACTTCAAGTTGGCATGGTGCCACACCTCTGCATCAGCCCTTCAACATCGGGTTCCTTCAGGGAGTCAGAGGACAACTGCCCAGGTCATCACAGGCCAAAGGTCAGCTGCCTGCTCCAAGCCACACCCTCGGAGGCAGTGAAGAGGATTGAGCTAAGATAAAAGAACCAAGAAAGAACACTGAATGTAGTTGAGTTTTACAGGCAATAGTTAATGTTCTCTGCTTCTGTACAATGATTTGCTATCTCTCAGCTTCCATCCATTACAGGATAATCCTTTTGCAGGGCAAGAGTGATATTGGATTCAAGCCAGGGCTGTGTTCAAGTTTACATATCCTCTAAATATTTGCTCATATTTAATATATATGAACTTTTATTCATGTTTACATATTGCAGAAGCACCTTGTGCTAATGGGTGAGGGCATTCTGGTTAATGAAGGTTGCAGGCTCTCCTGTGGAATCCTTGATCACCGGCATGCAGTCTCTGAAATCTTGTGCCTGGTGGTGTCTGGTGATGGCTCAGAACCCTCAGGCTCCCTTTGCCTGGCTGTTTATATCAATATTGTAGTGCACTAACTGGTTGGCCTTCCTCAAGATGGCATCAATTATTACCTTCATGCCGTGAGGCATAAAAGTCCAGGACCTTGGTAACCTTAATGGCTACTGACTTCAGGTGACCATTATTACAACTGGAGATCACCTCTCCGATGGTTACAACACACAGATCATTGACAGCCTCTCAGGAGAAGCATAGCCTTTGGCAACATTTCATCTGCAGGTAGCTCTGTCTTTCTTTGTTCACCTTGGTCACAGGATGCTTTTGTCTCAATGTTGTGTCTAATTGTGGTCCCCTCAGTGACCTTTTGTTGTCTCCCTGTTGCCAATCTGCCTCTGTGGATGTATAGGTTAGAACAACAAGAATTACCAAGTTAGGTGGATAGGCAGGTAGTACTGGGGAGGTGGGGAGGCTACAGAAAGATTTAGACTGTTTAGGAGAGTGGTCCAAGAAGTGACTGTTGAAATTCAATGCGAGCAAATGGGAGGTCTTGCACTTTGGAAAAAAGAACATAGGCATGGACTATTTACTAAACGGTGAGAAAATTCATAAAGCCAGGGGACAAAGGGATCTGGGAGTGCTAGTACAGGATTCTCTAAAAGTTGACTTGCCGGTTGAGTCCGTGGTTAAGAAAGCTAATGTAATGTTGTCATTTATCTCAAGATGATTGGAATGTAAAAGCAGTGATGTGCTACTAAGACTTTATAAAGCTCTGGTTAGGCCCCATTTGGAGTACTGTGTCCAGTTTTGGGCCCACACCTCAGGAAGGACATACTGCCACTGGAGCGTGTCTAGCGGAGATTCACACAGATGATCCCTGGAATGATAGGCCTAACATATGATGAACGGTTGAGGATCCTGGGATTGTATTTATTAGAGTTTAGAATATTGAGGGGAGATCTAATAGAAACTTACAAGATAATTCATGGCTTAGAAAAGGTGGACACTGGGAAATTGTTTCCATCAGGCGGGGATACTAGGACCCGTGGGCACAACCTTAGAGTTAGAGGGGGTCAATTTAGAACCACAGTGAGGAGACACTTCTTCAGCTAGAGAGTGGTGGGCTTGTGGAATTCATTGCTGGAAAAGCGCAGCAGGTCAGGCAGCATCCAAGGAACAGGAAATTCGGCGTTTCGGGCATAAGCCCCCTGAGGAAAGGCTTATGCCCGAAACGTCAAATTTCCTGCTCCTTGGATGCTGCCTGACCTGCTGCGCTTTTCCAGCAACATATTTTCAGCTCTGGTCTCCAGCATCTGCAGACCTCACTTTCTCCTGTAGAATTCATTGCCATGGATCGTTAAATATTCTCAAGGGAGAGATTGATAAATTCTTAATCTCGCATGAAATTAAGGGATGCAGGGAGAATGCAGGTAAGTGGCATTGAAATGCCCATCAGCCATGATTGAATGGCGGAGTGGACTTGATGGGCCAAATGGCCTTACTTCCACTCCTATTTCTTATGGTCTTCTTATGGTCTTGTGTATCAACAGGAAGAGTGTTGGCCAACCAGGAGAGAAGATGTTAGGCAAAAGATCACCTCAAAGCAAGCCATGATTACCTCAGTTTAAACTGTATAATTTATGCAAAACTGGTTTGGCTAACATTCAAAATAAAGGTGTCAAATTTAAAGTCAGACTGCGTCAGTTGTAATTCCTGGTCTCCAAACTTAAGGAAGAGTTAAAATCATATATAAGAGTTCTACATTAACCAGGTCACTGCAGGAGGGTGGTTGGGGAGCTTTTCTACAGTTCTTCAAATCATTGCATGAGATCCTTATGTCGACTTGAGAAGGTAAATGGAGTCTTGGGTTATTATCTCGGGTAAAAGCATCATACTCCCTCCAGGCTGACATTAGTCCTAGTGTAAAAAATGAGGTCTGCAGATGCTGGAGATCACAGCTGCAAATGTGTTGCTGGTCAAAGCACAGCAGGCCAGGCAGCATCTCAGGAATAGAGAATTCGACGTTTCGAGCATAAGCCCTTCATCAGGAATAAGAGAGAGAGAGCCAAGCAGGCTAAGATAAAAGGTAGGGAGGAGGGACTAGGGGGAGGGGCGATGGAGGTGGGATAGGTGGAAGGAGGTCAAGGTGAGGGTGATAGGCCGGAGTGGGGTGGGGGCGGAGAGGTCAGGAAGAGGATTGCAGGTTAGGAGGGCGGTGCTGAGTTGAGGGAACCGACTGAGACAAGGTGGGGGGAGGGGAAATGAGGAAACTGGAGAAATCTGAATTCATACCTTGTGGTTGGAGGGTTCCCAGGCGGAAGATGAGGCGCTCCTCCTCCAGCCGTCGTGTAGTTGTGTTCTGCCGGTGGAGGAGTCCAAGGACCTGCATGTCCTCGGTGGAGTGGGAGGGAGAGTTAAAGTGTTGAGCCACGGGGTGATTGGGTTGGTTGGTTTGGGCGGCCCGGAGGTGTTCTCTGAAGCGTTCCGCAAGTAAGCGGCCTGTCTCACCAATATAGAGGAGGCCACATCGGGTGCAGCGGATGCAATAGATGATGTGTGTGGAGGTACAGGTGAACTTGTGGCGGATATGGAAGGATCCCTTGGGGCCTTGGAGGGAAGTGAGTGTGGAGGTGTGGGCGCAAGTTTTACATTTCCTGCGGTTGCAGGGGAAGGTGCCGGGGGTGGAGGTTGGGTTGGTGGGGGGTGTGGATCTGACGAGGGAGTCACGAAGGGAGTGGTCCTTGCGGAACGCTGATAGAGGAGGGGAGGGAAATATATCCTTGGTGGTGGGGTCCGTTTGGAGGTGGCGGAAATGGCGGCGGATGATACGTTGTATGCGGAGGTTGGTGGGGTGGTAGGTGAGAACCAGTGGGGTTCTGTCTTGGTGGCGGTTGGAGGAGCGGGGCTCAAGGGCGGAGGAGCGGGAAGTGGAGGAGATGCGGTGGAGGGCATCGTCGATCACGTCTGGGGGGAATCTGCGGTCCTTGAAGAAGGAGGCCATCTGGGCTGTGCGGTGTTGGAATTGGTCCTCCTGGGAGCAGATGCGGCGGAGACGAAGGAATTGGGAATATGGTATGGCGTTTTTACAGGGGGCAGGGTGGGAGGAGGTGTAGTCCAGGTAGCTGTGGGAGTCAGTCGGTTTATAATAGATGTCTGTGTTGAGTCGGTCGCCCGAGATAGAAATGGAAAGGTCTAGGAAGGGGAGGGAGGAGTCTGAGACAGTCCAGGTGAATTTCAGGTCGGGGTGGAAGGTGTTAGTAAAGTTGATGAACTGTTCAACCTCCTCGTGGGAGCACGAGGCAGCGCCGATACAGTCATCGATGTAGCAGAGGAAAAGGTGGGGGGTGGTGCCAGTGTAGTTGCGGAAGATGGACTGTTCCACATATCCTACGAAGAGGCAGGCATAGCTGGGGCCCATGCGGGTGCCCATGGCAACTCCTTTAGTTTGGAGGAAGTGGGAGGATTGAAAAGAGAAGTTATTCAGGGTGAGGACCAGTTCAGTCAGTCGAAGGAGGGTGTCAGTGGAAGGGTACTGGTTGGTGCGGCGGGAAAGGAAGAAGCGGAGGGCTTTGAGTCCTTCGTGATGGGGGATGGAGGTGTACAGGGACTGGATGTCCATAGTGAAAATAAGGCGTTGGGGACCGGGGAAGCGAAAATCCTGGAGGAGGTGGAGGGCGTGGGTGGTGTCCTGAACGTAGGTGGGGAGTTCTTGGACTAAAGGGGACAGGACCGTGTCGAGGTATTGGGAGATGAGTTCGGTGGGGCAGGAGCAGGCTGAGACAATGGGTCGGCCGGGGCAGGCAGGTTTGTGGATTTTGGGCAGGAGGTAGAAACGGGCGGTGCGGGGTTGTGGGACTATGAGGTTGGAGGCGGTGGATGGGAGATCCCCTGAGGTGATGAGGTCCTGGATGGTCTGGGAGATGATGGTTTGGTGGTGGGAGGTGGGGTCGTGGTCAAGGGGGCGATAACGTCCGCGAGCTGGCGTTTGGCTTCAGCGGTATACAGGTCAGTGCGCCAAACTACCACCGCGCCTCCCTTGTCTGCGGGTTTGATGGTGAGGTTGGGATTGGAGCAGAGGGAGTGGAGGGCTGCACGTTCTGAGGGTGAGAGGTTGGAGTGGGTGAGTCGGTTAATGTCACGGCGGCAGTTGGCTATAAAGAGGTCGAGGGCGGGTAGGAGGCCAGCACGGGGTGTCCAGGTGGATGGGGTGTGTTGGAGGCGGGAGAAGGGGTCGTCAGAGGGTGGGCGGGAGTCTTGGTTGTGGAAGTAGGCACGGAGGTGAAGGCGGCGGAAGAATTGTTCAATATCTCGCCGCGTGTTGAACTCATTAATCCGAGGGCATAGGGGAATGAAGGTGAGGCCCCTGCTGAGGACTGATCTTTCATCCTCAGAGAGGGGGAGATCTGGAGGGATGGTGAAAATCCGGCAAGGCTGGGAGCTAGGACCTGGTGTGGGACTTGAGCTGGAGCTGGGGCTGGGGGCGGGGTTAGGGGCGGGGACAGAGATCGAAGTAGGGGCGGAGTTAGACGTGGTGACATTGCTCGATGTGGGGGCGGGGTCATGCGTCGTGACGGAAATAAGCGTGGGGGCGGGGTTACGTGAAGCGACGAAAGACGGCGTGGGGGCGGGGTTATGTGTAGTGACGAAAGACGGCGTGGGGGCGGGGAAACCTGAGGATTTGTGCTCCTGCAGGTTAGTGATGTCAGTGGGGGCGGAAGTGGCTGCGCCGACGGCAACCGGAGGGGCGGAAATGGTTGCGGCGACGGAGGAGTGGTGGTCATTCCCGGTGGCCGCGTGGGTCGCGGGTCCGTCGGCGATCGTGGAAGCGGTTGTGTGTGTGGTGGTCACCGGGGCAGTTGTTGGAGCGGCGATCGTGTAGTCCTAGTGTGTCAATCTAAATTCTGTGCTCAGGTTCCTGATATGTTTCTGGCACTGGAACGTGTCCAGCGGAGATTCACACGGATGATCCCTGGAATGGTTGGTCTAACATATAGGAAGGGCTGAGGATCCTGGGATTGTATTCATTGGAGTTTAGAAGATTAAGGGGTGACTTAATAGGAACGTACAAGATAATATATGGCTTGGAAAGGGTGGACACTAGGAAATTTTTTCCGTTAGGCGAGGAGACTAGGACCCGTGGATACAGTCTTAAAATTAGAGGGAGTAAATTCAGAACAGAAATGCGGAGACATTTCTTCAGCCAGAGAGTGGTGGGCCTGTGGAATTCATTGCCACAGAGTGCAGTGGAAGCCGGGACACTAAATGTCATCAAGGCAGAGATTGATAAATTCTTGATGTTTCGAGGAATTAAGAATGCGGGTAAGTGGAGTTGAAATGCCCATCAGCCATGATTGAATGGCGGAGTGGACTTGATGGGCCGAATGGCCTTACTCCCACTCCTATGTCTTATGGTCTTATGGTCTTATGAGAATTGAATTTACAAACTTCTGAGTCAGGAAACTGAGCCTTGTCTGACATTTTAAGAAATTCAGACATGCCTGCATCAGAAACATGAATCTAAATAATGGGCCGATTGTATAACTTGGACCCCAATACAATTTTACCTGGGGGAGTCAGGGCTGGCTATATTTCACATTGCTTTTGTGTATTAAGGAAAATGTTGCAATATTTTGTATGTCATTCATTAGTGATATTGATAGTATTTTTATTAGAGATATAAAATGAGACAGCAATTGCTAAAAGGCAGGAAAAAAATTGAGGTGTGAAAAAAAAATAAGAATGATTAGTTACAAATTAACAAATAAGCTTAAACTGTTGACGAAATAATTCCAACTACAAACATATAAGTTATCAAATAAAACATTAGTCAATTTCCTAGGTAACTCAAATTACAGGCTTCAGCTTATCCTTTTAAATCCTTTATCATTGACATTTTACTTTTTTATCTTCCCTTTTCAAATAATTCTGTGACCAACAGCGTATAACCCATTTTCAATGTCTTTCGTGAACAATACTCCCTGTCGAGAAACCTTTAAGAATTACGTGCTGAAAGAGTACAAGTCCCAGCAGGCACTGTTGCTCATGTAAAAAGAAGCTGTCTCTCAGGAGGAGTGAGAGACAAGCCAATTTATTTTAGAATACCTGTGGATAAATCTTTCCTGTGGGAATTTTTTCTCTTGCACTTTGTTTCCTTTGGGGCATTAGCACAATATGTTGGCACCTCGCCTTTCGACCCAATAGCAGGATCTGTCATTAATGGCCTTTGTTTCAGCACAAAGGTCAAAGTAATTATTCAGTAGATAGCTGTCTGATTTAAAAATCTAAGCATTGCAACAACACAATTCACAGTATGAAAAGTTATAATACTCATGCTTATTCACAACAATTTTGAGAGTTAAGATGGTCTTTGTGGAGTTTGCACATTCTCCCCGTGTCTGCGTGGGTTTCCTCCTGGTGCTCTGGTTTCCTCCCACAATCCAAAAGATGTGCAGGCCAGGTGAATTGGCCATGCTAAATTGCCCAGAGTGTTGGGTGTTTTAGTCAGAGAGAAATGGGTCTGGGTGTGTTACTCTTTGGAGGGTCGGTGTGGACTGGTTGGGCTGAAGGGCCTGTTTCCACACCATAGGGAAACTAATTTTAAAAAAAAATTCTCTCAACTGGTTTGCAAAGGTGTAATGATTTAAGTGTACAGATCATTATTTTGAAGACATTTTATTGAAACACATCATTTGAAATGCTGGAGAAGTTTTCCAGCAAACAAATTGCCAGTCCAAGCAAAAAGGAAATATTTCTCTCGATATACATTATTCTTGTGACCCCCAAGGTCTCCTTTCTGGACTATTGGTCAGGTCCAAAGCTGCAGTTAAAAACAAAATTACTCTTGTGCCTTTCAGAACAATTTCATCAGCTTGTGAAACAATATACTTCTTACTGAAATTTTGAAAAATGATTTGAGAGAACTGATTTCAAGATTTGATCAGTAATGTTCGCCCGTTTACCTGCTCTGATTACTGGGATCAAACTTTGCAGAGTATGTATGATTTGGTATGTAACTCTACTTCACAATTCTGGACTTGTCAATAAAAAAAAATACATTGTTCTTTAGAGATCTTGGTAGAGCTATGGAACAACATGACTCCTTCCCATGTTTGTCAGAGTTTAAAACTTTGGGTAGGATCTTCCCGTCTCAGAGAAGGCAAGACGAATGACAAGCACAGGAACTTGATTGGGAGATTCAAACATTCCAGATTCTCACTTCTAGGGTAAATTTTTGAAATTAACTTCTCCAATATTAAAAGCTGGGTCAACCATCCCAACCGCAGGTGTTGGGATGCCTATCTGCCTGCATTTGAAACTGATTAAAAACACAATTCATAGAATTAAGTGATTATTCCCAATTAAGTTCTATCCCATTAAGAAATTCATCCCAAAAGATGCCTGTTGGCCTTCACTTCTTCGTGGGCTTTGAAATACCCATTTGCTGTTTTGTCCTTATGGTTTTAAAATATTGCACTGAGTTGTCAATGTAAGATGTCTGAGTTTAGTTGAAGCTGCAAAGGGGAGGGGTTTGGGGTGACCATATCTGCAGGGCAGGATAGAGTGAAAGTGGTGGAGAGGGGAGAGAGAGTCAGTGAGGCCATTTGGGATGGAGACTGAGAGCTTTATGCCAAAAGGTCTTATGCTATGATGTAGTGCTGACAGTAGCAAAATAACAGACTTTTTTTTCATTGTTTTGTAAGTTTAGTTATATTGTATATTCATTTGTTATACACCATTGTTACTACATTTTTCTTTAGTCATGTTGTATATTAATATTTCTCATCAAACATCTTGCTTAGTATTTCTACAATTTGTTTTATTGCACAGCTTGTTCAGTCATATTTATATGACATTTTATCAGTTAGTTTTGAATGTTCCTTTCACATTTTACATTTCAGTATTATATATTTCAACATTAATTTTTACAGCATTTCATCAGGCATCTTGTTTTCCATTCTATTCTTTCTTTCATCAGTTGTATTGTACAGTGGGTGGCACAGTGGGTGGGCGGCACAGTGGAACAGTGGCTAGCACTGCTGCCTCCCAGAGACCCGGGTTCATTTCCCGACTCAGGCGACTGACTGTGTGGAGTTTGCACATTCTCCCCGTGTCTGCGTGGGTTTCTTCCGGGTGCTCCGGTTTCCTCCCACAGTCCAAAGATGTGCGGGTCAGGTGAAGTGACCATGCTAAATTGCCTGTAGTGTTAGGTAAAGGGTAAATGTAGGGGTATGGGTGGGTTGTGGGTCGGTGTGGACTTGTTGAGCCGAAGGCCCTGTTTCCACACTGTAAGTAATGTAAGCAGTCTTTTCTTTCTTTTCAATACCAATTTCTTTTATCAATTGTTTCATAATGAACTTTGTCTCTAATTAGCTATTTCACACACTATCTAATGATCATCATATCTAAATCCATTCAGTGTGGCATCTTTGTCATGCTTTAGCTTATTATTTTTCCTTTGTGTAATGATACAGTGATGCAGTAATCACAGTATTTCAAACAATCCTAACCATTCTTCTAGTGCCGATTGTTTTGATATTCTTGTTACAAGTTAATTGTCTAGTCACAATAATCCAGTGAAATCTTTGCTGAAAATGGATAGTAAAATTACTGGAATATCGATTTGAAAATGAAACCTTATAAATATGGGTATCTCCTGCCATGATATAAAACAAATTAAACTGCAGAAAGATATACCTTCAGAGGTCCTTATCATGAAACATGAACTCTATGGTATGAATCTTATGTTTGTTGAAATCTGAATTGCAACGATTTTTTTGGAGGGCTTCTTGCATTGAGGCCCAGTGAGATTCCCATCCTATCTTACCAAACTCACTTCATTAATTACCTACCACTTCCCTCTGGAATCTCTCAAATTCAATTTCCACCCCAACTTTCCATGCAACATTCCAACGTGGTACTCACCAAAATATTAACATCCATTGCAATCTGTTTTTGTTTGTCAGGCATTCCAAAACTGACCTAGCCAGTCAAGGACAGAGTCTGAACATGTTGAAGAATATGAGGATGGCACTGTGATTCTCTGACAGGAGGTGGAGGTCCTGATACACAGGGTGGTCCAGACAGGCATCTTTATCCCAGAAGCCTGTCAGAGGAGCACCCACTAATCTGGCCAGAGGTCATCATCTCCGGAGTGTAGAGGAATAATCAACAATGCAGAAAGAAGGTCGATGATCTTCTCCATTGTTTAGGTGCGATATTCCTCTTTCTATCACACCACATTGACTCCATCTCTGCTACTGCACTCATCATCAAACAAGTGACATGCTCTCCCACTCAGTTTTGCATAGAACACCTTCCCTCATTCGTTCTTGATTTGTCTCTCCAACCCCCCACACCACCAATCCCATATATTCTCCATGTTGGCCTCTTCAGTCTCTTGGTACATGTCAAAAACCTTACTTCCATATGGCCAGCCACCCATTGTAATCACATTTATTTCCTCCTTTTTGCTGATTTATTGGGGAATACAGTCCAGATAGAGAGAGTCTGTACAATAAGAAGGGTGACCAACATTCATGTCTTCATCTTCTAAGAGAAGAGAATCTTGATCTTCACAGGAGAAGACCAAACTGCTCCCATGGGAATGCAGAAAAATCCATGTTCCCTCCAATTAAGTAAGCCCCACTCCTCATTCCACGTCAACTTACATTAATTCCTCCATCCATTTCAATCATTACCATCTCTAACTATTTGCTATGAGGCCTTCTCTCTGTCTCTCTTGTCTTTCATGTTTCACTGGTCTGTCCATTACATCTACAGATAAATATTCAGCTTCCCCAGAAGTGCCAACCTTGAAGTCTGAGGATGGGAACTCATATGCCTCAACGGAAGATTCTGCACCTGCCTCTTGCCACAGATGTTGCCAGATCTGCTCCTTTTATTTTAAGTTTATAGCATCGTGATTTTACTTTTGTTTTATTGTATACCCCGTCAGAGGGATGGAGGAAGCACAATGAATGAAGTGTGAAGCTCTGGCCTCCAGATGGGCACAGGTGAATCTGTGGACTCTCAGGACAATTGTGAATGTGGAGTATTTAAGGGGAAAGCTACCCTTCTTAATGGCAGACAGGTACGAAGAGTACTGGTTGAGGTGGGCACACAGTGGTTTCTGTAATGGCCCACATAACTGGTATCTTCATACAAGTTAAGGTGCCTCCTATAGAATAAAGTAGCCAGTACTGGCTGGCAACGCTGAGTGTGGTCTTTGTGGCCACTAGATCTTCAGGATAATTTGCCTTCTTTATTTACTGAACTTAATGCCCCCTGCTGACAGCATCTGTGGGCATGGTATTAGATTCAAATGTCCATCGATGATGTCCAGCTCAACTTCTCCACATCCTTTCAATCTCCTTCTGTATTCCCAAATAATCTGATATACAGTCTTAAATATGGCACAGTTTCTCCCAGTTAAACAATGGGAAGATTAAAATCTTTGGCCCTTGCTGGACTTTTGTACCTTCATTGGTTACGTATCCTCCACAATGTAATCATCTCAATTGGAAACAAACTTGGTAGTCTTTTGACAGCTAAGTGCCAGATCCCATATACTCTCCATTACAAAAACTACCATTTCCCATTTCTGTAGTTTGGTCTGTCATTGTTCCTATCTTAATCTATGTCATAGAGTCATAGAGATGTACAGCATGGAAACAGACCCTTCGGTCCAACCTGTCCATGCCGACCAGATATCCGAACCCAATCTAGTCCCACCAGTCAGCACCCAGCCCATATCCCTCCAAACCCTTCCTATTCATATACCCATCCAAATGCCTCTTAAATGTTGCAATTGTACCAGCCTTCACCACATCCTCTGGCAGCTCATTCCATACATTTACCACCCTCTGCGTGAAAAGGTTGCCCCGTAGGTCTCTTTTATATCTTTCCCCTCTCACCCTAAACCTATGCCCTCTAGTTCTGGACTCCCTGACCCCAGGGAAAACAAAATTGTCTATTTATCCTATCTATGCCCCTCATAATTTTGTAAACTTCTATAAGGTCACCCCTCAGCCTCCAATGCTGCAGGAAAAACAGCCCCAGCCTGTTCAGCCTCTCCCTATAGCTCAAAGCTCCAATTCTAGCTTCTCCCACCACCAGATGTGACTAGCTCAGTTCTCTCCTGGACAATGTTCCACTCCCCATTTTCATTAAGCTTCAGCTCATTCAGAATTCTGCTTCCCTTTTTATTCATGAAGTAATACTTCATCCATAAAGTCTAACTAAATTTTCAGGAAGCGTTTTGTCATATTTTTTCAACACGAAAGGAACTACCTAAATGTAGGCAAATAAAAGCAAGATACTATGGATGCTGGAATTCTGAAATAAAAACAGAAACTTAGCATATCTGGCAGTGTCTGTGGAAAAAGA
Source organism: Hemiscyllium ocellatum (assembly GCF_020745735.1). NCBI lineage: Eukaryota > Metazoa > Chordata > Chondrichthyes > Orectolobiformes > Hemiscylliidae > Hemiscyllium > Hemiscyllium ocellatum. Next base: position 62,367,055 of record NC_083412.1, on the reverse strand, counting down.
AACAGAATTACTGCTTTGAGTCTAAGATGAATTTTCTTCAGAACTAAAAGGGACTGGAAAATTGTGTTGTTTCATGCTGTTGACAGAGGGGCAGAGGAGAGAGTGCACCAGATGGTAAGCGTGCCTAAAGAAAAAGGAGGTGTAAAAGAGGAATGGAGATGTAAAACAGATGTAAATGATGTAAGTCTAAAGGAAGAATTGAGTCCACTCTTCATGAAAGCAAAGCTAACAAGACAGAAATAAGACACTTCATCTATTTTAACACTTCCTCAGCCCACTGTGGCACATTCCCACGAAATCAGAAAAGGATGCCCATTTACCGCCACTGTTCTCACTATGAAAGGCCCCAAATACATATTCCAAGTGAAACAGCATTTTCCTTTAACCTTTTTCAGTCTAGTCTACTGTACTCGCTGCTCACAGTGCTGTCTCCTTTACTGGTGAGAGCAAAAAGGGATTGGATGACTGTTTTGTGGAACATATTTTTCAGTGTGAACAAATGACCCCAAGCAGCCAGTTACTCACCATTTCAATAAACCACTAAAGAAGAGTCATATCTGACACAAAACATTACCTGTGCTTCTCTCTCCACCAATATTGCCAGACCTGCTGAGTTTCTCCAATATTTTCTACATAATGGATATTGTTTTGGTATTATAAATTCAGAAGCATCTTGATTTAAAGTTAAGAAATTTGAAGTAAATATTAAATAATTAGTAATAATTTTACTTCCAGCTATAACTATTTGAAACAAAAATATAATTGAAAATGTTTTCTTTAACATTTGTAATAACAGAAAAATTTTTGAGTTGTTTTTTAGCTTGGGAATAAATGTATCATTCTGTTCACTTGTATTAATCAGTTTTCTTCAAATCCATTCAATAAATGATCCAAGTGCAGATGAATAATAGTAATGTTCTATTTTCCTGAGTGGTCCCTGGTCATTTCAGATAAAAGCTGTTCAATCAGGGCAATGTACTCAGAAGGAAGATGGCTGTATTTGTTACATCTTGTACTAGTAACATAAAATTACACCTTTATAATATCAGCTCTGCCACTGGGACAAATGCAGACTTTTATGACCAAGTGAAGCAGTTGTTGATCTGCTTTGTCAATTTATTGTTGTCTAAATTCTATGCTACATCCTGAATATTTTATACCTCCCTACTTGCACTGAAAGGGTGGCACAGCTTGATGTGGTGTGTTCTCTCAATAGGATTTAACACAGATTTTTCCTGGCTTAGTTTTAAAGCCTAAGCAAAGTGAGAATGAATCAGTCAGTTCCAGACCCACTGACACAGGATTTTCCAATGAATAAATAATTCTAACTACAATTTGAGGGAGCTCCATCTAAATTTCTCTGATGGCAGTTCCTGTCCTAAAGCAAATGGAACATGTAATGAGCATTCACTTCGGTTATTGGTAGCTGAAGAAACCAATTTGCGTGCTTGGAGCTAAGAGCTTATTTTTTTAAAGCTAAAGCTGATTTGCTGAACTTAATTCCATTATATATCTATAAATAGTTCTGAGCCAATCCTGGTTACTGTGCATTACCTTTGAATGAAATGTTTTTAATGAACTCTGCTTGATGGTGGGTCAGCAACTTTTTCAAATGTTTTTCTATTGAAATTCCTCTACCCTTGTCTGCCTGAAGACAGGTCCTAAGTGATTACCTAAACATGGCAAATTATCATGTTTTTTAGCTCCACATCAGGTGAAGAGGTAGGCCTTGAGCCTAACCTCAGCTAGAAAAGAGATTGAACTTCATGTACTATTGCTGTTATATTTTATCTGATATAAATAAATATTTTAGTTTATATTTATTGGGCTCACACACTAGCTATCTAGCTAACTGAGCTAACCATCACACCCCATCCTTCCACGATCAGAATACAAAAACTAACCAAAATCTTTAATACAGGTTGAGATCTAACTGGCACAGTCAGAGGTGTCTTTAATTGTTTTGCAGGTTACTGTGATTGCAACAGTGGCCTTCAATTTTATCTTTAGAAGGTTTTATGCAGTAATTCTCAATAAATTTCATTATATCTTTGTGTGTATGGTTTCTGTGATTTAGTGGCTAAGCCTTGGAGAAAGCTCCAGATTGTTTTCTAGCTCTGTGCTGAATTTGTTGATCTCTGTGGAATGTTAATGAGGGTATTATGAGAGAGACAGTTTCCATCTAGTTCCAATTCCTGGGTACTATTCTATGACTTCATCCAATACATAAATGTTGAATAGGAGCAAGATCAGCATCATCTTTAATTTCCTTGAATACCCTGCAACAATCAAGAGAGCTGAAGAAATGCCAGTTCCCTTATGTGACTCTGGGTGAAGGCACCCTATCAGTTGTCTGTCATCTGCCTTCACTTTTGGGATTTCACCTAGAAATTCCATTTTTCTATTCAATATATCTGTCAAACTGTGCATCTAGCACTGATATCAAGTGTGAAATCCAGCAATATATTGTAGTTTGACTCCTCAGTGCAGTACTGAAGATATATTGTATAATTAGATTTGTTGTACTTAAGTCATGTCCAACTACTGCCTCAGATTGGCATTAAGATGGGTTGGAAGAAATTCTATAACTTCTTGGTGCACAGCATTGCTACAACATTTATTCATTTTGCTCTAGATACCACAGTAAAAGAAAACTTACATTTTCTCCAATGAACAAATACACCTTTGGCAGCTCCCAGTCTCAATAAAACCAAATCTCGCTGAGACTTGGCACCTACAAGAGAGGGAAAAGAATGTTTTAAAAGAAAATTATTTGTGGTCAGATTTAACTGTGTTAATATATCTGTTGATATAATCAGTAATTGATCTGTGTGCAGGCTCAGCTCAATTTTATCTCTCTATTAAAAGGCTATGTGTTCAATCTCCATTATAAACTAAAGTGCTAAGTCTTGATTCCTTGGTGCAGTACTAAAGACTTATTGTATTGTTAGATCCACTATACTTAAATCATATCCATCCACATCATCAGATTGACATTAGGATTTAATTGTATTATTCATAATTTTTTTAAAATTCATCCTGCAAGCAGCAGCATCTAGAAACAAATGTGATGCCTCATTTGAATTGGACTGTTTGACTCCTTTGGATACTGTTTCATGACCAAAATCACAATTGTGGCATCTGTCCATATGACCAGGACTTACAAATGCACCATGCATACACACCTGCTTCCTTCTTTACATTATTACATTGAGCCTAAGTCCTCTTCGTCAGAATATGCATGAAGTTGTCCTTCAGTAAACTGTCATCTGTGGTGGCCATTCTTGCCTGGTATCTCCCCATATGCAGACCTCACTTTTATACTTTCTTCTGGGTTGCTCATAGCCTCCAGAGTGGATCTCCCATAATGGCTAACACTGTCTCTTCCATGGAGGTGCAGATATGCAGGTACACTTCACCACTTCCAGTTAGTGCCCACTACTCTGGATGTATGTCATCTTGTCCAGAGAGAGGATAAAGTGTCGGTATGTAGAGTATTCTGTTTCTGTGATGAGGCAATCATAGATGAAAAGTTAACAGTGTTGATCCCTTCTTCAGGAAAGGGCTTCTTTGGGCTCATGCCCGAAACGTCGATTCTCCTGCTCCCTGGATGCTGCCTGACCTGCTGCGCTTTTTCAGCAACACATTTATAGCTCTGATCTCCAGCATCTGCAGTCCTCACTTTCTCCTAGTTAACAGTGTGTCAAGCTTACAGGTGTGGGTATGAAAATGTGAAGTGTTTTAAGCTGAAAATAATTGTCAGGTAGGAACATTGAGTTAAAGAGATTGTCGTTAAATCAGAGGTAAATTTAAAAGTTACTAAGGCTAATATTGCAGTTATTACAATATGAGAATTGAAGGTGCATTCATTAAATTTGACTATTCGTGTGAAGTCATTGAACTTCTTATGGCATTGCATTGAGATCATTGAGGTTTGATTTCCAACCTTGATCTCATTGCCATCTGCTCCCAGAGCCTGCTGGATATGTGACTTGGTCAGAACTCTTCCAAATAAAAGATGTTTCTTCTCCTTTTCACCTTCCCCACCAAGGTTTTATTTGCAATCTCCAAAAACTTTGGAACTCTCTTACTCTCATGTTTTGTAATTTAAGAGATGCTGGCTAATTTAAACAGTAGCAGTAGCTTTAACTGGTCCAAGCTACTCATGATATTTTCCCCCTATTCAAGTATCTGCCCAAATAACAGCTTGGTTAGATAGTTTGCTGTCTAGATTGTACTTAATGGGGCACTGTTTAATCACACATTGTGATTCTGAGATATCAAAGACTGTACAAATAAACGCTAGTTGTTTACTATTATGTTGAACCTTGTTGTATGCACATTGGCCAATGTGTTGACTGACAAAATAAAACTGATTGTACATCAAAAGTGGAATAAGTCCTTTGGGATGTGATTAGTTTGTGATTCTCCACTATAACTACAAGCAGAAAAAAAGTCCTATCATACCATAATTTTACAAATGTGTCAAATTGACAGCTCCAATGACGTAAAGGCCACTTAATGATCCCAGATCTTAAAAACAAATGCCAAAAGGCTCTAGGTTTCAGTTCTGAATCAATGGGCAGGTGTTTAATTCACAACACTGACCACTCAACCAAAACCAGTCTGGAGGTAAAATCAGAACTAAAGTTTTTATAATATTTGTGGATACATTTAAACATATGCCTATTTCTTGATTTTATTTTCTGGACCAGGTATTCTTTTTCCATCCTTTGGCAATAGTTCCATCACCTTGAGTATGAACTGTAAGCATTCCACATTAACATAAACCTATTAGCTAATCCCATATTATTAAACGTAAATTCCTCATTCACCTTGTTGTGGGGAAAATCACCAGTCTCAAAGTCAGAGTCGGGATTCGACGACAGAGTTTGTTGTACAAAGAAATCGGAGCTCCAGGGAGAGAGAGAGAGAGAGAGACATCTGCCAGCAAGGCTGTCAATCTGACCAGAGCCTTATACATCCTCAGAAGTACATCTCTACTCTTGTATTCTAACCCTCTAGAAATGAATGTTAGCATTGCATTTGCCTTCTTAACTGCCCATTGAATCTGCATATTATCCTTCTAAAAATCCTGAACTAGGACTTCTAAGTCCCTTTGTGTTTCAGATTTCCAAAGCCTTTCACATGAAGAAACTTGTCTATTCCTCTATTCTCCCCAACACATTGCATAACCTCACACTTTTCGGTAATCCATTCCATCTGCCCATTCTTTGCCCACTCTCCTAGTCTGTCCAAATCCTTCTGCAGCCTCCCTGCTTCCTCAACACTGCATGTCTCTCCAAATATCTTTGTGTCACCTGCAAACGTAGCAACAATGCCCTCAATTTCTTCATCCAGATCATTGATGTCTAACGTGAATACAATAGGAATGACAATATTTCACAGGTCCACACACTCACTAAAAGGAAATGCTAGTTCTATCTCCTATCTTATTTGTTCAATGCATTTGGAGATTCAGGCTAAGGCTGTCTTCATTATTAAAAACATGTCCAGCACATCCCTGGACCTGATAGGATTAGTTGCAGATCCCTCAATGTAGTAAATTATTCAATTGAATTTGATGTAAAATCTGTTATGCATGATTATAATTTAGATATCACCAACAAAATTCTGTTGGTAAATATTTCTCTAAAGATAAAGATCTAATGGACTGTATATAGATGGAATGGTGGTAAAGGGAAAGTTTTAATTTGCGAGGTGTCACTACCTCTGTTTGACGTTTCCACACCCCCAATTCCGACTCCACCACCTGCCTTTAACTTCGATAAGAGTGCTGCCAAGTCTAACCTAATCTTGTTTTAAATTCTGGGATTCAAACTGATTAAAGTGACTCTCTTCAAAAAGCTTAATCAATTGAGACAATCATTTTTAAAATTATGCTGGGAGTATTTTTAATTTTTATTCAGACAAAACTTCCCAACATGCATCTGCACATTGAAATCACTCTGGTAAATTTAGCCAGTGAGTTATCATTCCAGAGACTTCATTGCTCTATTTGGTGCATGTGGTTAGAGGATAGGAAGTTCACTCCTGCTGCTGGGCTGACAGGTCAGATTTTGCATACACGATGTTAAAACTTTGGTCTGTCAGCTAATGGCTGATATATACTGTGATGTCTGGATTATGGTTTTATCAATACTTCAGAGAAAGCTCCATTCCAGGAAGTATTTCGCCTTCATTTACCATTGCACCAAATGTGGATGAAATTAATACTCTACACAGCATTCCCTGGAATGAATTTAATATTTCAGGAGACTAGTCTGGCTTTGTGATCATATTCAAACTAAGTGCAGCCCTACAAGATTGTTTGCAACATTTACCTCACAGGCAGTTCAGAAATTATGATTAAAGGTGTGCAACTGGATAAGTACTACCAAAGGCAGGACAGTGGCTTCCTGATTTATGAATGCTCGTACAAATGCCATCTCATACAGGGGTGTAATTTTAAAGACCAAACATATGGACATTTTATGTACTTACGAATGGCTCCTTTATGTTCTCCTGCATCATGTTCTGACTTGTGCTCAAATTGACTTGCGAAAGGTCTCTAGAGTGGAACCTGTTCGCAACCTAGGGACTGCCTGTATATGCAAATCTGCCTATCTGTTGAATAAATGACTCTAAATTTTCTACAGTTTATCAACTTCATGTAAATTCTACTTCTGACCCACATCTTCATGCTTCTTCCCTTGGCAGAATTTCAACAGATTCAAACTTAACATAAATTGGTGACAGCAAACCTTTTATTGTCTCATAACAGAGCTCAACTCCTATAGAAGTGCAACTTACTGCCGAGACAGGCAGATAAAATGTCGCACATTACTGGATAGAATAACCTGTGTCGTCTACTCATTGTTCAGCTCCTTTAGCCAGAAGGAATTAAGCTCTTACCAGCCTAGCATCCACCCATCCAAACTAATGTGTTTTCTCCCTGACTTCTACTCTGTACTGACTGTCCATTGCTTCTTTTACGTCCCAAAGTATCAGCTGCCTGACTCAATAAGTCCAATTATTTTTGTCCATACCATTTCAAACTCTGTTTTATCTGCTTGCCCATCAAATATACACTTCAAGGTCAATTCAATTTGGGCATTATCTGCTCCTAGTCAATATGACCAAGGTCATTTCCGCCACCTCCAAACAGACCCCACCACCAGGAATATACTTCCCTCCCCACCCCTTTCTGCCTTCCGCAAAGACCGTTCCCCCTGTGACTACCTGGTCAGGTCCATGCCCCCCTACAACCCACCCTCCCATCCTGGCACCTTCCTCTGCCACCGCAGGAACTGCAAAACCTGCGCCCACACCTCCTCCCTCACCTCCATCCAAGGCCCCAAAGGAGCCTTCCACATCCATCAAGGTTTTACCTGCACATCCACTAATATCATTTATTGCATCCGTTGTTCCCGATGCGGTCTCCTCTACATTGGGGAGACTGGACGCCTCCTAGTAGAGCGCTTTAGGGAACATCTCCGGGACACCTCCATCAATCAACCACACCGTCCTGTGGCCCAACATTTCAACTCCCCCTCCCACTCTGCCGAGGTCATGGAGGTCCTGGGCATCCTTCACCCCCGCTCCGTCACCACCAGACACCTGGAGGACGAACGCCTCATCTTCCGCCTCGGAACACTTCAACAACAGGTCATCAATGTGGACTTCAACAGTTTCCTCATTTCCTCTTCCCCCTACCCTACTTCCAAACTTCCAGCTCAGCACTGTCCCCATGACTTGTCCTACCTGCCTATCTTCTTTTCCACCTATCCACTCCACCCTCCTCCCTGACCTATCACCTTCATCCCCTCCCCCACTCACCAATTGCACTATATGCTACTTTCTCCCCACCCCCACCCTCCTCTAGCTTATCTCTCCACGCTTCAGGCTCTCTGCCTTTATTCCTGATGAAGGGCTTTTGCCCAAAATGTCAATTTTGCTGCTCATTGGATGCTGCCTGAACTGCTGTGCTCTTCCAGCACCACTAATCCAAAATCTGGTTTCCAGCATCTGCACTCATTGTTTTTACCTCGTTGATTTTAACCCTACTGCGAATCCTCTTGCAAGAATGTCTGCCTTGAAGGAGAGAAAGACTGCCTGTGAATACAACGACTCGACACATTACCATGTTCAAGTCTTCAGACTGAAATTGGAGGCTGACCTTCTAACTGAAGTGTGCACCTCTGGATGTGATTGAGGGCTACTCCTCTTAGGTTTGGAGACTTAGCTGCTTGCTTGCAGCACATGCATAAGCTGCTGTGGTTGCCATTGACCAGAAACCCAACTCACAATATAAATACAGTTACTACAAAACCAGAACAGAGACTAGCAATCCTGCAGTGAGTAACTTACCTACTCACTCCCCACAGCCTGTCCAACATCATCTCACAAGTCAAGAGTGAGATGGAATACTCCTCACTTGCCTGGATGAGTGGTGTTCCAACCAGGCTCAAGAAACTTGACACTTTCCAGGACAAAGCAGTCTGCTTAATTGACACCATATCTGCAAATATTCACTCCCTCCATCACCAATGTACAGTAGCAGCATTGTGTACCATCTACAAGATGCAGTACAGAAATTCAACAAGATTCCTCCAAAAACACTTAACAAATTCATGAACACAGTAATCTAGAAGGTCAAGGGCAGGAGATACATGGAAACATTACCACTTGCAAGTTCCAGTCTTAGCCACTGACTCCCTAGTTTGGAAATACATCACCATTCCTTCAGTGTCACTTGGCCAAAGTCATGGAACACCCCTCCTTAATGGCATTGTGAGTCTACCTATGCCAAATAGACTGCAGTAGTTCAATTATGTAGCTCACCAATACCTTCTCAAGGGCAACTAAGGATGGGCAATTAATGCTGACCCAACTAGAGACTCCCACATCCCATCAATGAATTTAAAAATTATTGCAGGTAATAAATTAACAGATCAATATGTCATACAGCAAGTGTTCTCCCCTTGACTGATGACTGTTGAGAAGCATGATAAACCACCTGACTCTGTATCTAAATTAAACTATAAGGCAATACAGCAGTCCTGTGAGCCAGTACATGGAGGTGAAAGAGCAAAAAGGTAAGGCAAGGCAGAGATGCTGTGAACATCCAGGTAGATTTTTTAAAAAATATATTCAATCGTGGGACAAGGCTGTCGTTGGTTGATCAGTATTTATTGTCCATCCTTGTTGATACAAGTGAATGAGTGCTAAGAGAACCAAGACAGTAGCTCTGAGATGCAGTTAGGTCTAGTCCATGAGCTGAATGCCTCTCCCTGTAGCAGGATTTTAATGACAGGTATAGCTGAGCTCCACCAGGCAGTGTTAAAGTGCAGAAGCATACTGTAAGTGGATCACAGATGTGTCATGATGATGCAGGGAGACTGGCAAGTATCAGATCCATGGTCATGGGGTACCTGCAGATACTGCACAAGTAGGATTTCCTGAACGTTAAGGACTGTTGTCCAAGCTGGAAGCCTGGAGGAGAAGGCAATGCATTGGTGTTCCAGGTACCTGGTTTGATTTCAATGCCAGAAATTCTAGGCATCCAGTTCCTATGCAGTAGCTGGTAGAATCGTAGACTATGCGCACTAATGATGCGAAATAAAATACTAACGAAGATGCTAAGGTCCAATAATGCATGTTAATAGACCTCTCATGGCTCACTTGCAAGAATTCTGTCTCAAAGTCCAGAACTTAGTTGGTAAATGCTCCTGACATTGAGAAAGACCTCACTTGATTTCTCACATGACTCTCTTAAATTTTATACCATTTCAAACATGTTCAGAGCCTGGGAAAATACCCCAAAACATTTGAGGTGACAATAAAATTTCTTTTAGTGCCTTAACCCAAGTCAGTAAAGGAATTTGGGTGACAGGTAGTTCTACTTAGGATATCCAGCTAAATTTAAAATTTAGTTCTGAGAAAATATTGTTTTCAGTAAGTTGGTTAGGTAACTGGGAATATCAGCAAATTGGAATAAAGCCAAGGCCACATTCGTAAATAGGAATAATGCAGTCACAGGCAGCTACAGGTCCATAGGTCTCACTTCCATTCCATGTAACTTGAACAAAATAAGAATGTAGAAAATAACTGGTAGATGAGATTTAATACAGACAAGCACTAAGTATTACCAATAGGATGGGAAAATAAACACCACACATAATGAATAGTGTTCAATGAGCAAAGGATGAATTTTCAGTTTTACCAGAATCAATGCATAACACACCCAAATAATTCTGAGCAGCAATCAATATAGCTGACAGAATGTGTAAATACACTGGTATAATAGTTGAATAGAAATCCTTGGAATTGTGATTAAATTCAACAGCCAGACCACACTGAGTACAATGACCAGCTGTAGTTACTGAGGCATGAGAGAGAAATTCAAACATTGGAAGAAGTGCAGAGAGAAGCCATGTGGCTTCTCATGTCGGTGAGCTGACTTAAGAGAAAACATTGCAACAGCTCTGAATTTTCAATCTCAGAAAGATAATAAATGATATGGGAAAGATATTACTTTGAATTAAACAGTGGGAGTAGGATTAGGTGATCTCAGTTTAAAATAGTAATATTTAGCTTTAATACAGATATCAAAAGTTCTTATTCACACAGAAAGTGATCAACACTTGGCATCAACTTACAGATCAGTAAATTGGAAATCTTGAATGCCATTGAGAAACTTTTTGATAGCCCAATGGGGAACTATATGCTGCTTTTGGATGGACGAACTGATACAGGTTAATTTTTTTTAAAAATTCTTTCGTAGGATACGGACATCATTGGCTTTGGCAGCATTTGTTGTCCATCTGTAATTGCCATTGAGAGGGTGGTGGACTACCTTTGAACAGCTGCAGTCCATGTGGTATATATACTCTCACAACGGTGAGAGGAAGTAAATTCCAGACTTATAACTTCTAGACTCATTTGGTTTTGCCGATGTATTTTCAGGAGGTAAATCTGCCATCCTTACCTGGATCTGGCATATTGGTGACTTCAGACTCAGAGCAATGAGGCTGCCTCTTAACTGCACTCTGAAATGGCCTAGCAAGCATCTCAATTTTAACAATTGCTAGAAAGTTTCAAAAAAGAAATGAAACTGGAAGGATCACCTGGCATCAATCTAAGCACCATGAAAGACAAAGCCAAACATAGCCATGTCATCTCTGCAAAGTCCTCCTCACAAACGTCTGGGGGCTAGTGCCAAAATTGGGAGAGCTATTCCCCGGCCAATCAAGCAACAGCCTGTCATAGTCATACCCACAGAATCATATCTTACAATATCCCAGACACCACCATCCCCATCCCTGGGTTTATCTTGTCCCACAGGCAGGACAAACTGAAAAGGTCACCCAATGTGGTAGTGGAGTTTAATTTGTTCTCCAACACATTTGGGGAGTTTGTGAGTTGTGAGCAAAGGCTTGTCAGGAGACAAGTGACAGGAACGTAGGGGTGGAGTGGTTGGAGACAAGAGATTAAATGTGATGAAACTTGCAAAAAAACATGTAAACTGAATTGGTAATGCAAGCACCATTCCACTTTAGTCACGTCCTCTCACTGGAGAAAATATTTGTTTAGAATCAACCTCCCATCTATGGAATCCATCTACCAGGCTCACTGTCAAGAAAAGACCGCCAGCATTCTCAAAGATCCATCCCACCCTGGCAAAGTTTTTCTACAACCTCTACCATCGGGGAGAAGGTATAGAAGCCTGAACACACGCACCAGCCGGTTTCGAAACAGTTTCTACCTTACTGTTGTTAGAATACTGAATGGAGTCACAAACATTCGCCTGGACCTGTGTTTTGTCTTTGCTGCTGTTTACCTATTATTTACTTATCTATCCTACTTAACGCTGGGATCTGCCTGTATTGCTCGCAAGACAAAGTTTTCACTGTGCCTCGGTACACATGACAATAAATTCAACATAATTCAATTCAATTCATAATCGCACAATGATGCACATTAGAATTTGCTCAATAAGTATTATAACAATAACATTTTACAACAAACTGGTGAATTAAGTTTTGTTCCTACTTTGTGAGCATAACTCCCAAACAACTCATAAATAAACTGGTATTTTACATAAGAGAAGAAAATTGCTCACTATTTTTGAAGGAACTGCCTGGGCTTTCCGGTGGCTGGATAATTGTCTCTGAATCAAAGATGGGAGTTGCGCTTGAGGAAGCTGCAGCATTGTAGCACTCTCTGAACAAATTGTCCTGGAAATTAAAGATTCTACTTAGCAATTCCTCTGTGCCTGGAGACTCTAAAAATATCCATTTAAATGGACAAATTCAGTGGGTTCCACTGAAGTAAAGTCAACAGTTACTCAGGAATTAGACTATTAAATACTTAGTCTAATTCCTTAATAGCTATTAAACTTATCCAACTTACCTCACATACCCCAACTACACCTCCCCAAGACCCCTTACATTCTCACACCTTGACACGACACCATCTGCCACTTTACCCAACAGCCCATTTTACACCCCAGACCCAACATTTCCTCTCCCCCTAGGATCCAAAATTGCCAGCCACCAGACCTGTTATCCCTCTTGTACCCCCAGGCTATAAGATTCCTCTTCAATGCCCAGAACCAGACACTCCTTCCACTAGACTCAACATCCCCCTTTCGCCCAGGCCCTGAACCCCTAACCCCAATGAACACACTAGTTTTCACGAGAGAGATGAATCTTGTTGATAGTGAGAACACTACAGACCAGGTTAATAAGCTTGAAAAGATTGATATTAAGAAAGTGGATGTGCTGGAAATTCTGGGAAGCATCAAGATAGATACGCTCCCAGGGCCAGATCAGATATATCCAAGGTTACTACAGGAAACAAGGAATAGGATTACTGCGCACCTGGCAATGATATTTGCATTCTTATTCTCTACGGGAGTAGTACCGGATGATTGGAGGGAGGCAAATGTTGTTCTTCTGTCCAAGAAAGGGAATAGGGAAATCTCTGTGAATTACAGACCCAAGATGAAGGACAGGAAAAATTTCTGGCTGTAACAACTGCTCCTTTTTTGAGGTATTTTAGGTGCTGGAGGGGAGTTTCTTGAAATCCAGGAACAGTAATTACTGTTTTATATGCTGTTGCATTGTTTTGGAACTTTGGGGAAAAAAAAAGTCAAAACAACAGCAGTTTTAAAAGGGAGAAGAACAGACAAAGGAAGCACATGGTGAGGACAGTGCAGGAGGGAGAGAGAGACAGACAGACAGACAGAACCTGCACAGTTACTGCCTATGCTGTTTTTGAACTCGCTGGACATCAGAGTGAGTCTGGAAAAATTAAGAAACAGTGCATTTCACAACTAATCTTGGAGGAACCTGTTGGGCGAAGTTCACAACACAGAATCAGTTAAGTTAACTGTTGTTTTAAGTCTGTGCAATAGAAAGGGTGCAGTAGTGAGTACAGTGGGTCCTTTCTTGATTTAATGTTTTTGGAGATAGGTCTCTTGATTAAACTTAAAATATAAGCCATAACTTTTAATTTAACCTGGTGCAGTGTTTTGTAGAGAAATAAGACGGTGATATTTTCTGGGTCTGTAGATTGTGAAGGAGCAAAAATGGCCTTTGCAGTGATATATACTTCTTGTCAGATGTGGGAGTTGAAAGAGAGTTTAAGGGTTACTGCAGATTTTATCTGCCATAAATGCTGTTAGATGCAAATCTTATCAGATCGAATGGATCAGTTGGAGAGACAGTTGGAAGCGATGAGGAATTTGCAACAGTAACAGTATGTGATGGATGGCAGTTATAGGAAGGGGGGAAAGTCTCAGATACAGTCACATAGATGGGTAAACTCCAGGAAGGGGAAGAGAGGTAGACACCTAGGGCAGGAGTCTTTTGTGGATATACCCATTTCAAACAGGTATACTGTTTTGGAAAATGTAGGGGGTGATGGGGAATGTAGCACGAACAGCCAAGTTTCTGGTATTGACTGGCTCTAATGCAACGAGAGGTACATCGGCTTCAAAGAGATCAATTGTGTTAGGGGATTCTGTAGTCTGAGGAACAGACATTTCTGCGGCCAGCAGTGAAAAAGCAGAATGGTGTGTTGCTTCCCTGGTGCCAGGATCAAGGATGTCACAGAGAGGGTGCACAATGTTCTCACTGGGGAGAGGGGCCAGCAAGAGGTCATTGTCCACATTGGAACTAACAATATAGGAAGTGAAAAGATTGAGAGTCTGAAGGGAGATTACAGAGAGTTAGGCAGAAATTTTAAAAAGAGGTCCTCAAGGGTAGTAATATCTGGATTACGCCCAGTGCTATGAGCTAGTGAGAGCAGGAATAGGAGGATAGAGCAGATGAATGCATGGCTCAGGAGCTGGTGTATCGGAAAAGGATTGACCTTTTTGGATCATTGGAACTTCTTTTGGGGTAGAAGTGACCTGTACAAGAAGGACGGATTACACCTAAATTGGAAGGGGGACTAATATATTGGCAGGGAGATTTGCTACAACTGCTTGGGAGGATTTAAACTAGTAAGGTGGTGGTTGGCAAGGTGGGGGGGGCGGTGGGGAGGGAACCCAGGAGATAGTGAGGAAGGAGATCAATCTGAGACAGGTACAGTTAAGAACAGAAGTGATTCAAACAGTCAGGGCAGGCAGGGACAAGGTGGGACTAATAAATAAACTGTATTTATTTCCATGCAAGGACCCTAACAGGGAAGGCAGATGAACTCAGGGCATGGTTAGGAACATGGGACTGGGATATCATAGCAATTACAGAAACATGGCTCAGGGATGGGCAGGACTGGCAGCTCAATGTTCCAGGATACAATTGCTACAGGAAGGATAGAAAGGGAGGCAAGAGAGGAGGGGGAGTGGCATTTTTGATAAGGGATGGAATTACAGCTGTGTTGAGGGAGGATATTCCGGGAAATACATCCAGGGAAGTTATTTGGGTGGAACTGAGAAATAAGAAAGGGATGATCAGCTTATTGGGATTGTATTATAGACCCCCTAATAGTCAGAGGGAAATTGAAAAACAAACTTGTAAGGAGATCTCAGCTATCTGTAAGAATAATAGGGTGGTTATGGTGGGGAATTTTAACTTTCCAAACTTTGACTGGGACTGCCATACTGTTAAAGGTTTAGATGGAGAGGAATTTCTTAAGTGCATACAAGGCAATTTTCTGATTCATTATGTGGATGTACTACTAGAGAAGGTGCAAAACTTGATTAACTCTTGGGAAATAAGGCAGGGCAGGTGACTGAGGTGTCAGTGGGGGAGCACTTTGGGGTCAGTGACCATAATTCTATTTGTTTTAAAATAGTGATGGAAAAGGATAGACCAGATCTAAAAGTTAAAGTTTTAAATTGGAGAAAGGCCAATTTTGACGGTATTAGGCATGAACTTTCGAAAGCTGATTGGAGGCAGATGTTCGCAGGTAAAGGAACGGCTGGAAAATGGGAAGCCTTCAGAAATGAGATAACAAGAATCTAGAGAAAGTATATTCCTGTCAGGGTGAAAGGAAAGGCTGGTAGGTATAGGGAATGCTGAATGACTAAAGAAATTGAGGGTTTGGTTAAGAAAAAGAAGGAAGCATATGACAGGTATAGACAGGATAGATTGAGTGAATCCTCAGAAGAGTATAAAGGCAGTAGGAGTATACTTTAGAGGGAAATCAGTAAGGCAAAAAGGGGACATGAGATAGCTTTGGTAAATAGAATTAAGGAGAATCCAAAGGACGTTTATAAATATATTAAGGACAAAATGGTAACTAGGGAGAGAATAGGGTCCCTCAAAGTTCAGCATGGTGGCCTTTGTGTGGAGCTACAGAAAATGGGGGAGATACTAAATGAATATTTAGCTTCAGTATTTACTGTGGAAAAGGATATGGACTATATAGACTGTAGGGAAATAAATGGTGATATCTTGCAAAATGTCCAGATTACAGAGGAGGAAGTGCTAGATGTCTTGAAATGGGTAAAGGTGGATAAATCGCCTGGACCTGTTCAGGTATACCTGAGAACTCTGTGGGAAGCCAGAGAAGTGATTGCTGGGCCTCTTGCTGAGATATTTGTATCATCTATAGTCACAGGTGAGGTGCCGGAAGACTGGAAGTTGGCTAATGTGGTACCACTCTTTGAGAAGGGTGGTAAAGACAAGCCAGGGAACTATAGACCGGTGAGCCTGACCTCGGTGGTGGGCAAGTTGTTGGAGGGAATCCTGAGAGACAGGATGTACATGTATTTGGAAAAGCAAGGACTGATTAAAGATAATCAACATGGCTTTGTGCATGGGAAATCATGTCTCACAAACTTGATTGAGTTTTTTGAAGAAGTAACAAAGAGGATTGATGAGGGCAGAGCAGTAGATGTGATCCATATGGACTTCAGTAAGGCGTTTGACAAGGTTCATCATGGGAGACTGATTAGGAAGGTTAGATTTCATGGAATACAGGGAGAACTAGCCATTTTGGATACAGAACTAGCTCAAAGGTAGAAGACAGAGGATAGTGGTCGAAGGTTGCTTTTCAGACTGGAGGCCTGTGACCAGTGGAGTGCCACAAGGATTAGTTGCTAGGTCCTTTACATAAATGATTTGGATGCAAGCATAAGAGGTACAGTTAGTAAGTTTGCAGATGACACCAAAATTGGAGGTGTAGTGGACAGCGAAGAGGGTTACCTCAGATTACAACAGGATCTGGACCAGATGGGCCAGTGGGCTGAGAGGTGGCAGATGGAGTTTAATTCAAATAAATGCAAGGTGATGCATTTTGGAAAAGCAAATCTTAGCAGGACTTATACACTTAATGGTAAGGCCCTAGGAAGTGCTGCTGAACAAAGAGATCTTGGAGTGTAGGTTCATAGCTCCTTGAAAGTGGAGTTGCAGGTAGATAGGATAGTGAAGAAGGTGTTTGGTATGCTTTCCTGTGTTGGTCAGAGTATTGAGTACAGGAGTTGGGAGGTCATGTTGCGGCTGTACAGGACATTGGTTAGGCCACTGTCGGAATATTGCATGCAATTCTGGTCTCCTTCCTATCAGAAAGATGTTGTGAAACTTGAAAGGGTTCAGAAAAGATTTACAAGGATGTTGCCAGGGTTGGAGGATCTGGGCTACAGGGAGAGGCTGAACAGGCTGGGGCTGTTTTCCCTGTAGCGTTGGAGGCTGAAGGGTGACCTTATAGAGGTTTACAAAATTATGAGGGGCTTGGATAAGATAAATAGGCAAAGTCTTTTCCCTGGGGTCAGGGAGTCCAGAATTAGAGGGCATAGGTTTAGGGTGAGAGGGGAAAGATATAAAAGAGACCTAAGGGGCAACATTTTAACGCAGAGGGTGGTGCGTGTATGGAATGAGCTGCCAGAGGAAGTGGTGGAGGCTGGTACAATTGCAACGTTTAAGAGGCATTTGGATGGGTATATGAATACGAAGGGTTTGGAGGGATATGGACCGGGTGCTGGCAGGTGGGACTAGATTGGGTTGGGATATCTGGTCGGCATGGACAGGTTGGACCGAAGGGTCTGTTTCCATGCTGTACATCTCTATGACTCTCTGACTCTATGACCAGCCAGTCTTACTGATGTAAGCAAGGTACTAGAAAGGATTCTGAGAGATAGGATTTATGACTATTTGGAAAAACATAGTTTGATTAAAGATAGTTAGCATGGCTTTGTGACGGGCAGGTCATACCTCACAAGCCTTATTGAGTTCTTTGAGGATGCGACGAGAAATGTTGACAAAAGTCAAGCAGTGGATGTGGTGTACATAGACTTCAGTAAAGCATTTGACAAGGTTCTCCACAGTAGGCATATCCAGAAAGCTAGGAGGTATGTGATACAGGGAAATTTGGCTGTCTGGATACAGAATTGGCTGGCCAAAAGAAGGCAGTGAGTGGTAGTGGATGGGGAGTATTCCGTCTGGAAGTTGGTGACCAGTGGTGTCCCACAGGGATCTGTGCTTGGGCTTCTGCTCTTTGTAGTTTTTATAAATGACTTGGATGAAGAAGTGGAAGGGTGGGTTAGTATGTTTGCTGATGACACAAAGGTTGGTGGTGTTGTAGATCGTGTCGAGTTCTGTTGCAGGCTACAAAATGTCATTGACATAATGCAGAGCTTGGCTGAGAAATGGCAGATGGAGTTCAACCTGGATAAATGCAGCGATTCATTTTGGAAGGTTGAATTTGAATGCTGATTCTTGGCAATGTGGAGGAACGGTGGGATCTTGGGATCCACATACTTAGATCCCTCAAAGTTGCCATCCAAGTTGATACAGTTGTTAAGAAGGCTTATGGTGTTTTGTCTTTTATTAACAGGGAGATTGCATTTAAAGCTGTGAGGTTTTGCTGTAGCTCTATAAAACTCTGGTTTGACCACACTTGGAATATTTTGTCCAGTTCTGGTCTCCTCATTATAGGAAGAATGTAGCTGCATTGGAGGGGGTGCAGAGGAGATTTACCAGGATGCTGCCTGGATTGGTGGGCTTGTCTTATGAAGAGACATTGAGTGTGCTTGGGCTTTTCACACTGGAGAGAAGAAGGAAGGGAGGTGCCGTGTTTGAGGTATACAAGATAATGATAGGCATAGATAGAGTAGATAGTCAGAGACATTTCTCCAGGGCAGAAATGGTTGCCACAAGGGTTCATAATTTTAAGGTGATTGGATGAATGGATAGGAGAGATGCCAGAGATAGGTTCTTTACACAGACAGTGGTGGGTGCATGGAATGCTATCAGTGGTAGTAGAGTCAGAGACATTAGGAATATTTAAGCAACTGCTGGACAAGCACATGGATGGCAGTAAATTGCAGGGTATATGGGTTAAGTTGATCTTAGATTAAGATAAATGCTTGGCACAACATGGTGGGTCAAAGGGCCTGTATGGTGCTGTACTGTTCTATGTTCTATGTTATAACCTGCTTCACTGTGAAACTCAGCAGATGCTCCCACTCTGAGCCCAACATACCCTCACCTCCAGACCCAACATTCCCACACCCCACCCCAAGGATCTGGCATCAACCAACTTTCACCCCCTCTGGGCCTGATATTTCCCACCTATTTGGTCTACCCTAAACTGTCCATCACTTACCTGGCCTACTTGCCCCTGACAACCTATTTATATAACTGACACTCGATCCATTTAGCACCTTGCCCGCTACTTACTTGGCATCCTGACCATATGGCAGTCTAGCCCCTACGAAACTGGCCCCTTACCCCCGTCTCCCTAACCTCACGCTTGCCTTATGTGCTTACCCTTTGGCAGCAAATGTCAAAGTAGCTGTCTGTGATTCTGGACCTTTGAAGTTCAGAATACGGCAACTGACTGCTGCGAAAAAATAGACATAGCTTGGTTTCCACTGACCGTTCAACATTATAATGCTATCAGAATGGGAGTACAGCTCCATATTTCTGAAGGTAAGTTGATGAGAATATCCTGTCAGAAAAGTAACGTGCTTGTGTTTTGTAAATGTACAGCATAAAATTGGCCCTTCTCAGAAAACTCAGTCCTATTTTCTTATATTATCACCCATTAAAGAAGAAGTAAACTGACTTCTTTCTTGGTCCCATTTCTCCACTGGTCACAACAAAATATGAATCTTAAAAAGAAAGTAATAGTTCCTATAATGTACATTACACACTACAGTTCAGTATCAGAAGCAAGTCAGCTAGGTTCCTTAAGTCATAAACAGCAAATTATCTTATTGCAATAAAATATTTCTCTAGCAAAGATGTAGAAGATTAAAATGTGTAATATGTCCAACTACCCTTCTCAAAGAATAACACAGAACCCCTCTCAGCCTGGATAACATGCAAAACTCCACATATTGTTATCTTAAGAGCACTTTGATCAAATTAAATCCATAAAAAATAATTGGTCCCAGAACACACAAATGCAGGTCTGCAGCCAAAGTCACTTTCAACACAAGCTATTGACACTGCCATTCTCATGTAAATCAGCTATGGCTATTTGAATTTCTGTTTGGAGACAGGGACCTCCACTTACACTGATGAGACTTTCCAATGGGTACTCAACTCTCACATTTTGCTGCGAGCTGTTCCAGAGAAAGGGTGAAAAGGTAAAAGTGGTTTTGCCTGTGGCAAGGTTTCTCAGGCTCAGTGAGTCTGGTCAAGCAGCTTGTGTTTTTTTTGCAAATGCAACATTTTTGTTGCTATAGCCAATGTCCTTTCCACTGAGGTTTTTTTCAAAGATGATAAAGGTATATATGTCCAGCTCATGGTATTATAAATTGATATTTCAGATAACATGTCTTCATAACCCTTATAATAAGTTGAACACGAGGAAATGCTGCCTCCATAGTCTCATCAGGAGGTGTGATATTCATAGACAGATTTTGTCCCTCATGACAAAGTGCAGAGGAAAGATAAATCCCAATTCAATAAAAACCTTGCACCTACTGAGATTGTTATTAGTTTGATTGATAGGTTTGAGCTCCAAGACAAATACATCTCTTTTGGTAACACTAAGCTGTTTTGAAATAAGACTAGGACTGCACAATCATATTTTTTGATATGTGTTATTTTCCCTTCATGGTTATAAAAGTATAGGATGAATAGATGCTGACCAAGTATCCTAACTTAATCTAGTCCCATTTGCTAGCATTTGGCCCATATCCCTCTAAACTCTTCTTATGCATATACCCATCCAAATGTCTTTACAATGTTGTAATTGTACCAGCCTCCACCACTTCCTCTGGTAGCTCATTCCATACTCACATCATCTTCAGTGCGAAAAAAATGCCTCTTAGCTCCCTTTTAATTCTTTCCCCTCTCACCCTAAACCTATGCACTCTAGTTTTGAACACCCCACCCCAGAGAAAAGACCATGTCCAATCACCCTATCCATGCTCCTCATGATTTTATAAACCTTTATGAGCACAATTTCCAATGCTCCAAGGAAAGCAGCCCCAGCCTATTCAACCTCTCACTATATCTCAAACCCTTCAACCCTGGAAATATCCTTGTAAATTTTTTCTATATTCTTTCAAGTTTAACAACTGAATTAAGAGTTCAGGCTAGAAAAGACATTGAGATGAATCTTACATCTTTTTTGGTAAAGTGTCAGTTTTGTCAAGTATCCTGCAGGGTTTCTCACCATGAGGCTCAGTGACATTTCTTGCCGTATTGTACCAATATGTCTCATTAACTAAATTCAAAGAATTGCAGATACTGAAAATCAGAAACAAAAACAGAAATTGTTGGAAAACTCATCTTTGGAGAAAAAGCAGATTTAACAGAATTGTTGCTCTACCTGTTGGGTTTTTCTAGGAATTTCTGTTTTTGTTTCATTAATTACGAGCATAAACTAATGCTGCTCCTCTTGTTCAATTGTTGCTCCATTTTACCACGCCTGACTCTATTTGACAGCAAGGCTGGTTCCTATTGGGACAGTAAGGTCCAGCATAAATTACTGGAAAGAAGATGCAGGATCACTTGTGGGCAATGTAAGGGCATTTGTGAATAACTCTAGATCAACTGTAAATCCCTGTATCTCAAAGGGGGATGCCAAGAAAGTCTGATTTTGTAAATAATTATACTATAAACTGTCTATTCAATTCCATGATAGGATGGATTAGGGAGTTTAGAAGATAGTTAATCAGCACTTCTACCAGGATACATGTCTCATGTGATTCACATTGATTTGGAGGAAGATGAGAGGGGAAAAGACCATAGAAAGTCATTGTAATATTAATTTAGAGGGTTTTCTTAAGATATATCTTAATCTCTCAGACATGTCATCCTCGAAGAATCTGAGAAAGAGAGTGTGAGTGAAAGAGATAGAGTGTGAGTGTGAGAAAAAAGAAATTAGAAGCAAATGATCCCTGTTGTTCATCATACAGAATTCTGGGAGGAGTTTATGCTTGCATTGAAAATCTAAGGGTTGGATTTCGTGAGAAAGTCAATTGATTACCACCTTTCCTCCAGCCCACCAAACTGGAAGAAAAGTCCCGGAAAAAGGGCTACCCACATCCATAACACATTGGAGACTACCTAACCTCCCATGTGCAGCTCTTGGGAGATCAAAGAATGGAAAAATAACTTATAATATATTACTGCCTTTATCTAAGTGAACTATAAAGGTGACCATGATTGACAAGTTCAAAAATCAACTAAAAAGCCATCATCTACACCTATGGAATAATGCACTGTGAAAGACAATTAAGTAATCTTAAGCCAATTTTGTTATTTTTATTTCCCTTAAATGTGTTTGTTTGTCTGTCTGTCTGTCTTTTGTGTGAATAGGGCTGAAAACAAAGGTGTTTTTGGCATAGACTAATTAGATTACTTCATTCTGAAAACCAAAATTGAGCTCAAAACATTATCTCTGCTTTCGCTCCACAGATGCTGCTTCTGTGTTCCTCTCTACATGTTAGTTCCTTCAGTCATTTCTGTTTTTGTTTCAGATTTCCAGCGTCTGAAGTTTTTGTTTTAATTTACTTTGTTGTTTGATTTTATTCTGCAGAAGTTACTATATTGTTCATAAATTGCTCAGACCTTTGTTTACGTTACACAATAGACTGGAATTGTTTATTTGCAAAATCTAAGTTAGTTATTCAAAAAAGTCTGATTATGAACAATCAGGGTCCATTTTGAGGATCTTTGAAGGTATTAATTTCCCAGCTTTGTGAATACAGAGGTAGACAGGCTGATTTGGTTCAGTTGTCTGACTCTGTGTTATGGCAGTAGGGTAATGATAGGGTTGAAGTACATTGAGCAGTCTGAGGTTAGTGGTGCAGTTAGTAGGATATGGTATTGAAGAGCACTCACTGATTGAGGCTACTTTTGTGAAGTCATTGAAATTCTTGTAGCACTGCATCCAACTCATTGGGGCTTTACATTTGGTGTTGACCAACATGACTATCTATTCCCATTGCCTTTGTACCTTTTGACTGGAAAATCTCCAGGGTCATACTCCTCACCGCCTGCAGATAGGCTCAAGTGCTTCATGGTGAAGGGCTTATGTCCAAAATGTCAATTCTCCTGCTCCTCAGATGTTGCCTGGCATGCTGTGCTTTTTCTAGCGCCACACTTTTCAACTCTGACTCTTCAGCATATGCAGGCCTCACTTTCTTTAAGTAGCAAAGGCCTTGTGTCAACTTCTCACAACATCACAACTCAGATATTTTTTGACAACAACGGTTTGCTGCTAACTGATCCGTACAATTATTTATGTTCACAGACAATATAATTTGTTTGCTGCCTGCATTGGACACTGGTTAATTGCATGTTGCAATTGATCCCTGTGGGATTATAAAATTTCATAGCGTTGGTTTTCAATTTTGGATGTGTTTATTCATAAACATAAAGCTGGAAACATAAAACCTTGGAATAAAAATTTTCATTTATCTATGAATTTATAAGTTGTCCTCGACTTCTTTCCAATTTCAGAATACATCCCTTCCTTCATAAAAAATAGAACTGTTGATGTGTGTGTAAAACATCTTGTTTATCTAATTTTGTATTTACTTTTGGGATATGTTATTAATTTTCCTATCTACTATGAGTGAAATTCAGCTACATAAAAGCTGAGTTTGCATTTCAGTGGGCCCTGCTTAAGAATTACAAAAGAGGTTTTGCAACACAGCGTGTATTTTGGGACATAATTAACTTGCTAACAGACCTTGTTGACAGACTGAATTTTCTTGGTCACATGAGAAGGCCTGGACCTTTGCTTCTGGGTTGGGAGCACAGAAGTGAGGCATTTCTCAGTTCTACAAACCCAATACAGGAAAAGCTGCCTTTAAATGTCAGAGTTTCATTCCTGGATGGGGGTTCCCTTTAGATTGAGCTGAGTGACTCCAGGACAAGTGTGGGGGCTAACATGTGTGGTGGCAGGCAATGTGTCACGTGTCAGCACTATGTTGCACTTCCTAACATAAGAGATTAAAACTAAAAAAACTCTCGAGCCTTCATTGCTCAGACCACATCAACCCTTTCACACTCCCCATATCTCATCCATGATAATCTGTCACCTTATGCCACCACAATCAGCCACACAGCCTCATACACCCTTGACAGCTCATGCTTCTTTATCCACATGCCCATGGATGCTCATCCTTGTGTACCAAGCATGCCCTCTTCGCATCTCCATGGCCCTTTATAAGTCTAGGCCAAACTTATGTCACACTTCCCATGCACAACCCATTTTCCCTTATGCCCACATGCCAACTCACCTAGCATCAACCTTAGCAGACCTCAGGAACCATGACAACATAAATAAAATTTATACATACATTAAAGATGTCACTATTTAAAAACACTGTCATAATTCCTTCAAGTGATCACTTTGAAAACAAAGATTTCTATTCTATAAACACTTGAAACAGTCAATCAAACTGTTCACTGAACAGGCACACTGCTGTGATAGTGTTAAATTGTAAAATCAGCCATGTTTCACAATCTTTAATGATATCCCATGAGTGAAATAGAAAACATCTTCTTGACTCCGCACAACTTACAAAAAAAGCTAAAGTCCCTTGTCAACTTTGGCAGTTCCAATGAATTGAGACAATTCTGAATATCCTGACAGTTCTTTGACAGTTCCAATTTGTTTATCATTTTTATGAATGTCCACATCATAACCTTAACAACCCCAAAGGACACCTGACATCTCCCAGCAATATCCCTGGACCATATCCAAATGGGTAGCTCAGCTCTCCAAAGGGGATACTCGCTATCCAAAAAGATCTACAAAGATCAGGCCTGCTCTACTTGGTCTACTTCAGCACAATGACATGAGTGGAGGTAGCTAATGGTTAATATGGATAGCAGGCAAAAAGTGAGGACTGCAGGTGCTGGAAATCAGAGTCTAGATTAGAGTAGTGCTGGAAAAGTACAGCCATTCAGGCAGCATCCAAGGAGCAGGAAAATTGACAGTTTGGGCAAAGGCCCTTCGTCAGGACTGAAGGCAAGGAGCCTCCAGAGTGGAGAGATAACTGGGAGGGAGGTGGGGCTGGGGAGAAGGTAGCAAAGAGTACAAGAGGTGGATGGGGATGGGGATGAAGTTGATAGGTCAGAGAGGAGGGTGGAGTGGATAGGTGGGAAGGAAGATTGGCAGGTAGAACTGGTCATGGGGACGGTGCTGAGCTGGAAGGTTGGAACTTGGGTATGGTGGGGGGGAGGGGAAATGAGGAAACTGGTGAAGTCCACATTGATGCCCTGGGGTTGAAGTGTTCCGAGGTGGAAGATGAGGTGTTCTTCCTCCAGACAGTCTCCTGGAACCAGGCATGTGCAATTTCAATACTGGCCCATTTGAATCCTTCCATGTGATTATGGTGGAAGCTGTAGAAGTACACGGGTGGGATCTCTAGATTTATGCCTTGGCTGATATTTTCACAAAAAAGCCTCATTGTCTTCTATGAAAATTTTCCTAAATTTGCACTTTGATCAACAGGTACCACATGTCATCAAAAGTGTGGTGCTGGAAAAGTACAGCCGGTTGGGCAGCATCTGAGGAGCAGGAGAGTTGATGTTTTGAGCATAAGCTGTTCATCAGGAACGTGGGGGTGGTGGGTGGGGATGGGAAGAGGGGCAAGGGGCTGAGGGATTGACTCTGATCTCCAGCATCTGTAGTCCTCACTTTCTCTGAGTACCAAACGTAGCAAATCCAAGCATAAACTATTACTGCTGAGGACATTATCACCCATTCTCTACAAATTGCTAAACTCGCACACTTCAAGCTCTTCTATGGAAACTTACACAATGTTTCCTATCAAATTCGAGTGGAATTACTCTGGTGAAGATGAAATGTAGTTGAAAATTACATTTCCACTCAGCACAGATCATCATAAAAAGTTGAGAATTGTCTTACTGCAATCATTTACCACTTTAAAAATCAATATAGTAAACATTAGTGGCTTATTTTTCATGGTGAAATTATTAGAATCATACAATATAATCCCCACAATACTGGCAAGAACTTATGTACTATTATATATTAACAATTAAATTTGATTATTCCAGTTACCATAAAACAGTCTCTACACTTATAAAAAGATGAATGTACGGACTGCAACCTTCAAATCACTAATTAAATATCCTACATAAAAATGATGGAATTTGCCCAGTTCAGGCAGTATAAATCAATAGTCCTGATTATAGATCGGTTTTCAAAGAACATGCAAGTGGTCTAAGCATATCAGGTCAGCAACAGTAACTTGTAAATTAACAACAGTACTGACAATTCTACATCAGCTACACACAGTTCCTGCTTACGTCATTCTAGTTTCACCCTGCAGATCTCATACGTTACCTTACCATTTAGATTTACGTGCTGCAGCATCCAGTGTGGTAGTATATTACTATGGAAACAGAAAGAGGGCTTTGAACTGTTGAGTGGAAATCAATATAGAACAACAGTACAGGAGATTTCTGAAAGCATGCACACTGTGGTTAGAAAGTCCAGTAGAAACTAATTAGGTCAATAGAAGCAGAGCAGTGAGTGGAACTATAGTCAATAGCCTAAACAATCACACATTCAGAAATTAAGATCGAAGTCAGAGTTATGTAGTCATTATGGCACGAGGGATGCAATTCAGTGCATTGAGCCCATGCCAGCCCTCTGTAGGACAGTCCAACCCAGGCCATTGATCCATAAGGAGGATGCAATTTTTCCACTTGGCGAAGGAAGCAATGACTAAGTGACATGATTTAAGGGAAGAGGCACGATGTTTAGAGGGAGAGTGAGGACATTTTTTTTTCACCCAGAGAGTGATGGGAATCTGTAATTCACTGCATTTGAAGATGGTATATGCAGAACTCATAACATTTAAGAAGCACTTAGATGTGCAGTTGAGATGCCAAGGCATAAAATGCCATAGACCAGACGCTGGAAAATGGGATTGGAATAATTAGGTGGTTGTCTTTCCCTGAGGTGACTCTATGGGCTGAAGGATCATTTTTCTTTCTTCAAATGTCTATCCAATTTCTTTATTGAAGTAATAGATTATTTCCACTTCCACCACCCTCATAGGCAGGGTTCCATCATCACTCACTGCCTAAAACATGCTTCCTCACAGCTCCCTTGTATTCTGTGCCCAACAGCATTTTCTTGTTCAAGCTTTTGTATTACTCCATCCAAAACTTGATTCAATTAATCAAACATGATTCAGCTTTTTACAAATTCAGTAAGGCCTCCCTTAATAAACTCAAACCTCCCCAAGGGCCTGTTAACCTTTCTACCTGATTATTGATTCTGAAGCCCTAGCTACCACTGGAGTTATACTAACAGATTTGTAGTTATTAAGAATGCCATTACACACTTTCTTCAACAAAGGTGACTTATGTGCCAGTTTTCATTCCCCAGGCATCTCTCCCCTACTCCGCACCAAGAGATGTTGGCAAACACTTCCAATACCTTCACCTCCAGTTTCCTCACCAAGCTAAAATACAAGCCATCTGGACCAAATGACTTATCCACTCCTGTTATAGCCAGTCTACCAGTTTTTACTTTACACATTGTCTCTGCCACCTTGACTTTGGATATTTTGTCAATGTTCTCTTGTTTAGTAAATGCCAGTGCAAAATAGTCATTAATTTCTGTTTTCGCCCTGTGTCTGTAAGCACTTATCAGCTTCTTTGTCCTTAATAGGCACAATCCCATACCACACATCTATTATTTACTTGTCGCCAACAGTTTTGGACTGCATTTTACCTTCTATTCTCATTGGGAAATAGGAACAGGAACAGATTAATCAGTCCTTCAAGTATGTTCTGCCACCCAATATGATCATGGCTGATCTGGTTGTGGTCTCAACTCCATTTTCTTGTCTGCTTTGCCCAAAACTTTCGACTCCCCTGTCTAATAAAAATCGAGTTGCTAACTTTTCATATTGCTATGAATGAGTGGTTTGGGTGCAATGTGACATTAGTCTTTATACTGCCCCTGGTAAATGTGTTTTTCCACTCAAGGATTGCCATAAATATATCTATGTGGGGTTTGTTCCATTTCTTTGGCAATTTTCATTGCCACAACAGCCTTTCCATTTAACTGGGGGTAGTGTGAAGATAATGCGTACTGTTGAATTTGCCAGTTGCTTATGAACTGACTGAAACGTTCACTGGTGAGCTGAAGGCCATTGTTATTTGTGACAACATTGTGAATGTAGTAACAGTTGAAATGTACTTTCAGATATTTGGTCATCTCACTGATAGTCATTGAAGTCAATTTTCGGGTAAAAAATGAGGTCTGCAGATGCTGGAGATCACAGTTGAAAATGTGTTGCTGGTTAAAGCACAGCAGGTTAGGCAGCATCCAAGGAATAGGAAATTCGACGTTTCCTGATGAAGGGCTTATGCCCGAAACGCCGAATTTCCTATTCCTAACCAGCAACACATTTTCAATTGAAGTCAATTTGTCCAACTTCCAGCTGTCAAAACAGTAGTCTATGATAATAAGACAAACAGTTTCTATAAGTGTGAAGAGGCTACTCCCAGCTTCATCAATGGACTGCCAGGGGTGACGTGCATCAACAGCTCTCGAGCTTGCTTAGTTTGTATTCACTACAGTGGCTGATGTGCTCCTTAATTTTAATTGCCCACATTTAGCCCGTACAGTACACCTATTGCCTTCCTCAGATTTGATTAAATCCCTCAGTGGTTTGCATGGATGAGCTAAAGCATCTTTCCTCTCAACTTATTCAGGATAATAACTCTATTTCCATTGCATAATATGCCATCTTGGGCAGTTGATTCATTTCTGAATGCCCAGCATTTTCCTATAACAACAGATGTATCATTTTACTACTACTTTTTGCAACATTGGAAGGTGTATATCACAGAAAACTGGTATGCAGATACAGCAGGTAATAAGGAAGGCAAATTGAATTTTGGCATTTGTTGCTAAAGAAATAAAGTATAAATGTAGGGTGGTTGCAACTGTACTCGGCATTGGTGAGATTGCAGCTGGAGTTTCGGTCCCCTTACTCGAGGAGAGATGTATTTGCATTGGAGGCAGTTGACAGGATGTTCACTGAACACAGTTGAGTGGTTTGTCTTATGAAGAGAGATTGAGCAGTTAAGAAGAATGAGAGGAGATCTAATTGAAGTATATAGCATGTTAAGGAGGATTGACAAAATAGGATAAGGTGTAGCAAATTTTACACAGAGAAGAGGAGAAATTATTTCTCTGAAAGGGTTGTGAATCTGTGAAATTTGTTACTCCAGAGTATAGGGGACACTGTGACACTGAATAATTTTAAAGAGTAGACTGATTTTTAATTAGTAATAGATTAAAGGATTATGGTGAGCAGGCAGAAAAGTGACGTTGAAGCGAAGATTAAATCAGTCATGATTGTGTTGAATGACAGAGTAGGCTCGAGGGACTGAAATGTCTACTCCAGCTCTTGGTTCTTACGTTATAATGTTGTGTGGTATCTTGTTGAGTTGTTTGCTTGATTTGAGCATGATGCTTCTCTCTTGTATTCAATGTATTTGCTGGATTGATGATCTCCAGGTTATAATGAGTTGCTGTTTCACATTAAATCTGGAAGAGTTTGCATTCTGTTGTAATTTCCTCCACTTTCTCCATTGGAAGTGCTACTCCAAACAGAGTGTCTGTAATACGCATCTGCTTTCCTTGCTTGTAAGTCACACCCAGATAATATCTCTATAAATAGAGTTCATCTTTGAAGCAGATTTACAAATCACACAGCATCAGGTTATAGTCCAACAGGTTTAATTGGAAGCACTAGCTTTTGGAGCACCACTCTGGTGGTTGTGGAGGACACAATTGTAAGACACAGCAATTGAAGCAGATAGCAGTGGCTTGAGGGAGACACTTTGAAGTAGCTTGTAGTCAGAGCCCAGATTGTCATTTTATGTTTTCCAAGCAGGTAATGAAGAAAGTGTTGATAAGCAAAGGCAGGCCAACCCGAGTGTTGCCCAACCAGAAACCTTGAATGAACCAGGAAATCCACTCCCTCCTGAAGATCAGGTGTGCAGCATTCCAGTTGGATGACTTAAATCTATATAGGAGACCCAGATTCTTTTTTTTTATTTTTTTAACAGGATGAGAGCGTCGCTGGCTAGGAAGCATTTATTGCCCATTCCTAATTGCCAAAGGGCAGTTGAGAGTCAACCACTTTGTGTGGGTCTGGAGTCACATATAAGTCAGACCAGGTAAGGATGGCAACTCCCTTCCCTAAAGGGCATCAGTGAACCAGATTAATTGGCAATAGATTTATAGTAGTCATTAGATGCTTAATTCCAGATATCTATTGAATTCAAATTCCATCATCTGCCATGGTGGGACTTGAACCCAGGTCCCCAGAACATTACCTGCGTCTCTGGATTGACAGTCCAGTGATAATACCACTAAGCCATTGCCTCCCCCAATATGGCCTCCGCAAAGCCATCAGGGATACCAAAGGGCAGTAACGGCTGAAGTTAGAGGCCCAAATGAACCAAACAGACTCCCACCGCCTGTGGCAAGGCCGAAACAACGTTACGGGATACAAAATAAAGCAGAGCAAGATAGACAAAGACACTTTCCTCCCTGATGCACTCAATGCTCTCTGTGCTCAGTTCAAGCAGAATGTCAGGCATGGTGTCACTTGCCCCAACAGGCCAGACACACCTGTGCCAGCTGTCACCACTGCAGATGTCAGATTGGTCTTCCTGGGAGTCAATCTGAGGAAAGCAATGGGTCTGGGTGGTGTCCCTGGTCGAGCACTCAGATTCTGTGCAAAGCCAGCTGGCAGAGGTATTCACTGACATCTTCAATCTCTTCCTCCTACAAGCCAAAGTCCCATCCTGCTTCAAGAAGACCATCATCATCCCAATTCCTAAGAAAGCACGTGCTATGTGTCTTAATGCTTTACGCCCAGAAGCTCTGACCTCAATAATCAAGAAGTGCTTCAAGAGGCTGGTCATGGCCCACATCAGCTGCCTCATATCTGTGTAATAAGTACAGAAACTGTTAAGGGAAATCTTGCTGCCATTTTCCCTTCGACAGCATTTTAACTGTAGATGACTTCATTGTTCTACATTATTTTTAGTTGTAGTTCACAGCTCTGTGCTTATCTATGTCTCTGTCTTTAGCTGTGCTTTCTTACAGCTCTGCAACACTTAGCTTTGTGACCTTTCTGACACTATGTTGCCTGTTTACAATGCAACAATATGTCCAGAATGAGGTCTTTACTGATATGAGCTTTAAGATACCTGTCCACTCTGTGTGCACCGCATGGTAGAGGTCACATGACTACGACCGACAAGGAACGGCGTTTGTGCATTATGGCATTTCAACGTAAACAGGCTCACTTTGCTGAAGGCAGGGTTGGAACAGTTTTGGCTCTCCGTAGACTAGTAGCACGTAATGAATGGTCAGCAATTAGGTGCCCACTCACAGCAAACTGGCAATGCTGCCAGTGTCTTTCCAATAATTGATACACATCCCCATCCACTTTGACCAATTCTTAATTGGGCTGGCTCAGAGAAAATTCTGTGGGTGGCAGACCTCAGAAATGATCAGGCCAGAACCAGAAAGGCAGCCCTGGTCTGTATCTAAATTTGATGGGAATGAAATGCCACCTATTGAGACCCAAATCATTTCACTTTCAATCACTTTACATTTCTGGTCAGCATTGATTATTTCTCCTATTTTTCTTTCTGCTGCATGCGTGGCTCTTAGCCATGATTCATTGGGTTTCCAAGGAATACATTATATCATCCTGCGATCAATAATGTCCAGAAAATAAAACTGAATGGAATGGTTGCCAGTATTATGACTGTCATCTAATATTATGATTATGTTCTGCCAAAAAGAACCTGGCCTGTTTGACTGGGTAGCAGGAAGTTTGATTGATTATTGTACTGTACTTGGCAAGTCACACGGAACATCAATAGACTCTTTGATTTTGTGAGTCCAGAAGTGATCACAAAATTGCAACTCCTCCTTTTAATCATTTTCAGGATCAGGAACATTTTTTTATTCTTAATGGCTGTAAATGTTACATACATAAGTATCAACAATGGCCCTCATTTTCAAAGAACATAGCTTTTCTCACATTCATTTTCTTAAATTCTATACAATCTTAGCATTAATTCTGCAGCGTTTTAAGTACCAGCCATATTATACTGTGTTGTGATTCTTCATGCTCGGGATGCATCAGTTAACAGCAAACACTTTGGCTGTCTGTTGATTGTTAAGAAAACTTGCCAAGCATTTGAGATAGAATAATCTTTGAACCTGTCTGTGAGCTACGAGGTTACATCCTGCTGAAAGTGGTGCCCCTACCTTTTGTGACTTATTTGATCTGCACACTGGCTGTTGATAGTCCCTTGTTTGGGTACAGAAGAATTCTGTGGTATAAAATATTTAAAATGTTGCAGCAAACTCAGAGAATGCTGGAGAAACTCAGCAGGTCTGGCAGCATCTGTGGAGAGAGAAAAGGAGTTACCATTTGGAGGTTAATATTACTTCTTCTGAACTTAGATGTTGCATACTTCACAATTATACAAACAATGACTCTGGGGAAAATATAACATCCCCCATGATGTATTTCCTTATTTGGAGGTATGGGGGCGATGTAGGAGGAACAGCAGCATCAGTAGCTCAGAAGATATCATACGTCATGAGTTAACTCCCAGAAATTGGTAGATAATTGTCCTTTAGCTCAAAGCAGATGCAATTCAAAAATGAGAAAGCAATGCCTCAGTTATGCAGATCCCATCTGATATACTACAATCAAGTTTAAGCTTTGTGTCTCAGGACAGATATATTGTCTTTGAAAATCAATATTTCTCCAAAATTATAGCTCAGTCTTAAAGAGTTCAATATTGAAGACAAATTGCATTTACCTGGGTAACATTCTTTAGCTTCAATGAATGAGGGTCATCCAAACATTTTGCTTAAAATGATGAAGAGATTTGATATGTTAGCTACAAAGGAACTATTGTAGGAATTCAGAACAAAAGGGAGTATTCTTTAAAATATTTGGTCCATTTAGGTGTTTTTCTTTCATAGGGCAGTGGAAATATGGAATTCTTCTCCTGCAAAAGTCATAGGTCAAGGGATTTTTTCATACTGAGGTAAATTACCTTCTTTTGGCTTAAGGCATCAAAGGATACTGAATAAAGGCAACTAGTGAAGTTGTATGGATCTATTATGATAGCTGAATGGTGGAAAAGCTCAAGGACTGAATGGCCTAGAATTTCCATGTTGTTACATCTTAGATTGAGATTTTATGAAAATTATTTATTCAAAAGTTTTCTTTTATTTCAAATTATAATTATTTGAATTTTTATTTTTACATTTATCAATAACAAGATTAATTAATTCAACATTTGAAATCTGGTATAAAGATTATTCCTAATACGTTTTGTGTACAGCTTAGCACCAAGCTGTGATAATTCACTATATTTGATAGCAATTGGTCAGCAAACGATAGGTTCCTGTTTTATACTTGATATGCAAGCCATTGATTACAGTGCAGACTCCATCCATGCATATTAAAAAGCAAGTAATTATTTTTTTCAGGTTTGAAGATAAAGGTCTTTTTGGGATCAATAATTATAGATACAGTGGACTTTCAACAGTGCCTGCTGTGCAGGTTAATCACCATAATTTTCATCGTTACTGTTTGTCGGTGATTTGTCTGTGATGTTCCTCCCATGCAGTTCTGAACTTTCTGGTTCACTGAAATTGCTTCAGTTACATCTAGTGAGATACTCAGTGCATTAATCAATCTCTTAACGCATTTACAGCTTTTCACCAGCACTTTTATTATATGAAATATACTGCGGGTAACTTTGACATTCGATAGTGGGATAAACCAAATGATGTCAGGCTGGTCAATTTTACTTTACATTGACTCCTTCTGCATGAGGTTGACCCAGTCCTGATGCAAAAAGCTGCTAGTTCAAGGAGAACAACACTTTTTTACAAGATTGGTTGAAATGGTTGAGTGGGCGTATTTACAAATTCATTCATGTACTTGTACAGATCCTCTTGGGCCAGCAATGCAAGATTGTCAATAAGAGCAAGAAGTTCTACTACAAGATAACATAGCTTTAACAAGAGGGGCTGCTGAAGGAATACCATCACAAGGATTTCTCATTTATCACATCAGAGTATCTAAGGTAAGTTTAAATTGTGGCACCAACACTTCCTCTATCATTCTGAACGTCTTCACCTAAATCTCTCTGAACATACGTGAGATAGACAAAGTGCATGCTTTACAAAAACATATACACATTCTTTACTCTACACCATTCATATAATTTGTGGTCTATAGCTAGTCCTCAAGTACTCTATATTTAAAGATACCAAATTTGTCCATATTCTTATAGGATGCTCACAAAGACCAAATATTTCTTTACCACTCATTTGCTCTTGCTGTCAACTTCTTTTTCAGACAAGCAAGCATCAATAAACAGACATTTTACATGACCAAGATGTCAGATGGAAGTAGTGTAATTCTATAAAAGTTTGGATGTTGGTTTGCTCGCTGAGCTTCAAGGTTCATTTCCAGATGTTTCATCACCCTACTAGGTAACATCTTCAGTGGGCCTCAAGCAAAGCACTGGTGAAAATTCCTGCTTTATATTTATATGTTTGGGTTTCTTAGATGGAGTCTAACTCGATGTGTACCATTCCCAAGAAAAGGAACAGGAAGTGACTGCACCATAGGAAATAGCATCACCACAGGAAATGACATCACCAACCCAAAGAAACCCAAACATATAAATAGAAAGCAGTAATTTTCAGCTGTGCTTCGCCTGAGGCACACTGAAGATGTTACCTAGTCAGGTGATGGAACATCTGGAAATGAACCTTCAAGTTCAATGAGCAAACCCTACATCCAAAACCTCAACCTGAGCTACAAATCTTCTCAAAACTCTCTATAAAACATGTAATACATGTCAAATGGTAGGAAGACTTCAACATGTAGTTAAACCAGCAAATTTAATACTTATGCAAGTTATTGAAGAACCAATTTGTGTAGGGCCATAGCCAAAACTGAAAGTAAAACATCAGTATATTCTTATCTTTATGGCTTTAACAACCTGAGAAACTATTGCATTAAAGAAAATTACAGCTAATGTAGCAGTGGAAAAGCTAACTCAGTTTCTCACTTATTATGGCCTACCAATTGAAATGCAGTCTGATCAAGATACAAATCTTATATCTAAAGGTATTTTCAGCAGTTTGGGTATAAGACAATTGAAGTGAATTGCATATAATCTGCAAACACAAGGAGCTTTGGAGAGATACCATCAGACTCTCAACACCATGATTAAGACCTACTGTCATGAATATCCACAGGATAATGCTGACAGAGATTCTCCACATCTGCTAGATTGGCTGCATTTGATTTGATCTAAGGCCATGAGATAAGAAGTCCATTAAAATTACTGAAAGAAAAGTCCTTAAGACAAAAAGACAAATTTCAATGTTGGATTATGAAGTCCATATTTCTATAAAGACTTGTGGGAGCATGTCAACTAGCACAAGAGCAACAATGAAAGAATGGGTGGATAAATATTCAGCAATTAGAAATTTCAAGCAGAAGACAAAATATTGGTATCATTGCCTTTACAAGGTGAACCTGTAAAAGTGAGTTAGGTGAGTTATTAAAATGACATTTCTGATAAATATTCATAATTGTAGGAAGAAGAATCAGTTACGTCACATAATTATGTTGAAGTCATATTGTAGGGAAGATGATAAGGAGGAATACGTGTGCCAGGTGGTAAGAATAACGAAGGATAAAAGAGACAATAAGATTGTAATAGAAGCAGTATATAGTTCACAAAGTGAATCTATTATGACCTCATCAGCTATATGGAAATATTGGGATAGTTAGACATTGTGTTCTCATATTTAGAGGAAGGCAAATGGGAAGATCTTCTAAGATTACTTAGATAGTATAAGGAATTCAATAGAGATATGCTTGGATATTTTATAGAGTTGAGACAAGAATCAAAGGCAAGCCAGTACTGAAAAACAACATCCTTATCAGCTGAGTTCAGAAAAACAAACTCAGAATGGAAACAGAGATTCAATAGATGCTGAAAAGTCACTTGATTGAATTTAGCCAAAGTAATCAGAGTTCACCGGTCATGTTGGTTCTTAAATTGGATGGATCTATTAGATTCTGTATAGTCTGTAGAAAAATAGTCACAAAAATAGATTGGTATCCAAATGCTTGGTTGGAAAATTGTATTGATAGGTTTGGCAGTATCTCAAAGATCTATCTACTTTGTCTCACCAAATGAGTTTACCAATGTCAAGTCATGTTATTTGGGTTATAAACTAACTGAGCCACATTTCAACCACTTATGAATCAAGTCACAGTTGAAGTATCTAACTATGTACTTTATTTAGATCATGTTGTAATATACAGTAATATGTGCATATAAGGTAATTTAAGGACCTGTTTATGGAACTACAGTTAGCTGACTTCACAATAAATTTGGTAAAAATGTAAATATCACAAAGAGCAGCATAAGTGAAGGATTTCATAGAACTCTCTAAAATTAAAAACCACACAACACCGGATTATAGTCCAACAGGTTTCTTTGGAAGCACTAACTATTGGAGCACCGCTCCTTCATCAGGTGGTTGTGTAGTATAAGACCATGATCACAGAATTTATAGCTAAAGGCACCCAGAGCATGGAGATGTGATGCATTAAACAATTTTAGATTAAATCTTGCATCTTTTGAAATTGGATATATTGGTTTCTGTTCTTTGATATGTAAATTCCAGAACTTCTTTTAAATTACATTCTCAAGATAGTTCATCTTTTCGAACAATAGATGTGAAGTCTGTTTGTGTCCCAATGTTATTTCAGACTGACAAACCCATCTGCATAGTTTTACAGAATTTTACATGGATTCATGCAGTTTTTGAGCAAAATAAAATGCAATTCTGCAAAAACAAATTCACCCTATAAGCTTATATGTGTGCACATGTAGGAGTTATAGAGTCAGTGTGCATGTGAGGGTGTATATGTGGGTGTGAGTGCACCTGATAGAGTGTGTATACGTGTGTGCGTGTAAACATGGTTAAGTGCGTGTGAGAGTGTGATGGGATATGTGTCTGTGAGAGGGTGCATGTGTGGGTGTGAGTGCAGCTGGTGTATGTGTGTGCATATGAGAGAGAGACCTTGTGAAAGAGAGAAGATCTGCATGGGTGTGTGAGTATATAGAAGTGTGTGTGTGTGTTTGTGTATCGTCAGTCGGGGTCACCTGTAGTGTGACATGAACCCAAAGCTCCAGTTGAGGTTATTCCCCTGGATACTGAACTTTGCTATCAGCTTCTGCTCAGCCACTCTGCGTGATTGCTCATCCTGAAATCTGCCTAGGCAGATGGTCAGCCAAAGTTCCGAGGCCAAATGCCCTGGACCATTGGGAGGGAACACACCTGCCTGGCGATTGTTGCATGGTGCCCATTCATCTGTTGTCATAGTATCTTCTCGACCTTGCCAATGTACCATGCCTCAGGGCATTCTTGCCTGCAGCGTATGAGATAGACCACGTTGCCCTAGTCACATGAGTACCTGCCGCATACATGGTGGGAGGTGTCCCCACGTGTAATGGTGTTATCATTGTTCATACTTTGAGACATCTTGCAGTGGCTGCCGTGATAGGGTCTACAGTGTTGTTCTGAAGGCTGGGCAGTTTGCTGCGCACAATGATCTGTTTAAGGTTTGTTTAAAGGCAAGAAGTGGAGGCATGGGGAAGGTCTTGGCGAGGTGCTCATCCTCATCGATAATGTGTTGAAGGCTGCGAAGAACATGGCATAGTCGTTCAACTCCTGGGAAGTACTGGACAACGAGGGGTATCTTATCTGTTGCAGTCAGTGTCTGTCTCCTGAGGAGGTCATTATGGTTTCTCACTGTGGCATGTTGGAACTGGCAGTCAATGAGTTGAGCATCGTACCCTGTTCTTATGAGGACATCCTTGTGTGAGAATCTTGAAAATCATTGTGCACAAGCAATATTCATTGCATAAATATTTTATAAAGATATCTGCTCCAAAGATTCCAATCCTATACATTGTCATAACCCAATTGGGTTGTGTGATTTTTAACTTTGTCTACTCCAACACTGGCACCTCCAAGTCATGGTTAAAATTAAATAAGAAGTTCTGAGATTTTTATGAACATGTGGGTTTAACCAGAAATGTATGCCTAATTTCAGCATGATAGCTGCGCTTTTTAAAAAATTGTTATGAAAACAAAAGAGTGGTATGGTCAGCAGAATATCAAGCAGACTTTGAGAAGCTGAAGAAATGAACCAGTGTTGGCCCCCTGATTTTTAAAAAACCTTTAAAATGAGATTGAGGCTTGTGAATTGGGGGCAGACACAGTCATGTCACAAGATGATGAGTCACAAATTGAGATGGGTTGTGTGGGTTTGGAGTTCTCAACATAACAACAACTCTCTAATTGGCTCCTAGACAGGGGGACCATCTGTGTGTGAAACCCTTCAGACACTGAAAACTCCAGCCTCTCTCTCTCTTTGTAGAGAAGTCGCAAAGAATTGAACAATAGCTAGCTAATCTTGCTCTTGGTTGGCCTATAAAAAAACTGCTGTCTCTAGCTG
Source organism: Hemiscyllium ocellatum (assembly GCF_020745735.1). Classification (NCBI taxonomy): domain Eukaryota; kingdom Metazoa; phylum Chordata; class Chondrichthyes; order Orectolobiformes; family Hemiscylliidae; genus Hemiscyllium; species Hemiscyllium ocellatum. Next base: position 62,328,516 of record NC_083412.1, on the reverse strand, counting down.
ACAGGCTGAACATTTAATGTGCCAAATTCCATGAGTTGACAGTAAAGAACTGAAATGATTTGGAAGGAAGAAGGACAGAAATCAAAAGGACTCAGAAGATGCAAAAGGACATCTCAATGTATTCTGTGAACTGGCATTATTAAAATGGGTTCCCTTAACGTTTGTTCTCCAACCAGAAAAGCTTTGCTCTTTTTAAAATTTATCCTTATCTGTGTGCATGGGTGTGTTAAGGTTTAAAAAAAGATAGCCTTTAAGTTCATTTTATAATTTTAGCAGAAATATTTTGTTTGCTTGTAGTTAGAAATGATTAATTTGTAAAGAGCAGTAGTTTCTTGTTAATTACAGAAACTGGTCAATGTTTTCTATCATGCTGGATTTGCCAGGCAGGTAAATTGGGGATTTTGAGTAATTTAATGAAGCCTTTAATTCCTGTGACAGCCCCAGCAATAGCAGAGCTCAAGTATCAATGTGTTGTCCCAAGTGGGTTATGACAATGTGTAGGAGAATTGGAATTTTTGGAACAGATATCTTTATAAAATATTTATGTAATGAATATTGCTTGTGCACAATAATTTTTAAGATTCTCACTGTGAGCCTCCACCAGATTTATCCCATTTGTGCTGAAATGCTTTTTGCTGTATCTGTCTGTGGGGTGCTGAAAATATCCCTAATTGTCAATTACTCATTAAAATACATGACTTCAAGATTCAATGGTTAACATTGCAGGATTGCTATCTAACAAAGCTTCCTCCTAAATGGCATTAACGTTTTGAATAAGGTTAATGCCTTTGCACAATAGCTGGGTATTGTGTAGCAGAGTCCAAAACTAGAGAGCAAAGATTTAATGTGAGAGGGGAAAGATTTAAAAGGGACCTAAGGGGTAATATTTTCACAGAGAGGTGGTGCGTATATAGAATGATTTGCCAGAGGAAATGGTGGAGACTGATACAATTACAACATTTAAAAGGCATCTGGATGGGTATATCCAGGAAGGGTTCAGAGGGCCAAATATTGGCAAATGGGACTTGACTAATTCGGCATGGACAAGTTGGACTGAAGAATCTGTTTCCGTGCTGTACATCTCTATGACTCTAAGTGTCTTACAAAAGTTCAACATCACATTCTTGCTCTTCCATTCTATGCTCCAATTAATAAAGCCAAGATACTGTATTACCGCTTCCTCTACCGCCACTTTCCATGACCTGTATACATATATACCAGGTCCCTCTGTTCCTCCATCCCTGTAGAATTTAATGCTGTACTTTATATTGTCTACCAATGTTCTTCCTACCAAAATGAGTCACCTCACACTTCTCTTGGTTGAAACTCTTTGAAATGCACCTGACACCTGTCCAATCATTCTTTCAGGAGTTCTTTACTGCCCCCATCACAGTTTACAATCCTTCCAACTTTTGTGCCATCTGAAACTTTGAAAATGCCCTCACACACCAAGATCTTGCTATTAATGAAGATCAGAAAATGCAAGATCCTGAAGCTTAGGGGACCCCATTACAAATTTCCTCCAGCCAACAATAAATCAGTGGACCAGCACTCTCTGTTTCCCATTTCCGCTAATTCTGTATCTGTGTTGCTACTGACCCTTTTATTCCATGACCCATAGCTTTCCTGACAAGTTGTTGTTTGGCACTGTGTCAAATTTCTTATAGAAGTTCAAGTATACCACATCAACAGTGTTACCATTATCAAGCCTCTATTCAACCTCTTCAAAATCTCCAGCCAGTTACTTGGGAATTCCATGCTAACTCCTCTAAATAAACCCACCTTTTTCCATGTAGCTACTAATTCCATGCTGAATTATCATCTCTAAAAGCTTCCCCACCACTGAAGTTAAACTGATTGGTCTATAATTGCTGGGCTCATTCTTACAACATTCCTTGAACAAGACTGCAATGTTTACAATTTTCCAGTTTTTTGGCATGTTCACCTAAGCTAGGAAGACTGCAAGATTGTGGACCGTGGCCCTGCAATTTCCACTCTCACTTCCTTCGAAATTATTCAAAATGCATTCTCACCTGGTCCCAGTGCCTTGACAACTTTAGGTATCAATAGTCTATCCAACATTTCTGCCATTTCAATTTTGAATCCTTCTAGTGACTTGAGGTGCCTCCTCTGTCAGCATGGCCTGGGTAATATCTCTCTTTTTGGTAAAAATGGATCCAAAATGTCCATTTAACACCTCGACCATGCTTCCTGCCTCCAGGTGTAAATCCTTTTTTTTGTCCCTAATTGGAGCCACGCTTTCTTTTACTGTTTAGATGGCCACAGAAGATTTTGGGACACCTTTCTATGTTAGGTGCCAGTCTTTTCTCTTAATTGTTCTTTGCTTCTCCAATATACGTTTTCATGTCAGGGTTTGAGCTACAAGGAGACAATAAATAGGCTGGTTTTCCTGAAGTGTCAGAGGCTAAGGGGTGACCTTATTGAGGTTTAGAAAATCATGAGGGGCATGGATAAGGTAAATAGACAAAGTCTTCTCCCTGGAGTGAGGGAGTCCAGAACTTGAGGGTTAAGGTTTAGGGTGAGAGGGGAAAGATTTAAAAAGGACCCAAAGGGCAATGTTTACACAGTGACTGGTGCATGTAGGGAATGAGCTGCCAGAGAAAGTGATGGAGGCTGGTACAATTACAACATTTAAAAGGCATCTGGATGGATATATGAATAAGAAGGGTTTGGAGGCATGTGGGCTATGTACTGGCAAATGAGACTAGATTAATTTTGGATATCTGGTCAGCATGGACGAGTTGGACTGAAGGGTCTGTTCTGTGCTGTACATCTCAATGACTCCATAACCCCATGACTCTGAACGTTCAATTTTCTTCTTGCCTCTTAATTTTATTTCCCACTGAACATCTGTCATAAGCACACTTTTCCTTCTTTATTTTAATTACTATGTTCTTTATCATCCAGGGAAATCAGGATATGTTTCTTTATCTTTCCCATTAAAGGGAATAAGTTGCAGCAGGTAGATAGAAAGAAGATGTTTTCTTTAGTGGGGGATCCAGAACAATGGAGACAAAACTTAAAATTAGATATTTCGGAATTAAATCAGGAAACAGTTTTCACACATAAGGCTATGATTCGAATTATTGCCCTCAAGCTGCAGTGGTGTTAAGTTAATTAAAATTCTGAAGACTGAGATCGATAGATTTTTGTTGAGGAAGTAAATGTATATGGAGGAAGGAGAGGAAATGGAGTTCACATACAAATCTGATAGAATACAGAATACACTTGAAAGCTGAGTGGCCTACTTTTGTCTCTATGCTTCCAGTTTATAAAAGCACAGTTAGTAGTCATGGTAAATTAAAAGTACAATGACACATAAAGGCATGGGATTTATTTCTATGGGATCACGATCCTTTCAACTCACTAGGTTTAACATCTGATTTAATACAGTTATTGACATTTTGGAACCCACTGTAATTGTAAGTGTAACTTTCTGTGCAAATGCTTTTAATTAACTGAAATGCGTCATCATTTCAACTCCACTCTCTATTTAATTTCGAAACCCTGGCAACTTCACAGAGGTTTTCAGACAAAAATAGCTAATGCATTCACACCAAGGAACATTTCCCTTATCTCAAACGTGCAGCTGCAAATGGACTTGGAGCAAATACATTTTCACATGAAACAACTGCTGGGCATGCCCTAGAAATTTCCTTTGAGGAAAATAAGACAAAGTTATTAAAACATTTTTGCAGCTTATTGGTTATAGATAACATATTTAGAAATAAACACTAAATAAACTCTTCTGTGACTTATAAAGGAGTACTTTTCAACTTATGACGTACTGCTCATTTTAAATTTTTCTCTTTAAGATAATTTCAAAATGAAAGGAAATCTGATGGATAGCAGCATTGTGTACTACAGCCAAATTGTAGTACACAATCTCCGATTTGTGAGATTGAGTGACAATTTCTAAACCCAGTGTTCATTGTTCTGGCGAATTTCAGGCAAACTAACACTTGAGTTAAGATACTGACATCAAGTTTTAAATGCCAATGATTGGAATATTTGGGATTATGTAATTCAGTCTTGTATGTGCTGTTAGTTGGACTTTCAGGAACTCCTTAGAATCTGGTGCATCTAGAATGTCCTCTTTGTCAGGAAATTATTTCTTTTTAAAGGAGCGCTTTCTTCAAAGGTGAGGATGTGTTACTGACCTGAACTTCACCTTCAGTCAGAACCTGTCATGTCCTAACTCACTGTGCTCCATTGAGACAGTTACTTCTTGGACTGCAGCACTTTCTGCATGGCCTGAATTTCCTCCTCCATGGTATTGCAGAGATGGTGAATGAACTCTTCCAAAAAATCTGTCACATGTATAACTGTCATGAAGACTATCTCCAATGCCTGGATCGGTTTTCTCTTGAAAATCTGGCCTAGAAATGCAGAATCCCTAACCTTGCTAACCAAGCAAAAATGCTCCTCTTCTGCGGCATTGTAAACCCTCCTCTTTACCATCACCCAGAGATCCCCATATATAATGGAGGAAATTGCTTCAGCAATAGTATTTCCCCCCTCACTCCAGAAATGTATCCCCAGGATATGTGTTCATGGAGCTGAAGCTCAAGTGACAAATCTGAGATATGAGTAGATAAACTATATTATACTTGAACTGATCTTCAGGTTGAGAATCACTTTTAGGAGGAACTAAATGTTCATCTTTGGAAAGTGAACTTTTGCACATAAGGTTGGCATGGAAACATCATTGATTGGAGCCCATGAAATCAGGTTGAATGTTGAAGACTGTCCCAGTACAGCGTACTGTGAATTATCTTTTTACTTCCTAATTCCTCCTAACAACTGTGATCTCGTTTTCCATTTTCCACTACCTCCCCACAGTGTGTGCTGAAGAGATGACAAATTTTCCCTTCCTGTGCACAAAGTGGTCCCAATGATAGATTTTCCTCCCTCTGCAGCAATTTTGTTGCTGATTGTAGGCAACATTTTCCTTTACAAGGAGAATTCAAATTGAGGAAGGCATGGGATCAATATTTCATTAAACTTAAGTGACTGCAGCCATTCCATGTTTAGATTTCTTAAGATGAAAAATATAATACAGTCTCTTCAATCTAAGTTTATCATGATCATCCCTGATGTTGGTCACTGGGCCCTCTGTTTCTGCAGGGACAGAAGGGAGCCACTGATTTAGCCAAAATGGTGAACTCCAATCCTTGAACATGGCCCTCAGTATTTTCACTGGAATGGGAAAATATCTCAGGTTGTAGTTTGCACGAGTGGTTCACAGAGGCAGTTCCTTGTGTAGAAATGTAAATGCCTCCAAACAAATGTAATTTCTATTAGTGAACTGTGTAAAACATGACTCCTGGCCTTTGGACATTTGAGCAAAGCTTTAAATGTACCAAAGTGACTTGGAAAGGTCGGACACTCTTTTGGATAGGTCCAGGGACTGTTAATTGGAGAGATCAAGTCCACATGGGAGAAATTAAGTGCCCTTTGGAACTGTTTAAAGTAAACATGAATAAGCATAAAAATGATTCAGTGGAACTGTCAAGACATTTAAGTCCCCAGGCTCTTTATTTTTTTTAAAAGCAATTGCGGTTGAGAAAAATCAGTGTTTGCAATTTAATTCAGCAGTTTAAGAACAAAAACCTAAGGGCTATCATTATTGGATTGGTGCTGCATGGCTGATCTGTTAAGGAGCAGGCCAGACCCCATCAAAACATCTCAAGAAGGTAGCCCAGACCCTTACCTTACTGGTTATTTTGAACAGGTGTAAAATGGATATTCCAGGAGTGCTGTAGCTGGTCAAACCCCTTGATTTTAAACAAAACAGAATTTATTTACAGAGTACCGAATGAAGGACAAACAAAAAAGAACAGAACACATTATAACATAACCTATCCTCAAACCCAACAGGCAATCCCAACTTAATGATGCTGTTCCAAATTGCAATGGTCCTCATAAATACCCCTTGGCAAAAAAGGTAAAATCAAACAGAAGGTCCCACAGCAGAGAGCAATGGCAAAAAAGATTCAGTTGTAGCTGTTTCTTTGACCAGCAGCAGCTAAAAATTTACTGCTTGCTAAAACCAAATGAAACCAAACCAGAGAAAAGCTGAGCTGGGAGAACTGGCCACTTCCCTTTCATTGTACAAGTGTTTGTTTAAAAGCTTCTTCAGGTAGATAGACCCAGCCATTTCAGAATCTATGTGTTTACAACCCCTCTGAAGAAAAAGCCAAGGACAACGTAACCTTGTTAAAGGAGCATCATCGTCACAGATCTCACAAACTATTATTTGCTTGGATTTTCAGCTCAGGCCCTGAGTGCAGAGTCAGTGAAATTCCTGAAGCCACAAACTTGTCTCAGGGTAAAGAACCCTGGATTTATAATTTTCATTCTGAGATATGTGTTAATAAGAATCAGGCCCATCCCCTGAAAGCAGTATGGAGACAACAACAGGATCCAGATGTGGAGGCAGGCTATGTAAAAGGATCACCTGGGTGCTCATGACTTGGATGAAAGAAACAAAAATGAAAATGAGCCCATTATTTCTCATCCCTCATCTTCTTGCAGGCTCACATGCTGCACTCATGACCTACGCCAACATCTAAAAGCTGAAAGAACTGCACTTACTGGAAATTGGAAACAAAAACAGAAATTGCCAGAAAAGCTCAGCAGGTCTGGCAGCATCTGTGGACAGAAATCAATTTACATTGTGGGTCCAGCGAGCCTTCTTCAGAACTGATGGGAGCTGGGTAAATTTTTTTATGCAGAGGATAGGGTGGGGGAAAGATATAAGGAGTAAATGATAGGTGGGGACAGAGCCCAAAGAGAAAGAAAAACAGTTGGATCAACAAGGAGTGGATAACGCTCAGACTGGGTGAATGAACAGCTACTAATGGGGACAATTAATTGCTAACAATGAGTTGTGTGTAGTAGCAGACCATGTGATAACAAGGCCTGATGTGTGGGGGTTGGAGTAAAGACAAGGGAGAAAGTGCCTCTGGCCCCAAAATCGATGAATTCAGTTTTGAGTCTAGAAGGCTGTTGAGTTCCCAAGTTAAAAATGAGATGCTGTTCTTCCAGCTTGCACTGAGCTCTGCTGAAGCACTGAAGCAAGCCTGAGACAGAGAGGTTGGCCAGTGAACATGGTGGTGTGTTGAAGTGGTCATCAGAACATAGAACACAAACATAAACATAGGTATAGATTTTAAAATAGGGAGATTGGCCAGTTTAAAAAGGAAAAAGTGAGGACTGCTGGAGATCAGAGCTGAAAATGTGTTGCTGGAAAAGCGCAGCAGGTCAGGCAGCATCCAAGGAGCAGGAGATTCGACGTTTCGGCTCATGCCCGAAACGTCGATTCTCCAGCTCCTGGATGCTGCCTAACCTGCTGCGCTTTTCCAGCAACACATTTTCAGCAGTTTAAAAAGGAAGACTAGATAAGCCAGGGTTATTTTCTTTCGAGCCAGGAAGGCTTCGGGGGGATGGGATCAGGCATGATCAGATTGAATGATAGAGCAGGCTCGAAGGACCAAATGGCCTACTCCCACATCTATTCTCTATCTTTCCATGTTTCTTAGTAGAGGGGTCATTAACCACAGTTTTTAAGGTAAAGAGCAGGAATTTAGACCAGATCAAAAGGTTTTTCACCCAGAGGCTTATGAGTATCTGGGTTTCACTGCTTAAAATGATGGCTGAGGTGAGAATCCTCAGGCATGTCCTCAAGTTGAAACACCATAACACACAAGGCTAAGGGCCAACTGCTGGAAAATAGGATTACAATAGATGGATGCTTGATGACCAGCAGATTCATGATGGGCTAATGGGCCTCTTGCCGTGCTGTAAGAACTGAATGACTTTATTGCTCTAAGGTCACAAATATGCAGTTTAAAAGAGTTCTTTCAGTCCTTGCTGCGTTAAGTTTTAACCCGTGACCTTGGCTGTTTAATTAATGACTTGCATTCTCAGCAATAGCAAAATTAATAGAATACTTTTGCATCCCCATTGATTGGATATTTTTTCCAAATTGACTTTCACTGAATGTTGTCTTCTGAGAGGTGAGGAGGAAAAATAGAGATTATCTGATTTTATTGTCAAAAATCTATTTTCCCTTCTTTTTCTGCTCAAACATTGTAGCCCGAAATACATATCATTTGTATATTTCCATGCCTGGCCTCATTGTTTTTCAAGCTATTTAATTTGTGGGGAAATATCATCCTCATATGTGAAATTTCCAGAAGCATACTCATCAGCCTTGAGGTATAGGTCTGAGTTTCAATGCCTTTTAATAATGATGATTCTTTTTTATTGAAAATTTAATGAACTTGGCTCAAACTGGTCAGACAACCAAATTGCTGGAAAAACTCAAAAGATCTAGCAGCATCTATGGACAAAAATCAGAATTAATATTTCAGGTCAGTTACCCTTCTTCAGAATTGATTATAGCTAGGAAATGTTTAAAATATATGCTAAAGATAGGGTGGACAGAGGGGAAAGGAGTTAGTGATATGTGAAGATAGAGCCCAGAGAGAGACATGTGGGCAGACAAAGGAATGGGTAGAAGTCAGCCTAGCAGAATGAATAGCTGCTAATGGGGCCATTAGTGGTTGACAATGGAATGGTTGTTGTTGTAGCCCATGTGATGACAAGGCCTGGTGTGTGAGGGTTGGATAAAGGAGATGGGAGAAGGTGCTCCGTTTCTAAAATTGTTGAACTCAATATTGAATCCAAAGCTCCCAAGTGGAAAAATGAGGTGTGGTTCTTCCAGCTTGCACTGAGCTTCACTGGAACTCTGCGACAGGCCTGAGACAGAGGTGTTGGCCAGGGAACAAGGTAGTGTATTGAAGAAGCTCAGGGTCATTTTTGTGGACAGAATGTAAGTGTTCTGCAAAGTGGTCACCCAGTCTGTGTTTCTTTTCCCCAGTTTAGAGGAAACCACATTGTGAGCAGCAAATACAGTAGACTAAATTGAGTGAAGTGCTGTTAATTCACTGCTTCACCTGGAAGATGTTTGGGGTCTTTGATACTGAAGAGGGAGAAGGTAAATAGTGAGGAGTTACACCTTCTGTGATTGCAGGGGAAAGATGCGTTGCGAACGTGGGGAGGTGTTGGATTTAGAGAAAGAGTGGTCCAGGGTGTCCCAAAGGGAACAGTACCTGCAGAAGACTGACAAGGGAGGGGAGAGGAATATATGTTGGTGGCATCCTGCTGCAGGTAGCAGAAATGGCAAGTCATGATCCTTTGGAATTGGATGTTGGTAAATGAGATGGTAAATGAGAACCAGGGATCCCTATCACAATTTGGGAGAGAAGAGAAGACATAAGAGCTGAAGTGTGGGAGACATGTCAGACACGACTGAGGGGCCTGTCAACCACTTGATGGGGAATCCTCGCTTGAGGAAGGAGGTGGACATTTTGGAGGCCCCCGTGGAGAAGATGGCATCATCAGAATAAATGAGATGGAGACAGAAAAAGTAGAAGAATAGAATGGAGTCTTTATAGGAAGCAGGGTGCGAGGATGTATGGTCAAGGTAACTGTAGGAATCAGTGAGTTTGCAATGGATATTGGGTGGCCAGCCTATCCCCAGAAATGGAAAGAGAAATGTCAAGGAAAGGAAGAGAGGAGTCAGAGATGGATGTGGGGTAAGAACAATAGGTCTGTCCAGGCAGTCCTGTTTGTGGATTGAGGAAGAAGGTAGAAAGGGCTGTGTGAGATTGGGGAACTATAACCTTGAAGGCATTGGAGGGGAGATCTCCAAATGAAATAAGATCAGTGACTGGTTAATAACCCAACCCTGCATGGCCCACTGCATAGAATGGGTTGAAGTAGGTTTCTGTAACTATTTCTACAAACCACGGGCAATACACATTCAAGTTTTTTTTATACCAGGTGTTACTGTACATTGGAGGCTATTCTGCTGGATCAAAAACAATTAGGTCAAATGAGAGTATATCTATTGTTACCTAACTGACCAAAGGTGTCACCTGATAGAACGAATGTTAATTTCCTGAAGTCGTACAAAGTAAATATCAATGAAAATAGTACAAAGTAGTCAGTATTTTATACAGTAGATTGCAGAACCCTTTATAGCATCAACATACAGAGGGATTTAGGCATATAGGTCCACAGTTCCCTGAAGGTGGCAATGTAAGTCGATAAGATGGTCAAGAAGGCATATGGCATGCTTGCCTTCATCGTTCGGGCCATAGAGTATAAGCCTAAGTGACAAATCATGTTACAGCTTCAGTTAGGACACATTTGCAATGAAAGCTGTGTAGAGTTTTGGTCGTCACACTACCAAAAAGATGTAGAGATTTTGGAGAGGGTGCAGAAACTGTTTACCAGGATATTGCCTGATTTACAAGGTATTAGCTATGAGGGGAGATTGGATAAACTGGGTTTGTTTTTGGTTTAACATCGAAAGATAAAGGGCAACCTGGCAGAAGTTTATAGCATTATGAGAGGTGCGGAGTAGAAATGTTAATTAGGAGGAGATATAGGTTTAAGGTAAAAGGGGATAAGCTTAAAGATGTGAGAGGCAAAGTCTTTAAACAGATATTGGTAAGTGGCTGGAATATGCTGCCAAAGGAGGTGGTGGAGGCTGATACAATAGCAACTTTTAATAGGCATCTTGGCAAATATAAGTATAGAGATGGAATAGAGGGATATGGACTGCATAGATGAAAAAGTTTTTAGTTTAGAGAGGCACAGTTTTGGATGACCTAAGAGCCTGTTCCTATGCCACACTGTTCTTTCTTCTTCTTTGTTCCTTTTTCTTTGAATTTAAGTGAATGAACGCTTATAACTTGGGTGTGGCTCAAAGACTGAAAATCCATAATATCTGTGATGTGGAATGTACTGTAAACAGAGTGGAAACGTTACAAATTTGGGAAGAATGGGAATTTAGTATCAAGAATGAAGGAGATGCAAAATTTTACTCTAATATGTATCATAGATCATGTAGATTTCAGGCAGTAAGTATTTAACATTTTGTCTGTTGTTTTAGTGCTTAGTGCACATTAAGTGTGCAGAAATGACATATACAATAAACTTCTTTTTCTTCTTGCATGAAGCATTTTGCAACTTTAAAAATCCAATCTGAGGGCGAACAACCATGTCAAAGCTCTGTATGTTGTCAGGTAGATTGTCTTGAATTCTGAGATAAATTTATATTCATTTGCTGTGCAGTGACCAGTCTGATCTGGGTAACCACAGTCCCATAATGGACTGTGTTTAATATTCCATACAGAAACAGCCTAAAATGATTGCATTCAATTAATATGGAGAGAAGTAACATGAGTTCTCTGTTCAAGCTCTGAATTCCATCATATTCTTTCTATGGAAAGAGACAAGTAAAAGCACATTCTCCATCAACCACTAGCTTCTCCTTAATATTTAAAAAAAAGCAGCTGTCTGATCCTAGAAGAATACATTTACTACCATTTAATTAGCAGGGATCAAACAGAGATTTGTCTTGCGTCATAATATATTCATTTCTGGATGCCCAGGGTATTATCTGTAGCTCTATCTGCTTTGGATGAACAATCTGAAACAATGAATTACTATAATGATAATCATGATGACAATTAGTATTATTAATGAGGAAGTAAAAGAATGATATGCACGTGTGATTTGCCAAACTAAGATGAACAGAGGGAGTGAAGGACAAAATTGAAGGTTGAATCTGTCAATCCATCAACCAGTCTCAGTTTGACAGGACAGTGCTCCTCCTGTTGAATAATAAGAGATGACGTTTTTTTTTCTAAAATGATTTTCCAGTATTTGTATGTTATGTTTACAGTTTGAACATGATCAATTGGATACTATTCAATCCATTGTGATAAAATTTGAAATGTTGATGATATATCTTTCCACAAAAATGCTGCATTTGTAAAAGTAATAAGCCACCCAAAATAATTCATGTAGCACTTATATAATCCTTAGAGAATATTCATTGAGTTTAAAATGCAATTATGGATACCAATGAAGTTCACAGCAATTACCTAGGAAATTAGTTCATGTATAATGTAGCTCTGTAATTTTTAAAATACAGTATATTTTAATATGGTATAAACATGGTATATAGCTGGAATAAAAATACAACCGTGCTGGAAATAGCAGTTCATCAAAGTAAAATGACCACACAAAGAAACATAAATCACTTAATTTATTTGAAAATCATTTTACTAATAACCATGCTGCTGATGACGTCAATTCCAACCTTCCTTCCCATCCCTCCAGTCTAACCAATAATATTATGTAGTAGCAGGGAGTATGACATTGGCATATTAATCAGTATGGAGTCTTCATATACATTCAAACTAAAAGAATTAGATGTAATAATAAAAAAGGTAGCAATGTTGTGAGAAACTTGACATCGTATGCTAAAGTTGATGGATCTAAGATGGTTTTATTTTGCTAGGAAAATATGTTAAGGTGCATCGAAATTCATTCGGTTCATTTGGGCATTCTTCTAACTGCAAAACGTCAGCAAACTAAAATTTGAATGAATCATTTCACCACGCCATTGATTTTTTTTAAAAAATACATTATTAGCATAATCCTGTATTCTCTGCATCACACTTAGGTCAAAATTAAATCAAATAGATATGCTCTCACTCTGCTCTTTTAGTTTATTTCTTATTAGATTAATAATAGTAACACACTCCTATATAACAGATAAATGGCATTGAGGATTAGTTTGGAGCATAAAAATAGAAAGTAAAACAAACTTAAAATAGACTTCAGACTAAGTAATTCGTAAATAAAACAAATCATTTTTAAACGTTTGCATTTCAAATGAATACCCCTTCATTTTACAAATGTACGAAGATGAAATTAATCAGGTTTCAGTTTTAGTGGTTGATTGTCAAGTATAATTAAAGCATTTCTTGAAACACCATTTAATTTCTTCATCATGTCAATTTTTTTGCTGACTACACATATATACATATATGCATGCACACAGACAAACACACACAGCCAGATACACACACAGACACATTCTTACGTACGTTATAGTTGTTCATCCTTCCTTAACAGTAGACTAATTTCATAATCACTGCTGAACACCCTGGCCATCCCTCAGGACCTAATTTGATACTTGTGGAAGATCAAGTTTCTTCATTTTGCTATATTTATCAAATAATATTAGTAAATTATTTTGTCTATATTTTAGCTTCTTTCTTATTCAAATAAAATCTCAGAAATTAGATTAAAAATTGCTTTTAACTTCCAGGTTTGCTGTCTGTAAAAATACTTCAACATGATTGGCGGCTTGTCCTGCTCAATGCTGATGCCAACCAGGAGACTTCCTCGAGATGGCACCAGATTTAAACTGCTGTTATGAAAGGGAAGTGCATGCCACAGGGATCACTACATTATTGTGGGCAATATTCTTACATACCAGCAACAAGTCTTATTGTTTTAATAAAAGCAAAATTCTGCAGGTGCAGCAATTTGGAAATAAAAACAGAAAATCATGGATAAACTTAGCAGGTCTGGCAGCACCTGTGGAGGAGAATACAGAGTTAATGATTCTTCGAAGGAACTTTTGAAGAAGAGTCATTTTGGACTCAAAATACTGGCCCAGAATAGCATATGGCCAGGAAGTCTTTATGTCAGTGTAAATAGAAGATGCACATAGGGACCCTGAGGAAACCTCATCATAGCAGAATCCGAAGGAATCATCTGAGAAATTCATTTTTCCACTGTCAATTCCCCTAAGCCTGGAATCCTCCAAAAGTCTCCATTTCAATCAGGCAATTCAGAAGATTGCAAAGAAATTAAATAAAACAGTTACTTTGGAAAAGTTAGGCTAATATTCCTAACACATATTCCAACACTGCATAACTATTCAAAGACCCTATGCTTACCTCACACACCCAAAATTAAACCACCCTCACATCCCTTACACCCTCCAGACCCCGACACAACATACTGCAGAACTTGGCCCCATTCTGCCCTACCCCTTTCCCCTGCTAGTACGCTCAACCCAACACCCCTTCTCCCACTTCCTGATACACTCCCATTCTGGACCGATTCCCCTTCTCTCCTACCAGAGCCAACCATCCCTTTCCTCCACTGAACTGGGCCAGATCACTGCTTCCAGCTGGGCCTCCACGCCATTCCCCAACCCCCACCGAACTGACCCAACTCAAACCTTCTCAGCATGTTGTCTTCAATTGCTACAGTTGACTTCCCCAAGGTGGTCACTGCCCACGAAGTGTACACTAAGATGCTTGTGGCAGCTGTCCACGATAAAGGAACAGGGAACAAGCAGAGTCTCCTAGTCCCTGCTCAGACCTTCATGCTAGGAATCGGTACTGTCTCTTTTTTAATTCTCCAGCCTAGTAAAATAGGAAACAGCAGAGAAGTAAAGTGAGATTAGAAATTAATCAGATGTTGATGCAAATTAGCCCCTTGATTTGTTCTTCTATATTATTTCCACTAGCAGGTAGCACGTGGACGACACCAAGCAATTTTTATTGTTCCTTAACTCTAGCCAAATTAATTCTGTTCTTGAACCTTCCAAAGCATCCTCTTTCTCCAGTATTGCAATGCTCTTCTTAACCAATAACATTATTCTTGTCTTCCTTTGCTGAACGCCCTGTAACCAGGAATATTTAACATCCAGTCCTGCCATTCTTTCAGCATAGAATTAAAGCTGGAGTCATGCAAAAGACTTATTTCTAGTAAACTAGATATTAAATATCTTCCCGCTGCAGATGTTAAGTAGTAATTGAATGCATATAAATATAATCTAGATATGACAGATTCCAATTTGAAGGAATCGGGCTTGAAAAGATATATTTATTAATCTCATAGAGGGTAACCTTAACTAAACTAATGTGACAGTTGAACGACTACTGCTCTTTTCACAGCCAAACAGTATCTTGAATGGCTTCCAAAATCCATTGTATCTTTTTTTGTGGAGAATTTCTTCGTGTTTTCCTTTGTAGCAATTTATCTGTAATAAGATTGCTGCAGTGAAATAAATCATTCTTGTCAACCCTAAGATAAGATTTGTTAAATTTTAAAATTAAACCCAAGGAAAAAAATAAGGAGAAAATAACAATGTTGTACAATTTTCCAAAAAGAAAGCATAAAATATGATGCTAGTGACTGTGCATTATAGGCTTGATAGATTCACAATCATAAAATCTAGATTATGTTCTGTAATCTTCTCAATTTTTTTATCTAACATATATTGCAGCATTATCAGGTTATATTTCATGTTCAGTTTTGTTTATAGGATTATTTTGACTTCATTTACAATCAAGGCCTGGTGCAAATAATAAAAAAACTAGTTCATCCCGTTTGAACAGTTTTAAACATTTTGATTTTATTTAAATTTAAAGAAAGCTTGTTAATTTGAAATAAAGCATGAGCGCAAATTAGGAAATATTTGTTAGTTATTCATAAATTATTTCTGAAATATTTGTAAACAAAGGAAAATGTTGCCCTCTTCGTTGTGCTTACATTTAAATCCTACAGGCTAATTCATACCAGAAATTGGCTGTCATTTTTGGTGAGTTTCATAAAGAGTTTTCACTACGGAGCCTGGCAAGTTTTCTTACACTATCTTCCCAGACTCTCCTAATCGAATTCTCCCACACACCACAGGCAGAAATATTGACCCTTGCCAAAACCTCCCAGGTTTCTGGCACATCTGTTATCTTTAATGGCCAGCCACACACTTGGTCAAGCTCTGGCAGTCTGCAGTTATCCTTCACAGTTCCTGTCAATTCCCCCAGAAATATCAGAGGGAAACTGGCACCATGCTTTGCTGATGGGGTCCTGGAGGTTTTGGTGGATGGGAATTGCATGCAGTCACTACCCATAGAGCGTGCCCTGAAATGTTTGTGCCCGGTGTCTAAGGTGAAGAGCCAGAGGAGGAAGCAGTGAGCTGGAGCTGCCAGGTACCTGCTCTGACCATCATGTTGGGAATTGTCACTGTTTAATAGGTGGGATATTGGGGAAACTGGATATAAATAAGGAGAGTTGACATAATAATGAGGGCATTCATGCCTACAGATAGGTCTCTCTCCGTTCACTAGGAAGAGCCTTGCTACGTCATTCAACACTTGATTGGAAAATGGGACGATTTGTTCTCAATATCAGGAACCTCCTTAATCTGATCTCACATGATTCTCCCAACATTGACATCATTTCCCATATTGTACAGTGGCTTGGAAGATGCTATCCTACGTAACCAAGCATATATCAATCTAAGTGTCCTGGCCTAGATTTTCCTGCATATTTGCTCTTGCAGACTTGTGTAATTGGATCACAAAGCAAATTCATGTCTAAAAGACTACTAAAACTTTGGCCAACATAATTTATGTGCAAAACCAAAACATGCCCCAGTCTCCTTGATCTCTTCTGTTGTCACATGGCAGCTCTCTTGCCTCTTTGTTAGATCATGGAGGATTTAAGTCACACTCCAGACCCTTGAGCATGAAATTTATGATGGAACCATATTGTGGTACTGTTGACAAATTGTATGTTTAACTGACGCCCTACCCACTCCCGTAGGATGTTAAAAAGATCGCATGCCACTATTTTGAAGAAGATGAGGGTAGTTTTTCTTGGTGTCATGGCCAATAATTATCCCTGAATCAATCTCACAAAGAACCAGATTATCTAATCATTACTATTTTCAATTTGTGTAAGCCTGATATACCTGTAGACAAATTAGTTGCTGTTGTTTTCCTACATTATGCCAATATCTAAACTTATTTGTCTGTAAAGCACTTTGAGATTGCAAAAGGCACTTCGTAAATGAAAGGCTTATTCCTTTTAAATTTATCATTATCATATTCATCATTTCCACTCCCTGAATACATCTCTGCTGATAATAATAGTCCCACCCCCAAGGTAAGACCTTTTCTAGGCAGATTTCCTGCAGCTGCACTTGCCCAGTGGTATGCTTCAAGTTACAACCACATTTTCAACAACAAAATGAATGTCACCATGACCTCAACTTTTATGGTCAGGATCACTTCAGGAATCCAAGCAGAATTAATTAAGGAGCAGTGATGGGCTACATTTATCAGATAATTAATATTCTTTTTCATAGGCTTGGGGATATCATCAGGTTTAAAAAGCCTGCAATGAGAAAAAAAGCACCTCCTTGAACCTAAATTGTTGCCCCCACCAATTTGTACAACAGTATGTGCTTCCAAATGGAGGATTTTCATGTACTCACTGGTGAATTGCCCATGACCTTGCTGACAATTAATCAGAGGAAATAGTTTGTCCTCTGTGTTGTTCTCAAAGGCTGAGGGAGTTAACAATGCCAAATAAAATAATAGTGTCTTCCTGTAGAGCACTGCCCATTGATATAAATGTACAGGGGTGTTGCAGTATCACGAACTCAAGGATTTTAATACATATAATTCTGTATAATTGCTGTGGGTGAGTCAGCAGACATGCTGTTTCATAATAATGGGACAATTGAGGAGATATGTCACAAAATGCAAAATGATTTATTGATTATGGTGATTGAATACATCAAATTCTGCTGTTGTAACATGGACTGCCAAGATTTCTATTGATATTTTGGGCAATTAGTTTGTCAACTGCTCATTGTTGTCTTTTCTGCCCTTTACTCTGCTGAAAGGTGATGGGTGCCTTCATGATGTGGCCAGGAAAGAAGCCACTGAAGGCTACAATGAATTGTGGGGAAATGAATGACTCATCTGCCTTGTTTCAAATCATCCCTTAGTCCCATTGCTTTCCTTACTCCTTCAAGTTTACACTCATTCCTCACATTCCTACCAATACACTACATTTTTGCTACATTTTCTAAATCCCATCATTAACCAACATTTTCCCCTTTGATCTACCCACTATTTTCTTCTCAGAATCACTGAATTGTTATACTGCAGAAGGAGGCCATTTAGTCCACCATATATGCAACTACGAATGAGCACTCTGACTTCATACCATTCTCCTGCCTTTTCCCCATAAATCTGAATACTGTTTCTATTTAGATAATTATCTCATACCCTCTTGAATGCCTCAATTGAACTTGCCTCCACCACACCTCCAGCAGTGTGCTCTAGATCCTGACTACTCTGTGTGAAAAAGATGTTCTCATATCATGTTTGCTTCTTTCACAAGTTACTATGGATTTGGGCCTTCTCAATCTATCATTTCAAGAGGGAACAGTATCGCCCTGGCAGTGTAGATTCGAATCTAATCTAATCTACACTGTCCAGCATCCTCATAATTTTGAAAACTTTTGTTCATGGGATGTGTATTTATTACCTATCCCTAATTGCCATAAGGCAGAGTCAACCAAATAGCTGTAGGTCTGGAGTCACATTAAGACCAATCCAGGTAAGAACAGCATTTTTCCTTCCCTAAAGGATATTAGTGAACCAGGTGAGTTCTTTAATAACGAACAATAATGTTTTTATGGTCGTCAGTAGATTTTTATTAATTTCAAATTTCATCATCTGCCATGTAGGATTCAAAGCCATCTTTTCAGAACATTAACCAGGGGTTCTGGGTTAATAGTCCAATGACTATGCCACTGCCTCCCCCAAAATCTACCTTCATAACTGATGTTTTTCATCCCTGGAATTTTGTTTCATTGTCATTCATCTCACCCTTAGCTTTTCAGTTACCAATCCAGCTACAATAATGAATTGTAAGTCTCTGCCAAGACCTGCAGTTTCATCCATTTTAAGTAGTCAATTTTTGTTATTGTTCTGAGTTCTGGACTTTGGTCACTGCACAAAGATGTAGGTAAGGGAGGGCGGTGATAGGGTGTTATTTTGTTAGACTTACTCCAACTGTCCTGCCAAACCTTCAGTGAGGGTTTGCTTTTGCAATAAGCAGGCTTCCTGCCAAAGTTAGAGCAGTGGAGTATAAGGTCCAAGCAATTTCAACCAGCAAAAGGATGAAACTCTAATTATCTTTAGCTGGCCTGACCTCATTCCACCATTTGAGTTAATTCAAATACTCAGGCTGTCAGAATTTGTAGATTTTGTTAGTTTCTCCAGTGTAGAATTGATCGATCTTAACAAGAGCAAGTATTAGCGGGTTTTGAGAAGATTCATACCTCAGGTTGAGGTTTTGGATGTGGGTTTGCTCGCTGAGCTTGAGGGTTCATTTCCAGACATTTCGTCACCCTACTAGGTAACATCTTCAGTGGGCCTCAGGCGAAGCATTGCTGAAAATTCCTGCTTTCTATTTATATGTTTGGGTTTCTTTGGGTTGGCGATGTCATTTCCTGTGGTGGAAGAGTGTCTCATCTTCCACCTAGGAACTCTCCAACCACACAGGATGAATGTAGATTTCTCCAGCTTCCTCATTTCCCCTCCCCCACCTTATCTCAGTCCCAAACCCCGGATTCAGCACCGCCCTCTTGACCTTCAATCTTCTTCCCGACCTCTCCACCTCCACCCCCTCTCCGGCCTATCACCCTCACCTCCTTCCACCTATCGTATTTCGAGCGCCCCGCCTCCAAATCCCCTCCCCCTTACCTTTTACCTCTGCCTGCCTGCCACACCAGCCTCATTCCTGAAGAAGGGATTATGCCCAAAACATCGATTCACCTGCTCCTCGGATGCTGCCTGGCCTGCTGTGTTTTTCCAGCATTACATTTTTCAACCTAAGACAAAGAGTCTTGTCCTACTCCTTTTAAAAAAATCTTCTTCTGTTTTATGTCAATCCTCTATTCATCTACTCACACTAGAGACCATTAAGTATTTTTCTATCTCTGCCATTGTAAGCGATGATTTGCAATCTCATTATACCAAATTCTTTCTTCAAACTATTCACCATCATACTTGATAATCTGCCATCTAGTTTTGCTAGGAATGATGCACATTATGTATTAATATTACCACTTCTACTACCCTAGCATATTTATTAAGGCTGGTGAGGAACAAATTAGAATGCATGAATTGTTGTTTAATGGTCAGTCAATATTCGATAACCATCCTAATTTTACAAGAAGGAACCAGCATGTCAATCTCTTCTATTTAACAACAGATTCAATGTGACATGAGAATTGGATCACCGGGGATTAAAAGACCTGAAAACAGATCACACTATGCTCCAATGTCATTGGAAAGGTGTCTTCAGAAACATGCAAAACAGATGGATAAATTTAGAAATTAAAAATAAAATGTTCACCCTAAAAGTATATTAGAGATGAGAACTGACTTGTATACAGAGGAACCTCGATTATCCGAACAACATGATCAAGCACTATTTTGTTTGAATAATTGATTATTCGGTCAATCGATTCAATGCCTTTCCTCTGGGGTTCGGAGTTTTCTATTAAGTCTGCTCCCCGTTCAGGACACTAGCAGCAGCACAGCGCACGTGAGACACCGTCCCCCGCCCACCCCCAAAACCACCTCCATCTACCCCCACCCCCATCTTCTTCGACTCCGCTCCCTCTCCAGTACAGCTGAACTGGACACCAAGACTGCTGCTGCTGCTACCTTTTGGGGGGAATGAGTTTCCAAATAGTGCACACGCACCCACACACAACGTTTTACTGCAATTGTTTGACGTGCCACCTTTGCCCTGTACAGGAAAATGTTGGACAGATTATCTGGGGAAGGGCTTTTAGGGTACATGCTTGTGTAGAACTCCAGGGAAAGTGTGGGGGGAGAGGGAAAGAGTGAGCAAGAGCGAGTGTGTGTGTGTGCGCGCGCGCGCGCGTGCGTGCGGTCAGGTCAGTCATTTAGAGACAGTGTCTGTGCTCCCATCAGTCCAGGACTGTTCTTGGCAGCACTTTTAATCACTGTGAACAAAAGACGCGACCAGTGTTGGACACACATCTTTAATGTAATGTTTCTGGCGGGACCTCAAGATCTCCTTTGGATAATCCAATTTTAGGATAATTGGTATTTGGATAATCGAGGTTCTTCTGTACTTCAAACAATAAAAGGAATAGATATAGTGATTAATCTAAAACAGAATGGCAACATCAAACTACAACTCAGCAATCAAAGGAATTTTTGCACTCCGAATTATCAAATGGAATAACTGATCATTCTTTAAGTTATTTCCTTTCTAGCATGGAAGATCTGCTGCCAAGAAACTACTGAACTCAAAGATTGCTTGCTGTTCCCTCGATGGAAGCTTTACCAACCTAAAAAGTGTCTTTGTGTTCAACAGTGTAAATGTATGTAAAACAATAATGAACAAAACCTTGGAAGATAGTAAAAGCTTACAACTGTCAGAGCTTACAACCTATAGAGGGATCACACCATCATTAGCTGCAGCAGATCAATTAATGACATTTGCCATCAATTGTACTTGCTTTTCTGTTTTTGGACTATGTAACTTTCTGCATAGCAAATTTTTGGAAGTGCAGTATTTAACATGAATACATTGTTAAAATGGTTCTTAGAAAACAATATTTGCTATTTCAATCTATGTTGATTTTAGTTCAGATTGATGGCGCAAATGTAGCAACTTCATATTTTCAATGCACGGTGATGGAAGACGCAATTTTAATCAAGCTGATGGGGGAGTGGTGCATCTCAGTCAGAAACTTTTAGATATTCGAATTTAAATAGACATTTGGCCGGTTAAGATTCATTAGTGTTTTGAGAGCAAATTATGACCTATTATATTCTTGTTCTAATCACTGAATGCTGTATCCTAAATTCAGACAAATTTCAAAGTCTAAAAGCTTTCTAACTGAAGCTAACTTAATTTAATTTGCAAGGTTTTACATTTTCAGGGTATAGTAAGAATGATCTGTTCGTCATCTGTACTGCCAGTGACCCCAGTAGGCAAAAATCATGGTTAATTTCCTACTACTTCCTCACAAACTACTTTCAGTTGTTGAACTGCATCTCATTTGATCCTGAGCATTTCAATTACCTTCCCATTAATAGTTTCCTCAGTAAAGCTTTTATTAGTCGAGTTCTTTCTTTTGCATACAAAAGTCACTCAAGATTTCTTTCTCATGCCTATCAATACAGAGCCAAAGAATTTGCTTTTGCTCCACATATGTTGCCAAACCACACAGTTTTTCTAGCACTTTATTATACTGCTTTTTTTCTTTTCTACCATATCAATCTCACTAAATTTATTTTCAACACACCAAGTCTCTTTAAAAAGATTTCTTATATCATTACTTTGTCTAAGATTCTCCCCCCTCATGCAGGATCTCCCTACTCCTACTTGTATATTATGAAACTTGTCAAAACTCTTTTTGTATTACTTGAAAACAGTTTTAATTCAGCAAAAAAAGACAGGTGAAATGAGATTTTATCCAAAATAATTACTGACACAATAACATAATGCAAAACTTTTATTTCCAAATAAAACTGAACAGAAAGCACCAAGTATAATACACTGGTTATGGTTTTGGTTCCAAAAGGATATTTTCTTAAATAGAACAATTTTATTTCTAACTGTGGATAATTCACCACTTTTGAGAGACAATGTTAAACTGAGTATGAATTTATTAATGATATTGGACACAAGGCGAAGTTAGGCAGTCTTTTTCAAATGAGTCCTTTACTTATAAGCATGAGAATGCACAGTGTTTTAGTATGTATCCTTTCCTCCATAATCTAGTATACTTGAAACAATGATTTTGTATATAGAGGAAGCTAGATAACAGAACAAATCTTCTGGCTTACACATCAAGAAAAAAAACCACACACCTGAATTTCTAAATAAATTTTCAATACTCGTGGATCCATGTACATCTATAATGGTAAATCATCTTTATGCACAGGACTAAGCACAACTGATTGATTTGTGCTCTAATGCTGGTTGAGAAAAATAGAGAAGTCACGTTTGAGAGAATCTGAAACCCTAATTCTAGTTCCATCTCCATTGATGCAGCTAGACCTGTTGAGTATTTCCAACATTCTTTCTGTCAGGATGCACGTCCAGTGATGGAGGCCAAGTGCTTTTCATTTTTTATATCAGGAAGGAAGTCAAAAATATGCCTTTATGATTTTAAAACCAGCTTGCATTTATTCATTTGATAGTATGGTACAATCTAAAATTGTAATAAGTGATATTTGTACACTGTATGCAGAGTATTAGGGATAATTTTTATTGGAATGAGACTAAGGCATTCAATTTGGCCGCATAAAAAAAATTCAATTGATTTTGTGACGTGTATTTAATTTGTGTAAAATCCACGACTGCAGTAAAAAGCAGCAATTGACTTTGTCATTGCAGTACTTGATATTTGCCACTGGATGCTGCTAGTAGGTTATTTACCTACTCCAGCACAAATTTTCCAGTGCCCATCAGACCTGCCTGGATTCTTGATTCTTGCCTGGTCTAAATTCCTTTCCCTCAAGAATGTAGACCTGAGGCATTGATCAATTAATTGAATAACTGCTATGATCAGCAATTCTTATTACAGTTTATATTCCCTTTACGCATTAAGGTCATAATTAGAATAGCACTAAAGGACTATTTCAAGTACTTTTGCACACCAGTGACAGAAACATAGAAAATTCGCAATGGAGGCGATTAGTCCATAGATGTCAATAGTGGAAAACTAACTCCAAAAAGTAATTTCTGTGAGAAAGAATGAGTAATTCAGTCATATCCAATTAAATACAAATATACGACACAAAAGGGTTATTTAATTCAAAACAAATTTAATCATAAGTGAATTTGACTTAAGCTGTTGAATTAACAGGATAATTACCACCCTTCATATCTAAAATTTATGACAAATGGAAACAATAACTGTTGTCCGCAAATCAGACTGTAGACACCCGTACAATAAATATTGCATTGCTAACAGCACTTAACAGTGGCTAGTTCATGCATGAAAAGAACATACAGTTCACTGCACAGGTGTAACATTTCATAAGATCAGAAAAGAATGTTCCCTTGCCATCAAGCGAGAGTTTCTTCAAAATTGGCAGAAATGGCATCAATGCCTTTTTATGACTGTCATACGTCATAAGACAAAGTGCATTACCAGCTTCAGAAAATGACCTAATATTACACAGAAATTAAATTGTGTAGAATAAATGATACAAAAACAGATAGTAGGGTGCTAATTTGAAGATTCAGGTTACATCACTACTCCAGGATTTAAAAAAGTTTAGTTTTAACCTGAACCTTCTAAATTAGATTACAGCATTGGAATCTATCTTACGTATTCACTGGGCTGACAAACAGTAATAAAAATACACTGCATGATAAGACAATACTCTTTATGATACGTCATCTCCTCCCCGTTAGAAAAGCTTTTTTAAATGTTAATGAAACAGTTATGACTTGGCAAATACATCCTCTAGTTTTCCATTGTGTATATTTCCATTATCCTCATTTGTTTCACTCAAACCAGTGTAGATTTCTAGAGATGGAAGGTTAAGAGTTGATGAGATTTCCTTTCATTTTTAATAGGCTGTCACACTAACCTGGCTGCAGGACCAAAATGCAGATCTGCAATTACAATATCTGTCTGATATTCAAAAAGATTTCCCAGGAACATGGTACGTGTAGCTATGGGCTATAATGAGTTTTGAAAGGACTTGTGTTACATTGACTCCGATTTAAATGAAAACAAGAGGGAACACACAAATGAAGGTTAAGGCTACATTTCACTCTCTGTAACAGAAAAATTAGAATAGCTAAAACAATAGCAAAATACTGCAGGTGTTGGAAATCTGAAATTAAATGCATAAAATGCTGATAACGCTCAGTAGGTTAGACAGCAAAGAGAAAAACAAAGTTAATGTGCGAGATTTATTTCTTTTCTCCAAAGATGCTGCCTGATCAGAGTATTTCCAGCATTGCGTTTACAGTATTTAAATCTGTTAAAACTATTTTAAAAATTAACTTTACACTAATCATCTGCTGCATAGATACCAAGAGAATAAAACTGAACTATTTTCAAACATAAAATGAAGTTCTGCCGCTGGAGCTTGAGAAAGCAAAACACATTTAAGACTACTTTCTCACAGACTAAGAATTTAAACTTTGTCCCTGATACTTATGACAGAGTCATAATGGTTTGGCACTTGTCCAGCTGATTTTAAACTGCACTACTCTATACTTATTACACTTAAAATATTTTCGTTTCAAATAAAAGCTACTAATTTCACTAAGATTCAAACAAAATCATGTGATCAATTCTTTTTTTGAAGGTGATAACTTCTAGTGGTAACATTTCACTAGAAGTTCACTAAGTATCCGCACCTTGACACTGAATACTTGCAGCTGTCTGACCACAGAGGACATTTCAACTGGTAGTAATCCTCACCTGTCACCTAGATGTACACACTTTGAGTAGAGACAACTGAGTAGGGATCAGAAGCAAAAGCGTTAGCTGGTTTTCAGATAATTAAGCTGGGGCTCTGCAGCTAATTAAGCATCTTACCTACTGTTCCAGCTGAGATCAACTAACTCAGCAACAGGTGACAATTCAATCTGGAACATTTCTGTTCTGCATGGCAAGAGGATACTGAACCACAGGAGCAACTAGATTTAATGAAATATTTTATAAATTCAATCTATATTTGCTTTACCTGCAAATATCAGAAATACAACTAACTTACAGTTCCTCTGCAGTGATATAGTTCACCCAGTTTTTACAAGTCTCTATGTTTTTAACATTTGCAATAAGCAAGACTAAGAGCAAAGTATTCTTTAAAAAGAACCAAACACAAATCTTGTACCATGGGACACATATTTCATTTGATTCTATGATTTACTGCTGTGTTTGGTAGTTCAAGCTACTGATTTCTAACCAACAGGTTCCAAGCTTGAATCCCATTGCTGCTCAACATTTATAATTTGCCCGTTGTCACAGATGGACAAGTTCTATTGGTAATTATTCATAAAGCTTGATGAAGCACAAGGGGGGCATGTTTCCACCTGGCAAGGGCCAGTCCACTATCCAACAAAACATTTTTTGTTAGTTGAACAGGACATATCATTGCCTCATTCAATTATTTTAGCTCAAATGGGTTTCATTAATTTAAGTGTCACCTAGAAAGGAGGGAACAATGCAATAAAAACAAGAATCCTGTGAAATCCATAGCTTTAAAAATTATCAGGCACTGCGGCCTTTTAATCTCTTAAAAATAATACTTATGATTTGAAATACTTCCAAAATCCAGCCTGTAATTTTGTTTGGAAAGCAATGCTATCTCATAACAATTTGGCAGATACAATTAAACTTATTGAAACACTGACTAGTAAAACCTTAAAATCTACAATGATGATTTTAAAAATGTTATTGTATTATGACAATGGTCAGTCATACATCTCCTGGAACATTCTTTGCCCCATGGCAATATATACCTCTTTCTCTTCAGCAGTCATCTGTGTCACTAGCTCAACGCACTGGCTGACCTGACTATATGAATATGGCTGACCTGCTACCATCACAATTGGCTCATCCTCCACTTCTTCAAATTCTTCATCCTCTTCTGCTGCTGCCGCTGGGAATGACACTGTAGGTGCCTGTGGTCGAGGTGATTCATCCTCTGATTCACTAGTATCACTCTCTGAATCACTGGCATTTGAAGTTGGGATTGCAGCAGTTGCAGCCACAGTTGCAGACGTACTCTTCTTTTCATGGATGAGCAAGGTTTGCATGACTTCTTCGTTTGCTTCCAATGGATTCCCTTTTCCCTCACGGTCATGGTATGACTCAACATCGTTATTACCTACAATACACATAGCAGTGAAAAAGTGTTTATAAAAATGGCTTTCCAAAAAGGTAATTCCACACAGTTCATTTACACCTTTAGCAACAGTCCAAATATGAATAGCATGACTACAGCTGCTTATAAACTTTAAAGATAACGACAGGGCAAATATGTAGCATTAATGAGCTGGCAGTCTTTTCTTTCTCATTTAGATAGTTCTGGCTTAATCTCTCCCAGGGTGGTCCAAAGTGCTGCTCTATTAAAGTCAATGAGCTGCTCCAAAATGTTCACGTCCTCACCAACACACTGCTTTACCAGAGCAGTGAGATGACAGAGAGAAAAGAACAGCTACACCAGTGTCGATGATAAAAATAAAGTTGACAAAAATCAATAGAAGGTAATAAATAGAAAATAAATTACTTATTTTTAAAAGGAGAATTTCAATCTTCCTCTCAAACATATTTTCTAATCAATCTTTTCAGACATGTTATGATGCACTGCTGGAGCAGATGGGACTTGGGCCCAGAGTAGGGCCACAATCGTTGTGCCACAAGACCACTCTTCCCCTGCCTAGTTTAGCTATTTTCTAATCAGGCTGAAGAGATGCTATTACCCGCCTATGCAGCAGGTGACTCAGCTGCTATATTCAAGAGTATTCTACATATGGCTATAATTTTAAACAATTTTGGGCAAACTGATCATGTTCAGCATAATTTATTAGCAAATGCAAATCTTAGGAGCTAAACAATAGCCTCAACATTTGCGGAGTGCAAAATGATGAGTCTACCACTTAGAAATGGGAACACAGCTTAGTAATGTGCAGCATTGTTTGTATCTCCACAAGGTCAGAAATCTCACAACACCAGGTTATAGTCCAACAGGCTTATTTGAAATCACAAGCTTTCGGAGCACTGTTCCTTTGTCAGGTAGTGAAGAAAAGCACACAGACACAGAATTTATAGGCAGAGAGATCAGTGTCAACAGCTGAATAGCAAGTGAAGGGATGACCGTAATCCGATTAATTAAGGCAGCGAGATAATTACTAAAAATTAAAAATAAGGCGGTGCTGGAGACAAACCAAATGGCTGGAATAACATGATAGGCATAAGAGTTGTATACCGATGGTCTAGCCAAAATAATAAGTAATCCAAACAAACTGTATAAACTGAATAAGGCAGGGAGATAAGTTATCAAGGTGATGGTGTCAAAACAGGACAGTAAGGAAGATTTTACAGATACAGAACAGTATGGTGGGGTTACATGTAGCCAGACATGAACCCAAGATTACAACTGAGTGGGCTCATAGGTATGGATCTTAGCTATCGGTTTCTGCTTGGCAATTCTACGTTGTTGTGTATCTCAAAGGCTGCCTCAGAGGAGACTGACCCAAAGAACAGAGGCTGCATAGCCTTGAATGCTGAAGTGCTCCCTAACTGGAAGAGAACATCCCTGTCTGGTGATTGTTGTGCGGTGTCCATTCATCTGTTGTCACAGCATCTGCATGGCCTTAGGGTATCCTTGCCTGCAGCGCATGACGTAGACAACACTGGCTGAGTCACTTGAGTATCTGCTGTGTATGTGGTGGGTGGTGTTCCCACATGTTATGGCAGTATCCGTATTGATGATCTGACGTCTTGCGGAGATTGCCGTGGCAGGGTTGCTTGGTGTTGTGGTCAATGTTGTCCTGAAGGCTGGGTAGTTTGCTATGAACAATAGTCTGTTTAAGTTTAGCGGCTGTTTGAGGATGAGAAGTGGAGATGCATGGATGCTCTTGGAGAGATATTCATAGTCGTCAATAATATATTGAAAGCAGCGAAGAAAATGGCATAGTTTATCTGCTGTGAGGGAATACTGGACGGTCATGTCCTGTGTCTGTCTTCTGAGGAGGTAGTGCAGTTTTTCGCTATGGCATGTCGGAACAGTCAACTGATGAGTTGAGCATCATATCTTGATCTTATGACAGTGCCTTTCAGCATCTTTAGGTGTCCATCGCGTTCCTCCTTGTCTGAGCAGATTCTGTGTACCTCCAGGACTTGACAGGAGGGGATGGCTTCTTTAACATGTTTAGGATGGAAGCTGGAGAAGTGCAACATCGTGAGGTTATCTGTTGGCTTACGGGCATCCTGGGACCCTGTGTGAGAACCTCTCTGGCTGTGTTGAGGGCATCTTGAAACCCACAGTACAAGGAAACTGCAGCTTCTATCATGACCCTACAGACTTCTTAGAGAAACTCAGTACCAATAGACCAGTTGAACCAGGCACATTCCTCATCCCAATGAACGTTTCTCCACTCTACACCAGCAAACGTCATGATGATGGCATTGTTGCAAGAGCCTCAGTACTCAACACCAACAACTGCCAATTTCCAGGCACCATCCTACAACTCATCTGCTTGATCCTCGACCACAACGTCTTCACCTTCAACAACCAGCTCTTCATCCAGACACAGAACAACCATGGGGTTCAAATGTGGCTTTCAGGCATAGGTGGGAATGCAGATTTGAATTTACTATCAGATTACTGAATGGCAGAGCAGGACCGAGTGGCTGAATGGCCAGTAAGTGCTCTTAACTCGTTTGCTGCTAAATATGTGCAAATATATACCAGAAGATGAAATTCCAAAAGAAAATGAAAGCACTCTGAATTACTGCTTTGAGCAATCCCAGTCACCCTGAATCACCGGTCTCAACATTGAGCAACTCATTGCTTTTATGGTAATTTAATGTTGAGGGCCTATCAACCCCAGACAAAACTTCACTGGATGCCTTGCCACCCAACATCACCACCATTGGTTTACAAGACACCCATATTGAAACTGAAGAAGCTGTTTACTATCATAGGTGGCACAGCAGCTCAGTGGTTAGAACTGCTGCCTCACATCACCAGGGTCCCGGGTTCGATTCCTGCCTTGGGTGACTGTCTGTGTTGAGTTTGCACATTCTCCCTGTGTCTGCATGGGTTTCCTCCCACAATCCAAAGATGTGCAGGTTAGGCGAATTGGCTATCTAAATTGTCCATAGTCTTAGGTGCATTAGTCAGGAGTAAATGTAGGGGAATGGGTCTGGGTAGGTTACTCTTTGGAGGGTTGGTGTGGACTTGTTGGGCTGAAGGGCCTGTTTCCACACTGTAGGGAATCTAATCTAATCTAAACATCAAAGGCTTTAGCCTGCTGTACTACTCCCCTTATGATAAACGCAGCCACACCAACTAGACTTAATCCAACATTGCTGATGCTGCCACCTTATCAACACGGCTTTGAAAGTTAAAATTTGATGATTCAAGCTAATACTGATCAAGCTAATACTAATGCAATTAGTTCATTTTTTAAAAGTCTTTCAGTGTCAGCTATGATTCGGTTGATAGCATTCTCACCTCAGAGTCAAAAGGTTGAGAGTTTAAAGTCCCACTTCAAAAGACTTCAACATCAAAATCTAAGTGGACACTTTAGTACAGTACTACAGGAGTGTTGTGCTAATGGAAGTATGTATTACAAATGAAATTTTAACCTCTCAGATGTATATAAAAGATCCCATTAATATTTTAAAGAGGAGAGTTTCCATCAGTATCCTGCCTAATATTTATCAATATTTATTCCTCTGTTGATAAAACTAAAACAATTAGTAATCAATTAAAACAATGTCCATTTGCATATTGCAGTTTGTGGGAGCTTGGTATGCACAAATTAGTTTTCATGCCTCCTATAGATTATAGTGACTGCATTTCATAGGTTATAAAATGCTTTCAGACATTGAGAGGTTATGCTGCCCCTTACGTATTATTTCAATGTTCTTAAGTTTGGAGGACTGGGGATACCTTGATTTGTTTTTATTTTAAAATGAGGTCAACACAGCACATTGGAATTCTTTTGATCAAGACATTTTTCTTCTGATAGCCACTTTTTTTTCAAATAGAAATCACACACTCAGACTCTTACTACTGGGTCCCACTTTCTGCTTTGATGATTTAATGGTGTAGTTGGTGAAAAGCCAATAGTGAAAGAAAGCTTCTTAGTTCAGCTCTCCTGTTTCTAGACCCCTTCATTGTGGGTCTAGCGTGATAATTGGTAGCCTGGTTCTGCTGCTCTTGCATTAGAAGCCTCTGAAAGTGTTCACCCCTATTTCCTGAATAAAGTTTGCAAAGGTCCATTTTGAAAACTGCATGTTTTAGAGACATTGGTCTTTGTGTACCATAAGATCAGACTGACAGCCATCTAAACATCTCAAACTGTATACTTCTTGTATCCAAGGACTAAGATTTATTGGACAAAAGTGTTCTGTATAAGTGAAGTGGCTTACATTTTCCCATTAGAAATTAAGTGTGATAAAACCAATTTTGCATTTGAGTGAAATAAGTCTTGTTTTACGATAAATTAGTTTTTTAAACGGTTGATGGACTTTTTCATTCTAAGTTTAAAGAAAGCAGATGATTAGCCATAACAGGAATTGAGCAAAACAATTAAACATGCATTGAGGCTTTCAGAGTAGTGGGATTAGAGTGAGACATAGAGCAGTCCATCAATCTCTGTGATAACTGTTATAATGTAGGAAATGCAGCAGTTAATTCCACAAAGTATTTTCCTTGTGTTGAAAATTTTGCCACATAGAGTCACGGAGATGTACAGCAAGGAAACAGACCCTTTGGTCTAACTCGTCCATATCGACCAGGTATCCTACATTAATCTTGTCCCATTTGCCAGCAAGTGCCCATATCCCTCTAAACCTGTCCTATTCATATACATATCCAGATGCCTTTTAACAATTGCAATTGTACCAGCTTTCACCATTTCCACTGGCAGCTCATTTCATATATGCACCATCCTTAGCGTAGATAGTTGCCTTTAGGTCCCTTTTAAATTTTTCTCCCTCATCCTAAACCTATGTCTTCCCCCCACCTCATGGAAAAGACTTTGTCCCTCATGATTTTATAAACCTGTAAGGTTACCCCTCAGCCTCTGACATGCCAGGGATTTCAAAAGCAACACTCTGACGGTGTAGCGCTCTCTCAGTACTGCACTAGAGCATGAGCCTTGAACTCTCAACCTCTGATAAAGAGACAGGAGTGCCAACACTGAGCCATGTTTGACTTCACTACATAAAATAGTACAATTTATGGAGCGCCATTTTCCAGGCCATTATGTTTTATCCAATGGATAAAAGCAAATTACTGCAGATGCTGGAATCTGAAACCAAAAAATAGAAAATGCTGGAAAATCTCAGTAAGTCTGGCAGCATCTGTAGGGAGAAAAAAAAGAGCTGTCAGGAGAGAAAAGAAACTTCAGCTCTTTTCTCTCCTTACAGATGCTGCCAGACTTGCTGAGATTTTCCAGCATTTTCTCTTTTATGTTTTATCCAATGAATGACTATAATTATAAACAAAGCTGCTGGTTTCCTATTTATCATTAACTTTTGTAACACAATACTGAAGACTCTTAGCTTTGAATAACTTACACACTTTTTGAAAATTAATACAGAAGTTTAAAAAATTGGCTAACAAAGCATAATCTTTACACTGAATAGCTAAAACAAGCTAAAAATTCCATGCTTCAGTACAGTCAGTACTCACCGATAAATTTGCAAACAAATCAGAAGAAAAGACAAAGTCAAACAGATATCTCACCTTCCACTTCTTCTAAATCTTTAAAGCTTCCTCGGACAGTGCTCTCCCTCATCCAGATTGGTCTCTCTTTAGCTGGCTTGCCATCAGATACAATTTTATGCTGAGCATCATGTTCTTCCATATTAATGATGACATTTTGAGTGTAGAGATCCTCATACGTAGGTCCTTTGTTTGCCCACGATTCTTTTTGAAGGTGTGTAGCTCCACTGCCAGCACCAAGTGCTCGTTGGCTGAAACGAAAGTCAGTAAATATTACCAATTATAAATATACAACAAACAGTCCAAGGAAATGTATCAACAAAGAATGAAAAACAAATGGAAAAACATGTTATGCTGCTGCACCTGTGTCCACATTTATTAGTGTCATGTTGCAAGAAATTGAGCCTAGAAAAAAAGACTCCATATATAGAATTTTTAAACAGTTCTTGCTGAAAAATGCATGCCTTTAACAATCAGGCTATTTTCTGACTTCTGCTCATTTTCACTTTATATGTTCAATCATGAACTGATTAAAAAAAAATTAAATTGCATTTATTTTTACCTGGATTTGAATTAAAATGCTGTTCTGACTGTCTTAACAGTGACTAAGGTAAGGGAAATGCATGTGCTTCAGTTGCACATGATTCATTAGAA
This sequence comes from Hemiscyllium ocellatum, assembly GCF_020745735.1. NCBI lineage: Eukaryota > Metazoa > Chordata > Chondrichthyes > Orectolobiformes > Hemiscylliidae > Hemiscyllium > Hemiscyllium ocellatum. Next base: position 62,295,658 of record NC_083412.1, on the reverse strand, counting down.
TTAATATTGATAATACATACAGGTTTTTAACTAAATTACCAAAAATCAGATAAAACCTGAATATTTTTCCTCTTTTGGTTAAAAATTCTTGTGGATTCTTACACTTTCCTGATCAAATTGGAAGAAAGGTTCCCATAACATTTTAATGAAAGTTTAGAAGAATAATTCATATTACATGTTCAAATCTTAAGAGTGAAGAGTGAACTGTGGCTTCTTGATTCAGGGTTAAGTATGCTATTCATTAAGCCAAGCCAACAAGTAAATAGCACAAAGAAGAACAATGGACATTTAAGGAAAGGGGGAAATATCAATAAATAGATTGATAAACAGAAGTGCTAAAAACTTACACAGTGGAATACAAGAGGCAAAGTTAAGGTGAAGGGCATATACAGAATTAGATATGATAATAGGTAACATGAAATTGTGAAATGCAAAAGACCTGCTAAAAATTCAGAAACATAAGATACTGAAGACATATTGAAATACAAAATTATTTACCTGGAACATATCTGCCTTAGGTTTATAAAACATTCAAATTTTTGCAATGAGCAGATCAACAAGATAAAAGATTTTACAGAACTTCCATAAATCTTTGGTTGGATAATTTTAAGATGATAATCTCTAACAGAGGGATGAAAATGCTGGGTAGATTGAAGAAAGCAAATTAGGTTGCTCTCTAAACCTTAACTTGAAAATCTATAAAGGCAACTAATGCAGTGATTGACAAAATCAAATCAACAGAAAAATGATTTTTAAGAAAATGAAGGAAAGTGGTAAGTAGATGTTCTTCAAGTTGAAACAGAACAAATAAAATATGATGATTTACAAAAGCAACATCAAGCAAAGTAGAACTCCTAAATACTTCATATTGAACTATTAAAAAAAATCCCAATTTTCAATTCAATTCTTTTATGGGAATGTCTGTCTCACTGGCAAGTCCAAAATTTCCCTTAATTTTCCATGAAAAGGTCGTAGTAAGCCACCTTCTTGAAGTGCTGCATGTGGTAGACTCTCAGCGCTGTCAGGAAGGGAGTATATAGCATTACTATAATAGTTTTAAGTTTCTACAGATGTCTCACATCTACATTCTACTCTGACAGACTTGTCTGCACTACCTATGAACTGAAGCAAAATTGTGTGCAAAGCATAAAGTTCATACTAGATTTGATGGGCCAAATGGTCTTTTTTTCCATTTTTTGATAGCTGGCAGACAAGAACTCAAAGACACATTATTTACATAATAGGTGTCATGGAATGATTAGATAAAACTTATCAGCCTATATAATGCCTCGTGGGCGGCACGGTGGCACAGTGGTTAGCACTGCTGCCTCACAGCGCCTGTAGACCCGGGTTCAATTCCCGACTCAGGCGACTGACTGTGTGGAGTTTGCACGTTCTCCCCGTGTCTGCGTGGGTTTCCTCCGGGTGCTCCGGTTTCCTCCCACAGTCCAAAGATGTGCGGGTCAGGTGAATTGGCCAAGCTAAATTGCCCGTAGTGTTAGGTAGGGGGTAAATGTAGGGGTATGGGTGGGTTGCGCTTCGGCGGGTCGGTGTGGACTTGTTGGGCCGAAGGGCCTGTTTCCACACTGTAAGTCTAATCTAATCTAATAATCAAAGAAAGAAATAACTGCATTTGTATAGCACTTTTCATGACCACTGGAGAAGAAACAAACGACAGGCAAAAGTAGATATTGGGCTACTTCAAACTGATACTGGAAGCCTAGTGATGGGAGATAAGGAAATAGCAGGAGAACTTAACAAGTGCTTTGTGTCAGTCTTCACAGTGAAAGACATGAGTAATACCCCAACTAAAGGGAGTCAGGGGGCTGAGTTGAGTATGATTGCCATTACAAAAGAGAAAGTGCTAGAAAAGCTAAAAGGTCTTAAAATTGATAAATCTCCTGGCCCAGATGGGATACATCCTAGAGTTCTGAGAGAGCTGGCTGAGGAAATAGCGGAAGCATTGGTTGAGACCTTTCAAAAGTCACTGGAGTCAGGGAAAGTCCCAGATGATTGGAAAATCGCTGTTGTAACCCCCTTGTTCAAGGAAGGTTCAAGACAAAAGATGGAAAATTATAGCCAATTAGCCTAACTTCAGTTGTTGGTAAAATTCTAGAATCCATCATTAAGGATGAGGTTTCTAAATTCTAGGAAGAGCAGAGTCTGATTAGAACAAGTCAATATGGATTTAGTAAGGGGAGGTCGTATCTGACAAACCTGTTGGAATTCTTTGAAGAGGTGACAAGTAGGTTAGACCAGGGAAACCCAGTGCATGTAGTCTATCTAGACTTCCTAAAGGCCTTTGATAAGGTGCCACACGGGAGGCTGCTGAGCAAGGTGAGGGCCCATGGTGTTCGAGGTGAGCTACTAGTATGGATTGAGGATTGACTGTCTGACAGAAGGCACAGAGTTGGGATAAAAGGTTCTTTTTCGGAATGGCAGCCGGTACAAGCGGTGTCCCGCAGGGTTCACTGTTGGGGCCGCAGCTGTTCACATTATATATTAATGATCTGGATGAAGGAACTCGGGGCATTCCAGCGAAGTTTGCTAATGATACAAAGTTAGGTGGACAGGCAGGTAATACTGAGGAAGTGGGGAGGCTGCAGAAGGATCTAGACAGTTTGGGAGAGTGGTCCAGGAAATGGCTGATGGAATTCAACATGAGCAAATGCGAGGTCTTGCACTTTGGAAAAAAGAATAAGAGCAGACTACTTTCTAAATGGTGAGAAAATTAGTAAAGCCAAAGTACAAAGGGATCTGGGAGTGCTAGTTGAGGATTCTCTAAAGGTAAACATGCAGGTTGAGTCCGTGATTAAGAAAGCGAATGCAATGTTGTCATTTATCTCAAGAGGGTTGGAATATAAAAGCACCGTTGTGCTACTGAGACTTTATAAAGCTCTGGTTAGGCCCCATTTGGAGTACTGTGCCCAGTTTTGGTCTCCACACCTCAGGAAGGACATACCGGCACTGGAACGTGTCTAGCGGAGATTCACACGGATGATCCCTGGAATGGTTGGTCTAACATACGAGGCTGAGGATCCTGGGATTGTATTCATTGGAGTTTAGAAGATTAAGGGGAGATTTAATAGAAACTTACAAGATAATACATGGCTTGGAAAGGGTGGATGCTAGGAAATTGTTTCCGTTAGGCGAGGAGACTAGCACCCGTGGACACATCCTTAGAATTAGAGGGGGTCAATTCAGAACAGAAATGCGGAGACATTTCTCAGCCAGAGAGTGGTTGGCCTGTAGAATTCATTGCTGCAGAGTGCAGTGGAGGCTAGGACGCTAAATGTCTTCAAGGCAGAGATTGATAGATTCTTGATGTCACAAGGAATTAAGGGCTACGGGGAGAATGCTGGTAAGTGGAGTTGAAATACCCATCAGCCATGATTGAATGGCGGAGTGGACTCGATGGGCCGAATGGCCTTACTTCCACTCCTATGTCTTATGGTCTCATGGTCTTATGGAGGTCTCAAATAATTTACAGTCAATGAAATATTTTAAACAGCGATCACTTTTGTAAGCAGTTCTTCAGTCCTTTGCACACAGCAAATCCATACAAACAGATATGTATTAATAAACAGCTAATATGCTTTCGAATATGGGTCAGAACACCAGGGACAACTCCCATGCTCTTATTCGAAATACTGCCATGGGATCATTTACACCAGAACAGACTGATGAGGCCTCAGATTAACACTTTACCTGAAAGATGGCACCTCTAGTAATGCAGCACTATCTCAGAACTGCACTGGAAGTTTAGCACTGGTGTGTGTTAAACCCTGGAATGGAATTTGAACCCAGAACTAACCAAATTAAAGTGACTAAACACAAGATTCTATTTAAAAATCTTGCCACCTAGCACTTTGAACATACGGAAACATTCAAATAAAAATTAATATATAATTTAAAAAGAAATACTAAACCAGGATGATGATGATAGCTACTAAAGTCAGTCTTATACACGCACTTTCAGCTGAATTACTTCCCTCATTTTTAACCTAATGATATTCATATACTGCGCTATGAATATAATAGATTTATAGTACAGAGAGTCTGATTATGTGGGGAGATGAGTCAAAAGTACAGTCTTCATAAGTAAAAGCTGCTTAAAGTTCAACCTTTACAAGATTTATAAATCACTTTTATTTTGATAAAATAAAACTATAAAGAAAATTTAAATCCCAAGCTAACCTTGCCCGAAGCGATGGAATTTCTGTTGGTTCTGGCTCCAGGATTTCATAGGCCAAATTAACATCTTCAGTTTCTCGCAGTAGAGCATAGATTGGTTCAATCTGTTCATTAAATCTTGCCAACAGTGTTCTGGCATCCTTCTTTGGTAATGCAGATTCATCCTCTTCCACCTCAGTGTGACAGAAGGTGCATCGGAATGTTCCTACAAGGACAGAAAATAATTTGCTATTAACATTCACCACATTATGAATGCCATGATGTCAGTGAATTATTAAAAATGTAACTCTAAAAATTTCAGTACAACCTGTTTATCTGCTTCTGATAGTTATGCTGAAATTCATCAATGGGAAACAGTGGATCCAGTGACATTGTTCACAGATCAAGAGAACATGATTTTACAAATAAATCAGGAGAGTCAAGACACATAAAATGATATCAAGTCAGCAGTCTTGAAGGCATCAAGAGTTGAGGTGTGCTCCATGAGTGGTTCTTCTTTTGAAAGCCATAAAAATATAGATGGCTAATTACTCAAAAACTAAACCCTGCAGTTTCCTCTTTTTCATACTGCTTTCCTTATTTTTACTTAATGTTTGACTTCTTTATATCTGCACCTAAGGTTTTAGTTGATTTTATTCCATAATAATTCCATTATTTCCAAAAAGATAATCTGCAAGCTCAGGAAGAAACAAGCAATACAGAAGTATTTGATGTGTATGCCACATTCAATAGTTTCTCAATACTGGAGACTGCTGCAAAGGAATGACGACATGTTGAAGCATTGCAGTTGAAACCATGCAACCAAAGGTCAAAGAATTCAACAGAAAATAATTACAAAGATTAGAAATGTAGCTGTCATAGTCAGGCTGACTCCAGCATGTGTGTTGCTTTCCTGGTGCCAGAATAAAGGATATCATGAAGAGAATATAGAATATGCTGCAGGAGGAAAGGAGTGAACTAGAAGTTGTAGAACATGTCGGTACAGAGGACAGCAATTGAGGATCGACAGTCAAACTTTCAGAATCTACACTGGAACTTAAAAATTAGGACCCCTATGTTAGTAATCACTAACTTACTGCCAGTGACATGCACTAGCAAGAGTAGGAACAGGAAGATGGAGAGGATCAATACATGGCTACAGCATAGTGCAAGAGATGGGGCTCCAATTCTTAGGACTTTAAGAGAGGAGACTTTGCTTAGAATGTTATTAGAGAACATTTGTGACATAATCTGGAATGAGAGAAGAATTATGCTGACAACAATACAGAATTGTCAGTGGGTTCACATTGTCACACTTGCGTAAATTGGGCGCTCAATAAAGATGCTTAAAGCAAGAAATTGGATTCTGGGTATTCTAAGATGGAGGAAAGGAAAAAATTGTGCCTGTAAGAGCTTCTCCTTTTTGAGGTCTTTTCAGAGTTGGAGACGATTTCCTCGAATTCTAAGAGCAGCAATTACTATTTTATATGTTGTTGCATTGTTTTGGAACTTTGAGGAAAAAAGGTCAAAACAATGGCACTTTTATGGAATGAGCTGCCAGAGGAAGTGGTGGAGGCTGGTGCAATTACAGCATTTAAAAGGCATCTGGATGAATATATGAATAGGAATGTTTCATAGGGATATTGGCCAGGTGCTAGCAAATGGGATTAGATAAGGTTAGGAAGGTCGGTATGCATGAACAAGTTGGACCAAAAGGTCTGTTTCCTACTGTGAACCTCTATGACTCTAACAGACATATTAGTACTAGATATCCTGTTCTCTGCAGTGAGAAAGATGATGCACTGTATATACATTTCATCTGTTTCAAGTCAACAAAATAGGTGATATATATTCTCATTCATCTCTCAAGGAAATATCTTAACCAGAGTCAACCTGCCTTCTTTACTTTTTTAAATTTAGCAATTAACCGTCAGGTGTCATTAACTGGTGCATTTTCTATGGCAACACCTCAACCTGTCCTGACAAGTGCAAGACGAAAGCTTCAACAGAACATGTCTTTTTTCAGCAATGCTCAAACTCCATACTAGTAAGTGACTATTTGTATACTCTTGAATTTTTAAAACACACGTCGTTTTAATTGTTGTATCTGTTACTATAGGATATACTCATGTAAAGTCTTCTAGCAGCTGGTACTGTTGAGCTTTGTCACACAACAGTTCATTTCAAGCCTATTAGAGTTACCAGCCACTGATTGAAACATCAGTGGAGGGAGGTATGGGGTGTGGAGGTGACGATCAAAGTTTCAAAGATTTCAAAACCTTGGTTACTGCTCAAGGTGTACCTAAAATTTAGGACGTGGCTCTACAGTCAGATGTTGCTACTCACAATCTTGAAGGTACAAAACATTCCTCTCCCCACCTCTTACTGGAATGTGACACTAGTTCAAGTTAAAAAAAATCTATGTTTAAACTTGATAAATAAACATAAATCACAATACACTTCAGTTTAGAATTATAAAGCAATGCAAAATAGCCTCAAAAGGAAACAAAGGCATGGTCAAAAGCTTAGTCAAACAGGTAAGTTCTTGAGAGCTCTTGTGGTATGATTGTTGTATTCCTACCTCTGGGCCAGGACACTTGGGTTCAAGTACAACTATTACAGATCTGCATGTGCCTGAACAGTCTATTTTAAATACCTAGATGTATGGAATATGGAGGCCACAAGTTCAATCTTCACCTAAGAAATATCTAAAAGGAAGGAAGCAAAATGGAGAGGTTTAAGAGATGCGATTCCAGACCTTAAGACCTATGGAGCAAAAGACCTAGCTGCTAATATTGGAGAAAGCAAGATATTCCATAGCAAGAATGAAAAGAGTGCAGATATCTCAGAGAAATGTAGAGTTGGACATTTACTGAACTAGGGAGGGGCAACATTGTGGATAGATTTATAAAGAGAGATCAGAATTTTAAAATTAAGCCATTGCTAGACAGGCAACGTAAACACAGTTAGTCTCCTCTATGTTTGTGGGTTTACTGAATCCTAAACAGCAGTCTCAAGAAGCACTGCAAGAGGACACAGAAAAATAGGAAACTTTGTTCATCTTATTTTCCCATATTCTAGAATAATATTGTGGTCTATTGATGAAACATTTACATTCTTCTTGTCACATGAATCAGAGCAGATACAGTTATTAAGAAATACTGCATCTACTGAAATATATCCAAATTGTGTAATTATAATATTAATTGGCTGTTGACAGTGAACAGAACTTTTTGTTGACATCATTGAAGTAAACAATTTCAGCACTACCAAATTTATTAGCAAATTTCTGGAGAACTTAAATATGGAAAACAGAACAATACAAAACAGCAGCTTTTTGCACATTGACATGAAGTGCAGTGAAACTACAAAGCAGGATGGAAATAATACATTCATGGTGAAAGCTGAAAATGGCTTTCAGTTAAGAGGAAAAATAGAATATTTTTCTCAATCAGCCTTTTAAAGCTCTTAGAATGTATAACATTATACTTAAGACCAGCAGATAACAGGTCACATTAGTCTGTCAGGATGTGAGTTATACACTTTGCCATCTGTCTTTCATTTATTTTAGGACAGAGCCAGAATTTGTCAAATGAAGACACTGCACGTACTAGAGCTCCCCTTGATGCTGCTCTCCGCAGGAATGAAAGCATCAGTCCTTCTCATGTGCATAACAAAGTGAGAGGGACGGAAAACAGATGGTACAAACCCCAAGACATGCAACCCAGACTGCCGAGAATCCTGCTTCTTTCCCATCTGGAGAGTCTCAGCATAAAGAATAAACTGCAGTAAGCTACAACTCTAACAGTATCTCTAAAATAATAAGAATCTGAAATATCTATCAGCTTGCATTAAACATGCTTATACACATGCACAATGAGATATGCATATACATTCCATTTAGATAGTGGAATCAGACAACAAACTCATATAGCAATTTTAATTTAAGTGCAAACGAAACTTGAATTTCACAAGATCCAGTAACAGTACTTTCAAGTATTGCTGAAAAAAATGTTTCGTCAAAGCTTTTCATCATTTTCATCATGCATTCACTAGGACAATTTGAAAGAATACCAGCAGATAGGGGCGTTTGATGATTTTAGCAACAGAGGGCCAGTACTTCAGTGCTCAACATTAATGAGTCTTAAAGCTTTTGTCTGCAGACAACATAGGGCAGAAAATCCTCTGGACCACCTACAAGTCCTACTACATTCACTTCTGTTTGTCACCACAAAATTGTCTCGCTGCAATTAGTGAGAAGAATATTCTTCCTAAGAGAAACAATGCGGTGGTTTCTAGTTCCAAGCTAAAGAGTTTTGGTCTCATTTTGGATTCCATGTTCAGCCAGTTTTCTTTGTTTCCAGCCCCATCAGTATGGAAAATCTGATCAACTGTTCCATGTATCTTGCTTATTAAAACAATATTATTGCTACTCAAACTTATGACAGGTCATGCTGTGCATGTGAGTGTCAGTCTGGCTGTTTGATATTAGGAAAGTGGTGAGGTGAGAGTTTTCTCCTCTCTAGTATGGTCTTGTTGCTGCACATCAGTGACATTCATTTTGGACAAACCAGCAGTAGCCTATTTCAGTCTCTCAAATACAAAACAAACTTCTTATAGTATAATAACAAAATTTTCAGAGAACATTGAAATGTTCAACATTAATGGAGATAGAATCCCTTAAAAATGCTAATTGGTATCCTTAAAATGAAATTTCTAGCAAACCCAACTTCTGGAAAAATGGAAAGAGTATACCTCAAAACCTTGGATACTTCAAGGCAGCTTTGTTTATGACAAGAAAAAGGATCTCAGCTGCTTCCATTAAACAAATTCAATCGAAAACACTCAGCTTGGGGACTCTTGTGATACAGTGGTAACAGAAGGTCTGGGTTCAAGGTTTACCTGTTCCAAAGGGGTGTAATAACATCTCTGAACAGGCTGATTAGAAAATAGTTTTTAAGACACTCACCTTCATAACAACTTTGGAAAAGCTGATTGGAAAACACCCAGGAGGTTAGAGATTATAAAACTCTCATCGTGGGCTCTTGTGGCACAAAGGTAGAGTCATTACTGCTGAGCCAAGACATCTAAGTTTAAGTCCCACCAACTTCAGAGGTGGATGACATGACTGGATAGTTTAATTTTTTTAAAAGAATCGAGAAGTACCACTCTGAACCTGTGTAGAGCTACAATTATGCAGAAAACGTTTGTAAATAGAATGTTGTTAGGCTTTATCAGGCTTTGCATGTAAATTGATCATTTGGAAACACCAGTGATTTGCGCTTTTTGAAAATAGATAAAAAGTACTACAGGTGATTTAGTGGTGGGAAAGAAGCCCTTTAGTTGTGTGTGAGAGCATTTTTGAATATAAATAGATACAGTATGAGTTCTTGTGGCATATTGATAATATCCCTACCTCGGAGCCAGAGGTCCAGATTCAATTCCACATAGCCCAGAGATGTATATCAACATTAGAAAATTTCTAAAACACTCATCCTGTGTGGTTCTTGAGGCACAGTGATAGTGTCCCCATCTCTGAGCTGAAAGGCCTGAGTACTTGAACCCAGTCCAAAGGTGTGTCATAATCTGACTGAACAGGTAGATTAAAAATATTTAAAAATTTGTCCTAGGGTTCTTGTATAGCAGTGGTAGTATCACTATTTCTGGGTCAGAAGGTGTGGGTCTCATCTATTCCAGAAGAGTGTCTAAATATCTCTGAACACATTGATCAGAAAATATGTAACTATACCTATCATGTTATGCACCGATATAAATCAGTAATATAGCCTCTAATAAACTCATCCGATTGACAGATCTTGTAGCACTGTGGTAATGTTCTTATCTCTAAGTTTAAGTCCCACCTGCTGCTTGATTAGAAAATAGATGAAACAGATTGATTAGAAAATACATAAAACACTCCTCATTGCCAGGGATTGATGGATGAACACAGAACAGTCATCCTTTATTTTGTCCTGCTTCTCTGTAGTGATTTAGTATCATTAAAGTAAAGGATCTTTGTATGAAGAGCTAAGATGATGTTGGTCAAGAAATTCAGCTTCCAAATTCATGCTTCTTGCTGGGAGTTGTGTTGTGTGGACACCATATTTTGCTTAATCAACGAGTTTGGATAGGTTATGACATCTCTAGCAGGTGAGACTGAACTCAGACCTTCTGGTTCAGAGGTAGGAATACTACCATGAAGCCACAAGACCCTTTGCTCATGTGGACATGGTGACAAATTCCAATTCAATCACAAAATACAATGCAACATTACAGAAATTGAATTTAGACAAGTTTGATGTAGCCTGAATCGGGCTCCAGTACAACTGTAAATAAAAAAAAATAACTGTGTAAAACTATGTACTCTCATTTGGCAAAGGAATGGAGAAAACCAATAAGATGTGCTATTTGATTTTCGAAAGGCTGATATGTTTAAATGATAAATAGGGATGTTCAGTTTCAGCAAATGAAGAACTGCTCCATAACATTTTAATGCCACATAATTAGAACATTTTAGTTATTATAATTAAATAAATTTATTCAACATGCCATAAACAAAACAAGGTAACAATTATTTCAATAAGTTCTAGAGCTCAAGTCTAATACCCGGTGTTCAATCTTAAGCATTTCAGCTGAGCTATGCTGCATTTTCAAATACTTGTGAATGGTAAGGACTCAATGACATCAGCTCAGATAGAAAATTAGATTTTACTGGTCTGTTGTTACTGCAGAGCAAGTGCAGACAAATAAGCAATTTCTAAATGCAGAATGGCTGTCGCATCAGCAACAGGGGTATGTTTTATCACCTTCTAATTTTATTTACTCTACAGAGCAAGTAACAAATTATCTAATATTGCCTATCACATGTTCCCGAATAGAAACAGAAACCTTAATTTTTCAGTGTAGCTTCAAAATATGTGATTTTTTTGGCAGCTTGCTGACATCCGCAGTCAGCACCTGCCTACCAATTAGATGCAAGGATTCAATTCTGAGGTTGTCATCTGTTTCCATCTGCCACCACAAGGAAAGGTTTTTGTCTGCTTTCTGCAAGACTAATGGAACAAATTCCATGGTCACTTTACAATGGCAGGAGTGGAATTAACTCTTTCCTGAATCAAGCATACCTTTTACCCTTTCATCTCCCCGAGGCCATTTAGCCCCTTGAACTGTCTGTTATTCAATAGGATCACGGATGATCTGTGGCCTAATCCCATATATCTGCCTTTAGCCCATATCGCTTACTACCTTTGTTTAACAGAAGTGTATCTATCTCCGATTTCAAATTAATAATTGATTCAGCATCCACTGCCATTTGTGCAAGAGGTGTTCCAAACCTCTAATACTCTGTGTGCAGGAGTTGGAGGTCAAGAGGAAAATTGAACACCTACTCAGCTTTAAAAGCAATGGTAGAAAATATGGGCTGTGAAAACTTTGCGGAATGAGTGATGAGCAATTTCTACAGAGAAGATGAGGAATAAATTTTAGTCATATTTCCAGTGGGAGTTCAAAATCGTTCCACATTTCAGTTATATTTTTCCTATAGTCATAAGGCCATAAGACATGTGACCATAAGACAGAGTGGAAGTAAAGGTCATTCAGCCCATTGAGTCCAATCGCCATTAAAATCATTAAACCTTAAGCAAAACTACACAGTTTTAAAGGATTTGACCAAATCTCTGCTCTTTGCATGTTATATATTCTCCAAATTATATTGAATTGTATGTTCTGTAATTGATTTGTCATCCTTAGAGCATAGATTGTGAAGGGAAGCTTGAAAACAGAGTTTTGATAGTTGCTCCCTTTTCACTGTTTCCACTGGGTCAGCAAGCAGCTGATACAAAATTAAAGCAATTATCAAGAACTAGAGGTGGGAGAGTAAATGCTATTACATTAGGTACTCCAATTTGGAATACATTCTCTGAAAAGGTAATGCTAGTAAATTCAATTGTAACATTTAAAAGGGAACCAGCTAAATGAAGAGGAATGGAACTGTTTGAACATGAGGTATTTAGCTATTCTGCTAAAATGTTGGTTCTTTCAGAAATGCAAGGTTCTATAACTTTGACATATTTGCCTGGATACTTTATTCATAGTCAGCTAAGACTTTGTTTTAACACTCTTTCACTAAGGTGATAATTTACTTGTGTCAAGATGAAGCATTAAAGGATTTTTTTTTATTGCGACAGTGTATTATTCAATATCCAATTGGACAGTATGATTACACCAGCATGTCATGGCATCTCAGAACCAGTATGTGCAACATGGATACTGAAATGTCAGGATTGCCAGGGAAATAGCAAACTGAACCAAATAATCCAAGTAGAGCTACTATTCCATCAATAGGACAAACAGTTCAGTAAGACTGCAAGACTCTTGCACACAAACCAGTTTTGAAAGTCTGCATGAAGTTGGCAAAGATATGGGCAAAATTTTGAAAAAAGGAATATTTGTAGTAATGGAATACGTGTAACAGTTGCTTATCCCTTTACAAACAGACAGTAAAATGTGCTAGGGTAAATAATATGCAAAAGATTATGAAAGATTAACGATTCAATTTAAACATTAATAGGACTGTGTGGGACAGGTCAATGTAATGAAAAGGTTAATTAGAGGTTCCCTCCTACTCTTCAGACTTACAAAACTAGTTTCTGGTCTGTTTATGGAATTACTGCGAGAGAGGAGAAAAATACCTTCAGGCTTAGGTGAAGCCCAACTGTGGAAATCATTTCAGATATTCCTAAGGGGCTCTGGAGGTCTACATTCTTGATCAATAAGCAAGAAGGTTATTCAGACTCCAAGTGTGTCTGCTCAATCACATAATGCTGTACATAGAAACATAGAAAGTAGGACACAACCACCTGATGAAGGAACAGTGCTCCGAAAGTTAATGTTTCTAAATAAACCTGTTGGACTATAACCTGGTGTTGTGCGATTTTTAAACTCTGTACACCCCAGTTCAACACCTCCCACCACCTAACAAATCTAGAAAATAGGAGAGGTCCTTAGAGCCTGCTCTATCATTCAATATGGTTGTGGCTAATTATCTACCAGTACACTGTTCCAGCTTTCTCCCCACACTCTTTAATCTCTTTAATCCCTTTAACTCTTATGAATTATATTTAACTACTAAACGAAATTCTGGTGTGGCTAGATTCCCCGTTTGAAAAGATGAGTCTTATGAGAATTTCAAGAACAAGGAGTTGCCAGAAAATTACTTGCTACTGAAATCTATTTCAAAGAGTCAGAGATGTACAGCATGGAAACAAACCCTTTGGTCCAACCCGTCCATACCGACCAGATATCCCAATCTAGTCCCACCTGCCAGCACCTGGGTATATTCATATACCCATCTAAATGCCTCTTAAATGTTGCAATTGTACCAGCCTCCACCACTTCCTCTGGCAGCTCATTCCATACACGTACAACCCTCTGCATGAAAAGGTTTCCCCTTAGGTCTCTTTTATATCTTTCCCCTCTCACCCTAAATCTATGCCCTCTAGTTCGGGACTCCCTGACCCCAGGGAAAAGACTTTGTATATTTATCCTATCCATGCCCCTCACAATTTTGTAAACCTCTATAAGGTCACCCCTCAGCCGCCGACGTTCCAGGAAAACAGCCCCAGCCTGTGCAGCTTCTCCCTGTAGCTCAGATCCTCCAACCCTGGCAACATCCTTGTAAATCTTTTTTGAACCATTTCAAGTTTGACAGTGTTCAGAAGACTGAAGAAGCTTTGCCACACCCCCCACCTCCCTCCAGAAAGGACAATGGAAGATTCAGTCTGGTGGAAGAGGGGGACGGCAAACTTGAGGGGACACAACTTTAAAGTGAGGGAGATAGGTATAAGACAGATGTCAGAGGGAGAACAGCTTCAAGAAGCATGGAATATTTCATATATAAGCATACATTCTTAATGAGATACAGCTTAATCTATAGCTATCAAATGGGGTTTTTGGCAGCATATAGTCATCAATCAACTACTTTTCTGTAGTTTATCGTATGAAAACTTAAATAATATTTAACTGATGTTAACTTTAGTTTGTTTAGAACATAGAACATAACAGCACAGTACAGGCCCTTCAGCCCTCGATGTTGCGCCCCCCTGTCATACTAATCTGAAGCCCATCCCACCTACACTATTCTATGTACGTCCATATGCCTGTCCAATGACTACTTAAATGCACTTAAACTTGGCGAATCTATTACCGTTGCAGGCAAAGCATTCCATACCCTTACTACTCTGAGTAAAGAAACTACCTCTGACATCTGTCTTATACCTATCTCCCCTCACTTTAAAGTTGTGTCCCCTCAAGTTTGCCGTCCCCATACTTGGAAAAAGGCTCTCCCTGTCCACCCTATCTAACCCTCTGATTATCTTGTATGTTTCTATAAAGTAATCTCTCAACCTTCTTCTCTCTAACGAGAACAGCCTCAAGGCCCTCAGCCTTTCTTCATACCAGGCAACATCCTAGTAAATCTCCTATGCATCCTTTCCAAAGCTTCCACATCCTTCTTATAATGTGGTGACCAGAACTGCACACAATCCTCCAAGTGTGGCTGCACCAGAGCTTTGTACAGCTGCAGCATAACCCACTGGTTCCGGAACTCAATCCCTCTATTAATAAAGGCCAAAACACCATATGCCTTCTTAACAACCCTGTCAATCTGGGTGGCAACTTTCAGGGATCTGTGTACATGGACACCAAGATCTCTCTGCTCATCTGAACTCCCAAGAATCTTACCATTAGCCCAGTATTTTATATTCCAATTACTCCATCCAAAGTGTAACACCTCACACTTGTCCACATTAAACTCCATTTGCCACCTCTCAGCCCAGCTGTGCATCCTATCTACGTCTCTCTGCAACCTACTACATCCTTCGTCACTATCCACAACTCCACCGACCTTAGTGTCGTCCGCAAATTTACTAACCCACCCTTCTAAGCCCTCATCCAGCTCATTTATTAAAATGACAAAAAGCAGTGGATCCAACACCTACCGTTTTGCGGTACCCTGCTAGTAACTGGACACTAAGATGAACATGTTCCATCAACTACAACCCTCTGTTTTCTTTCAGCAAGCCAATTACTGATCCAAACTGCTATGTCTCCCACAATCCCATTCCTTCGCATTTTGTATAATAGCCTACTGTGGGGAACCTTATTGAACGCCTTGCTGAAATCCATATACAACACATCAACTGGTTTACTCTCACCTACCCACTTGGCCACTTTGTCAAAAAACTCAATAAGATTCGTTAGGCATGACCTACCCTTCACAAAACTGTACTGACTATCCCTGATCAGATTATTCTTTTCTAGATGGTTATAAATCCTATCTCTTACAACCTTTTCCAACACTTTATCAACAACTGAAGTGAGACTTACTGGTCTGTAATTACCAGGGTTGTCTCTACTACCCTTTTTGAACAAGGGAACCACATTTGCTATCCTCCACTCCTCTTCAGGCACTATTCCTGCAGACAATGAGGATTTGAAGATCAGTGTCAAAGGCTCGGCAATCTCTTCCCTTGCTTCCCAGAGGATCCTAGGATAGATTCCATTCGGCCCAGGGGACTTGTCAATTTTCACACTCTGCAGTATTTCTAATACCTCTTCCTTGGGAACCTCAATCTCTTCTAGTCTAGATGCAAGTATCTCTGTATCTTCCTCACCAACATTTTTATCTTTTATAGTGAACACGGTCGAAAAATATTTATTTAGCGCTTTCCCTATCTCCTCTGACTCCACACACAACTTCCCACTATTATCCTTGATTGGCCCTAATTTAACTCTCATCATTCTTTTATTCCTGATATACCTATGGAAAGCCTTAGGGATAACCCTGATCCTTTTAGAAAGCCTTGGGGTTAACCCTAAAATTCTTAAAATGCAAATAATCAAGAAGGACACGGATAGGACAAGTACACAAGGCATTTTCCTTGCGTGGGGAAGTCCAGAACTAGAGGGCATAGATATAGAGTGAGAGGGGAAAGATATAAACAGACTTAAGGGGCAACATTTTCCCGCAGAGGGTGACACGTGTATGGAATGAGCTGCCAGAGGAAGTGATGGAGGCTGGTACGATTGCAACATTCAAAAGGCATCTGGATGGGTATATGAATAGGAAGGGTTTGGAGGGATATGGGCCAGGTGCTGGCAGGTGGGACTAGACTGTGTTGGGATATCTGATCGGCATGGACGGGTTGGACCGAAGGGTCTGTTTCCGTGTTGTACATCTCTATGACTCTATAACTGACATGATCCTTTACGGAGCCACTAGGAATTAAGGATATTGTCGCTTTTGTCTGGGGGATGGCGGAAGACAGGAAGGGTAACAATAGGGATGAACAGTTTACGAAAGAAAGGACAATTAAATTGCAATTATTGTTTATCTCTTGAAGTCTAATTAAATCAGCAGCCACGTTCTCCATAAGATATGCTTCAATGGAAATAACCAGAGATGATCCTACCAATTGTCTCCTTGTGCCACCTAGAAAGCTTCTCCCAATTCATGTGGCAGCTGGTACCGGATGGATTTGACATTTAAATTTATCATACAGGAGGGTAAACTTGCAGTGTTTTAAACTAAATCATGGTTAGTTAAAGTGCGCTAATTAGTAGCTAATGATATCAAAATGTTAAGATTACCTACTGTGTTTTCATCTACGTTATCCTTTTGAAAATTTGTTCAAAGAAAGGTACAGATGGTCATCAGCCAAATAAGAGGAGGGAAAACTATTACGGCACTTATTTGCAGAGCTTGGTGATTTTTAGGAGCTCTGCATGTTGACAATTATAATCCTGTGCAAATGCCCAGCTCTGAAACATATCTTGAATTTCAAAAAGAAATTACAGCAGTGGGGCTAAGCTACAGCAAAGAAAAAGATTACCCATAAATTTCAGAAATGATAAACATTTTCACATTAAAACTAGGCCATAACACAGCCATTGTCAAAATTTGTCACATTTTACGGTCATAAAAATTAGTGAACATGTATGTTTAAATACCATTGAGAAGTCCATGACATTCTGTGCTCATTTTAGTTACTTCATATTAGCATGTGGTTTACTTTTTCTTATAGTTTTTGACAAGCCATTGGAGGCTGAGGGGTGACCTTATAGAGGTTTATAAAATCATGAGGGGCATATATAGGATAAATTGACAAAGTCTTTTCCCTGTGGGGGAGTCCAGAACTACAGGGCATAGGTTTAGGGTGAGGGGAAAGAAATAAAAGAGACCTAAGGGGCAACCTTTTCATGCAGAGGATGGGACGTGTATAGAATGAGCTGCCAGAGGAAGTGGTGGAGGCTGGTACAATTGTAACATTTAAAAGGCATCTGGATGGGTATATGAATAGGGGGGCTTGGAGGGATATGGGCCGGGTGTAAGCAGGTTTGACTAGATTGGATTGGGATATCTGGTCAGCAAGGACGAGTTGGACCGAAGAGCCTGTTTCCATGCTGTACATCTATCTGACTCTATATATATTTTACAGTCCTTTCGTCGACACAGTTAAGAGACAATCTTCCATAATTTTATTACTGAATCAAGATTTTTTAACTAAGTATGTCTGTGTGGAGTTTGCACATTCTCCCCGTGTCTGCATGGGTTTCCTCCAGGTGCTCCGGTTTCCTCTCACAGTTCAAAGATGTGCAGGTTAGGTGAATTGGCCATGCTAAATTGCCCGTAGTGTTAGGTGAAGGGGCAAATGTAGGGGAATGGGTCTGGGTGGGTCGCTCTTCAGAGGATCGGTGTGGACTTGTTGGGCCGAAGGGCCTGTTTCAACACTAAGTAATCTAATCTAATCTAACCTAACTGTTAAGATATAATGCAATGACCTAAATGTTGACTACAGCAGATTCCATGAGTGGAAGGGTTTTGTTTGGAAAGCCAGAAGTACAGATTTCCCTGCATGCTGTTGGTTTCCACAACATGAAACTTTTTGTTCCAGCAGACATCTGCCTATGTTATCAGACTGGGTTATCAGGTGCTGTGGGGGTTCTGCACAGAAGGTGCAACATTTGCTCATTTATCTCCTCCCTCCTCACCAACCAGAACACTAGACATACCTTCCAAGTGAAGCAGCAATTTAGCTGCACTTCAATCAGAACTCACATTTTCTGCTTAGAATAGAATCCCTAGTATTGACAGAGGCCATTTAGCCCATTGAGTCTGCACCGAGCCTCCAAACAGCATCTCACCCAGACCACTATCTTTCCTGTAACCCTGCATTTACCATGGTTACCCCACCTAGCCTCTATATCCCTGGACATGATAGACAATTTAGCATGGCCAATCAATTTAATCTGCACAGCTCTGGACGTAGAGGATATCAGAGCATCCAACAGAAACTCACTTAGACATGGGGAAAACGTGTAAACCTCATCCAGTCACCCAAACGCTGGGACAGAACCTGGATTCTTGGTGCTATGAGGCAGCAGTGCTAACCACTGAGCTACTGGACAATGTCATTTTCTCAACACTGGAGAGACAAACCACAAATATGTGTTTTATACAGCTATCACTGTGTTCTGTCTGTAAAATTGACCCCAAGCTTCCAGTTACCTGCCACGTTAATACAGTCCGGTGTTCCCACATTTCTGTCCCAGGCTGACTGCAGTGCTCCAGCAAAACTCAGTGTAAGCTGGAGCAACAACACCTCATCTTTTGTTTCCAGCCTTGAGGGGTCAATGCCAAATTTAACAACTTTAGAGCATGAACACCTTTTTCCATGTCGATTACCTACGTCCATGACCCCAGGTCCTGTCATGAAACAGGTTGCTTCCAGCACACCAACCCATTTTCAACTACTCATAGTCCCCATCATCACCTATAGGTTCTCTTCTTCCCTAGCTTACAACACACAATCCCTTTGTTGGCATACCCTTTTCTCCCTCTCTCTAGGCTCTATGTCCACCTATCCACTTGCTCTTTTTCTCCACGCCCTCATTGGCTATAGTACTATCTTCTGCTAGCTGCTTCCAGTTCTGAAAAAGGATGACTGGACTTGAAACATTAACTTTGATTCCACTACCTGACCCAATGAGGTTCTCCAGCAATTTCTGTTTTCTTTTTGTTTCAGATCTCCACTTTCTGCAATTCTTTGATGTAACAGTTAATGGATGTTTTTGTAAGTGGAGAGTAGATTCCAGTGGCATTCTACTGGCTCAGTGTTGGGTTACTTGCTGTTTGTTGTACAAGTTCACGATTTCTAAAAAACTGATAACAGCGAAAAGGATGGCTGTCAACTCCAGAAATTATATCAATGGCTTGGTTGAACATGATGTGGAGGTGCCAGTGCTGGATTGGTGGGGGGTGCCAAAGTTAAAAATCACACAACACCAGGTTTTAGTCCAACAGATTTATTTGAAAGTACAAGCTACCTGCTGAATGAGCAGCGCTCAGAAAGCTTGTACTTCCAAATAAACATGTTGAACTATAACCTGCTGTTGTGCAATTTTTAATTTGGTTGAACAGACAGAAGTGTGAAGTTAGCATTTGGTTAGGGCAAACAAAGTCAGGGAATACACAATTAAGACGAGGCTAACAAAAAGGGTGAAGGAGGTGAGACCCATGAAGTGTATGTCCACAGGTCTTTGAAGGAGGCAGGATAGGTAGTTGAGATGGTTAAAAAAAAACATGTAGAATGCTTGCCTTCAGAGGGCAAGATATAGAAGGGAGCATTAGGAGGATTAGAGGGGACATGAGGGAAAACCTGTCACTCAGACGATCTTTGCAACCTGGAATTTGCTGCCCAAGTCAGCAGAGGTAGAAATGCTCATCGAATTTAAATGTAACTGTAACTTCCAAGGTACAAGATCAGCTGCTGGAAAGTGGGAGGCTTTTGCCCCTTCAACCAGTTTAGATGGGTTGAATGGCATCTTTTTATGCCATAGCTTTTCCACGGTTGTGTGTGTGTGTGTGTGTGTGTGTGTGTGTGTGTGTGTGTGTGTGCGCGCGCTCTCAGAAAAATAAACAATTATCTGAAGAGTGGTAGGAGGAGTCTCTTGTGGAACATAAAAGAAGGCTATTTGAAGCAAATGGTCTACTTCTGTGCTGCATCTTTTATGTAGTTGCATGTAGATTGTACATATTAATCCACATAATGTTTATATAACCCTGATCTGAAGATGTAATAAAAACTGCTGCAATGCCTGTCCTTTGTAAATGAAGTAATGGCCCACTCCCCAGGACAATTGGTTCTAGTTTAACAAGAGTATCACTGTGAATTTGGGGGAGTGAGGTAATAGACGCCAGAGTGACCTGGAGAAGGAGAAGATAATTAACAAGAACAGAGAGTAAGATATGTACCTTCACATTTATTCACATTATAATTTCACCTGCTACACTCATGCCCATTCACTCCGCCTGTCAAAAACCCCTTTTGCATACTCAACTCTCATTCTCATCAGGTTTTGAACATTGCAAGCTTGGAAACATTACAGTTAGCCCCCAAATCCAAATCACCGACATATATTGTGATTGGCTGGGACCAAAATTCTTTATGTCAATACTGCCACCCCCATGGTGACAAATGAGGAACCCTGATAACACTACTAGGCACAACATCCCTGTTGTTACAAAACCTCTGACTCACTGAACACCCCCACAAAAGATCTGTTAGTGCACAGAATTATGCAGCACAGAAAAAAAATCATTCAATCGTGACTGTAGGAGTCTATGAAAGAGCTGTCAAATTAGTCCCATTCCCTCCTCTTCACTAATAACCCTGCAAATTTCTCTCTTCAAAGTATAAATGAGTTAAATGTCAAGAATGCAGATAAGTGATTCAATGAGTTAAATATTTTTTACTTAGTTGAGTAACTGCATAAGTTATTTTGCTAATGTAGGTTCTGACAAGAAATTCCAGAATACTTTCTAACCAGCAGTGTGGTATTGCCCTCTATTGGCTATTCAAAGTAACAACAATTTCCAAAGCATTCTGCTGTAGAAACCAAAACGTTCTAGAAAGAATAAGAGAACGAAAAGAGAAATGAGTTCAAACTGAGTTCCACTTCTGAATTGCAGCACTAAGAAATCTCCTTTTTAAATCAACAAAAAAAAACAAACTGAAAGCCATCATTGTAATATTCCATTTAATCACCTCTTTGCTTACTGAAACATTGCCCAAGGAAGCCATGCACAAGGAACGGAAACTCAAAAATTAAGCTTTAAAATAAAAATGCAACTATAATAGAGGTGTACTGCCTGAATTTTCCACATCTATCATGTCTTTCGGTATTTTCCACTTCATTTTTCTTTCTTACTTTCATTGAGGTTCATTTACGTTGCTGTTTAATTGAAGACGTTTTATTTTAACAGCATTGTTTTTCTCTTTTTCCAATTGGTTTTCTTCCTAAATTAAGGTTATTTTTGTTGTGATTTGCTATGTCTTTGAGGCAGGTGAAATGAGCTTAAATTATTTAAGGATGACACGGTGGCTCAGTTGTTAGCATGGCAGCCTCTCAGCACAAAAGACCTGGTTTGATTCAAGCCTCAAGTGACAGTCTTTGTGGAGTTTGCCTGTCTTCCATGTCTGCATGGGTTTCTTCTGTGTCCTCGGATTTCCACCTACAGTCCAAAGATGTGCAGATTAGGCTGATTGGCCAGACTAAACTGCCCACAGTGTCCATGGATGCGCAGGTTAGGTGAATTAGCCATGGGAAATGCAGAGTTACAGTGAATAAGATGGGGTGGGTCTGGGTTGGATGCTCTTTGGACGGCAGTGTGGACTCAATGGGCCGAATGGCTTGCTTCCACATTATAGGGATTCTATTATTCTATTGATTACCACCTCAAGAATTCAAAATATTGTGCATCGGTATCCACTATTCAAAACAAAATGTATCATTTCAACTGTAGTTTGCAGAAAAAAAAATTCAATTGTATCTTGAGAAGTCAAGAAATGGCTAGAGCAAAAAGGAGACTTTGATAGACTACTGCAGACACTGGACGAAGCACAATTCTTCTGGGTCAACTCTATTTCTGAACTACCCAAAGCAGTGGTAACTGAATTATGAACACTGATTTTCATCTCTGTATATTTCTCATGAACAAGTCCTGAACAATCTTCCAATCTTCTAGGTTTTTTCAGTATACAATATCTGGATCTGAACATAATTTATTTTCTATATAACCTCATTAAGGATGCTAGCATTCCCTCATACTTAATTTTAATATACTGTATCAAATACCTCAAAAATATTACTCTGCTCCAAAGAACACATTGCAGTTAAAGAATGGTCACTATTTAAAAAGTAGGCACATTGCTACAATTGCAGAATGTCATGTATAATTAAGAGTCTAATACTCGAATGCACTATATTTGAGATACATCTCATAGTAAATTTTCAATCATTTACAGGCATTGAATTCAAATCATAAGCAATGTTATTTCATAACCAGACTAAATATACGTGATGGATAAAATGTCGAGTCAACCAATTCCAACAATTAACATTATTTTTCTATCTACATCATCTTCAAAGACAGTTCCCTTCGAGATCGCAGATGACTTTCTTCCATCTAGCAAGGTGACAAAATAGTCTCATGCTGGATCCTCACAGACTCTAACCAGGTTTCCTCATATATTTTACATTGCTTGTGTGTGGCGTCTCCAGCGTATTAGAGATGACTGACATCTTTTCTCCAGACTGGGTGGCCACTTGGAACCAGATTAATATTGATAAGGATACTTTCTTTTCATGGAATCTTTGAGGACGTCCTTGAAACATCTTCCTTGCCCTCTGCAACAATGGATGCGTGTGCATGTATGCGTCAGTGAGACAGCAGGTGTGTGAGGGAATATGTGGGAGTGTGTGTGTGAGAGGGACTGTGTGTGTGCGTGAGTGTGTGTGAGTGAGTGAGTGAGTGAGTGAGTGAGTGAGAGAACGTGTGTGAGAGTGAGGGAGTGTGTGAGAGAGAGTAAGAGAGAGAGAGAGACACTGTGTGAGAGAGAAAAAGAGACACAGACAGACAATGTGAAAGTGGGAGAGAGGGAAAAAGAAAAATTATGTTGCAAACCATTATCCTACGGTCTGATCAGTGATGAATCCTTTTTTAGCGCAAAAAAAATTAACTCTGAAGAAACCCTGTGGGTTAGTTTTTAAATTGGACTTCACAATAAAAGTTTCAGTCAACATCACCATCACACTTTAAAATGGAAAAACAAAATAATGGAAAAATTCTGTCCTAACATGGACTGAAAAGATCAACGGGAAAATAATTCAATTCACGACTCCTTCTTGTGCACAGTAGATCTAAAAGCAAATGCTAAGGCGAGGCCATTGGAAAAACGTGCCTTATTAGCAGAGCATCTATTCAGAACTTGGTTTCAACCATTTAATAAAGTAACATGTGCAGTGTCCCAAAAACACTCACTTCCATGTGATTGGTGTCAAAGAACTCTAAAATAATAAAACAAATCAGCTTTTAACTCCAGTCTGAATTAGCATTATATCTTCACATCATGCAATCGTTATTTTAAAGTACACTTCAGGAACTTGCCTAACAATGATTATAGTGTTGTGTATGCACATCAACATTCTGCATTTCTACAATGGTGTTGAGTGTCAGTGGTAACCTCCAGGATGTTGTTAGTAGAGAATTTAGCAATGGTAATGTCACTGAATATCAAGCTGAGATGATTGGATTCTGTTTTGTTCAAAATAGTCATTATGTGGAACTTGCATTGTCCAAATGTTACTTGTCACGTACTAGCCCAATCTACGTCAGCAAGTGAGCAAACACAAATGGCCCTGAACATTGCACATCATTAATGAACAGCTCCATCTGCTGGCATTAAGAATGGAAGGAAGGTCATTGACAAAGCAAATAAAGATGTCATAGAGTGAGTTAAACTAACATCTGTGATGCCGGGGTCCTCATGAGGTGGCCAAGATTGATCATTCACTGGGTATCTCTGGCTTTGATGCACTGACGTGCTGGGATTCCCCATCAGTGACCATGGGGGAGAGATGTGGAGTCATCGCTTCCTGTTATTTGGCTAATTGTTCAAGGTAGATGCAGTGTGTTGGAGGTGGGCAAAGGGGTCCTCGGAAGGTGGGCGGGAATCCTGATTGTGAAAGTAAGCTCGGAGGCGGGGGCGATGGAAGAATTGTTCGACGTCACGGCGTGTATTAAGTTCATTGATGCGTGGACGGAGGGGGATGAAGGTGAGTCCTTTGTTGAGGACTGATCATTCGTCCTCAGTGACGGGGGGGTCTGGAGGGATAGTGAAAACTCGGCAGGGCAGGGAGCTGGGGTCTGGTGTGGGTGTGGAGCTGGGAGTGGGGGCAGAACCTGCAAAAGTCCATCCACAACTGAATAGGCAGGACTACAGGTTTTGGTTGTGGGACAGCTTAGTTCTGCCATTTCTGTTTGCTGCTTGGCAAGCAAGTACTCCCATGCAACCTCACCAGGTTGACAACTTATTTTTAGGTATCTCTGGCGCTGGACATGCCCTCCTACAATTTTATAGTAATGGTAGAGCAGGGAATATACTTGGCAATGAGGTTACAAATGCTGCAAAATACAATACTGCTGCTGTAGACAATACACAATAACATATAGATGCTCAGGTTTGAGTTGCTAGATGGTGTTTAAAATCTATGCCATTCAGCACTGTGATAGCACCATAAACAGAGGTATTATCAATCGAAGTCAATACCATTAAATACAGGCAAAAATGGGTACTGCAGATGCTGGAGATTAGAGTCAAGATTAGAGTGGTGCTGGAAAAGCACAGCAGGTCAGGCAGCATCCGAGGAGCAAGAAAATTGATGTTTCCGGTAAAGGCCCTTCATCAGGAATCCAGCACAGCTGCAATGTTCTTCAGATCCAACCTTCCTGGTTAGTAGTGATGTTACCACAATACTCTTGGTGATGAACACCGAAATCTCCCACCCACAGGGCATCTTGCATTTTCTACTCTTAGTTCTTCCAAGTATTGTTTAACATGGAGAAAAATGCTGAGTCATCAGTTAAGGGAGCAGTAGGTGTAATCAATTGGGATGTTTCTTTGCCCTTGTTTGACCTGACATGAGGCTTCAAGTGGACACTGAGCATTTCCTGAGCAATTCCTGCCCGACTATGAATAAGTGAGCATGTGAGTGAGGAGGGAAATTGAGGATGACAGGAGGGAGCAGGAACAGGTGAGGGCAGCCCCATATGAATGAGTGCAATATGGGGCAGATAAGGTAACACTATGGTGAGTGCCCACACACAAGGTTCCACAAACAACAAAGCCAATATTACAGTTACAGAAATTAGTCTCATTTGAAAGTGGCAAATAAAAATTTACTGTGTTTTAATAATAGTGACATAAATTTATATGTCTTATTTTTCCAAAGCTTGCTCACCTCCCTTCAATGAGGAAAAAAATTGAAATGAGGCTACTCACATGAAAAGGCTGGATAACTCTGACCTAACTGAAAGGGTAGGCAGGTTTGAGGAGCTCGAAAGCCTTCCCTTGTTCCTTAAATGGTTTATTAAATTAAGTAAGATCAAGACTGACAGTTCACCAAAAAAATCAGAAATATTCATCTAAAATCCAAAACGTACTTGAGTCTAACAACGAAATGTTCAACATTTAAAATCATCAAATTCAGTACACAATACACCTTATTAGAATTGATCACTTTCCTTCCTCCATTGTGGGCGGCACGGTGGCACAGTGGTTAGCACTGCTGCCTCACAGCGCCTGTAGACCCGGGTTCAATTCCCGACTCAGGCGACTGACTGTGTGGAGTTTGCACGTTCTCCCCGTGTCTGCGTGGGTTTCCTCCGGGTGCTCCGGTTTCCTCCCACAGTCACAAAGATGTGCGGGTCAGGTAAATTGGCCAAGCTAAATTGCCCATAGTGTTAGGTAAGGGGTAAATGTAGGGGTCTGGGTGGGTTGCGCTTCGGCGGGTCGGTGTGGACTTGTTGGGCCGAAGGGCCTGTTTCCACACTGTAAGTCTAATCAAAATTACCCAACATTGCTTTCCCTCTCTTCTTTAAGTGATCATCATTGAAGCATGAAATGCGATTATTTTCTCTTTTGTTCTGAAGTGCTTCAGAGGCCAACTTAATCTTGTTCAAAGATAAGTATTTCAACCAGACTTCAAGAATCTGAGCTGGTTTTCCCTCCAGAACCTAAAATATTCATACTAATTCTCAGCATTGCTCTGATGTTCAGTGAACTCAACATACAATGGGAATTAATATCGGAACTTCCTTGTTTGTGACAGTCAGCTACTCATTAGTCAGAGAAGTCTCGATACCCTAAACTACTTGCTTAAAAAAAACGACAGAATGTTGAACAATTAAATACAAAACTGTTTCTGTACCTGTCATTGGGTCAAATAGTTGATTTGCCTCCAGATCTGTGAATGTGTTGAAACAGGTGGGACATTTAAAAGAGGCTCTGTTGGTGGAATCGCGTTCATCAGTTTCAATCCTACGCCTCATGTGGTCAAGTTTATACTTCACCACATTGACCAGAAGGCGGTAGTTTATGAAGTAATAATTATGCCTTGTAGTTTTACCATCTGGAGCAGTTTCAACTCGCATTCTACTTTTAATAAATTTGTCATTTTTCAGTGTGTTCAAGACTGCTCGCAATTGTTTGCGGTCGAATTTCAGCAGCTCCAGCATGTCCTCCTCTTTGACACAAGGGTTTCTAATGAGAATGTCCAAGGCCAATGCATGTTCCAGCCCATAAAATCCCCTCACAACATATTTGGCAAGTCGTTTCAAAGCTGCAGGGACCTCAGTCACAACATCTGGATCAGTCATCTTTGACCTTTGGGTTTACAAAAAGAAAATTAATTTAAAATTAGGAACTCACACATTTTAAGTACACATACAAACACAAATTCTATTACTGTGAGGTAGCCTGGTATACAGACAATAAGTCTGACCAAACTATACCATCAGATTGTTAACTACATTATTAAGAAAATCAAATTGCAAGGTTTGCATTACTGTTGTCAGAACTAGTCATCTGCAATGATGATTACGTTAAAAATCACACAACACCAGGTTATAGTCCAGGTTGTCACCACCTGATGAAGGAGCCGCACTCTGAAAGCTAGTGCTTCCAATTAAACCTGTTGGACTACAACCTGTGATGGTTCAAATTTTTAAAATTATACTCAATTTTGTAACCAGTAAATTAATTGAAAGCCACAACACTGACTTTCAGTGGTGAAAGTCATGGTGAAGGATAGAAACCTTTGGGGGAGGCATGGCTGAGTGATATTACTACTGGTATTACCCAGAAACCCAGATAATATTCTGGGGACCTGGATTGGAATACCACCACAGCAGGTAGTGGAATTTGAATTCGATAAAAAACAAAACTCGAATCAAGATGGAACTAATGATGACCATTGTCGATTGTTGGAAAAACCCATTTGCTTCACTCATGTCCTTTAGGGAAGGAAACTGCTGTTCTTACCTGATCTGGCCTACATGTGATTCCAGACCTACAGCAACATGGTTGACTCTTAACTGTCCTTTGGGCAATAAGGGATGGGCAACAAATGCTGACCTAGCCAGTGATGCCTTCATCCCGTGAATGGATAAAAAAAAGCAAAATCAAATACGCAAGGATATGCATTATTCTCTAGAAAACATTGGACGTCTCAAATAGTTTTGAATGCTGTGAAAGGGACTAGGTACATGTAGTGGTTTTTCATGAGAAGCTGGTGCTAGTCAGAGTTGTAGAGTTCATGTTGGGCAATGGGTATAGAAGGAAAATACTTTAGCGAGTTTTGAGGAGATTTGTAGCTCAGGATGTAGGTTTGCTCGCTGAGCTGAAAGGTTCATTTTCAGATGTTTCATCACCATACTAGGTAATATCTTCAGTGCTTCTGGATGAAGCACTGCTGATGTTTCCTGCTTTGTATTATAGGTTTGGGTTTCCTTGGGTTAGTGATGTCATTTTTTGTGGTGAAGTCATTTCCTGTTCTTTTTCTCAGTTGGTGGTAAATAGGGTCCAAGTCAGTCAAATGTGTTTGTTGATAGAGCTCCAGTTGGAATGCCATGCTTCTAGGAATTCTCGTGTGTGTCCCTGTTTGGCATGACCTAGGATGGATCTGTTATCCTTCCTTATCTGTATGTAAGGATACTAGTGAGAGGGTCATATCGTTTTGTGGCTAGCTGATGTTCATGTAGCCTGGTGGCTAGTTTTCTGCCTGTTTGTCCAATGTAGTGTTTGTTACAGTTCTTGCATGGTATTTTGTAAATGTTGTTTGTCAAGCAAAATTAATGTCATTTAGCCACCAGGATACATGAACATCAACTAGCCACAAAATGACATGAACCTCTCTCACTGGTATCCTTATATACAGATAAGGAAGGACACCACTTTGACTGCAACAACACATCCATTCTAGGACAAGCCAGACACGCACGAGAATTCCTAGAAGACAGACATTACAATCGGAACTCTTATCAACAAACACATTGACTTGGACACCGTTTACCACTCCCTGAGAAAAAGAACAGGAAATGACATCACCAACCCAAGGAAACTCAAAAATATAAATACAAAGCAGGAAACATCTGCAGTGCTTCGTCCAGAGGCTCACTGAAGATGTTACCTAGTATGGTGACGAAACGTCTGAAAATGAACCTTCCAGCTCAGATGTTACAGATGTAAAAAATGATAATATCACTCCTAAATCTATCAAACTGAGGTAGCAAGCATTCATTTTGGAAAAAGAAAGGATTCTTCTATCGCAAAACATATGTGAAGCATTTTCT
Source organism: Hemiscyllium ocellatum (assembly GCF_020745735.1). Classification (NCBI taxonomy): domain Eukaryota; kingdom Metazoa; phylum Chordata; class Chondrichthyes; order Orectolobiformes; family Hemiscylliidae; genus Hemiscyllium; species Hemiscyllium ocellatum. The sequence continues at coordinate 62,266,734 of NC_083412.1, read as the reverse complement.
TCTCATTTGGGTATTATGAACACAGTTTATAAATAACAGAATAAACTGCCTGGGGTGCTTGGCTCCACAATTGTGTTAACTCTCAAACTTCCATTGATGGCTAAAAATCAGTCTCCAGGATGCCCTTACTTAAAATCAGGGCTGCAATTCTGAAAACCACGTGTTTATTAGAAACTTCCTTAACAGTGAAGCAGAATTAAAACATTATACTCTTGCCCTTGAAGTTGAAATTACAATGCCATCTGTACTTTGAACTGCTAAATCCTTATACTAGCAAATGAAATAACTTGAAATGTAAAAATATAAAAAGAAAAGAATTAATATTCTACAGAGTACAATTGCAGCATTTATTAGGCATCTGGACGGGTATATGAATAGGAAGGGTTTAGATGGATACGGGCCAAGTGCTGGCAAATAGGACTAGATTAGATTAGGATATCTGGGCAGCATGGACGAGTTGGACCAAAGGGTCTGTTTCTGTGCTGTACTTCCCAATGACTATGAGTACTGTTAGGACGAAGCTGGTTTCATCTGATGGCACTGGGATTGCCTGCAGTGACTAACCAATACCAATAGATGGAGTCTTATTTTTGAATTCAAGAAAGAGGCAACCACCGGGCGTGAAACCAGCAGCAAAACGGAGACCAGACCTGAAGCCTAAAGTAAAAACAAAGGTCAGGAAGGCAAGGCTGGGCAAAGCAGTACCAAGAAGATGAAGCATGATGGGTCCTGACAGACAGAACAAAGCTGATATCCAAAGCCAGAGCACAAGCAAGCCAGGAAACATGACAAAGGAGGAGGCAAGACTACTTATAGAGATGTACAGCGTGGAAACAGACCCTTCGGTCCAACTCGTCCATGCCGACCAGATATCCCAACCCAATCTAGTCCCACCTGTCAGCACCCAGCCCATATCCCTCCAAACCCTTCCTATTCATATACTCATCCAAATGTCCCTTAAATATTGCAATTGTACCAGCCTCCGCCACATCCTCTGGCAACTCATTCCATACACGTACCACCCTCTGTGTGAAAAAGTTGCCCCTTAGGTCTCTTTTATATCTTTTCCCTCTCACCCTAAACCTATGCCCTCTAGTTCTGGACCTCCTGACCCCAGGGAAAAGACTTTGCCCATTTACCCTATCCATGCCCCTCATAATTTTGTAAACGTCTGTAAGGTCGCCCCTCAGCCTCCGAAGCTCCAGGGAAAACAGCCTCTCCCTGTAGCTCAAATCCTCCAACCCTGGCAAGGGACCATGACGGAAGTGTATGCCTGTGTGGGATACAGGATACAGTACTGGATTCTGATTTGTGGACGCAAACACAGCATGCAAATAGCACTAAAACAAAATCATTTTGCAAAAATGAAAAACAGGTTCCAAAGAATAAATGGTGTTCAAATGAAACAATGCTACGCAAGACAACATTAAAAATGGACTGTATTAAAAGAAGAATTTCATTTACACAGCCCTTTTCAGGACCAATGGACAGCTCAAAGTACTTTACAGATAATTAAGTACTCTCTACACACAAATCACTGGTATAATGTAGGAAATGTGGCAACCAATGTGCACATAGCATATTCCCACTAAAAGCAGATGATAATGACTAGATAATCTATTTGAGAGATATTGATTAACTGACCAGGGGTACTGGAGATTTATGTCTCTTCTGCTTATTTCTTATAATGCCACACAAGCAAGACGACTCCATCCCAGTTTAATATCCCACCAAGGAATGACACTGCTTTGATTTTTGTGCTCAAGCACTGGAATGGAACTTTGGCTCCTGGCTTAGAGACAAGAATGCTATCAACTATGTCATAGCTATTAAAGGGATGGTAGCATCTTGGCTAAATTATTGGTAACGCTGAAAATGTGTTGCTGGAAAAGCGCAGGAGGTCAGGCAGCATCCAAGGAACAGGAGAATCGACGTTTCAGGCACAAGCCCTTCTTCAGGAATGAGGAAAGTGCGTCCAGCAGGCTAAGATAAAAGGTAGGGAGGAGGGACTTGGGGGAGGGGCATTGGAGATGCGATAGGTGGAAGGAGGTCAAGGTGAGGGTGATAGGCCGGAGTTGGATGGGGGCAGACTAAATTATTGGTAAACTAGACTAGTAATCCAGAGGGTCAGACTAATAACAAACAACAAGAATTCAGATCCAAGTTTTGGAATAAAACAGGACTGACCATTCATTTTGAATTTTGCATCAGATATGACAAAGGTACTCATTGCCCAGTCAACCTACAAAGTCCTCCTTAACATAATTTGGGGATGTGCTAAAAATTGGGAGAGTTACCCAACAGGCTAGACAAGCAACAGCCTGACAGTAATCCCTCAATCTCCCAGACTCCTACATCAACATCCTTAGAGAGTGTCCTGTCCCACTGACAGGAGCAGCAACAGTCAGGATGGAGTGGCCCTGAAAATCCACAGCCACAATTCTTAACTACATTAAGTTTCAAGGATTTAGATCAAAAGTGGATTAGGAAATCTCCTGCTGAAACCTACCATACTCCCTCAACTAATGAATATGGACTCATCCACAGTGAACACTACTTGGAAAAGGCACTTGCAGTAGCAAGGCCACAAAATGTACTATGGGTGAGGGAATTTCAATCTCTATCACCAAGAGTGGTCCAGCAGAATCATAAATGATTGAACTAGTCAAGTCTTAAATAAAACATTACCAAATGCTGAGGCAGAAGGTGAGAGATCCAGTACAAAGGAAAGTCTACTTGAACACATCTTTATCAATCTGTCACAAATGCATTTATCTTTGACAGTACTGGTAGGAGTTTATGTATTGCTGCTTTAACAGCTGAGTAGATAATTTGAATCAACCTGTTTTGACATGATGCAACACTAATCTGGACAGATGGGATTAGAACTTTCTGGCCCAAGAATAGGGATATTATCACTGTACCACAAGAACGTATTCTTTACAGCTGAGTACGTTTCTGAACCAAGCACCAGATGACTAATAACCTTTGAATCCAAAGAGCAACACGCTAGACTAAGGATGCATATAAAAGTTATCCTGTAATGCAAGTTGTCAGTTTACGTAAAGTTAATTTTGAGATTTTCATGAACTGAACCTATGCTACTTACCAATTCAATATAATTGTAGCAATTCTGTGTTAAGAAACACAAGAATTGACATGATGATCAGTGGCGATCTTTCTCAAAAAAATGAAGACAGCGATGAAAACTTGAAGACCACAGGAAAAATACTCAGGCAAGGCTTGAAATTACATTTACACCAGGACCCCAGGAAAGCAAGTCACTATTTAAACAGTGAATACTTGATTTTGAACTGGCCACATCAGTGGTCTGTGTAGAAGCAAATCAGTTCCAAGCTGAGTTGTAGAAGCTGCAGGGCCATTGAGGCAACCTTGGGGTTTTATTCCTGTGCAAAAACAGAAAGCGCACAAAACAAAAAATGCTTGAGCCACAGGTGAAAACAGTATAGGGAAAGATACTACAAAAAAAAGCACAGCAGCTGAGTTGTTGAATCATCACACAAATTAAGCTTTTAGTCTTGCTACTATAAATCCCCAAATATCTCTAACTTTGGTAAAACACAGGGATTATCAGGAAGGGGACAACCAAATTTCTAGCATGAATTAGAGCATTAGATATCCTTTCAGAACTTGTGTTTTTAAGCAAAAGGAGGACCTTTGCTTTTTAGATTTAGCTGTTGCAAAACCCGATAAGCAACAGGGATAAAAATAAGGATCACCACTGAAAACAACAGGCTTTAGAGTCAACATTTCAAGTCTCTGATGGTTACCTGAGACCCCCTTCTGGGAGAAATGCTGGAGGATCAGCTTTGTGTATAAGTGAATATTAGATTTCACCATCTAAAACTGATGTCTTGCAGTCAACAGTTATAAGAATCAATTGATTCATCTGTCAGTGGTGCTGTGACAGAGACAAGGATGACTATTTCTTAAAGGTTGCGCTATCCAAGCAGCTAATGGACCTGGTCATAATTCTTCATGTAAGCATCAAAGTTAACTGGAGAGAGAAGATGATATTGACAGACTGCTAAAAGATGGCAAAAATAAGGAAGCCAGTGTAGCCAGACATCATCATCCACAAGCATTAGGTACAGTTACTGGTACTGGCTTAGCAGCCAAGATGCCGAAAGCAGGTTACGTGCTTTACACCCACTGAAAAACTGCTGTGTTCCAAGATCTTTTCAAGTCAGATAGTTCAAAATGATACTGGTCTCAGCTAACCAAAAACTTTGATTCTAAAAGCACTACCATAGGTTACAGTAGGGTACAAGCAAATAAAAGCATGTGCAGCATACTGGCAGCCACAACAGGGAGTGCACTGGAGACCTGCAATAAAGGCAAACACATATACAAGGTTAGCAGCAAGACTGATCAGGTAAAGACTCAGAGCGAAAGGTAAACATGCTTTCCACATACTGAATATAACAATTTCATCCCAGAAGCACATCACTATGCAAGTTCCCCTTCAAGTCACACAACAACCTACTTTGAAACAATAATCACCATTCCTTTCACTGTTGCAGGGTCAAAGAACTGGAACACTGACCGTAACATCTGTGATTGTCCCTATAGACAAAGGACAGCAACAGGTCAAGTAGATAGCCCACCACTACCTTCTTCAGGGCAGATAGGGAGAAGCAAGATATGCGGGCCCAGCCTATCAGACTGCATAGTTGTGGGTATGTGGGTAGAATTGCAACTACCTCTAATAAAAGAAAATGGACAAAGTCAAACATATTGAAGCTTTTGCCACTATATCGGTATAAGAAAATTGGTGAACGTATGCTCTCAAAGTTGAGAGCTAATGAAAACATCCCACCAGACAGTCAGCATTTAAGGATATGTAGATGGATTATTGGAAGTCAACTATACAATCAACAACAGCAAAATGACTACATATAATGGGTCACTGCACAGAATGCATTGGTACAGTGCAGTTACCACACATGGAAATCATAAGTATTCTATCTAATGGACGCAAATGAATCACCAATAGTAGGACCATCATTGTGTATGGAACTTAACATTGTGAAGATACAGCACAACAGGACAGAAATAATTGCATTGAGCTTGTCAGATCTTGCAACAATACATTCATGCCATAGGAAATGTTAAAGTCGATGCTATTGTGCACTTCAAAAAAATGCAATTGCAATAATCGTTCTAGAAAGCACAGGGCTGAGATAAAAAAAACTCGAGTGAGTTGGACAATCTGGAACATTAAAACAATATCCAATGTGTACATCAGTACAGACTGGTGCAGTTAAATTACAGGAGTGCTAAAGAAAATGGCACAATCTAGCCAACAGAAGGCATCTTCATCTTTAGAGAAAGCAATGCCCAAACAAAATTCCAACTTTGAAGAACCGAATGCCAAATTCACAAAAGCCAAGTTACTTTCTACACTGGATGTCATGCACAGATATTGGTTGGTTCATTTTGCAAAGAAACCTCAAGAAATCATTATTAAAACACCATATTCATTCCAGAGACAAACCTTCAGACTGTCAGTCAACATTTCTTCCAGAGCATACGGATGGCATGATAAAAAAAATTCCTAGAAATGTCTGTATTGGTGATGATATTGCCGTGATGGATAAACTAAAAAAGGGAAATCTACACTCAATAATGATAGTCATTCACCATAAAGGACTTACTTTGTTTGTTGAAGTTATCAGGTGAACGTAGGCCAGATCTACTCAGGTTATGGTAACTGTCCTGAACCAGGCAAAGGTTCAGGACATCACATAGCTACTCAAAAAAAAACTCAAAATATCTCTTGTTTTTAACTTCCAAGGCCATGCCCACCAAACTTTCCCTAAAAAGTTTAGTTGTTAAGACAACTCTTAAGGAAAACACACTATGTGTATGGCAGCAGGACAATCAGCACATGCTCAAATCACTGAAAGAAACATTGTCAGCAGAACTTGCATCTTACACTTCTCTGACCTCTAAAAGATGACTATCCTGGAAGTTATGTATCTCAAAGAAATTACAGCATGCATTGTCAAAATAGCAAATCTAGATTGAATAGTCTACCACATGTAAAACCAAATTATTCCAACATAAAGCATGAAACACTTGTTCTGGCAATCGGTATCATACGTTTCCATACCAGTCTGGTAAGCAATTCACAACAGAAACTGATCATAAACCACTGAAAATGATTTGATACAAACCACTGACAAGTGCAACACTAGACTGCAACAACCTCTTTAAAAAAAAGTATGGGCCAAGACTTCATGGCTGTTACAAACTTGGTACAAAGATCCTTATTTTTGATACAGTGAGCAGATTACTAACTCCAAATATGAATGCAGAAATTTCGCAAGATTTACAAATAGACATTATGGATATCAAATTGGAGGGTGTACTTAAAGTCAACAAATTTCAGAAAGCAGATAATGATCCACGACTGTATCACAATGGAAAATTAACATCGAAGGATGATGTGACATGATATAAGAGATGCCAGTCACACACACATTTTTAGCCATATAGAACTAGATATTTCAAAAGGTTTAATTAAATGCATCAAGCTCTTTGCTAGGAAGTATCATCAGAGCAATATCAGGTACATACTGGCATGGAGCAATTTAGACTGCCTTCCACAGGATACCATGTATTGGCCAGGGATCAACAATGCCATCAAGACGACAAAGAGAATGTGCAAGGAATTTCTCCAAGTCACCAACGACGTTTCAAAATTTCCAACTGTCAGACAACAATCTTTTGATCAGCTTCCTCAGAGACCAGGAACCATTAAATAGATTTTGATTAACTTATGTCTTAAATTTACTATTATTGTTATTTATGAATTTACTTATGACTTCTGTCATTAATATAGGCACCACAGTAGAGTGACTTATAACACTTTTCATTTTATTTTTCTTGTAAAAGTACACATGACAATAGATTCAGTGAATAAATAAATAGATAAAAGATCACTTCAAGTGCATCCATGGAAGACACAATGAGTGCAATATCAGTGTATTTGGTATACCAAGAAGGTTATACCATCCTGAAGGATTATCAAGCCATCACAGGAAGTACCCAATTTATAAACCCTGATGCTTATGAGCACAATCCCATACAGGGATGTATTTTTAAAGACTGACATATGAACATTTCCTGTACTGATGAATGACTCCTTTATATTGTCCTCTATTATATTGACTTAAAAGTTGACTTGCAAATGGAATCAAGAACGTAACCCGTTCTCAACCCAAGGACTGCCTGTAAACCTTATACAGATTCTTAATAATGAAATTCAAATTGTTTAATTCTTGTTTCTGTGTAGTTTTCAAAAACAACATAGACATAATCCCACTTATAGTGTACATAATTTTATCCTGGAAATATTGGATTAAGAGTCTAATGGTGACCAGGCAACCAGAAGCACAACAATGTGGATGAGTCTCAACTGCCCTCTGGGCATTTAGGGATAGGCAATAAATATTGTGACATCCATGTCTCATGAATGATTTTTAAAACTTAACAGCTACTATACTAATGAACGAAGCATCAGAATTGTACCACATGACAGCAGCCATGTTATTGCTTGGATTGTGTACATAAGGTTCTCTGCAACTGCACAAAATAAGTTTGTCGGTTCAGCAAAACTATTCAAGATTTCCAAATATATTAAACTTTCACTACTTAGCAATCCAGCATGACACTGATAATTCTGTGTTAAAAAAAACACAACAAAGGAATATAATTACCAGTCCTTGAGGATAGTCCCAGCTTCACATGGAGGACACCCTCCAACATGTTGACACCATACGATTGCTCAGTTGTATTATTGTCTATTAATCCACATATCCATGTGATGTTCTGGACACTCAGGTTCAAATCTCACATTTGTCAAATTCATATTCCATGATTTGCCAAAGAAAATCTGGAATTTAACAGTCTAATAATGATTAAGAACTGATTGCTGATTGTTGGAAAAACGTATTTGTTTTATTAATGCCCTTTAGGGAAGGAACCTGCTGTCCTTACCTGTTGTGGCCTACATCTGATTCTTAACTACTATCTGGGCAATTAAGGATGAGGAATAAATGCTAGCCTAGCCAGCAACACCTACATCCAAGAATGAATATAATGAGGTTATCTGCATAACCAACAACTGAAGTCTTGAGCTCCACAACCTTTTTCACTATTAGCCAAGTTGTAGCAATGGCGCCTACCCACTCAAGTGGTAAATTGCATATGCACACTCAGACCACAAAAAGCTTAGCAAATCCAACCCAGTCAAATATCACACAATCAGATTACTCTCAATTATCAGTTAAGAAATACATGTTAAAATTGATAGTGCTGTCAAGCACACTTATGCAACAAGTTCATTTTGAGTTCTGCCTGGACTACCTGATTGCAGAACTTATTACATACTTCATTTAGACAACTGCGATTATCTTTGAAACCAAGGCAACTTTTGACCAAGAGTATCATGAGTCTTAGGAGAACAAAATTCAATGGGAATTGGGGAAAACATTGCATTGGTTGGAGCCATATCAGTCTGTGGATATCGGAGGCCAATCATCTCAGTCTAGCAGCATCACAACAAAATACTGAGGTGCCTAACTTCCTCCCTGATGGCCCACAATCTGACCACCATCTCCAAGGTTCAAGTCAGGAATATGATATAATAATCTCACTTGCTTGGATGTGTACTGTTCTGAAAATTCTCAAGAAGCTCAACGCTGTATTCAGTTGATATTACATCCACAAACATTCATTCCATCCACTACCGACACATAGTAGTAGCAGGGTGTATCAACCTCAAGATGTACTGTTGAAATTCATGAAAAGTCCTTTGACAGTAACCTCCCAAACCACCATCAGCGAGAGAGTCAAGGACAGCAGATATGTGGGAACACTGCTCACTACCCTAATTTGGAAATATATTGCCGTTCCTTCAGAGTTGCTGGGTCAAACTCCCAGAACTTCCTATCTAACAGCGTTGTGGATCTACTTATTCCAAATGAACTGCAGTGGTTCAAGAAGCAGCTCACCAACACGTTCGCAGAGGCGACAGAGATGGGCAATAAATGATTGCCCAGCCAGCAAAACCATCATTCAAGAAAGGGGGACTTTTTTTAAAAATGCAAAAGTAAAGTCAGAAATATTGAATGGACTCTTGCTAGGTGTTGGGAGACTCACAAGGTCCTGGAAAGCCAGCAAGAAACCTGCACTATCACTTTCAAGGAAGGTCCACTGAATCATGGACTCACCATGCAATGATCAGAAGCAACAGTTGAGTGTGACGCTCAGCAAGCAGTCCCTTGCCAGACCTCCACTCCTTTGACCAGACAATGATTGTCTTTGATCAAAAGACCCCTCCCAGAGGCGACGAACTGCCCACAGCAACCCAAAAGCAGGATGACAAAGGGAACACTGTGCCCGAGTTAATTCATGCAGTAGTGGGTTAAGGCTTTTAAGTGGTTCTTACCTGGTCACCAAAACATCTCAACTGATGGTGAGGCAGGAGCTAGATCATGAACCCCCTGTCCAAAATTGAATTCTGGTCAAAGGATTTGAGATATGCCAAACTGTGCTTAAGTGCAATTTTCATTTTCAAGCTCAACGCCATCAGGAGCAGAAAATCCACCTAAAAACAAACTAAAATCAGGATGCCAAAGCCATCAGGGAAGACAAACCCCTAGAAATAACAGAGACTGCTTTGAAAGCTATAAGGGATTGAACATCCTTGGGCAGACACTTCTTCAGTACTCAACACAAAAAATAATTATTAGAAGATAAAAATGCCTTACTTCTCAGCCATCAATAAAATTATTTCCAGGGGAGCAATGTAGCAAATGTCAATACATATAGTAATATGTAGAATAACAGCTAATTTTACACAGATCTAATCAAGGCATGCCACAGATTCTAAATTTTAAAAACAAAGTTCATCAATACTTAACCACAAAATACAATTCCTATAAACACAATTAAATTTTGATTATTATTAAAATGTGGCATAATTAATTTAGAATGAGTTTATACAGCATATGGGTGCATTAGTAACAGGGTTTCCTCTCCATATGTATACCATATTAGTTTGGAATCATTTCATAAAATGTGGGTGTCACTGGCATTTATAGCCCATCCCTGAGGGCAGTTAAGATTCAACCAAATTGCTGTTGAGTCACATGTACACCAGATCAGGTAAAATTACTGTCCAGCGGAGATTCACACAGATGATCCCTGGAATGGTAGGCCTAACATACGATAAATGGCTGAGGATCCTGGGATTGCAATCATTAGAGTTTCGAAGGTTGAGGAGAGATCTAACAGAAACTTACAAGATAATACAAGGCTTAGAAAGGATGGATGCTGAGAATTTCTTTCCATTAGGCAGGAATACTAGGAACTGTGGGCACAACCTTAGAATTAGAGGGGGTCAATTTAGAATGGAAATGAGAAGACACTTCTTTAGCCCAAGAGTGGTGGGCCTGTGGAATTCATCACCATGGAGCGCAGTAGAGGCCAGGATGTTAAATGTCTTCAAGACAGCAATTGATAAATTCTTGACCTCACAAGGAATTAAGGGCTATGGGGAGAGTGTGGGTAAGTGGCATTGAAATGTCATCAGCCATGATTGAATAGTGGAGTGGACTCGATGGGCCCAATGGCCTTACTTCCACCCCTATGTCTAATGGTCTAAAATGGTGGCTTCCTTTCCTAAAGGACATCAGTGAACCAGATGGCCTTTCTGACAATCAACAATGTTTCATGGTCATCATTAGACACTTGAATCCAGACTTTTACTGAATTCAAATGCCACTTTCTGTCAAACCCGGATCGCAAACATTACCTGGGGTCTTTGGGTTAATAGTCTTCTGATAATACCGCAAGGTCTTCACCTCCCCCTAAATATAATCAACAAACTTTCAATGCATCATAACAATGTATTTATCTAAATGGACATACATAAAAAATTGTAAATGGTACAAAGTCAAATGCAGTCCAACAAAATCCATAACAAGATAAACAGCGGATAATGCAGATTCTATCGACTTAGATTGTATATTCCAGAGAAAGTTCATGCAAGGCTTTGGCAACAGATGAAGGTTCATCCCATTATCAACATGTGGACATAGGAGGACTTCTTTCAACCCAAAGTCTATTTCTTATCTGTAGCAAACGGACAATCTTTTATGTAATGTTTGCAACAAATAACGAAAGGAAGAAATTATCCTTCAACCCACCCCTGTTTTGGGGCCGTGCCACTTCAGATTGGTGCAATTTTCAGACAAAGGGTTGCATCAAGGATTGATCCAACAGACCAGCACAATGTTAATTCACCTGAGGAATTAAGATAATATTGTTCCTTTGACAATACTGAAAAGCAAAAATTTTAGAAATACTTTAAAAAATACAAAAGCAGAGGCACAAAATACATAATTGAAGAATTGTTAATTTCTATACATGTAAGACCACCTTAATAGAGTTTTATGACTTTAGAACCCATTATTATTTTGTATAGTAATAAAGAAGTTAGCATTTATTTTTAGTTAAACTACAACACAGGATAATAAAATGTGAGGTTTGCCACACTAATAAGAAGCTACCATCTCTTTTTGTCAAATAAACTAAACCAAATGCAAGTATTGCACTGGAACTAGTTAAATTTACTTTTATGGGGCTTAAATGGTCAAAAGCATCATAGCAGTAGTCTTGCAGACTATGTGGAATTGAAGTGCTTAGCAAATTAACAATTCATGTAAATGTGTATTTTTCTACTTTACATAATTGATTCATTTTCAGAAACTCAAGGGGTTGCATTAATTTTGCATAGGTCAAGTAATGCTTTAAAACTTTAGGACCTGTGTGTGAAATAAGAATATTTTGTAAGTTGTCTTCTCTTTCCTCTCATCTCACTTTAGGAATACACAAAAACTGTCTCCCTTCAGAGGTAACCTTGAAAGCTCAATTACAATAGGACTCTTTCTCTACTTTAACTTTTAAGATTTTATAAAAGGACTTTACAGCTTGCATTAAATTCTCAGCTCTCGTGCTCTTAATTGCCTTTTTAAATTGCTTTGAACTTAAATAAACAGATGGTCTTCTCCTACTCTTGAAATGACTGGACAATTTCAATATTTCTTTCTCAAATTGTATAAACAAATTTTGACATTTTAGGCAAAAATTGTGACAGTTGCAATTTCAAGCATCCTACTTTAGGAAAAGTAATAAAGCAGTTCCAAAAATGTACTGTCAGTTCAATGAAAAGTTAATAGGGATCGTGGAGGTTATATTTGAGACTTCAGTGGAAATGGAAAAGAGTAAGGGAGAATCAGAGAGATAGAATGAACTGTTAGTATATGATTGATCAGAACTGGTCTACAAGTCATTAGATCAAGAAACATAAATATAAGGTAAATGCTTTAAAAAAAACTTAAAATTTAATAAAGTCCTAATAAAAGAGAAAAGAACAGAAATTCTCAATAGGTTAAACAGCAACTGTGGAAGAGAAACTGAGTTACCATTTGTGGCCTTTAATCAGAATCTTCCATCCATGTTGACCTGAAATAATATCTATTTTTCTCCACAGAGGCAGCTAGTTATTTCTCCATGAAGCCATGCTGACTCTGCTTGATCATTTTGTGCATTTCTAAATGCTCTGTTACCACATCCTTCATAATAAATTCTAACATTTTCACAATAACAGACATTAAGCTAGCTGGCCTACAGTTACCTGGTTTTGACTCCTTCCCTTTCTAGATAAAGATGCTACATTGGCAGTTTCCTAATCCTCTGGGACTTCTCTAGTATGTAAATTTCCTGGACATTTACTATCAAATATATCCACTATCTCTGTAGCTATTTCCTTTAATATCTGAGGATCTATCCTGTCAGATTCAGGATGCTTATCACTCTTTAGTCCCATGGGTTTTCCTAACACTTTTTCTTCTAGTGGTAGTTATTGTATTTATTCTCTCTCCTCCTTTTGTCCCTTGAATATTTAATGATGTTGGAATGCTATTTGTACTGGGAAGATTAATGCAAAGTATTTATGGAAAGTTGGCCCCAATCACCACACATCAGAATTAATACTACTCCAGAACAACCTAGAACTACACTTTGAAAACTTTGTTAATATAAGGTAGAATTTACTCCCTCCCGACCATTTAAATCAGGCACATTCAGAACAGATCTCTGCACGTACATGAAGATTACAAATGATTTGGAGGCGCCAGTATGGGACTTAAAAATACACAACACCAGGTTATAATCCAACAGGTTTATTGGAAAGCACTCGCTTTCGGAGTGCTGCTCCTTAATCAGGTGGTTGTGGAGTATAAGATCATAAGACACAAGACTACAAAGTGATTCCTACTGTGTTTGTCTACTTTAACGTAAATAGAGACATTCAAATTTACTTTAAGTTCCAGGTGTGTTGCACTCAAGGTTCATTCAAAAGCTGTATAATCCACTGGGTATTTGCTGTGGTTGTTTAGGAGATCTTCCAGCACCCCCCGAGTGTTCCATACTTTATAAATAGTTTACTCCCAGTAATTACTGTATACCACAGCCATCTCATCCAAGTCCAAATTGAAACTTGTATAAATATCAATGCCTTAACAGTATCTCACATTACAGAATCGTCTCCAGTACAGTGCCCTCACGTAAAAAAATTAAATTTATGAAATAAATAAAACCAGTATCTTTTCACAAACCTGAATGACCAATAATGGAGGTCAACTAAAGTAACCACACATTGACCGTTCACAGTGGTGTGAACGAAGCAGAGCAATTCTGACGGTCACATTACAATATGTTAATAACAGTAACTATTAAAAATAGTTTTAATATTTAAATAAATACTCACTGCCGGTTACAAACAGACACTCTCGAGCATTACCACATTAACCGGCTCACGCTACACAGCAGGAAAGGCCTGCGTCAACACGTACCACGGTCCCGGATGATACGTCACCGCGTAGGGCACTGTGCGTGATGACGCCAGTACGCAGGGCTCGTTGTGAGCCGAGGTTAGTCGGTGATTGGCTCCGGTTGGAGCTCCGTTGTCAGGTTCAGGTGGCGGCTGGCGAAAGCTGAACGATTACCCTCTGCTCCAGAGATACCCCAGCGAGTATTTATTTAAAGATTTTAACGGTAACCTGAGGGTTGGTCTGGGTTGAACGTGTTTGTGCGATGGCGTCCTTGGAGCGGGTGAAGGTGCTGGTGTTAGGGGATTCAGGTAAAGGTTTACACTCCATTAACTCTCTAACAGTGGCCTGGATCTGGACTCGACGTGGCACATCCTCAAACAAAGCAATAAACACGTTTAATGAAAACAAAAAGTGCTGGAGAAACTCCGATCTGGCAGCAACTGTGGAGAGAGAAACGTCTCCAGTGTGACTCAAAATGCTTTCCTTATTCTTTAATCAAAGATTCCTCGCTCCTGGGTGACAGGCCCTGAGCTGTTTCTGGCTTAGAGTGGTGCTGGAAGAGCACAGCTGTTCAGGCAGCATCCGAGGGGCAGTAAAATCAACGTTTCGGGCAAAAGCCCTTCATCAGGAATAAATGTCCAATCTGTCTCCCGCAGTTTTGCTTCCACCCCTCCCCCTCACTCCCAAAACAAGCAGATTTCCCTTGTCCTAACTTTCCACTTCCTACCACCCATCACTTCTGCATGAAAAGCATCATCCTCTGCTATATCCGTCACCTCTGATGAGATGCTTCTACCAAAAACATCTTTGTTTCCCCTCTTTTGTCAGCATTCACTCTGAACACTTCTTAACGACCCCTTTTGCATGTAATTGCAGATGTAACACTAATTCCTTTACCTCTTCCTTCCTCACTATCGAAGTCCTGAAACACACTTTGCCAGTGGAACAGTGATTTATTTGTACTTGCTTTGAACCTGTTTACTGTAATGACTTTTTACATTGCTGTCTCCTTTACAATTGTGAGACCAAGAATGGACCAGGTAACTTTTTAAAACGCCTCCATCTTTTCAACAAGAATGGTCCTACCATTCTGGTTGCTTGTTTTTCAATGCAGCACTGCCCCCTCAAGCTAAAATTTCTGTCCTAGTTTTGCTGCAGTGTTCTGGTAAGACCTAACACAAGTTGAAAGAATAGCACCATATTTTCCACTTGAGCACTTTGGAGCCTTCAGGACTCAACATTGAATGCAACAATTTCAGACCATGAACTTTACCTTCCGTTTTGATTTACCATTCCCAAGTCTGCTCTGGCATGGATTTGCTCTAAATAGATCTGACCTGTTTTCTGCTATTAACCTTGACCATCAATGCGTACTGTTCATCTATAAATCGTCTCTACCATTAGCACTCCCTTTGTCTTTTACCCTGGGGCACCTTTACTATTTATTCCACTGGCTCTTCCTTGCTCCTTTTTTCTGCAGCATACCACCTGACTCTTTTCCAGTTTCCTTCAATTCTGAAGCAATACATTGGACTCAAAATGTTAACTGTTTCTCTCTTCACACATGTTGGCAGACCAGCTAAGATTCTCCAATATTTTCTGTTTTATTATCTAATCTGTAATGTGAAAGCACTCTTAATAAAGTGTGGTGTTTCCAGTTATCAAGAAAGACTCTGTTATGTTATCAATATATCAGAACTGCTTGTTAAACCCTTCATACCGTTGCTGGAATATTAATATTGTGAATGATATCTCATTGCTGCAAATGTGTTGCTGGTCAAAGCACAGCAGGTTAGGCAGCATCTCAGGAATAGAGAATTCGACGTTTTGAGCATAAGCCCTTCATCAGGAATAAGGGCTTATGCTCGAAACGTCGAATTCTCTATTCCTGAGATGCTGCCTAACCTGCTGTGCTTTGACCAGCAACACATTTGCAGCTGTGATCTCCAGCATCTGCAGACCTCATTTTTAACTCAATGATATCTCATTTACAAGTCTTTCAAATATATCCTAGGAGCCGTGCTCTCTCACTTTGTTTTAGAAGTAGAATTGACTCTTCAATAAATACAATTTCATTTTTAAATGAATTTCTGATCTTCATGATCCACAAAGATTGACCATATTCTTTTCTGTGTTTGAGATCTTCTACATTAGGTTCAACTCTAATGACACTAGCTCTATAACCTGATCTATTTTGTGCAATTCTATGTCCGATATGGAAATATTTAAATCTAACGAATATACACATTAGGAGTAGGAGTAGGCCATACATCTTTCAAGTCAAGAAGGCACAGCAGGTTGGGTAGCATCCAAGGAGCAGGAAAATCAACACTTTGGGCAAAAGCCCTTCATCAGGAATGTTCATCTTTCGAGCATTCTCTGATTTACTTAAATTACATACTTGTACTGCACAGTCAGTTAAGAATGGTTGTACAATGTTTCAAATTGCTTAACTGGGTTACGCAATGGAAGCTGATTTTTATTTGTTTAATCTGGAACCAAAGAGAAAATAATTGCATTTATGTACCTCCTGACATCCCAAAACATTTACAACATATGGCATTCTGAACTGTGCTCAGTGCTGTACTGTAAGAGAAGCTGAGTTTAATTTGTTTACAATTGAATAATCTAATAGTAAGGATTTAAGAATTCTTGAACACCATGGAAGTTGATAAATCTTGAAGTATTCTGAAGCAACAGTAAAATCCAGTATCTCTTACCAGTGCAGTGTTCTATGGTGTTCAAATTCAGTACCTTTTCAACAAACTAAAATAACTAAACCCTGATATCAGTCTTGGCCAAATCCTGGCGCACACATCATGAATAGAAAATCAAAGATTCAAGTCCAACTTCAAAAACCTGAGTAGAAAACCTCAGACGAGATTGTGGTATTGATAGAACTTTAGACTTTCAATTGAAACCTTCACGCTTCTCTACTGCTATACATCAACATAGGAAAATCCACTGTTGAAGAAAGAATTAGGAGCTTTTCCTTGTGCTGTGGCCAAAACTTATTGCTCAATCAATATCATTCATTCATGTGTGCTCAGCCAGTAGGCAGGTGTATGGTTCAGTGTCTCCTAATTGTTCATTCTTGGTAGTTTTTGTAAGTGATTGTCTCTGCCTTCCACTCTGAGACAGTTCCCACCTCTACTTCAGCCAAAAACAAAATCAAAATTATGCTGTTGACACTGTCCAGAACAACATGCTATATCTGGTCCACTGAGATAACCAGTCGTCTTAAATGCCACCAAAAATGTTACTTAGTCATTATAATGTTTGAGAGCCCTTGCTTTGATGTAATTGAGGAGAAACATGAGCACAATAACTACATTCCAGTTTTAGAACAGTGAGATTTTGGGGCTAATGTAATCTGACATCCTTCCCTGATCTGGCCTACATGTGGCAACACAGTGATGGGCGGGAGATGCTGTGGGAATCCTCAAAAGCAAGACCAGACCCCTATGAAGTCTTATGGTATTAGGTCAAACATGGGAAAGAAACCTCCTGCCAATTAAACCTCTCCCTGCCAATCTAAGTCCTTCATGTGGGAGGCATAAGCATAGACTTCTGACGGAGGATTGCTGGACCTGAAACATTGACACGGCTTTCTCTCCACAGATGCTACCTGATGGTGTTGAGTTTTTCAAGCAATTTCTGTTATTGCTTCAGGTTTCCATCATCTACATTTTTTTTGTTTTAATATTTGCACTTTGCGTACCTGTCAACAAGAGTGATTCAGCAGCACCAATACAAAGTGATCTGATTAAATCCTAGAGGATATAACTGCAAAACTAGGTCTGCAGCTGGTGGTGAGGGAAAAGCTTACTTGATCTCATCTGCATTAAATTACCTGTCACAGATGTATTTTCCATGGCAGTCTTGGTATGAGCAACTAATACACAGTCCTAAAGGAGACAAAAGTCTTTTATGTTGACAATACCTTTTGTTTAATACTGGCTCGTTAAGTCGGATGGATTTTGAACAGATTTAGCAACACAAAACAGGGCAACCGATTGAGTTATCAACATTAGGGCAGTATTCAACTCCACAATCTGTGGCGGAGTGGCCTAGAATATTCCCCCCCCCCCAACCACCATTATTGTCAAGCTAAGAGGGGTCAATCCTTCTTCAATAAATAATGGAGGATGACGTGCAAGGAACAGCTTCAAGTATACCTCAAAGTGGGACTTCAACCCTGGTGAAGTTATAGAACTACTTATGTGCCAAACAGCGTAAGCAACATGCAATAACAGATCTGATCTAAGCTCTGCAGCCCTCCCACATCAAGCCTTAAATGTTAGTGAACAATTAAGCACCTAACGAGACGGGGTTTTGGACGGGGGAACTCCAGAAACATACCCATTCCATGACTGGTGGGGTACCAAGATCAACACTTGGACACGATCTGTGCACCATCCAAAACAATAATTTTGAATGTAATATTTCCAAATGTGATGAGACAGCTAGATGGAATGTGACAGGATACAAAGAGGTGCAAAATTAATTTCAACATTAAATGAGTGGGCAAACTATGTCCAATTGAATATAGTGCAGGAAAATGCGAAGTTATTCATTTTTGTGGGAAAAGCAGAAATGCAGAATATTTTTAACTGGCAAGAGATCGGAGAGTGCTGATGTCTGAAGGGACCAGGGTGTTCTTATTCTCAAGACGTTGAAAGTAAACATGCAGGTGAAGCAAACAATAAGGATTGTTGATTGCTTTTTCTAAAAGACGATAAAAGATACTTTTTCCTTATTCAAGGAATTTGGTGTCACTGGCTGGGTCAGCAATTATTGCCTGTCTCTTGTTGCCCTTGAGAAAGTGGTAGTGAATTGCCTTCTGAACTACTGCAGTCCTTGTGTATAGGTACCCCCATAATGCCACTGGGGAATAAATTCCAGGATTAGCGATATATTTCCACGTCAGGATGGTGAGTGGCATAGAGATGGTAATGGTGTTCCCATTGGTTTAGTTGGCTCGACATCTGGTTTGTGACACCAACAGCACAGGTTTAATTCCTATACTGGCTGAGGTCACCATGAAAATCTCATCTTCTCAACCTCCCCTGAAGCATGGTGTCACCAGGTTAAACTCACCACGACTCATCTATCTATAAAGAAGAGAGCAGCCTATGATCCATTAGGACAATGTTGACTTTATCTTTCCCTATCTATCTGCTGTTCTAGTCTTTCTAGATGGTTGTGGTCATAAACCTGGAATGTGCTGTCTAAGAATCCTTGGTTAATTACCCCTATTTTTAAGAAATAAAACTATTCATAATTGTTTTATTTGGAGATAGTGTCTGTTCTACACCTTTAACTGCATTTGTCAGTAAAAGTTTTCACTTGATTGAAGTGTGGGTGGAGTATTACCTAGCACTATTGTTAAACATAACTCTGACCACCGTAGATTGAACTATTTGACTTCTGATTTCAGTTTTAACTCTGTTAATTTTTCAGGAGTTGGAAAGTCATCTCTTGTCCATTTATTGTGCCACAACCAGGTGTTGGGAAATCCATCATGGACAGTTGGATGCTCAGTTGACGTGAGGGTACGTGTGAGAGAGGACAGAGTTTGCTCATAAATTTGAAAGTTGATTTTTTTTTCAAGTAAGTTATTGGTTCACAGGCTTAACTTTTTTTAAGAAAGAAAGCTGCCTTGATTCACGTGTCCTGGATGTAGCTGTGTATTCTCACTGACTGACTGACTGACTGATTGCATAAGACGAGGCAGTGGCCTAGTGGACTGTTAAACTAGAGACTCAGATAATGTTTAAATCCTGCCATGCCAGTTGGTAGAATTTGAATTTGAGTTTGTTTTAAAACATCTGGAATTAAAAGTGTAATGATAACCATGAATCCATTATCGGAAAAACCTATCTGGTTCACTAATGTCCTTTTTAAGGAAGGAAACTGCCATCCTTAGGTTGACTCACAACTGAGCGAAAGATGCTGCAGATTAGAGTGGTGCAGGAAAAAGCAGGTCAAGCAGCATTCGAGAAGCAGAAAAATCGACTTTTCTGTCAGGAGCCAGACCCCTGGGCAATAAATGCTGGCCTGACCAGAGATCCTCTCATCCCGTGAATGAAGAGAGAAAGAAAACATTTATAGTGGGAATATTCTTGGCTAAGGTTTCGTATGCCAACTTGGAGTAAAAGTGTGGATGAATGTTGGAAACATTCCCTAACATGACTAATTCTCAGTTTGCATTCAGAAATTAGATTATTTAGAAGGCAGTAAACGTAAGTGAAGGGTTTTGTTGCTGTCAAGGTCCAACAAATCTTACTCACATAAAACAGCTTACATTTAATTATCTAGAAAACAATGGAAGAAAAGCTAGACTTGAGATACAAAACTAGTTTAGAAAGATAAAGAAGCACATTCTTCTAAAAATAGTTGAAACAATGAAACGTGGCATACGCAGAATGTATGCATACCTGAATACTACAGAGAGAAATATCTTTTAAACTAATCTAGTAGTTAATGTTTGAGTAGCAGTTTGTTGAACTTGGAAGTATCTCAATACATAACACTTGGTGGTGGAGACTGTCAAAAGCTAGCATTCAGAAGGAATGACTTGGAGAGAAGGACTAAAAGAACAAAGAAAGAGAGCTGTTACAAATTCAAAGTTTTCTGTTTTGTTGTAATGTTTTGGGGCTGTCTTTAACTCAGGGTAAATTGGAGGAATGAAAGAGGCCATGTAACTTGTTCTGAACTCTGCTAACAAGAAGCCTGGTGGCTTATTTGTTAAAGATTAAATGGGGGACTAGGTTGTTTTACTAGGAAGAAGGTACAATGACCTGAGCTCCTCTACTGTTTTGCTGAAGGCAGATAGATTTTTGGTCTCCAAGATACATGGAAACATGGATATTATTTAGAATGTCAGGTGTCATAGGTGATTATACTTTAAATTATCTATTTAATTCTAACATCAAATAGAGTTGAGGTCCATAAGATAGTTACTTAGCATGTCTACTTCGACACAAGATCCATATGATTCACTTTCCCATGAAGATGGACTTCAGAGGATTAGATTAGATCCCCTACAGTATGGAAACAGGCCCTTCGGCCCAACAAGTCCACACCGACCCTCCGAAAAGTAACCCACCCAGACCCATTCCCCCACTCTATATTTGCCCCAACTAATGCACCTAACACAGTGGGCAATTTAGCATGGCCGATTCACCTTTGGATTGTGGGAGGAAACTGGAGCACCCAGAGGAAACCCACGCAGACATGGCGAGAATGTGCAAACTCCACACAGATAGTCTCCCAAGGCTTGAATCAAACCTGGTGCCTGGTGCTGTGAAGCAGCAGTGCTAACCATTGAGCCACATGCCGCCTCCTGAGAGGGGAAGAGTCCTTTGGAAACCATTGTAGGATTGGGTGGCAGATTCTCCCTAAGTATCACTGAACCTCTCAAAGATGGTCAGTCTGCAAAGATCCAAGAAAGGGAAAAGAGAGGCAGCATGTTGTTATTGTTCACCGCACAAAATGCAGAAGGAGCTCATGTTCAAATTGAGAAGACCACGATCATGACAGGTTAAAAAAAGTTGTAAGATTTGCTTAGTTTTGGCTAAAGGGAGGGATCTCCAGGGAAACCCATATTTTGAAAGTCAGTTGCAGAATTAGAAGTGAAGACAGACATTTTGTACGCTAATCTTTGATATATCAACAAAAATTTGTTGAAAGCCCATTTATACAATATTAACTTCACTTGCTTTATTTATCCTCTCTGTTATCTTCACAAGGATACTAATTTAGTCAGTCAGACATATCTTGTCCTTTGTGATGGAGCTCCTTCATAATTCCACCTGAACAAGCATGGATTAAACTTAATCCTGGATACTTTTAAAGTTTCCCTACCATCAATTGTTAATCTGGCCCATAATAGCCAAGTTTGTTCTTCTCCCCTATTTTGAATAAGTGTACGTAACATTTGCAATCCTCCAATCCTTTGCCAGCTCTGTATTTAAGGACAGATGTTTGTCAAATTTTTCAAAATCTGCTAAGATTTTTGTATAATTATTTTACTGTCATTTCTAAAGAATTATTTCCTCAGAATGGTGACCAATTTTCAAATGTTACTATACCTGGACTGTATCATGTTTTCATTGAATATTCATTAAAAAGTCTTTTGTGGTTATGAAGCTAGTTATATTAGCTGATTTTAGCGAATTCTTTTCAGATTTAGAAATTGGTGACTTTTATGGAGTATGTATACATTTTATTCTCTTTCTTTAACTCAGGTTCATGATTATAAAGAAGGCACTCCAGCTGAGAAAACCTATTACATTGAACTTTGGGATGTTGGTGGATCTGTGGGCAGTGCCAGCAGTATTAAAAGCACTAGAGCTGTGTTTTACAACTCTGTAAATGGTATGGAAGCAACTTTTGCTTTTTGTACTTTTGTCTGTAATTATGTGTAACCTCAATCCTCTATTAATCTGCATTATGTTACATAAACTGTTTGTCTTAAAATGATAGAATATTCACCAAAGAAACAATATTGTCCATCAAATCCTTGATGTTATCTTTAACTGAAAATGTTTAAATTAATATGTGGATTCTGCTGGACCAATTGTATTTTGGACCAAAAGTTTCCATCAATACCAGATGGAAACTCTAATTTGTTACATTTCAGTCCTATTGTACAAATCCTTTTGTGATGCAATTATTTTGTTATTTTGAAATTGGCTATAAATGGACCTTTACTATATATTTTGGAGTCAAATCTGTTTTAGATGTTGGTTCAAATTAGGATTGCATCCTTTTGTCCTGAAATACATTATGAACCATTTAATTATATCAATGTTTTGAAATATTTTCATCTAACTCCAACCTTGCCCTTTGTTATTGTTATGAAGTTGAAGGCATGTGCTGTACCTGTGAGAGAGTGAAAGCTGGCAAGCATCTGTCATGTGACTAACTAGCAGTCTCAGAGTATGCTGGATAATTGAAAGATGTAATATTTCGCTGTAACTTAGATACCTCAGTTGTTTTCACAGCAGTTCGAATTTAACCAATCAGTTAAATTATGCCCCAAGATACCACAACCCAGTTGAATTTGAGTTTTACTGTTTTGACAGCATCGAACAAATGAGACAATCTGATATTGGGGTATAACAACAGCAGGATTTTGGACAGTTAGCTAGAAAGAGCACCAATTGCCATTGAAAGACTGCTATTCACCACACTCTGTCAAAGGTACCTTTCTCATATGAAACATCTTTGCAACAGAAGATCGAAGACAACCCAGGGAGATTTATAAACAGAGGAAGATTGACACCAGAGACGACAGCCGCTGTCTGGTTTTGAAACCTGCTGTCCGGTTTTGAAAATTAAGTTGCTGTAAATTTTAATAGGGGTTTTATTGGATTAGGATCTTGTTATAGAGTGGGAGGTGGATAATAAACCTTAAAGAGAAAGGACACTTAGAGTTGTAAATACTTGTTAATTAATGTTCACTTTTAGAGTTAAAGAATAAATTGATATTTTTTGTTAAATAGTCATACTTTAACAGATTAAAAGGTGAGGTGTGTTTTTCTGTGTGTTTGGTTTAATTAGCAGAACGGTTTACTGCCGTGTTGTAAAATTATATATCAAAGATGACCTTTTTTTAAGAGATTTAAAGTGAAAGAATGACAGCTATTTCCCACAGTTTTTTTTTCTGATTAAGCCAACTGATTTAAGGCTTTCCTTAGGTTTCCAAAATGTTTTTGCATCTGTGTAACTTTTGATTTGCTGTTACTGTAATTAACCTCAACTTTCCCTGGGGGCAGCTTAGCAATTAAACAATGTGATGTCAAAAGAACAGAACAGCTTACACATGTTGTACAATGCACCATGTATTACCTTGTATGCTCTTGAAACAGTACATTTTCCAACAGTGTCAATTCCACAGGAATTCTAGTCACATTATTAATGTTCTCTCCAAATCTATTCACATTTGAATTTTTTTTTTGAAATTCAGTTTCACTGCATTCCTGTTATTCAATTGATGTTTTTTGACAAAAAAATGATTTGTTTGGAATGTGTAAATATTCCCTAATCGAGCATTAATTGTTGCACTGTACTCACCATGAGTATATATGATTATTACGTATATAAAGGGCTCTACGAAGTTTTGTAATAAAATTATGTAGAAAAGGTATTGAAAAACTTTGCACTGCCAACAAACAACTGGAACTAGGTGTTTTTGACACAACTTTAAAAACACTGACAACTTAGTGCAATTAATGACATTCTCATTTTTAAGGCAGCAAATTGAGAGCTTGAGCCCCTCGCCAGTATCAGGAAATACAACCTTGACTGACAATCACTGAGTACCTTGTTCTCAGAGCCACAGAATTTTTGCATTAGATATTAAGAACAAAGAACAATACAGTGCAGGAACCAGCTGTTCAGCCCTCCACGCCTGCGCTGACACGTTCCTTCCATAGTAAAACTGTCTTCACTTACAGAATCCATATCCATCAATTCCCTTCCTATTTGTGTATACGTCCAAGCTTCTGGAATGCTGCTATTGTCTGCTTCTCCCAGCATCTCTGGCAGCATGTCCTAGGCACTCACCATCCTTAAATCTTCAGTAACCTATTTAGTCAGCAATGTCAATGCAAAGATGTTTAATACTAGGTCAGACTGGCAACAGCTTTAAATGATTTGGAATTTGTTGTTCACCCCAGTTGGCATTGTGAAGGTCGTGATGAGGTTGCTTTTTATCTGGCGTACCTTCAATTCAGTGCTGTTAGGAAAGAAATTCCAGGTTTTTGGCCCAGTGACATTGAAGGAACCATGATATACAACCAAGTCATGATGATGTTTGGTTTGAAGCACTTACTTGTCATGGTATGCCCATGCATCTGCAGTAAAGGTTGTCAGTTTGTAAATGCTATCTAAAAAAAACTTGGCAGTTTGCTGAATTGATTCTTTATATGGTACACGCAGCTGCCAACTATTATTTAAAGAGGTAGATAAGGTGTCGAACAAGCAGGCTGCTATGTCCTTAGTGCTGTTGAGCTTGAGTATTGTTGGATCCCCACGCATATCCAGGCTGGTGAAGAGTACACCATCACAATCCTGATCTCTTCCTTATAGATGATAGACAGACTTTGGAATTGTTTTTTTGTATTTACTTTTCTGTTGCAATATTGGTGAGATCTACATGGGTTCATATAATAAAGTCCCATCCCTTGTATATTTAGTTCAACAACAGCATTGTAATTGGAAGATTGGGCCAGTCCAAGGTTTTGTCCTCCTTCTTATGATTTTGATGTTTTATCTTTTTTGGTTTTTGTAGGTGTAATATTAGTGCACGACTGTACAAACAAAAAGTCATCCCAGAATCTCTACAGATGGTCATTAGAAGCTTTAAATAAGGATTCCTCTCCTACTGGAGTTATAGTGACGAATGGGTAGGTTGCTATTTCTGTTATGATCTCTCTCTGTTCTTCAAGCAAAATCAGTAGATCTACTGAAATAATTCTTTTTGATGACTTTAAGAGTTTAAGTGTACTGTTGAATTAAACTACAGCTTAATAAGGAGTAAGCAGGAGTAATACCTAATAAATCCTAGGTTGATCTTGTTCTGCATATAGAAAATCATGATTACATTAGTTTTTTTCAGGTCAGTTGGATTTGGGGGAATCTGGAATCTGTTTGAGGGGAGAGGTTGGGAAGGTAGAATGGATTTGAGGATATGGAATCGGGGAAAAAGGGAAGCATGAGTAGGAGGAGGAAGAAACATGGAATGGAGAGAGGACAGTGCAGGGGTTAATAAGGGAATTACATCCCTTGCCTAGGAAATCCTGCAAAAGGATAAGGATTGCCAATGATAAGAAAATTCAGACAACTGAGCAAAAGATGACAGAAGTGAATTCTGATCAGTGGAGCTATGGAGGTTGAGGCATGGAAACTATTTATTATTGCAAATACTAATGAGTGGATGGAAGAGACAAGATTGGAAGGTGCTTTGTGTTGAAGGGGGACATAAAGTGAGTAACCATAACCAAGAGGAAACTACAGCCGGTGCAGAGTATTGGAAGAAGGGACTTGTCGTCAGCTGGCAAATTAATATAAGAAATGCAATAATTGGAAAGATAAAGTGCACTCAGTTATATATGAAAGTAAAGTTGAACCAGTGTGGGATGTGGGAAAAGCTGAATGTAATCCTTTCCCAGATTTTACTCAGCATCAAATTAGTTTTTTTTAATTTTGTAGTTTCAAGTTTACATGAGTTTATAAAAGTCAAAATTCAACCTTTTGTTTTCAAAGGGACTATGATCGTGAACAGTTTGCAGATAATCAGATTCCATTATTGGTCATTGGTACTAAGTTGGACCAAATTCATGAAACTAAGAGGAATGAAGTTTTGACAAGGACTGCATTCTTGGCAGAAGATTTCAATGCTGAAGAAATTAATCTGGTGTGTCCTTTTTATGCTTTTGATTCAGATTCTTATAGGAGTAAAGATAAAAATGTATTCCATGATTCTATGTTTAACAAAATCATGTAATTATGATATAGTAACGGATGGACTAGATTAAATTGGATTGCTGACATTGTGTCCAAGAAAGCTGTAAATTGTTGTTAGGTCTTCAGTTAAGAAATTGGAATGAGAGTGCTCTGATACGGTGTAAAGATTAGAGTTGCGTTTGGTTTCATAATAATGGCTTTCGTTACAGTAAATAATTTCAAATCTAAAATTTATAACACTAATAAAATAAAAATGCATTTCAAGGAAGTGTCATAGGGTCATACAGCACAGAAACATACAGTTTGATCCAACTGGTTCATGCCAAACATAATCCCAAACTAAACTAGTCCCACCTGCCTGCTCCTGGCCATCTATATATTTCCCAGCATTGTGTTTTGTATTAGATACCCTGCTTGATTTTGTTTACCCTTCCTCTGACTGAGGCCAACTTTACAGACCTTGCTGTTGTCCCAGTTGAAATCAGCTAACTGTAGACCTATATCATTCAAGAAAACTCAGTATCACATGCTGGATTGCATCAGGACATTGTGGTTGTGAGCAATTTCATATAGAAATGTGTTTTTGCATCTGTTGAATTAATATACTATGATCAAAATAGTTTTTTTAAAAAGAAGTGACAAAGAACTATAGCTACTCTCTAAGTGCTCCTGAAAAAAAATAGTGTTATTGATGTGAGAAGTGAGAATATAATGTAAACTAACTTGCATAAAGTTGGATAATTAATTGCTGGCAGAATCAGTGGAGACAAAAAAACAGAGTTAATGTTTCGGGTCTGTTAACCTTGCATGAGAAGCTTGATTAAAGGTCGCTGACTTGAAACATTATGGTTTCTCTCTCCACAGATGTTGCTAAGCCTGTCATGTTTTACTTTGTTTTGTTTTTACTTTAAATTTCTAGCATCCAAAGTATTTGGTTTTACTTAAATTATTACTGTTGGACTGCTGTCTTATTCATGTATTTCCTACTATTTGTTTTAGGATTGTACCAATCCACGGTATTTGGCTGCAGGTTCTTCTAATGCTGTGAAACTGAGCCGATTTTTTGATAAAGTAGGTTTCTTTCCCAGTTCTTGCTGGAACTAATTTTATAATTCCTATTTAATGCATCAATGCTTGTTGAGCCGTTGTTATTTGCTGGACATTCCAATGAAATCATTCATATTCTTTAGGAAGTCTCAGCCCTAAGAACCACATTTTCTTCCTTCATGATGTAGGTGCTTCTGTCAGGGTAAACCTTTCTTAGCCATCCCTAGTTGCTCTTGAGAAGATGGTCACAAATTGCCTTGAACTACTGCAGACCATTTGTTGTAGGCAGTCACGGTGCTATGATGGTGGGGTTTCCAGAACTGATTCAGTGATATGGACGAATAAAGATATATTTCCAAGTCAAGATGGTGAGTGGCTTGGAAGGGCACTTGCTGTGATGGTGTTCCCATCATTACCACTTCTAGATGGTAGTGGTTGTAAGTTTGGAAAGTGCTGTCAGAAGACTCTTTGTGAATTTCTGCAGTGCATCTTGCAGTTAGCACATACCACTAGTACTAAATGTCAATGTCAATGATGGAGACAGTAAATGTTGTGAATGTGGTACCTGTCAAGCAGGCTGTTTTGACCTGGATGGTGTCAAATTCTTGAGTATTGTTGAAGCTGCACACATCAGATAACTGCAGAGTATTCCATCACACTCCTGACTTGTGCTTTGTAAATGATGAACAGGCTTTAGAAATTTATGAGGTGAGTTACTTGTAAGATTGAAATAACCTAATGGGAGCTTCCCACATTGTGCAAACTATAATTGATAAGGTTCTAATTTATGGATGTGGAGCCACTGACCACAACCAAAGTCTAGCATAACTGCTAGCCATAGGTGCCAGGTGAGTCTGAAGTTAAACGAGAAAAATTTGCAAATGAAGTCTAGTACATAGCTCATATACTGACAGTGAAAGATCTTCACTCAAATTCCAAAACAGTGAGAGCTCTAGTAATAATGCTGCAACCAACAGATGTAATAGCACTGCAATAGTTTGTCTTAATCAGCTATTTACCAATATTCTTACCTAACTTGTCATCTGAGTGTGAACCATCATGCAAACTCACTGCCAGTAGTGTTAGGACATAGAAGTTGTTTTCACTAATATCAAACAATTAAAGGTGACTGTGCCAGTCTTGAAATTCTATAATCTAAATGAAGAAGTCATCCTGCAATGTTGCACCAGTGAGACAGGAGTCGAATTGTCCCAAAGCAGCAACAACTGGTTGCATTTGCTTAGAGGATGTTAACACAAACGGAATGATACTACGCTGTGATCAAGAGTGTCATTCTCTTTTGTTTGTGAACATTTTCATGAAAACCTGTTTGGGAGACAGAATGAGTTAAGCCCAACCATAAGCTATTTCAAATCATTTTTCTCATGTTACTACTGCCTGCAAAGTATCTGCAAAGAATACTACTCCTATTTCAGAAATATCATCTCGATGTTACATATAAGCAAAGGAAACAGTTGTACATTGCTGTGTTAATAAGATATGTTGCCAAGAGCAGCACTCAGTATGGAAAAAGCAAAGGATGCAGCCACACATTGTGAACTATCCATTCGCCAAGTACGACTAGATATAATGATGAAATGGTGATCATCAAGGGCACTCCTGTGGTGATAGGAATATCATTGGGCATAAACCGATAACTGATAACTCAAAACTGTGTATAAAGGAATCCTAAGGAGTTGAAAGAAGACGTTATAAAGTGCATCCATGCAAGCCACCAAGGAATTGAGTCAAGAAATGTACACTATTAGCCAAACATAAGCAATTAAATCCAGCACTACATCAGCCAGTGAACTGTCTACACTCAGTACCGAGCTAAATATAGTATAGAGCAGTTGATGTCATAGGACATCTCAGACAAATGATAGATGAAGCTGGGAGTCGATTTGTTTACTCTTACAGAGACTGATTATCTATGATCTTTATACAGCTGTTCTGACAACTGGGAGGTGGGCCACTTGACTTTAACAACCATTGGTAAGATTATAGAATACCTGAAAGCATCTTTAGCTGTTGCAACATTCCTAACATTGTGATGAACAACAGGAGACCTCAGTTCACAAATGAAGAATTCAGCAACTTCATAATGGGTTGGGAAATTCATCAGGATATTTCATCGCCACACCATCCCAAGTCATTTGGAAAGGCAGTAATGAAACCACCAAATGAATCAAAGAAATTGAGCAAATCCAGCACAAATGTATACAAGGCAATCCTCAAGTTGAAAAACATAACTACTGAAAGCATGTAAAATAATTCAGTATAAAGATTATTGTCACATAGCATCTCAATTGCTCTTTCAATAGCATTAAATCTACTGGGACCAGAATGAGTAACAAATGTGAGTGACAAAATCAAGGTGAAACAGCAAAAAGCCACATTTCATTTTAACAAAATCATGATCAGATTTGAGCATAAGGGAGCCAGTTTTCAAACCTTCAATACTCTCAACAAGAGTAAGCTCCAGTGGCAGTTTGGGCCAGTGTAGAGTATTGCCGCCACAGTTGTACTTGATGGAAGTGAATGACCAGGTATACTAGAAACTGCAGATGCATATGCAAAACCTGAGCAGCTGTACCTTGAATGCAGGTGATCATTCAGGAACATATATTTGTCCTTGAGGTCCATATAACCCCATCAACAGGAAATGCAACAACAGGCCCAATGGCAATAACATTCTGAAAGCTTTTTTGTTGTATGAGAACACTGCTTTGCTGGTAACTTGGGTAACTATAAATGCAAATGATGATACATCCAAATGGTTTGTTATATGAAAAGGGTGGTGTTTGGATAGATGAGTATATTATACCAATGTACCTCCTGCCTTACAGTAGCCATGCGATCATGTATGACTGGGAACATCTATCTTGCAGCCCGTTGCAATAAATACATAGAATAGGCAATGTGTCATTGGATTAACCATGCAGCAATTTCATTTAATTTTAGGTTTTCAGCTCGTGAAACAAATGATTTGATTAGGTTAAGATGGAAGCAAAATATTTTTCAAAAGTAAAAGTTTGATTTTTAATAGCTGTATGAAATTCCTTTCATTACATTTATGGAAATCGCTCCATCCAAATGCCCCATTTTGTATTAATATTATGGATGTTAATGATTATGATAAGTGATCTGTTATTATTCCTGTCTCTGAATTTCACTGCTGCAATGATGTAATGTTAAAATGAATATGCAAATTTGTAGGATTTGTTACAATTTGTAATTGCATCAAATCATTTGCGGTGTTCGATGCACTGTAATGAAAAATGTTTCTTTCTGGGAGAAACAGTATCATGAGGATAAGTGTCTATATAAGTAATGAATAATTTAATCACACACTGCAAACAATTTTCTAAAGCTGTCACGTGATGCTGCATCTCTTTTTCTCAAGTGATTGAAGTACATTATTACCTCCATTTCATATTTCCATTTATCAGTGTCATGTGTAATTTTAATTGCTGTGTTTCATATTTTCAGGTAATAGAAAGGAGATATTTTTCACGTGACGGTAACCAGGTTTGTACACCTTTTAAGGTTTATACTGTATTCTCTGCCAAGCCAGACTCTACCTGCTTTGTTTTCTCCCCAGTATAGTGGTTCAGCCAAATAAGTAATTCTAGCAAATAAAATACAGGAATTTGAAAAATAATCAGTACCAACCCCAGGATCAAACTAATCTGCTCAGCATAGTCTTTTAGAGCAAGCTTCAGCAGTGTACCTCAGTTTCTGAATAGCATCCAGTGGTAGGTCACGTTTATGCTTTGGCATGCCCAGTCACGTATTTACCTACGTGCTAGAATATTGTTGATTCAGTGCATGATTCAGATTTTGAGCATATAATCTACACTTACATTTCAGTGCTTAATGAAGGTTGCACTCTTAAAGTAACTTCTGTCAGTTAAGGTATGAATCCAAGTCTACCTGTTCAAGTGCATGAAAAGACCCTGTGCCACTTTTCAAATAAAATCTATGTTTTAGGTATACTAGCTATCATCCATTTTATTCAAGTAATTGGTCACTCTTCTCATTTGCCATTTGCAGAATCTTACATGCAGATTGGCAGCTGGTTTTAAATACACCGTAGTACTTGTCAAGTAATTTACTTGTGAAGCACTTTTGAAACTCCTGATGAGGATAAGGTGCTATACAAATGCAAGTTCTGTCTATGTTTCCTGATACTTTATCAGCTCTTCTGTTATTTACTTGATTAAAGTCAGTAAATAGTTTTGCCTGTGCCCAGCAGTAACTTGGGGAATCCTGCAATTACAGGTGATTGTCAGTCCATCTGGCTGGATATGAATGCAAGTCTGAAAAACAAAGAGCCAGAAAGCAATACTATGCAAAGGAATTTTGAAAGCTAAAAGAAAATAATTTATTTTAGGTTTTTCTTTGTTTTAAACTCAACAATAGAGCACCATTCTTTCCCAGTCGTTCTTACCTTCATCCCCTCCCCCATCTCTCTCCCTACTTCCTACCAATATGAAATTGTTTGTTAGATGAAAATTCCTGAAACTTAAATTGGAACATTATAGAACTATAGTACAGTACTGCTAGTGCGGCACTCACAGGTTAGATGCAAAGCAGACAGTCCTATGCCAGCTGTGCCCCAGCAATATTCCTAAACTCCTGTATCAGAGTATTCTTTCTTGCAACAGTTTATGATTTTTCTGCTTTGTATAATAAGCTTACCTTAATATAACTAAGTTTTGCTGTAATCATGAGCAGTGTTGAAAAGTGTGGCGCTGGAAAAGCACAACAGGTCAGACAGCATCCGAGGAGCAGGAGAATCAGCATTTCGGGCACAAGCCCTTGATCAAGAATGAAGGGCTTATGCCTGAAATGTCAATTCTCCTGCTCCTCAGATGCTGCCTGACCTGCTGTGCCTTTCCCGCACCACACTTTTTGACTCTGACTCTCCAGCATCTGCAGTCCTCACTTTCCTCTATAATTATGAGCAGCTCAGCAATGCTTTTGTTGATAATTAACTTGATAAGAGTGGTAATCACAAATGTTTAATCAACAGCTCAGGAAAGCTACAATTTCTTCAGTAAATTAGCCCTCCAACCTTCTCAGCAACTAAACCAATATATTACTTATGTATGTGATTGATTTGATCATAATCAAACAATTATTAACTTTCAACAATGGTGATTTGGTTTTTTTTGTCCTATTTTTATGGCGTTTTCTGCATCTTGGCCCTTTTAATTCAGCAAAACGTTACTTACTTTATTACATAAGATTTTGCTTCTATCTGGACAGGCAAATAATGTGTTTTTTTTATATATATACTGTCCTTGGGTAATCAGCAAAATTCCCAGTAAAGGAAGCCAGAGCTGAGGGATTCTGCATAGAAACCACTGGCAAGGTTCATTGAACTTAATTGAAAGCTTCCTCATGATTTGAGGAATTTGGCTTGAATTTAATTAGATTGATCACTCCTGTGAACCAGCATATACTTTCACATGTCCAATAGCTTGCTGAATGTATCAAGATGCAAGTATTTATCAGGAAACCCTTGACATGTTGCTCTGTCTTACTGAATGCTGTACTGACTGCAGAAAATATGAAGTACTTTATCAGATCAAAGGTTAAACTATGAAGGAAAGTGTGTTGAATATTAATCATGGGTATAATTACTCTAATTACTGTGTTTTTCTTTTTGACATTTGTGCCCAGGAAATTTGCCTGTTTGCTGCCATAGTACTGTAGTGACAATCTTCCTTAGGAGCAGGAGACTTCTGTTTGATGCCCTTGCCTATATCTCTCAATCATAATCATTTAAACAAAGATGGGCATTAGGGGAGATTGTCGTATATAAATTGATGCTACATTCTCTGCATCAGTTACTTCATGTAAAGTGCATCAAGATGTCCTGAGGTCATGAAAGGCAGTGTTTAAATGCAGTGATTTTCTTCCCACTCATGCTTCCTACACCTTCCCTCAGTGGAAAAGCAGACAATACTCAAAAATCAGCCTTTTTTTGTGTTTCACTTCCCATTCTGCTGGTGTTCCTGGTTTATCATGAAAATGTCTTGACTTATCAGACAAGTTCAGCTCATTCTTGCACTGGTGTGGTTCACACTCGAACAGTGCCAGTGCCTCACCAGAGCTGAATTATTCAACCTAAAGTTACTTAAAAAGAAAATCTTTCTTTGCCAATAGATAAGATTGCATGAAACAGAAGCCTCTGAACCACTGAATGTTTGTTTCTTCTTGGTCATGTCAGAGGAAATTCAGTTTTAATAATTAAAATTGGCAACTGAATTCAAAGTGGACAGAAACCAGGAGAGTACTGCAATTGTAATTTGTTTTTTAAAAAATGTATTTTTTTCAGATTCCTGGTTTTGCAGACAGAAAGCGATTTGGAACAGCAGGCACATTGAAGACTCTTCATTACGATTGAGCAGAATTGTCAGTAATTTGCAAGTGTAACAGCAAATGCCTTCTGATCAGCTCCTAACATCTCTCACTGATTGTACAGTTAAATATTTGGGAGAGAGAATTTTCTTTAAGGAACGGTTTACTACTTTTGCTTTTTATAAAAGACAATGAAAATTAGGTAAAATGAGGATAGTTGAAACATAAATATGCTTTCATACATTTGTTGGCACAGAAATCAGGTCTTGCTGAAAGAAGGCATTTTTGAAGCTTTTTGTCATTGCCCTGGGACAGCAATGCATTGACCAGAATCAAACTGCCTGATATAAATATAAACAAGGTTTGATAGTTAACTGTCAATCATCATCTAATGCATGCATCTCCATGGCACAACCTCTACCAATCAATTGGTAGTTTCTGCTAATTCAGTATAATGTATTATCCCCTCTTTCTCTCTCCCCCCCCCCCCCCCCCCCCCCATACATTGGTGATCTTGTGAATATTCTGATGAGTGCAGGATGAAAAGCATTGACAATTGTTATGTTTTTTAGCAAAATTTGCATTATTTGAATTCTTCATTACATTGCTAAAATGGTGCATGTTTCAAGTATCCCCTTCAATCTGTAAGTTACACTTGTTCTTGAAATATTGTATGTTTTGATATGGTGAAAACACTTTAACAATCAAATGAACAGCAGTATGAAATTATATGCAGTATAAAGGTCGTATTCAAATTAGTCAAGTTAAATTGAGCTCTGGAAGCTTTTATGAAGTTACACAAAGTTAACTGTTCCGATCCTTTTCACGTATAGCTACCTTCAGTTAAATTTGCAAAAATTAATGCGGCTCTGGAAGTATCTGCCTGAACGTGTTTCTGTATTTATCCAGAATTGTCTTGAGACCTCTTCAGTCATAATTCCCAGGGACCAGTGACACTCAAAATACATGTTCCTCAGGTGTTTGTAGGCTGAAAAAGGGGTAAACATTTATTAGAGATCTCTAATAAGCAACCAAAGCTTTTTAGAGTGGTGGATTCAATATTATTTGAAGCATGCTGTATGTAAACATGTGCACAAATATAGTTTTAAATCTTGCCTTGGGCAATAGACAATCACTTAATCAGCTAACTACCTTCTTAGACACAGAGCACAGCATCATCTGGAGTAATTGCTCTTCCTGAGTAACAATGTCTTCAATATTATGTTTACAAATTGTCAGTGATTAAATGGCCTGTAGGTTAGTATCTTTAGCCATTATTTAGCATTTTGAAAATTTCAAAAACAAAGGAAAAACCATTGAATTTCTTTGAACTTTGTAATTGTCTATTTTCAGCTGCTTTTCCCAATTACAGTACCTTCATCATTGCCTAAAGGTATTTGGAGGATGCATATTATCCCAATCCCCATCAGAACTGAATTGTTAGTATGGTACTGTTGAAGCATCTTTTCCATGCTTGTCATTATTTCTTTCTCAAAACTACCTTCGACTGATTTTAACTATCTATTCTTGTGACTAAAACTGGTGGAGAAATATATTGACAATAGAATTGTTATACCACACAAGGACTCCACCTGGCCTGTTGTGTCTATGCAGGTTCTCCTTTACTTTGTGATATTAGACACTGGACAATTAAAGTTATTCAAACTCCAAAACATCTTGTAGTGGCTGCTTAAGTATAGAAGTAATATTTGGATGCCTATGTTTTGAAGTTCGTACCAACAATTCAAAGTTTAAGAGATCCTGTGTTTCTGTCGTAATTAGAGAAAGTGATGGCGCAGTTCTTTTTTTGTTGACTATGTATGGTTTCTAAAGTTTTCCCTTTCTCTTATAAAACCAGGCATAAATATATATCGTAATTTTGTTTATAATACCTCTAGAAATCTCTTTGAATGCACACAGTGTGGAATTGAGATTTATTCTATTTATAAAGCTGGAGTATGATTTTTGAGTTATGGTTTATAGAAAAGAAAATTAAAACTTGATGCCTGTTTTCTAACAGCACATTGTCAGAAAATTATTTATTAACTATTGTTTGGTAATGCACATTCTGGAGTTCTATAATTAAACTTTTTGAAAAGCTAAGTTGCTAACTTGAAATTTATATGGTTTTAAATCCGCAAAATATACTAATTTGAAACAAATCAGATTCATTTCTCCAACAAATAGCTAGAGTGTTTGTGTGTATTTATACACTGGGGGATGAATCATTTTCCATTTCAGCTACCCAGTTATTAGTATCAAACATTCCTAGGTCAGCCAGCAGGACAAAGAAACTGCCATACAGCTTTGAATATTCTTTAGGAATGATCAGATATTAATATGGTGCTCCCCATGTTTCTCCTTCATGCCCTCGGCTTTACTTGTGACTAGACGGGAAAGTGAATTTTAATCATGTCTACGTTAACAGTTGAGAGAGCATTGCCAACAGAAGCATGAAATGACTGCTTTGTTCTTACAGCATTATATTTTTGTTGAACCTGGTATTCTCAGAGGAATGAGTCCAAAGCAGCTGCAAAACACCAGTTCGTTGGTATCAGAACAAACATTAAAATTAAACTTACTAAACTCAACTATGAACTAGATAAGTCATTTGTATTTTTATTATTTCTAATATACTAGATGCAAACCAGTATTGATAAATTGATTAGCCACTTTTCTGAAATCGGATTTGACAGAAAGTGATAAACAATGAATGAAGACTACTGGAAGCTGATTTGGGCCGTACTAATTTGGTCTGAGTTGAGTATGGTGCTGGAAAAGCACAGCAGGTCAGACAACATCCGAGGAGCATGAGAATCGAGCATAAGCTCTTAATCATTTCTGATGAATGGCTTATGCCCGAAACGTCAATTCTCCTGCTCCTTGGATGCTGCCTGACCAGCTGTGCTTCTCCAGCACCATACCCGACTCTCTGATCTCCAGCATCTGCAGTCCTCACTTTCTCCTAATTTAGTCTGAACCAATCTTAGAAGATTTGCATGCAACAAAAGCAGCTAGTTCTCAAAGCAGTGTACAAACAGATCATAGTTAAATCTAGAGACACTAATAATATGAGAACTTCAAAATCACCTAAAGGATGAAGGTGCCTAGATCTCATTTGGGGTAGATCTGCAAGGAAGTCCAGCGCTAAGGGATAGGAAAGTGGAATTAAGCCACAGTCAGATCAGCCATAATCTTATTGAATGGTCAACCAGACTAAATGGGCTGAATGAAGTCTTCCTGCTCCGATTTCTTAATAAAAATCCTGATTTAAATAAGAGAGCTATTTCAATCACTGGCAAGAAAATAAACCAAAAAAAGCTATTTAAAAGCCTGAAAGCAATTTTATATCTAAGAATGATCTTGAAATAAACATCTTCAACCATGTCCTGAAACAGACTCACCAGCTCAGCACTGTCCCCATGACCTGTCCTACCTGCCTATCTTCTTTTCCACCTATCTACTCCACCCATCCCCCGACCTATCACCTTCATCCCCTCCGCCATTCACCTATTGTACTCTATGCTACTTTCTCCCCACCCCCACCCTCCTCTCATTTATCTCTCCACCCATCAGGCACTCTGCCTGTATTCCTGATTAAGGGCTTTTGCCTGAAACGTTGATTTTACTGCTCCTCGAATGCTGCCTGAACTGCTGTGCTTTTCCAGAACCACTCTAATCTAGCCCCTTGAAATAAACTTAACAAAATGAAAAATTCTTACCTGTGTCTCTTCCAGTCATGACAACAATGTACATGGAGACCATTGTTTAAGCCCCTCTTGCTGACATGTTAAATATCCACTCCCATCTGTGACCCTACTTTTTCACATTTCCCCCTATCTGCTTCTGCTGTCTGAGCCCACCTCCTTAAGAAACACCACCTGCTCTTAAATCTATCACTAAGTTGCTAACCATTCAAAATTCATTCCTTGTGCTGATAATAGTTTACACTGTAAAGAGTGAACTATTCTCTTTTTGCTTCTCACATACCCTTAAATATTGCTATCAACATCTTTACCCTAAGGTATAATTTCCACCTTTTTCCTTTGTTCCTTGCCAAATCCACAAATTTTATTGACAGTCACCAAAGTCATCGTACAATGGCTGCAGTATTGGTACACTGTTCCTCCTCCTCTTGTTTCCAACCTTTTAAGGAAAGCCAGAGTGGTCTTGCCGTGTTGCAGGAATAGAGGCTGTAAGGGAGAGAGCTGACTGGTAAGTAGTCGATAAGGTCAACTAAATATTTGCAACTTTTATCACTACTAGTTTGTAAGGTCTTTTTTGGGGTTTATAATTTCTAAGAGTTACATTC
Organism: Hemiscyllium ocellatum; assembly: GCF_020745735.1. Classification (NCBI taxonomy): domain Eukaryota; kingdom Metazoa; phylum Chordata; class Chondrichthyes; order Orectolobiformes; family Hemiscylliidae; genus Hemiscyllium; species Hemiscyllium ocellatum. The sequence continues at coordinate 62,228,598 of NC_083412.1, read as the reverse complement.
CGTGGTAATGAAGAACAGGATCGAAAGGCCCTTGAGAAACTGATATTGAGCATCTTCTCAAATAGTTAATTGAAAGGGGTAAGTCATGGCAGGAGAGCTGAAAGTCATGGTATGCTCTTTCTGGTCCATGTGGAAAGCCAGAAATATTTCCAGTGTCGCCAGTTGCAGGTCCTGGAAGCCTAGGTTTCAGAGCTGGAGCAGCAACTGGATCACTGGAACATCCACAAAGCTGTAAGAATTATGGATAGCATGTATACTGAGGTGGTCACGGCACAGTTTGTGGGCGGCACGGTGGCACAGTAGTTAGCACTGCTGCCTCACAGCGCCTGAGACCCGGGTTCAATTCCCGACTCAGGCGACTGTGTGGAGTTTGCACGTTCTCCCCGTGTCTGTGTATGTTTCCTCCGGGTGCTCCGGTTTCCTCCCACAGTCCAAAGATGTGCGGGTCAGGTGAATTGGCCATGCTAAATTGCCCGTAGCATTAGATAATGGGGTAAATGTAGGGGTATGGGTAGGTTGCGCTTCAGCGGGTCGCTGTGGACTTGTTGGGCCGAAGGGCCTGTTTCCACACTGTAAATAATCTAATCTAATCTAATCTAATTCAAGAAAAGACTCCACAGGCAGAAAGGGAATGGGTGACCACCAGGTAGAGTACGAGAATTAAACAGTCATTGCAAGAATTCCCTGTGGTCATTCCCCTGAAAAACCAATCTATCACTTTGGATACTGTTGAGGGGAGTGGCCTCTTGGGGAAATTAGCAACAACCAAATTGGCTGGCTCTGCTGCACAGTACAGGAGCAACAAATATGGGAATGCAGTAATCTTAGGGAATTCAATTTTAGGGGAACACATTGATGGTGCTGTGGCAACAGATGAGGCTCCAGGATGGTATGTTGCCTCTCTAGTGCTAGGGTCCAGTGATTACATTTTGAAGGAGGTTGGCGAACAGCCAGCAGCCATGGTACGCATTGGTACCAGTGATATAGGTAAAACAGGAGTGAGGTTCGAAAAGCCCCATATAGGGAGTTAGGGAACAAGGTCACTTGAGAAGGGAACATTAAAAAGGTAAGCCTTTAGGCTTTGTGGCTGACACATGAAGAGTTCAACAAAAAGTGAATGAATCATGCACACAAAGGGGATGCATGGAGGCTCACCGTGTCAGGATTCTGGTTCAATTCCAGCCTTGGGTGCATTTGTCGATTCTGCACATTCTCCCCATGCCTATGTAGGTTTCTACTGGGTGGTCAAGAGTCTTCTCACAGTCCAAACATGAGCAGCTTATGTGGATTGGCCATGATAAATTGTCTGTAGGAATGTGCAGGCTAGGCAGACCAGCCTTGGGAAATACAGGGCATACAGAGGTAGGTTAGGGGGCTGGGTTTGGGTGGGATGTTCTTTGCAGGGTTGATGCAGAGTTGATCAGCTGAATAGTGTCTTTCAGCACTGTAGGGATTCAATTATTCTAAATAGATGTAAACAGGTATGAGTTGGGATTATAGAGATGCAGAGTGACCAGGGATGGAAACTGAACATTCAATATTAAGGAAGGAGAAACAAAAAGGAAAAGGGGGTGGAGTTGCATTATTGGCTAAAGAAAATATAAATATTGAGGCATTAGCTCAGACAATGTAGAATTGAGATATGCTAAGGAGTTAAAAAAATAGTAGGGGTAATATATAGAGAATCAAACTGTATTGGTGATATTGGGAATGGCACTAAATGGGAAATCGGATGCATAAGGTAAAAGAATGTTTGTAATTATGTGAGACTTTAATCTGCATATAACTTGAGTGAATCAGATTAATCGTAATACGGTAGAGGAGGAATTTCTAGAGTGCATTTAGGATGCTTTTCTGGACCAATGTATCAAGAACAGTCCATCTCTGGTTATTATATGCAATGAGAAAGGAATAATTGGTAACATAGTTGTGAGTGACCCCTTGTGGATGAGCAGCCATAAAATGAGAGAATTCTTCATCAAGATGGAGAATGAGGTCGTTGATTCTGAAACTAGGGACATGAATCTTAATACAGGAAACAACAATGGTATGAGGAATGAGTTGGCTGAAGTGTGTTTGAAAATAGGAACAGGAATAGGCCATTCAGCCCCTCAAGCCTGCAATGCCACTCAATAAGATCGTTGCTGATCTGTGGTCTAGTTCTATATGGCTGCCTTGGGCCCAAATACCTTGATGTCCTTGCTTAATAAAAATTTGTCTATCTCGGATTTAAATCTAACAATTGAATTTGCATCAACTGTCATTTAAGGAAGATTGTTCTAAACCTTCAGTATTCTTTCAATGCAGAACTGCTTTCTAACATCTTTCCTGTATAACCTGGCCCTAATTCTTAGTCTATATCTATTGGTTCCACAACCAGTGGAAACAGTTTGTCTTTATCTACCCTGTCTTTCCCTATTAATATCCTGAAGGCCTTGAGTAGATCATCCATTAATCTTTGAAATCTACAGAATGAAGGCTTAATTCTTCTATTTTTACAACATAATTTAAAGTTTACTGAAAGGAATGACAGTAGTTGTAAATGGCAGCATTCAAACAGTGAATGAGTGAACTTATATGGATTATTCCTGTCCAGTGAGCGAGTGCATAGGGAGCAATAGCCAAGCCATGGCTTAGGAGGGTAGTGTTAGATCCAAAAGAAAGGCATATAAATTGGCAAGATAGGCCTGAGGATTGGGAACAGTTTAGAAATCAGCAAAGAAGGACCAAGGAATTGATTGAGAAGGGGAAAATAGAGTATGAGCGTAAGCTTGTAGTGAATGAAAGAACTGACTGTAAAAGTTTCTATAGGAATGTAAAGAGAAAAAGATTGATATCTGTATCAGTAAAGTAACGATGCTGGAGAAATTGATGCATTGAAAGCTGACAAATCCCCAGGTCCTGATAATCTACCAGACTACTTAAGCAAATGGCCCTAGAAATAGTGGATGTGCTGGTGCTAACCATCCAAGGTTCTTTAGAACAGTTCCTACAGATTGGAGGACAGCTAATGTAACCCCACTATTTAAGTAAACAGAGAGAAAATGGGGAATTATAGACCAATGAGACTGACATCAGTAGTGGAGCAAATGCTGGAGTCCATTATCAAGGGTTTTCTAGCATGGCACTTCAAAAACAGTGGGAGAATCAGACACAGTCAACATGGATTTACAAAAACAAAGAAGATTGATGAGGACAGAGCAGTAGATGTGATCTATATGGACTTCAGTAGGGCGTTCAACAAGGTTCCCCATGGGAGACTGATTAGCAAGCTTAGATCTCATGGAATACAGGGAGAACTAGCCATTTGGATACAGAACTGGCTCAAAGGTAGAAGACAGAGGATAGTGGTGGAGGGTTGTTTTTCAGACTGGAGGACTGTGACCAGTGGAGTGCCACAAGGATTGGTGCTGGGCCCTTTACTTTTTGTCATTAACATAAATGATTTGGATGTGAGCATAAGAGGTACAGTTAGTAAGTTTGCAGATGACACCAAAATTGGAGGTGTGGTGGCCAGTGAAGAGGGGTACCTCAGATTACAACAGGATCTGGACCAGATGGGCCAATGGGCTGAGAAATGGCAGATGAAGTTTAATTCAGATAAATGCGAGGTGCTGCATTTTGGGAAAGCAAATCTTAACAGGACTTATACACTTAATGGTAAGGTCCTAGGGAGTGTTGCTCAACAAAGAGACCTTGGAATGCAGGTTCATAGCTCCTTGAAAGTGGAGTCACAGGTAGATAGGATAGTGAAGAAGATGTTTGGTATGCTTTGGTATGGTCAGAGTAATGAGTACAAGAGCTGAGAGGTCATGTGGCTGTACAGGACATTGATTAGGCCACTGTTGGAATATTGTGTGCAATTCTGGTCTCCTTCCTATTGGAAAGATGTTGTGAAACTTGAAAGGGTTCAGAAAAGATTTTCAAGGATGTTGCCAGGGTTGGAGGATTTGAGCTACAGGGAGAGGCTGAACAGGCTGGGGCTGTTTTCCCTGGAGCGTCAGAGGCTGAGGGGTGACCTTATGGAGGTTTACAGAATTATGAGGGGCATGGATAGGATAAATAGACAAAGTCTTTTCCCTGGGGAGTTTGCACGTTCTCCCCGTGTCTGCGTGGGTTTCCTCCAGGTGCTCCGGTTTCCTCCCAGAGTCCAAAGATGTACGGGTCAGGTGAATTGGCCATGCTAAATTGCCCGTAGTATTCGGTAAGGGGTAAATGTAGGAGTATGGGTGGGTTGCGCTTCAGCGGGTCGGTGTGGACTTGTTGGGCCAAAGGGCCTGTTTCCACACTGTAAGTAATCTAATCTAATCTAATTAGAAAGTGACTGAGACCAAAACATTATGTACTTTCAAGAAGGAGGCAGATACAGCTCTTGCAACTCAAGTGCGATGGGGGGAGGGCAGGAATAGGGCATTGCACTCAATGAGCAGCCATGATCATAATGAATGATGGAGCGGGTTCAAAGGGTTGAATAGCCTTGTCCTGTACCTAACTTCAGCGTTTCTATGATGCAATTGATCTCCAGCTGATTGAGACTGCCCTGACTGGTTCAAGTCTTAGCTATCCAATTCTGGCATAAGAATATCAACAATGAGCTATTTCCTGCTCTGACACCTTTGTTCCCAGAACATCATTGGTTTTTCCTCAATGGTTCCTCTCTCTGCCCATCTCGTTGAAACAAGAGATTGCTAATTAAAGGATTCAATTACCCATTCAGTGAATGCTTCAGTGCTGTGAAAATGACACCAGTATTCTTCTAATGTTTACACATAAAGGAATATTATTTATTGTAGTTAACACCTGATTAATAAATGTAATAATTGCTCTAACTCATACCAGTATTCAACAGTTCCAAAACACAGAAGAAAGTCAGAAATACAGAATAATTTAAGCATCCCTAAAGAACATGAATCATATACAGATCCTGAAAGTTGATGACTCGGACAATTTCATGCTGGTTTCTTCGAGATTCTGACTTGAGACAATTTAAAATGTCAGTAGATGATCTCCAACTTTATGCTTCAGCAAGTGCTTGGTTTATATTGAAGGCGCTGCCTGGTGTTTGTGCAGTAAGGTTAGAATCAACTAGGAGAAAGTGAGGATTGCAGATGCTGGAGATCAGAGTCGAGAGTGTGATGCTGGAAAAGCACAGCAGGTCAGGCAGCATCTAAGGAGCAGGAGAAACGAAGTTTCGGACAAGAGCCCTTCATCAAGTGTTTGTGCAGGCAAGGTAAAAAAATTGTTGGAGAGAAACAAGGAATGTGCTCTCTCCTCACTCAGGCACCTGCACATTCTTTCTGCCTCTGGCTCTGGAAAAGCAGATTTATAACACAACATATAAACTTGCTGTCTCATTACCTTGCTTCACAAACTGGCCACTTGCCAAACATAGTCTGCATGAATTCATTCTGGTTTATTGTTTGTAAAGGAAGTAGATAAAAATAATTGATCACCCACTTCTCAGTTGGTGTCCATTGCCTAACATGATTGAGTACAACATGTTGGTCTTTGTCCACCTTAATAATCAGGTTGTGTCTGAATACCTTTGAAAAGACATCTTCCCACTAGGAGACTGTAAGCACATGATAGACTCAGTCATCACTCTCATAAGGTGCACAATAGACAATCCAGGCCCTAGCTCCCCATTAGTCCTTATTGCTAACCCCAATGTCCTTAATATTTATCTGTAGTGCCTTGACACAATCTGCAACTTCTACATGTGCATGGTACCCTGACAGATGAGGTTACCTCCAGTCTGTCCATTCGCTGGTTGAAGATGCTTCATAGCTTTCATTTCAGATAATCTTCTCCAGTCCCATTGAAACAATAACACCAGTACAGACAGCTTAGATGGATAATGGCCTATTGGATGTGTGCAAGGTAGGGAATGACCAAAAAACTACAGTCAGAGGATAGAAATGGTGATATAGAGGGTAGGGAGAAGATTTAAACAAAAGGTTGAGAATTTAAAATGTGAGGAGCTTGGGAAAATTGAACCATTGCAGGTTTATGAACACAAGGGTACTGTGTGACATAGGATGAGTTTGCAGAGGGTGAAAAATAAGATCCTATATAGCAAGGAATTGACCATGTGTGAATGTAGAAGACATGGTATAGATTTCAGCTGCAGATGGTATAAGGTTGGTTCATAGAAGAATAATTTACAGGGATTGTTTTAGACAGTTTCTGTAAAGACAATGTATGCACCTGAAGATCAGTTTGGCATCAAATGGAATACTGAGGCAGTGATTTTGTCAGAGATTGTGGTTAGGGAGTGTGATGAGATTAGTGCTAAGTGTTCAGAGTTTATGGTGGATGCTGTACTATGAAAGGTAGATGGAAGGGACACAAATTAATAATTAAACTCTCTCAAGTCTAACAAACTCTCTCCGGTCTTCACTTCGCATTCTGGGACTTAGTTTTTTTTAATCAATGTGTTGCATCAGTTATGGAGCATGCCTAATGCAGCCCTTGCTGTGTAAAGTTTGTTGCCCTCCAACTACAGGTTCTGTTTCATTTAGGAGCTCAATTGCTTTGGTTCAGTTGCAGCTTAAATCTGCTGTTCATTTTTTGAACAAAAGAAAAGAAGCATAGAAATGGCGTCACTCAAGGTAAGAATGAGAAATAAATCTGTATTAGACATGCATGTATTTTATTCATTACAGAAATAAAATTTCATAAGCATTATCCTTTACAGTTTTTTGTTCATCAATATTGAAATAATTATTGATATATTTGTTGGTTCCACTTTACTAAAAGGTAATACCAAATTCATGATATATATTCTGCTTTCTATTCTCTCCCAATTAATTGTATTTCTAACTTTCTTTGGCCAGTTTGATTAACTATAAAAGTCCTTTCCTTCTAAACACTGTCAGCATTCGATTGATCTGTTTAGTCAATATTTACTTATGTGAGCTATTATCAATTGTTATTATCTTATTGTTGAAATTCTACATTTTTATTATTCTCTTTTAAATACATACTTTTCTCTAATATGTCTGTCACAGTATACATTGTTTCCATTAGTGAAAAGTTGCTCATTTTTGGGAAGAAATACATAGCGGTGTGTTTTTGGTTAAGGATCAGGAGACTGTGACTGTCGACTGCACAACTTGCAGACTTTGATCACAAACATATTTTGAAATTTAGGTGTTGCAGGAACAAGAGCCAATAAGCGGGAGATTGAATGTAGCTGCCTACTGACAGAAGGTCACAGATGTAATGGGGTTATTTCATATGTCTTATGATTATAGGATATATTGAGGCCTACTTAAGCAGTAGTGCTGCCTGTTTCAAACTTCATACCTTTAAGCACACCATTTTCAATTATATAAATACTTCTGTCTTAATCAGATCTTAATTTCCATATAAATATTTAGCAAAGGAGTATAATTTACCAAAAGAATTGAAGAGGCGAGTAACAAATGGCAGCATGCTATATGTACAATATTCCTACTTCCATGAGTAGTCAGGGATCCTTCCAGAAAAGGTAGGTAGTATCTAAATTATATAATTAGCAACAAACTTCCAAGGATTAAACACTGTCAAACAATTAAACAGATTGTAGAAGATAGCCACTGAGCTGATATTTACTCAAAACCTGAGAGATTCTTATGAACTGGAGACATTGAATAATCAAATTATGGAGATTATAGGAAGAGCGATTTTGTAAGAACTGCAGGTGTTGAAGAGCTGAAACAAAAACAGAAACTGCTGGAGAAACTCAGCAGATCTGGCAGCATCTGTCCAGAGAAAGCAATGTTCGTGTTTCAAGTCCAGTGACCCTTCTTCAGAATGAATCATACTGTTGGGTAACTATCTTGTGCATTTGCTTAGTGGTTATGTTATGGACTAATAAACCTGAGGTTAAGGGCAATGTTAAAAAGAACATAATTCAAATCTCACTACAGCAGATCCAAATTTTGAATCAAGTTTAAAACTATCATCTGGAAATAAAACCTTATGTTTGCAAAATAAATACACTGAGAAAAATCAAGTGATATAGACATCTTGCAGGTGCTTCATGACTGAATACAGTGAAAAAGCTACAGGATCTGGCATTTCTTAATAACCTGATCAATGTAAGTGAAACACATCATAGCAACACTTCAATGGAAGATAAATGAAACACTATTAAGAGAACAAGGACATGGATGAAAGTTAAAATCAACAATCTTAACTTAAGAAAATATTGACCTAAGTGGATTAGCAAAGGTGAGACAGAAAATATGTTTTTTCTGAATCTGGCAGTGACAAACAGGGAAGGACTTAATATGAAGAATAATAAAGTCAGAGACACTTTAAAAGGATGATCAGAGAGGATAGGAAAGCCTGGAAATGGGAATCATAGCTGAGGCTAAGAATAACAGTAGAAATTCTTTCAGACTATAATTATGGACAAGCAGTCAGGGAAGAAGTGAAAACTGTACATGATGCAAATGAGCTTGTACCTCACAGGAATAATCACAGCCTTTCCAGACAATCAATGATTTTATTGTAAATCAGATAGAAACATGAAACAGGTTGAATGGCCTCAAAACAAATAGATCACAAAGGTGTATGATAGTATACAGTATAAAAAGGGAATAGGAAGGAGACTTGTAATATAATAACAATCATATGGACATGAAAAGGTAGCAGTATTTTTGAAACAGGCCAATACGGTATCTATATCCAAAAAAAAAAGGCAAAAAAGACCCAGTCTTCTTACTTTAATTCTTTGTAAAATAATGGAGTTGATTACCAGGAAGAAACTGTGAATGATAGCTTATTTAATTACAGCCACTGTGGATTGAAGGTAATGCCTGGGCATTTTTAAAAAGGTTTCCATATGGACTGTTATGCCCAATAACTTAATCTCCCAAAGACTTTGGATATGTTTCCACAAAGTCTATCAACTAAATTCATCTTTGTGAGTCTAACCCAGAAAAAGTACCACTGAGGTGCCAGCCTCTGTGCACTGGAGGGTGCAGGAGAAAGCCTTGATGTTGTACCCTGTCAGGGGGTTTCTCTCCACAGAGATGGAGGTGAACCTGAGAGTCTGGGTTTCTTCCTGGCCAATATTTGTTGAGTATCACAACTGTCTGCATAAAGGGAAGGAATTGTTGAAGATGCAGAAAGGCTTCTGCAGATTAAGAATGAGTTGATGCTGAGGGTAATTGGAGAGCAGCACAGTTGGGCACAATGAGACTTACAAGGTGGATTGGCAATTGATGTTTCTCTATTCCCACATATGCAGTCATGCCTGGATTATTTCCTCCTCCTGATGTCCAGCATTCCCTGCCAGTCTTGGATCTCTCAGTCTGGCTGTGGGTCAATTTTTCCTGCCTTGGGGAAAACTGAGAGAATGAAAAGGTGGAAGTAGATGGAAAAGCAATTATTGGAGATGTGGGAGCAGGGCAGGTGATAAGAGGTCCCTGATGAACAAGTAGGAAGTGCAGAAGGCAGGAAGGGTTTGTAGTTTGGGAGGATGAGGTGGATAATAGAAACAGTCTGCATGCAATTCTGAGATTTGTAGTCCTTGAGCCTTGGTCAGACATGTGCATAGTGGCAGGTAAGAGTGTGCGCAGGTCCTATAGATATGAGCTAGCAGAAAGAAGATGGTGGCATTTACCCCTGTGGAGCACTGGTTCAAAAAAGACCATCTTCCTTTTTTTCCACCATCCCATCCACCAGCATCTCCTGATCCCTGTTTGTGAAGCAGAGGGGTGAGGTTTCTTTTGCCCTGACCCATGTATTTGGTAGTAATGATTGAGCACCAGACTGGGCCAGTCTGAACTTTCAACCTCTAAAATAGCAAACAGCTAAGCTTTAAGTATGGCACCAGCAGTTTGAACATTGTAAAGTCCCATCAGTGGCAACTACATCTGCCTCTCCTGCTGCGCAAAGCCAGCAGAAAAGCCCAGGAGCCCTATTCCATTGTCTAATTGATAACATGAAGAGCCAAGTCAGAAAAACAGATAAGTAACTATGAAACACTAGCAGGCCAGACTGTCACTTGACAAAACTCTGTCTTAGCTTAATTCTAGTCCTTTGAATAGTTCAGAGTAGTCTTCATAGTAATCTTATGTTACAGTGTCACAGAGGTTTTTCAGTCCATTGTCGTAAACATCGATCTAACCCCATAGTCCAGCACTTAGCCTGTAGCTTTGTATGCTGTGGCATTTCAGGTGTTCATCTAAATAATTCTTAAATGTCTTGAGGGTTCTCACCTCTACCACCCCTTTAGGCTGTAAGTTCCAAACACCCAGATATTTCTGGGTGAAATTATTTCTACAAATCTCCTCTAACCCTCCTGTTTTTCTTAAACTGATACCCCCTGGTTATAGACCCCTTACTAAGGGGAAAAGTCTCTCCCTATCTACCTTGTTTTATGCCCCTTATAGTTTTGTATACTTCATTCAAATTCCCCCCTTAGCCTTCCCTGCTCTAGGGAAAACAACTCCACCCATTCTAGGTCTCCCTTTGTAGCTGAGTTCTTCCAGCCGAGGGAATATCCTGCTCAATTGCGTGTTTCCAGTTCATGAGAATGTGAAAAAACACTTTAAACAGCCTAAGCCGAATATATTGAACTACTTCCCAAAAACAGGCCATTTAATCCAGCTGGGTGACGCAGATATTTATATTCCACACATGCCTCCTCTGACCCAACACCACCAGCATAACTGTCTCTTCCTTTCTCCCTTGTGTGTTGATGTAGCCTCATCTTAAATGCAGTCCACATTCTAAAGATTGTCTGGGCTAAGCTATTTCTTTTGAATGCCTTATTGGATTTATTAATGACTATCGCATACTCTTGGTTTTTAAAGTTGGACTCATCCCAACTCCAGAATTGGAAACACTTTCTCTGCATTTGCCCGAAAAAATACAATCAATAATTTTAAAGTTATTCAGGCCTTCTGCCTTAATTTTTTCAAAAATAGAATCACTTATTCAAATGTCCTTGATTAGTAAATACTTTCAATAGACAATAGGTGCAGGAGTCGGCCCTTCTGCCCTTCGAGCCTACACCACCATTCATTATGATTATGGCTGATCACCCTCAATCAGTATCCTGTTCTTGCCTTATCTCCCTAACCCTTGATTCCACTATCCTTGAGAGCTCTATCCAACTCTTTCTTAAACAAATCCAGAGACTGGGCCTCCATTGCCTTCTGGGGCAGAGTATTCCACACACCCACCACTCTATGGGCAAAGAAGTTTCTCCTCATTTCTGTCCTAAGTGGCCTACCCCTGATATCTGATATCATTATTGTACATCTTTTATTTGGTAGAAAAGGAGAGGAGATCCATACTTTGAGCTTATCCTTACTCAGGAATGACAGGGAGCAGTGCTTTGAAAGCTTGTGATTTCAAATAAACCTGTTGGACTATAACCTGGTAATGTGTGACTCCTGACTCAGGCAGAATAATAATCAGAATCTGTGGAAAAATACTTTTGAATTGCCATTGCCACAAACCTGTATTTCCAGATAAATATACACACCTTCCAAAATAAATATTTGTGCTCAGAAATTTAAAGCATCATTATGAAATATTAAAAGGCACTTTAAGTAATGTAACTGTTAAGTCAGGTGTTTGCACAAAAAATATCCAACAACAAATAAGTATATTTTCGAATCAGAAATACAACTTGGTGCAAGTTAACTATTTTCATCAGTTGTGTACAAAAGTACTGAAATAACACATTAATTACTCACTGTCTATTCTTTTCCAGTATATGACAGGATTTGGCAATGAATTTTCTTCAGAGGATCCAAGCTGCCCAGGATCCTTACCAAAGGGTCAGGTATTGTACAATTCTCCCATTTGTTTTGTGCGTGTGGTAAGTTTAATGGGAGCAGGTGTAGCTCACAGGCCTGCTGATTCACTGGCATTTTTCACTCAGTTCTGACAGTTATCCAATGATTCAAGCCCTACCTGTAGGCTTGATCTTATTAAAAATAACACTTCAGTGCATTTTGCAAGACCCTGCTGAGGCACCAACCCATCTTTCAGTGGTCGAAATGATCTCACAGTGCTACAAGTATATGTGTTTGAAATATGACTTTTTCTTTGAGCTGTCCACAGAATGACCCACAACATGTATCATTTTCTGTTTTTATTTCAGATTTTTAACATTTGAATGTTTTTCATTTTAATTTTCACTGCCATACTCTTCAGAATAAAAGTGATAATGCTGTTGCTGCAGTGATGATGATTAATGTTGTTACCTTATAAGACTGCTATGTCGTTGTTCTCTTTTGTCTCCTTATTATGGTGTATCACTGGCCCATATTAATCATAGAATTCTATAAATGATGACCATACATGCTTTCTTTAACTTCAGAACTTTTTTTTTCCCCCAAGATTCCTTCCCATTCACTAGATCTGCAACTAATAAGAAATAGGAACAATTCATGCAATACACAATATTTTGCACACTTGAATCTCCAATAGAGAATTTCATGATGCATTTTGTAAACTGGACTAGATGCTTCTCATGTTTTTCCAATAAAATCAAACTCAGAAAATAATAAGCAATCAATTTGAAAATGCGACCACAATAAAAAAAATTATTGTTCAGATTGGATGATGGAAGCAAGTTAACACTAGCTTCGAGATGTTGAAGAAGTGTTTCAACAGATGTTCCATCAAACCTAAGATCCCCTTTGCAATAAGTGACCTGCTGGGCCAGGGAAAATGCTGTCATCATTATCTCTCTTCCTCAGGAAAGTGAGAAAAGCTGCAAACCAAATGGCTAATGTCAAACATATTTTGCTATCACTGATTAACATAGCATTTTTAAATATGTGATAGTCTTCAGAAATCAGGTAATATCAAAGTAAAAAAGGGTGGATATCTGAAATGAAAAGAAACAAAAAAAAATACTTGAAATATTCAGCAGGTCTAAATATTCAGTGTTTATTGAGAAAGCAATGGAGTTAAGGATCTGGGTATCCCCAGGGCTGTACAGGTGGATTTGGAGGTGGGGTGCAAGGTCATTTGGAAAAATGAGCATTAGATCAGCTGCCCAATACTTCCATGTCTCCAAGTATTTTTCCCAGTGGTACACCAGCAGGTCTAACAGCTTGGAAGCAGCAGGAAGCCAATCAAGGATGTTATCTTCAAGCTTATCTTCACTTCGCCAGGCAGCAAGAGATTTTCCTGACAGCACATGAGCTGTGTCAAGATCTGAAAATGGACCGGAGCCAATTTCAAAAGTGTTTTTGAGGGTTTAAATTTATTTTCTGGCATTAATTCACCAAAGGAGATTGATTCCCAGAGCCACCCTGGCTACTACTTCAAGGAGACTTGAGTCTCTGCACCCAACCCAGCCTATCCCCAACCCACAATGTCTCTCTCATCTGACTCTATCCCCATCTTCCCATGTGCCATTCCTGGAAGGACTTGCCGCTCACCAGGTATCGACTGAAAGACCAGCACCCTTGGCCATTGCACCATCTTTAAAAGGCTGCTACACACCAGAATTAGCACTGGCATTCCAAAGCTGCCCTGCTTAGTGATGAACAATCATTCAGAAGATATCAGGGAAGAGGGAAAAGGAGATACAGTACTTCAACAGTGACTTAGAGGTCCAGGTGGACAGAATGTTGTGAACGAGGAACATTCTTTTCCAGAAGGACTGGCAGAGGAGGCCACACCACTAGAAGCTGGCATCCAGGTCCAAGGATGCCACCTAGGTCTATGTGGCTGCCTCAATCTGGAGGAATGGCAAGCAGTGCCACAAACAAGTCAATGAGCATTCCACTCTGTCAGGGTAAGTGCCACACTCTTCTTTCTCTGCTACCTTATACTCACTCTACAACAGTTACTGTACCCACCTTCCACTAAGGCCCATGCTCTGGCAATGTCACTATTGCCTGCATCAGCAGCTCTCACTCATTGTCATGCACCTCCCATACCAATAACTCCACATAACCTCAGTACTGCTGACTCACTGCTACAGAACACTTCACTACCTTCTGAGCACAAGCACCATCGTTAGTAGCCAAGATATCTCACAATATCAGATGGACAGGTGCCAACATTCTGCTTCTCACCCACAAGAGACACCAGAACCTCCTGTGAGGTTGCCGAGTGATCCATGTCCTGCCAACTGAGTAAGTACCATTCTTCATTCCACTGTAATTCTCACAATAACCCAGCTGTCAGTGTCATTCAGTGCACTTATCTTCTAAACAATGACCATCATGCCTTCTCTCTCTCTCTTTGTATCATGCAGGGACCAGCAGGATGTCCATGGTCCTAGGGGTGAAACAGGCTGCGCCTCCAGAGACTACCTCCTAACCTCAGAGAATGAGTTTATGGCAGCATCAGCAAGCCTGCTTCCTGCACCCCCACCAGCTGAGATAGCGACCCCTCGGTGCAAATGTCAGACTTGGAAAAAGTGGGAGCACAATTTGTTGAACATCTCACTCTGACCTCTCTGCATAAGACAAGGAAAAAATCCCCCAGGCACTTGGAGGTCTGTTGGAAACCATACTGCTCCACTTCAGGCAGGAGACGGCACTATGGTGTTGACAATCAGGAACTTTACCCACATTCACAGGGAGGAACAAGAACGACAGATGCATTGTACATGAGTTACAATGACCATCTTAGGCCAGAGGTTACAGCAACTGCAGCTACCTTGTGGGGACCTAGCTATTCCCAAGCATTTGATCATTGGTTGGTTTTGTAAGACCATAAGAATTAGAAACAGGTTTAAGCCATTTGGCCCCTCAAGCATGCGCCACCATTTAATAGAATCATGGCTGATCTCATCTCAGCCTCAACTCCACTTTCCTGCCTTTTCCTCATAATCCTTCAGATCCCAACTGATTAAGATTCTATACATTTATCTCAGCCTTAAATATACACAAGTACTCTGCCACCATAGCTCTCTGTGGCAAGAGGTTCTAAAGACTTAGAATCTTGTGAGAAAAGAAATTCCTCCTTATCTCAGTCTTACACTGGTGTCCCTTTATACTGAGACTCTGCCCTCAGGTCTTAGATTCTCCCATGAGGGGAGATGTCTTCTTAACATGTAGACTGTCAAGCCCCTTAAAAGTTCTTTGTGTTTAAATGAGATCACCTCTCATTCTTCTAAACTCCGATGAGTAGGGTCCCAACCTTTTTAGTCTTTGCTCTTAATACAGTTCCTCCAAACAGATTATCCTAGTGAATCTTCCTTGAATTTACTCCAATGAAATAATATTCTATCTTAAGGGACCAAAACCATTTACAGTATTCCAGATGTGGTCTCACCAGCACCTTGTACAGTTACGGTAAGACTTCCTCACTCTTATACTCCAACTCCCTTGAAAATATGGGCAAACATTTCATTAGCCTACCTGATTACCTGATCTAGTAGGACAGCTGCAGACAGGAAGTGTCCAGACTCCAGATGGCTGTATATTTCCCTGAGTGCATTAGCCCTACTGCCTGGCCTGGGCATTATGGAGCCACAGGACTGACTGCAGCTCACTCCCTAGGCAGCAGAGGCACAGACCACCTGACCAAGAACAGCCCAACTGGACTTCTGAACGTGTTTACTCCATAGGTGCTGGCACGCGGTGCAGATGTGAGATTGACATAACATGATGCATTACAGCAAGATGTGTACTCCCATGACTGAGGATTGTTGACTTGCAAGGCGAGAACCACGGCTATGTGACTGCACTAATAAGCACGGCAAGGCAAGACATAACAAAGAACAAAGATATCAGTGCTATCAACATGCAGTGTGCTCTAACTGAATGACTGCTAAGACATCAAGTGAGCAGCCCTGAGATGCAGCCTGATCCAATCCGTGAGCTGGATTGGATCCATGTCCCTGCGTACAGAATTATCTTGCATCAACCTTTTCAATACTAGTTATTGGTGTACCTTGCAATAGGATACTTCCAATTATCCTACAAGTTGGTCAGAGAGGTGCCATGAGGATCCTGAAAGATTGGCAAAAATTGGATGCTAATGCGCATAGATGAGGGGTGCATGTGACTGGTGTCCATGGATCATGTCCTGAGATGCTGTTGTGTGGTGACCAATATGGAGGCTCCACACAGCAGCAGGCAGCTGAGGTTGCCAGTTACCTGTTCTGACTTTCATGTTGAGAATACTTAATGTCTAGATTGTTCATGGTGGGGTGGCAAAATTAGAAACTACATGTTAATGAGGTGAGATCTGCAGTTAATAAGATGATTAAGTTGGCAATATAGATGCTATGGGCCATAGGGCCTCTTCTGTACTGTATGACTTTATGATTCTCAATAATAATCCCTCATAGTAGGCAAATCACCACCTCCTCGTGAGAATCATATCTCAACACCCAGTATTGAGTTAAAAAGTGCAGCACGTTGGTCCCATTGTCAAGCTAGGTATTGCAGGACCTCTATTGTAATTCTGCCACAACTTTTTCCATAGCCCCTATCCCATAAGATTCTGTTTTTGATGCCCAAATACCAACACCATTTTCATTTTTTTTGGCATGTACTGCAACACAACTAAACCTTTACTCCTCAATGGAATCTTTTGAGATCAAACAGAAACCAACCAAATTGATGAAACATACCTTTAAAATTCAGAACAATCTGGAGTGTGCTGGTGTGAATGATGGAGGCTATCCATATTTATTGACAATGAGCGTTTGTATATGAAATGATGCAGATTTTCAATTGTTAATAACAGCCACAAAGGGAATAATCTTTCAAGTGAATAATTAAATAATGACATTTCAGTTTTTTTTTAATATTTCAGAATAATCCACAGGTTTGTCCTTATGGTTTGTATACTGAACAGCTCTCTGGTTCAGCCTTCACCTGTCCAAGATACAACAATAAGAGGAGGTAACATTGATGTTAGGGTATAGTTAAGAATATTACATACTTGTCATATGGTGACATTAATTTTCTTATGTAATCTCATAAAACTATTATAAATAGTTGTTTAGTAGTACAGAACTTAAGTACTGCCAAAAAAGGCACGCGTTGTAGAAACTTTTCATATTGCACCCATCAAGTCCGTTTACAAGAAATGCCAATTTAAGGGAAAACAACATTAATGAGATATGAGTGAAGACAGCTGATCAGTCAGCCCCTAGACACTGGTTGATAAGTGTATTGACAATGTGAATGATGATTGAGAGTTAACTGCTAGGCTTGTTTAAATTTTAAATGAGGCAGGTTGACTCTGATTGGTCAATGTCCTTTCCTGATTAATGAAACAGAGTAAGATTGACATCTATTTTGTTGAGTTGAAACATGTTTTGTGTTTGTTTCAGCTCAACAAACTAGATGAATGTCATTCAATTCTTTGTTTTGTCAACTGTCATTAATTGGTGCATTCTCTATGGTTAATACCTCTATTAGGCAGAGTCCACCAGTCAACCAATCAGCATTATCCTGTCATACCATATTAATATTGTTTTTCTCCCTTAAATTGGTATTCTTGTGAATTGTCCTGATTAGTGCTAGACAAAAAAAATCAACAAGATGTGTTTTTTTTTCAAAAAGTCTATTATGATTTTACAAATGTTTTAATAAGCAGATTCTAATATTCCAATTATTCAAATAGTTAAAAACTCCATTGATCATGCAAATGCAGCACATCAATTTAGTGAAGCTTCCAAAGCAAGTAATAGATCCTCACAAGAGACCTGAAAGATGTAAAAGAAATTATTATGATTTTATGATCCATTGTAATTACAAAATTATATTTGTGCTTTGTTGTGTTAAAAATATTGCCTCACTCCCAATGAGTGGGAGTTTGGTTGTACGTTCAGGAACAGAGCCAAAAATAAGGCAGCAAGGTAACTTAATGCCTAATCACTTTAATTTAATTTAATTAAAGAAACATGTTGATGAAATTTATCAAAAGGAAATTAATTATGAAAAGGAACAAAATAGATTTTTGGCAAATACTTAATGGCTGCAATAAAGTAATGCTTGTATTAATCGAACAGCTTTTTCAGCATTTTTAAAAATAAAAAAAAATTAGGGTGATGACTCTTTGGAGATCTTTGACAATCCTCTGCATTAATGGCTAATGATCCTATTGAGAAACCTGTTAATCTCAGAGAAGAGATTCAAACTTATTCCATGGCCACCACTCCCAATGGCTGAAAAGGATACTATCCAGTTTAAACAACACAAGATCTGTGTTAATCCATACTTGATACTTTAACAATAACTCACAAAACATATGGGAGCTTTCATTCTGGGTGTGTGTCAGTTCCCGTGGGTTTAACTGGAAAAATGTGTATGTTAGGGAGAGAATTTGTGTTCTCCTGTTCCTTCACCAGTAAGCCTTTTGATCATTTGAAGTCAGTTACAGGGACCCAATATGACTGCACTTGCCTGTGCCCAGCTTGCAACTATGCTTTAAGTGCAGACAGGAGTTCAGCTGCAGATATGGCTGCATTTCTTTGGTATCCACTTTGGGAGATTTTCAATTTTTACCTTGAGCTGAAGTATTATTGCTCAGATTTTATGCACAGTTAAATAACTTTTCCTCCACCTGTAGAAGTTGCTCTAGAGTGAAGTATGTGAGCCTTTTAAACACTGCTCTTCACTGGTGCTTAAACTCTTCCACATAGTGCAGAACAAATTAAATTTTCTTGACTTACTTCCATGTCCCAGTCAAATACTCAAATTAACTAGAGACAGTCCCATTGCAAATTTGGCTTACCTGCCATCCAGGTGAAGCTACCTATAGATCACATTAACTTCATTTTGACCATATTTGGCAATACGGGTATTAATCAACTGCGCATTGATTCAATTTTAATTAGTTTCTTTCTGTTCTTTTCTTTGTAGTTGGTTTTATCGCATTGTACCTTCAGTTCTTCACAAGCCCTTCACTTCCATACCCCAGGGAAATCTGTCCTACAATTGGGATGAAATCAACCCTGATCCCAACCAGGTAACAATATTTCTTCAGCAAGTTTCAATAATCCACTCATAAGAATATTTGGACCACATTTTTAAACGATTTCAGCCTTTCTATAAAAGGCACAATTTATCTTATAAATTAAACAGTCTTGGGCGTTGCACATCGTAGCGAAATATTGGCAAAGATGTATGTTCAATCTTTTCAACATAACTTTGGGCTAAAACCATGTTTGTTTGTACTGGTAACTCAGCTATGAGCTGAACATTTTATGTTACTAATATCTTAATGAAGGGAGACAAATTTGCTGAGGACAGACCAGTTAATAACAGGTAATTGCAATGCCATTTAGATTAATGCCACCAAAACCAATTCATTTTTCCACTTGATATGTTTAATACGACATTGGGGAACTGATTTGTTAAATAGAAGCTCCTGGTATTTACTAAACGCAGAAATTTCTCGTGCTTTTAATAACTATAAATTGGAAGATTTTATTTGATTTTGCAGAACACATTTTGATTCTTTTGATCTTGGCAGAACTTCAAAGTGTTCTAAGAAATGTCTGAAAAAGTGGTAGGTCACCTGTAGTGTACAGCCTCAGCTTTGAAATAAAATCTGTCTCATGCAATTTCTTTTATCTTGCTTCTAGCTTAGATGGCTTCCATTTAAAATTCACAAAGCATCAGAGAAGATGGTTGACTTTGTAACAGTAAGACTGCTTTTATTTTGCTTTTGATTGTCTCTTCACCTGCAAATTTACATAATGTTGAGGGAAATATCATTAATAGACTGGAAACTGGAACATGCTGGACTGCCAACGTGGACTGGGAATGGAGCAAATGCTACTCAGGTTGCTGAGTTCTGGTTAGAATTGGGTCTTGAGCTTTATTTGAATCATACCAGTGAGCTGCAAATGCCTGCTGTGTAACTTCAAGCGGATTTCAGCAAGGTTACCACAGCAGTGGTCAAACAGATCTTTGAGTATAGACCAGACAGATATAAGTATGTATGTAAATAGAATCCTGTGAATTATTGCACACTCATGTCTCTCAATTTATTAAAGACAATGCACTTTAATTAAAGAATACATGTGATGGCAGTTCTTATTTATGTTCTTTGGAGCAAATTAAAGTGAATATGTTTTGGGAAACTACTAGTTGTTAATTTTATTTCAGCACAAACAAATCCTCCACATTGATTTTATCATTCAGTCAGTTATGAGTTTGTCCTTAGACCAGGAATAAACTGTCCATTCCAGTGTACCATCTATTTCCTTTTGGCAGCACAGCTATTGAATGATATTTTTTTTCACCAGGGATTACATACATTATGTGGAGCTGGAGATGTCAGATCCCGAAATGGGTTGGCTATTCACATCTATGCTTGCAACACATCAATGGAGAATAAGTATGTTACTACCTTTCTGAACATTTTCTGTCATATACCTTGTTTTCTACCTTTTTCTGTGATATTAAAGGAAATGAATCCTTGTTTTTGTTATTGCTCACGTTTAACTGTTGTTTGCTACCATGCCACCTTTGTGGATTTCATTTGAGGCTTAGGTCCTGATTTTGACTACGAGTTTTTCACCAAAATACCAGACCAAAAATTTGGTCTACCAGTGAATATAATTTTTTTGTCCCAATCTCATTTTAAGCTATTAAAGCCTTGTATTTCAATGTAATTTCCTACTTAAATTTATGAAATTCTGAAGTCCTCTAATGTTTATATTTTGTATTTCAGGTCTTTTTATAATTCAGATGGAGATTTCCTTCTAGGTAGGTAAGACCCTTTGAAAAGTCAGTTCATTCACTTTGCCAAATTATCTTAACTTGCAAGAAATTATTTTGCCATGGATTCCAATGACATTCCCTTCAAAACTTAATATTAAAGCATCCGCATAGAAGGTAGGATCAGTCATTCCATGAATTTGCGCCTTCTACTGGTGGGACCATAGAATAAAATCAATGTTACAAAGCAGCGTTGCTTGAGAGTGCATGGAATGTATTTAAGTGGCAGCTTTTCTGTTGATGTGTAGCAGAATATGAATCTAAGAAATTAATCAAACAAGGCATGCATGTACCATTTTGTTGAGGACCAAGTAACTAATTTCAGACTCCAACATCCATCCTGGATTCACTGTAGAAATTACTGTAGAATTAGCTCTGCCCCCTTTACCATTAACACATGGATTCATATTTAGCCTGCAGGGGAAAGGAAATTTCTCAGTAACGATCAAAGCTGGTACAATGTTTCAGAGAAGTGTTCCTTCAATTTTGAAATCAGACCTAACACTCCAATCTGAAGAATTGATTAAAAACTCGGCAGAATCATATAAATAAAGTGAGAATACTTTTATCAAGGAAAATTGAACAAAGAAGTATAAAAGATGATAATAAAGTGGCCATTGGTACAAAACAGAGACAGCCAAGTCCTATCCTTGTATTTGCAATACAATAAAATTCAATCAGATTTTAAATAAAATTAAAGCTTTAATGTTCATCACCAAGACTGGCTCAGCAGCACCAATACAGATCAAGCTGGCCAAGTTGATGTGAAGGACTTTGCTGTTAAATTGGGTCTATGGCTTGTGGTGAGAGAACCGAGAGGGGAGAAACACATTTGATCTCAATCTCACCAATCTGTCTGCCATAGATGCATCCATCCTCCATCCATGACAGTGTTAGTAAGGGTGATCATCGCACAGTCCTTGTGGAGACAAAGTTCTGAGACACATTGAGAAAACCCTCCAATGTGTTGTGGCGCAATCACCATGTTAAATGGGATAAACTTTGAACAAATCTAGCAGAGCGTTTGAAGTGCTCTGGTCATCACCAGCAGCAGAATCCTACTCCAGCGCAATTTGCAACCTCGTGGCCCAGCATGTGAAGCTTTGCACTTTGGCAGAAACTTATGGAGCTGATTATTACTTAAATGGAGAAAGACTGCAGAAAGCTAAGGAACAGAAGAATTTGGGAGTCCTTATCCATGACATCACAAAATAGTTAGCATCCAAGTTCAGCAGATAGTAGGGAGGACAAATTGAATGTTGTCCTTAATTATAAACTCATTGGCAACAAGAGCTGGTCAGAGGTTAGGAATATCGTGGCAAGTAACTCACCTCCTGACTCTTCAAAGTCTGTTCAGCATCTACAAGGCACAAGTCAGGAGTGTGATGGAATACTGCTAGGTTGCCTGGATGGGCAGCTCCAACAACAATGAGCTTGACAGCATCCAGGACAAAGCAGTCCTCTTGACTGGCATCATGTTCACAAACATTTACTCCATCAACATCCGACACTCAGTAGTGGCAGTGTGTACTACCCATAAGATGCACTGCAGAAATTTACCATGGCTCCTCAGACAGCACCTTTCAAACCCGCGTACACTACCATCAGAAGGTCAAGGGCAGAAAATAAAGGGGACCTGTAAGTTCCCCTCCAAGCCACTCACCATTCAGCCTTGGAAATATATTGAT
The DNA here is from genome assembly GCF_020745735.1 of Hemiscyllium ocellatum. NCBI lineage: Eukaryota > Metazoa > Chordata > Chondrichthyes > Orectolobiformes > Hemiscylliidae > Hemiscyllium > Hemiscyllium ocellatum. The sequence continues at coordinate 62,206,244 of NC_083412.1, read as the reverse complement.
GTTCTTTCAGTGCCACTGCATCAAAATCCTGGAACTGCCTCACAAACAATATTGTGGATTTACCTACAGCGCATAGACTGCAGCAGTTCAAGAACGCAACTCACCACCATCTTCTCAAAGGCAACTAGGGATGGGCAATAAATGCTGGCCAGCCAGGACTGCCAATATTGCATGACTAGGTAAAATGAAAAGTAAGTCAGTGGACCCCTTGAGCCTTTTTCTCCACTCACTAATATCATGGTTGATCCGATTACTCCACATTCCTACCTACTCTTAATAAATTTCCACCTCTTTGCTTACCAAGAATTTATGTCTGTCCAACAACATTCAAAGTCTCTGCTTCTACTGCTTTAGAGGAAGTGAATTCCAAACATCTATGATCTTTCTGAGAAAGTAATTCTCCTTGTCACTCTTATTTTTAAGTAGTGGTCCTCAGTTCTAGATTCTTTTACAAGAGGAAACATTCTTTCCATATGGACCCTGTCAAAATCTCTCAGGAGTTTCTATGTTCTAGTCAAGCTGTCCCTTACCCTTTTAAACTCCAGTGGATACAGGCCTACAGCTTGTCCAACTTCTCTTCATGAGATAAGCTGCCCATTCCAGGTTTCAGACCAGTAAATACTCTCTGAACTGCTTCCCAGGTCCTAATGGACTGCATCCTAAGATTTTAGGATTATCATTCCAAACTCAAGTAAAAATGGATCCAAGTCAAACCAACTTATCATCATAAGACAGTTCTGCTACCACCAGTATCAGCCTGGTGAACTTCTGCTACACTGCCTATACGACAAGTTCTACCAAAGAACAATACCTTTTACACCTCTCATTAATTTATTTTGTCATCTCCAATCTTTATTAAATGCCTTTTTGAGCTCATGATTATTATTCCATGGAACCTCAGTGTTCACATTTTATTTTATTCCAAGTCAGATCATATTTAATTGCTAATTTATCAACCCAGCATATAAATAATTTTCACATCTAGTCTAATGTTTTCTTCCCATCTTTCCCTCATGTTAACCTTGTGCTCGTTTAACTTAGCCCAATGAGCTTTATCCCTTTTCATCCCAAAGAATGTAGCAAATGTTCAGTCTATTTTTGTCTGTGATGACTCTACACAATGATAAAAGGGAGAAATTATAGCAAAGTTGTAATAAGCCAGATGCCTAATCTAATCCTCTGGGGAATATAAAGTTAGTCTTGATGACCATGACAGCTACCACTGTAAAAACCCATATGGTTCACTAAGGTTCTTTAGAAGAAATCTGCGTTCTTTATCTGGTCTGGGCTACATGTCACTGCATGTCCACAGCAATGTAGTTGACTCTTCCTAGAAATGGCCAAATAAGCCACTGAAGGGGAAATAAAGATGGCTGCAGATTCTGGCCTTGCTAGTTTTCCCTACATTACATTATAAAATAAAGAGCAAAAGTTTAGTTTTTGTAAACATTTTCCAGGTGTAATCCCACATTTCGCCCTGGCACAGAATATTAATCATCTCTGTGTTTACTGGACAGAATGGCATGACAGAGAATGACAATTACAAGAAAATATGAAAGCCTTACCATGCCACCTTGCTGATTTCAGTTTTTTTTTAAACAATTTTTCATTTTTTGATGATTGCTGAATGATACACAGTAAAAGAAAAATGGGAGAGTTGAGGAGTAAAATAATACTGATTCTAAAATTAGGGACCACCCTTTAAGACAGAGATGAGGAGAATTCTTTACCCTGAGGGTTATGCAACTTTGGAACTCTGTGCCTTCAGAGGATGGTGGAGAGAGGGTCATCAAATATTTTTAAGATAAAGGTGGATAGATTCTGTTCAAGCAGGGCACTCGAGGGCTATCAAAGGTAAATGTGAATATGGAATTTGGAATACAAATAGACCAGCTACGAACTTATTGAGGTACTGATTGATGTGACAACCACCTGATGAAGGAGCAGCGCTCCGAAAGCTAGTGCTTCCAAATAAACCTGTTAGACTGTCACCTGGTATTGTGTGATTTTTTTAACGCTGATTGATGTACATCTGCTCCTAAATTCATATGTTCATAGTTCTCCAAAACTGACAACAGGAAATATAACATAGGCTTTAAAGAAAAAGCCTGTTGATTTTAATTAGATTCCTGTTTGATTGCAGTGCCCCAGAAAGGGAACCTGCTGATTACAACGGAGTTTGGAAAGATGCTGGTTGAACCTAATGAGATTTGTGTGATTCAGGTAAGAGAGGCCAGAAGTTGACACCTAGATGATTCTCAGCCCAACCCCATGCCACTGCTGTATCACTCGGACAACACCATTTTAAAATGTACATGCCTTAATGGCTAGAGCTCATTTCATGATGCTGAGAATCTCCAGGAGATAGGAACTGCCTGCAGAATGTAACTAGCAAAGCCAGCTGTAATGGTGAGAGTAGGTGGTGCCTTGGAGTCCCAGCAGAATCAATGCTCATAAAAGTGGAAAAGCAGGGCAAAGTGAGAGGTGCTTCAAACAATCTAGCACAAGATTCACCAGGTCCCAATGCAATCGTTGCATTAAAAACACTTCCATTTTTTCCCTGTTTGGAACCCAACAGCTAAGCACAAACTGTATGAGTTCACTTTTAAAAGCTGCACTCTTATGCTCCCAGACCTGTTAACAACAGGAGCTAAAAGGGCCATTTAATACAGGTGAGTGTGTTTCTCATTCCCTATCTCCTGCCCTTTGTAAATCAGAGTCCATTCTAAAATTCGTGGAATTCTGAGATGCCCTTACTCCCAACTTAGTTGGGAGTTGAAAATCTACTCCATATTGGTATTCCACACCAGGACAGCATTCAGCTCATCAAGATCATCAGTTCCACTCTCCCTGATATTCCCAAAGTCCTGCAGGTTATTTCCCTCAAATATTGTTTCAATCTCTATTTGAAATCACTGATCATCTCTGCTTCCACTAGTCTTACAAGCACAAGTTTGAAGTAGTGACCAATCTCTGCATAAAAGACATTCTTCTTCACATGCCCCTGCACTTCTTACCCAAAATCTTAGATCTTTATCCTGTCAAAATCTTTTTTTATCTCTGTCAGAGCTCCCCTTTGTTCCAAGGGGACTAACTATACCTTCACCAACCTACCTCATAGTTAAACATCTCATCACTGTAACCAATCTGTGCACCTTCTCAAAAACTTGTATATACTTCCTAAAATATGTTGATACTAACTAAATCCAAAAGTACAGTTGTAGCCAAATCGTATGTTTTCAAGGCTCAGAATAGCGTGCCTACTTTTGTATTCTGTACTTTTACTTGTGAATACCAAGATTCCACCAATCTTGCTAACTGCTCTCTCAGCATGTCCTGTCACCCCATAGGTCTAGGTACATGAATCCCCACTCCCTGTGTCATTTAGCTTGTATTGTACTTCTCCACCTTTCTGCCAAAATGCATCACCTCAGACTTCTTCCCATTAAATTCCACATTGCCCATTTTTCTAGCCTATCAATACCCTATTGCACTTGACTGACATCACCTTCACTGATTGCCACACCTCCATGTTTGGTATCTTTGGCAATTTTTTAAATGTTCAAGTCCATGTTGTTTTTATATATATATAAAAAAAGCAGATGTACCATTGAATCTTCAGGAATAACATTGTCCATGATCCTCCAGTCTGAGAAAGAAAATTTAATTTTTAAAAGATATGAATTGACAACAAATGGTTGCATTTAAATCCAATATAATTTAAAAGACCTAATAGGAGAAGTAGCATCCTTCAAGAATGTGGTGCTTTTATCTCTAAAATTATGGAGCTAGCTTCAGGTGCTGTTCACCCTACATATAGAAACTAGTTAGAAACATAAAGGTTAAAAAGGTCACATTTCACACACTATTCTAATTTTAATACAATTAGTTCAGTTGCACACAATGACAATCTCCTTTTGTAACTTTTTCTGTTTTCAGAAAGATTATTGATTTTTTTTAATTAGAAAAGTTTATCTGCATGACATGCATTATAATAGCTTGTATGAAAACTAATCACTAACATCTAGAAAATATAGTGACACATTTCTGATTTTTTTTCTTTCAGCAAGGGATGCATTTCAGTGTGCAGGTTTTTGAAGAGACACGAGGTTACATCTTGGAGATATTTGCAAGCCATTTTGAGTTGCCTGATCTTGGACCAATCGGTGAAGATTTTACATGGCAATATATCCTAGCCTTTAACAAAACCCATTCTCAGTGACATTGTGGCACATGTATGTAGGGCAAACATATCAGGGTTGTAGGTAGAAGAATTGGAAATACTCAGCAAATTAGGCATCACCAGGTAGTCCATTCACTTAAAATATTAATCAAAAACTGGAAATGCTGGAGAAACTCAGCATTTGTGGAGAGAAAACAGAGTTAACATTTTGAGTTTGATAACTCTTCTTCAGAACAGGTCTGAAATGTTAACTTTGCTATAAATGTTATACAGTCTACAGTAAATGGAAGAGCATGGGGAAAAGTTGATGAGCAGAGAGATCTGGGAGTTCAGGTCCATTGTACCCTGAAGGTTGATGCACAGGTGAATAGAGTGGTCAAGAAGGCATATGGTATGCTTACCTTCATTGGACGGGATATTGAGTATAAGAGCTGGCAGGTCATGTTAAAATTGTACAAGACATTGGTTTGGCCACATTTAGAATATTGTGTATTTCTGGTCGCCACATTATCAAAAGGATGTGGATGCTTTAGAGAGGGTGCAGAGAAGGTTTGCGAGGATGTTGCCTGGTATGGAAGGTGCTAGCTATGAAGAGAGGTTGAGTAGGTTATGATTGTTTTCATTGGAAAAAAGGAGATTGAGGGGGGACCTGATTGAGGTCTACAAAATCATGAAGGGTATAGACATAGTGGATAGAGATAAGATTTTTCCCAGGGTGAAGGATTCAATGACGAGAGGTCACACTTTCAAGGTGAAAGGTGAAATGTTTAAGGAGGATACACGTGGCAAGTACTTTACACAGAAGATGGTAGGTGTCTGGAATGTGTTGCCAGCAGACACAGTAGAGGCAGACACGGTAGATTCATTTAAGGTACGTCTGGACATATGCATGGTGGGGAGCAAAGGGACACAGATGTGGCCGACATGTTTAGACAGTGCATTTGCATCAGCTCAGGCTTGGAGGGCTGAAGGCCTGTTCCTAGGTTGTAAATTTTCTTTGTTCTTTGCTTCTCTCCACAGATGTTGCCGAGTATTTCCAGCATTTCTGTTTCTATTTCAAATGCCAGCATCCACAGTATTACACTTTTGTTTAGATAGAATTCATTGGTTTCATTGACTGATTTCAAAAATCTTTATAAGTGACTTTTACAGATTTCCAATCATTTATTCCTGGACTTTTCAATGATAGTGGGTTATTTAAATGTTTCTAACTGTTCCTTATCTGCCAGGAACCAGATTTTTCCCTGTCCTTAGAAAAAATTGAAGGTACTGTGAATGCTGGAAATCAAATACAAAAACAGAATTGTTGGAATGAAATCAGAGTTAGTGTTTCAGGTACAATTACCTTTCTTCAGAACGGTTTTGAGGAAATGTCACTGGAGCCGATTTCTCTCCACAGATGCTTCCAGACCTGCTCAGCTTTTCCAGCAATTTCTATTTTCTCTATCCTTAATGAATCTTGAGACAAACAAATCCTAAGACAAACAAATACTGTGCTAATAATATCATCAGCGTTACAAAAAAAGTTTGAATTTAATCTGCTTGAAGTACATCCTCCATCAATTATAGTGGGGTATCACATGTCGTCTTTCTGATGAGTTGAGGAAATAGAATTTGTCTTTAAAATAGAAGAAAATATTTACATTCTCAAAGATCCATGACATTAATCCTATAAACTCATTTAATTTGCTTTATTAGGAGCCAATGGTCTTGCCAATCCCAGGGATTTTAAGGTTCCTGTTGCATGGTATGAGAACCGAAAGGTTCCGACTGGATTCACTGTCATTAGCAAGTTCCAGGGCAAGTTATTTGCTGCCCAGCAGGTAAATGAGTGTCTTATTCTTGGTGATAAATACTGAATGTGTAATAAGATTACACAGAAACAGAACAAACTAAACGTGAAGCACAAACTAGATTAGTGAAATAGTGGAAATTTGTCTTCCCATTGTTAAGTTGAACTGTTTGGAGCAGGAAAAGTCAATGTTCACTAACTTCTCTGTGGTGTATCTAGTGGATGTGGTTAATTTGACGTTTTGATAAGGTGATGCACACAAGAGGTAAATAAATGAAACTCAAGCACATAGGATATTGGTTATTATATTGGCATGGATTGACGATTGATTCAAGGACAGAAACATGGAGTAGAAATATGTTCACTCTGAAGTTGCCAAACTGTGACCTATGGAGTATCACAATGTTTAATGCTTGGGCTGGAGCTATTCACAATTTATAGGATTGATTTGGATTGGGGAGCAAATGTAATATTTTCAGTTTTGCTCATGATGCTCATAAGTGAGTTATTAGGATGATGAAAAGTGGTTTCAGGGGGATTTGAACAGGCTAATAGAATGGTCAAGCATGTGGCAGATGGAAAACATAAATGCAGTACATTCTTTAAATAGGGAGAGATTAGGAAATGTTCATGTTCAAAGGGACCTGGGTATCCTTGTTCACAATGAACTGAAAGGTAACGTGTTGGTATATTAATTAGGAAGGCAAATAGTATTTTAGCCTTTATTCCAAGAGGATTTGAGTAAAGGAGTAAAACTGCCTTGTTGCAATTGTATCACAAGTAGGTGAGACTGCATTTGGGGTGTTGTGTACATTTTTGATTTCCTACATACCCTGTAGTACAACAAAATTTCACCAGACTGATTCTGGAGATGGCGGGATTGTATTAAGAGGAGAAATTGAGCCTAATTCTTGATTCGTAAGGGTATCAAAGGTTACAGGGAGAAAGATTCTGAAACCTATCAGCGATGATCAAATGTGGAGCAGACTTAATGAGCCAAAAGGCCTAATTCTGCTCCTATATCTTATGGTCTAAGTATTCTCTAAAGGTAAGAAGAAAGAGAGGTGATATTATGAAACATTCAAAATTCTTAAAGGACTCGGCAGGGTAAATGCAACAAAACGATATTTTCCCTAAAAGCTGGGGGATTTATAACAAGGGCACACTGTCTTAGGATAAGGGGCATGCCATTTCGGACTGAGATGGGAAGAAATCTATTCATTCAGACGATGGTGAATCTTTGGGATTCAGTACCCCAGAAGCCTGTGGTTCCTCAGTCAGTATATATACTCAAGACAGAGACTGATAAGTATCCAGATGTTAAAGACATCAAAGGACATAGGGATAATGTGGTTAAAAGGCCCTAAGGTAGAAGGTCGACCATTGGGCTAGATTTAAATGTGCTCACTGGGTGCATTTATGATGGGGGAGCATGTAAAATTGATCATGTGAATAGTTGAAGGGTTTTAGGGCCAATTTGATTATAGCTAACTGATACTTCAGGGAGAAGGCTTTTAAGTTCAAAAAATTCTTGTACAATGAAAGGGGAATGGCCAGTTCTCTCAGCTCAGTTTTTCTCTGGTTTGATTTGGGTTTTTGGCAGTCTGACTGTTCATTGGAGGCAGTCAGGCAGTTTTGAAGTTGCTGGATCTAAAGAAGCAGGTCCATGCTGGTACACTCTCTCTGGCATCTCTCCTGTAAGCCCCTGTGTTTGATTTTACCTTTTATGCCAATGGGGTGTTTATGGGGATTGTTGCAGGTATTTGGAACACCGTCATCAAATTAGGATATTCTGTTGGGTTTTTGGAAGATTACGTTATTTGGTACTCTGTTCTCTTTTGTTTGCATTTCATTCAGTCATCTTGTAAATAAATTCTGTTTTGTTTGAAACCAATTACATCCCCCCAGAAATATCCGTGTTACATCTGCTTAAAACACCTAGCAAAGTTAGGGTCTGGGTTACTTTCTTGAAATGTTTTGAGGGGTCTGGCCTGGTCCATAACAAATAATTGGAGCCAGGTAGATCTAGTTGACTACGAGATCCTTGATTGGGGTTGTCAGCTGGGGCCAATCAAAAGACACTGGCTGACCAATCAGCACTACTGCAGTTAGGCAGTAGTGTGGGGGTAAAAATCAAAGAAGAAAAATATAAATAACTAAAAGGAGTATCAGAGATGTTCACTCTGTAAACTGGCTCGGAGGAAGCTGAATCCAGGCCAAAAATAAAAATTAACAAGGGATATGGGGATTTGGCAAAGTTAGCAAGTGAAGCTAAGATGTGTGTTTGTTTACAGGATTCTAGAATGAATTGTAAGCTGTGTAAACCCATTTTCACAAAAGTATTAAATATTATCAGACTGTGAAAAGAAAATTAACAAGGGATTTAGAATCCCCTCAGTTCAGGGGGCTGATTCCGAGTTGACTGGTCACAGTTGGTGTGCTGTGCACATGTAAATAAAGGGTGACTTGGTGATGGGATACTGGCCTCTGCAGTTATCTCAGCAGTCATCCAGCTGGGATCTGACCAACTGAAGCATCACCTTCTCATTTTTACTTTCTAAATCACTTGAAGTAAAGGCAAGTGTACTTTAATAATTCTTAATTACTATATAATAATAGGGCAATAGATTCTCGAATCAGATTACTCAGAATCTCAAATATAATTCAGCAATTTCTAATTTTGTAGCAGATTAAGAAATTCAATCTATTATTTTCAGGCCTTTTCGCCATTTAATGTTGTGGCCTGGCATGGAAACTATACACCTTACAAATACAATCTGCAAGACTTCATGGTCATTAATTCTGTTTCATTTGATCACGCAGTGAGTATTTTTCTTCTTTTTTTGGTACATAAAATACAAGTAGTATATCAATTGTTCTGTCTTCTTACCAATGCCCAGTATAACTGAAACATAACATCTCAATTTATGTCCAATTCCTCTCATAATAAAGGATAGCATGCCATTAGCCTCCTTGATTACTGTAGCTGCACACTAAGCTTTTGTGCCTCATTCTCCAGCACACCTAAATCCCTCTCCACCTTGGAATTCTGCAGTTGTTCTCCATTTAATAAATACTCTGCTTTCATATGCTTCCTGCCAAACTGAACAACTACACATCATTCCATATTATAATCCATCTGCCAGATGTTTGCTCACTCCCTCAATTTATCTCTATCTGTCTGCAACTTCCTATGTCTTCTTCACAACATACTTTCCTACCTATCTTGGTGTCATCAGCAAATTTAGCTATCATATGCCTTCATTCCCCTCACCTAATTCATTGATATAAATGGTGAAAAGTTGTGGCCTCAGCACAAACCCTTGTAGGACCCCACAAGGTAGGACTAATACATTAAACTGCATTTATTTCAATGCAAGGGGCCTAACAGGGAAGGCAGATGAACTCGGCATGGGGGTTAGGAACATGGGACTGGGATATCATAGCAATTACAGAAACATGGCTCAAGGATGGGCTGGAATGGCAGTCTAATGTTCCAGGATACAAATGCTACAGGAAGGATAGAAAGGGAGGCAAGAGAGGAGGGGGAGTAGCATTTTTGATAAGGGATAGCATTTACAGCTGTGCTGAGGGAGGATATTCCTGGAAATGCATCCAGTGAAGTTATTTGGGTGGAACTGAGAAATAAGAAAGGGATGATCACCTTATTGGGATTGTATTATAGATCCCCCAATAGTCAGGGGGAAATTGAGAAACAAACTTGTAAGGAGATCTCAGCTATCTGTAAGAATAATAGGGTGGTTACGGTAGGGGGTTTTAACTATCCGAACATAGACTAGGACTGCCATAGTGTTAAAGGTTTAGATGGAGAGGAATTTAAGTGTGTACAAGACAATTTTCTGATTCAGTATGCGGACGTACCTACTAGAGAAAGTACAAAACTTGACCTACTCTTGGGAAATAAGGCAGGGTGGATGACTGAGGTGTCAGTGGGGGAGCACTTTGGGGCCAGCGACCATAACTCTATATTAGATTTTAAATAGTGATGGAAAAGGATACGCCAGATCTAAAATGAAGTTCTAAATTTTTACAGTATTAGGCAAGAACGTTCAAAAGCTGATTGAGAGCAGATGTTCGCAGGTAAAGGAACGGCTGGAAAATGGGAAGTCTTCAGAAATGAGACGAGAGTCCAGAGAAAGTATATTCCTGTTAGGGTGAAAGGAAAGGCTGGTAGGTATAGGGAATGCTGGATGACGAAAGAAATTGAGGGTTTGGTTAAGAAAAAGAAGGAAGTATATGTAAGGTGTAGACAGGATAGATCGAGTGAATCTTTAGAAGAGTATAAAGGCAGTAGGAGTATACTTAAGAGGGAAATCAGGAGGGCAAAAGGGGACATGAGATAGCTTTGGAAAATAGAGTTAAGGAGAGTCCAAAGGATTTTTACAAATACATTAAGGACAAAAGGATAACTAGGGAGAGAATAGAGTCCCTCAAAGTTCAGCAAAGTGGCCTTTGTGTGGAAACACAGAAAATGGGAGAGATACTAAACGAGTATTTTGCATCAGTATTTACTGTGGAAAAGGATATGAAAGATATAGAAAGAAGGGAAATAGATAGTGACCCCATGCAAGATTTCCATATTACAGAGGAGGAAGTGCTGCATGTCTTGAAATGCATAAAGGTGAATAAATCTCCAGGACCTGATCAGGTGTACCCGAGAACTCTGTGGGAAGCTAGAGAAGTGATTGCTGGGTCTCTTGCTGAGATATTTGTGTCATCGATAATCATAGGTGAGGTGCCGGAGACTGGAGGGTGGCTAACATGGTGCCACTGTTTAAGAAGGGTGGTAAGGACAAGCCAGGGAACTATAGACCAGTAAGCCTGATGTCGGTGGTGGGCAAGTTGTTGGAGGGAGTCCTGAGGGACAGGATATATGTGTATTTGGAAAGAAAAGGACTAATTAGGGATAGTTAACATGGCTTTGTGCATGGGAAATCATGTCTCACAAACTTAATGAGTTTTTCAAAGAAGTAACAAAGAGGTTTGATGAGGGCAGATTGGTAGATGTGATCTATATGGACTTCAGTAAGGCGTTCGACAAGGTTCCCATGTGAGACTGGTTAGCAAGGTTAGGTCTCATGGAATAAAGGGAGAACTAGCCATTTGGATACAGAACTGGCTCAAAGGTAGAAGACAGAGGCTGGTGGTGGAGGGTTGCTTTTCAGACTGGAGGCCTGTAACCAGTGGAGTGCCACAAGGATCGGTGCTGGGTCCACTATTTTTCATCATTTATATAAATGATTTGGATGCAAGCATAAGAGGTACAGTTAGTAAGTTTGCAGATGAAACCAAAATTGGAGGTGTAGTGGACAGCGAAGAAGGTTACCTCAGATTACAACAGAAAATGATCTGGCCCATCTCAGATAAATGCGAGGAGCTGCATTTTGGGAAAACAAATCTTAGCAGGACTTATACACTTAATGATAAGGTCCTAGGGAGTGTTGCTGAACAAAGAGACCTTGGAGTGCAGGTTCATAGCTCCTTGAAAGTGGAGTCGCAGGTAGATAGGATAGTGAAGAAGGTGTTTGGTCTGCTTTCTTTTCTTTTATTGGTCAGAGTGTTGAGTACAGGAGTTGGGAGGTCATGTTGCAGCTGTACAGGACATTGGTTAGGCCACTGTTGAAATTTGCGTGCAATTCTGATCTCCTTCCTATCGGAAAGATGTTGTGAAACTTGAAAGGGTTCAGAAACGATTTACAATGATATTGCCAGGACTGGAGGATTTGAGCTACAGGGAGAGGCTGAACAGGCTGGGGCTGTTTTCCCTGGAGCGTCGGAGGCTGAGGGGTGACCTTATAGAGGTTTACAAAATTATGAGGGGCATGGATAGGATAAATAGACAGTCTTTTCCCTGGGGTCAGGGAGTCCAGAACTAGAGGGCATAGGTTTAGGCTAAGAGGGGAAAGATATAAAAGGGGCAACTTTTTCATGTCGAGGGTGGTACGTGTATGGAATGAGCTGCCAGAGGAAGTGGTGGGGACTGGTACAATTGCAATACTTAAAAGGTATTTGGATGAGTATCTGAATAGGAAGGGTTTGGAGGGATATGGGCCAGGTGCTGGCAGGTGGGACTAGATTGGGTTGGGATATCTGGTCGGCATGGACGGGTTGGACCGAAGGGTCTGTTTCCATGCTGTACACATCTCTATGACATCATATCCTGTCAATCAGATAAAGGGCAATTTACATATACTCTGTTTTCTGCTAGATGGATATTTTTCTATCCACTCTAATACATCACCCACTACATAATGAGTTTTATCCTCCTAAAGAACCTTTGATACAATATCTTATGGAAATTTTCTAGCCTTCTGGAAATCCAAGTATGGTATATCTAGATTCTTCCCTCAATCCCCAGCACTTGTTTCTCATTCAAAGAATTACAGTAAGTTGATTAAATATGATTTCCCTTTGATAAAATCATACTGATTTTTCCTAATTACCTTGAGTTTTTCTAACTATAATTACTTTATTGATCAATTCTAAGACCGTCCTCATCAAGCTAATGTTTCCAGTTTTCTGCCTTACTCCTTTCCTAAATAGAGGACTTATATTTGTTACTTTCCAATCCTATGGAACCTTTTTTGGATCTAGGAATTTTTGGAAAATTAACACCAATACATCTACTACATCATTAAGAACCTTTTTTAAAGATCCAAGACCCAGAGATTTGCCTGCCCAAAGGTCCCAGCATTTTGCCTAGTACCACTTGCCTCATGATTGTAATTTCACTGAATGCCTCACTTCCTTCTGCCTTCTGATTTAGAACCATTAGTTGATTTTTTTTTTGTATCTTCTGTAGTGAAGATAGAAACAAAATATTTAATTTCATCTGCTATTTCCTTATTATCTACTGTTAATGGCCTATTCTCATCTCTAGAGGACCCACATTCACTTTATTTACACTTTTTAAAATAATTATGCAAACACTTGCCATGCATTTTTACATTCCTATCTACCTTCCTCTCATACTTTAAATTCTTTCTGTTGAGTAATGTTTTAATCATTCTCTGCCATTCTTTATATTCTGACTAATCAGCTGATCATCTTTGCAGCATTATATTTTTTTCTTAGGGATGATGTTTACCTCAACTTAGTTAACTGTGGACAATGGGTCGCCCTGTTAGAACTTTTCTCTTTGATATCCCACATGTTTCTATATTCGATCCCTTGCCCCACTGTTGAGTTTAAAACCCTTTCTACTCTCCTAGTTATATGGTTCACAAGAACATTGGCCTGAGCACAGTTCAGGTGTAGACCATCCCAATGATACAGTCTCTATTTTCCTTAGTTTGAATGCTGGCGATCCATTAACCAGAACTTCTCCCACAACTCTTTCAGCCATGTATTCATCTCCCTAATTTTATCTATCCTATGCAATTTGCAGACAGTCTCCTGAATTCTCGCTCTTTGCTGTTTAGAATGGTGTAAATCTCCACAGTATACAATCACCCACTACAATTACAACATTCCTTGTTAGTCTTCCCCCACATATATGGCAGCCTGTATCACAGTCAATTTACACATTCAGCCTGCAGACCCTGAGTTCATCCAAACAGACTAAACAAACCTCAAGCCTACAGAACAAATGCAGAGGAATGCTCCAGTTTCAATTATTTAATTATGTTATTCACTTACTTGTGTTGCCAATTTTCATATTTCACTAATTTCCCAATTTGTAAACTATGTTAAAATTTAAGAATAGTAAACACCTTAACCACTTACCAGAAACTCACCAGGTGGGTCCTTTCCCCATGGTAGAGGGAGAACTAATTCCAATCGAGCTGTCTGAGTGTTACAGCTGTATTGTTTTCTCACCTACTCCTGCCTATTTCAGGATTCGCCATTGATCTGCTCATCTTGACAAAATGTGTCATTTTCATTTCATTGTAGCTCTGTAATACTAAATAACTATTTTGCTTTTGGTTTGAGCAGATTAAAGCTCATTAAAATTCATTTGTTGGAACAAGGAATCATTGAAATAAAAGGAATCCTCTTCAGGGTCAGGCATTTCACTTTAAATATGTAAATCTACAAAACAGATATTATATAAACACTAAAGTATCAAGGAATTCAAAATACATTTGAAGAATCCTGCACTCTAAAATTTAAATGTGAAGTTAAAAACAAAGTTTGCATACAACAGATTCTAATGTAAGGAGAAATTACAATATGAGAAACCAAATCATGACAACTTTGTATGATGATTGTGATTTAGAACATCAGTGTAATGATAACCCTATGTGTCTTCAGGATCCTTCGATTTTCACAGTGTTAACTGCTAAATCAACTCGTCCAGGTGTGGCTATCGCAGACTTTGTGATCTTTCCACCACGCTGGGGAGTGGCTGATCACACATTCAGACCTCCATACTACCATCGTAAGATAAGAAAAATCCATTGTGTCTTTTAGACTTATATAATGTTAAAGAAGCCAAATACACCATAGCAATAAATTCTATCTAGCCTTTGACACTGATTTGAAAAGATCTTGGCCCAGTGATATAAAATATTAAAAATTAATCCATATTAATCTCCAGCGAGCTGGGAGGGATATTGTGACTTATATGTTTTTAAATTGGACCAATTATTTATGTTCCATCTTGCTTCTGCACATAGAAATATAGGACACTATAGGTCATTGCTCGTGTATGAATATGCAATTGTATTTCCTATAATGAAGTCGTAGCCATTTGCAGTATAATTTAATGCAGGGTCACAGGGACAGGGTAGGGGGATGGCTCCTGGTGGGATGGTGTGGACTCATTGGACCACATGGCCTGTTCCACACTGCAGGGATTCCAATGAGGCTCTGTGTAAAGAAAGGTCCTTTACCACTAGTGTGATGATGCAGGCTTATAAACTTTAAAACAGATGTCACTGCACCAGAAGGGTAAATCATCCAATGTGCATTTCCCAAGTCTTCAACCATTGATTCTGAGTTTTACCAAGAGGGCAACAAACTAATAATGGAAAAGAGACTTAATAACACTGAGCTATTTCAGAACTGAGCCTTAGTTTTAAACTCCAATGTGTCTCTACTAAATAGGTTAAAAAACAAACAGAAAATGTAAACACTGGAAAAAGTAGGATCTGTAGTTTGCAAAATAAAGGGTTTTCACACTCCTTTTTTTCATCACCAGGCAACTGCATGAGTGAATTTATGGGGTTGATTAAAGGTCATTATGAGGCAAAAGAGGAAGGCTTTCTACCTGGTGGAGGTAGTCTGCATAGCATTATGACTCCACATGGGCCAGATGCAGAATGCTTTGAGAAAGCAAGCAAGGCAGACCTCAAACCAGAACGAGTGGCTGATAAAACCATGGTAAGTCAAAAAGGATTGTCAAGACAGTGAGGTGCACTTGCTATCCAAGGAAACACATTTTCTTGATCATCAGCTACACATCCTGAGCAATGCCTTTACTCCTAAACACCGTATTCTATTGGAATAGGAATTATTTGTTGATAAACTGGCAGATGAATAAAAAGAAAGTAGATGTTGTGGCTATAAATTACCTAAATGTATATTATTGGGCAAGATAAAAATATGGTCACTGCCAGCAAATAACAAGCTTATGAAAATACTATTTGATATTCTTGTCTCAATATTTTGTCCTGCACACTTTTTGATCTCCACATCAAAATTAATATGGTCCATTAAAATTAGATGCAACAGGAAGAGCAACCAGTAGGTGGAAACCAGAAATGTTACCTGAAAGGACTGATTGAGTATGAAGTTAGCTTTATAAAGTACTTTTCACAATAAATTCCATAGCACGTTTTAGCCTCTGAAGTGATTTTGTGAAGTGTAATCACTGTTGTAATGTAGCAAAATGTGAAAGCCAATTCCTCCATGATCAAGTTCCAAAGGTAGCATTGAGGGAATGATCTGATAATCTTGTTTTTTGGTTATTTGGTTGAGGGAAAAATACCAGCCATGCAGAGTTCACCTGATCTTCATCAAATTGTGTCATAGGTCCTTTTGCATCACTTGTGAAGCAGACAGAACCACAGTTTGATGCTTCACCCGAGAGATGGGATCTTTGATAATGCAGTACTAACCCAGTAGTACATCGGAGGGAGAGCACTGACTATGTGTTCAAGTCTCTGGAATGAGACTTGAACCGAAAAACTTCTGTCTCAGAGTTGATAGTACAACTACTAACCTAAGGATCTGATACATAATACACCAACATGACCAATTTTTAAAATTCAGAATAAACAATGCTCACCCAGAAATTGTACAAAAAAAATTTTCACCACTGATAAGTTTGGGGGAGTAACTTATACACCTAACATCACCACATTTCAAAAGCTCAGCATGATCAGGTTAATTCATCCAAATTCAGTCATCATCTCTTATCTCAACTGAACAAACCATTCTCAAAGTGGTTAGATGAAGAAACAAAAGACACAAAATACTAGTGTAGAACTAAGAACTAAACTATTAAAAACATAACTTTTCGTCAAAAGGTTCTTGAGTTACCAAGTGAAAAGGCTAAATATAAAAAGGAGAAAGCATTTCCAAAAAAGCCCTGTCTTCATGTTGCAATCGTAACTGCCTTGCTGAAACTCAACTAATTAGAATTCTGCTACTGTACAGTAAGAATGAACATGGAAGCCATATAGCCTTATTCATTCATATTCATACTGAATTGATTGCTCAGCACTTTTTTTACTTAGTGTAATGAGTGAAGATACGAAGAACATTAAGGGACTAATCATGGAATGATATGTAGTAGCCATGTATTATCAGGCATAAATATGCTCAAATGTGCTCATCAATTCCTAATGCAGCCATTCAGGTAGTACTGAAGGACTTATTGAGGGCATGCATTTTGTTAATATTGGAGTGGGCTGTAAGAATCTGAATGACAAAAGCACCCTCCTGCGATAGGATTCCAGAGGAACTACAGCTACTGGGTGGCTCTTTCTCGATTATGAGGTCATCTTTCCTTGTTACTGTTATTGTTTTCAACAGTTCAAAGAGGGCAAATCCCCTGGGGAAAACAGATACAAAAAGTGCAGCATGTTTTTGAGTAACTTTTAGCCCTTCACTAGGTCCACATTCTGGCCCCCAACTCCTGTGGTCCTGCCAATGCAATATGTTGTGTGTGTTGGAATGACTCCTGAAATATTCGTATCAGTGGACTTTGCATTAAAGGATTAGGTCAACTCTCTCGGGCACAGGAACAGCAAATACCCAAGGAGTGAAGATGATGACAAAGCAGGCATAGACAGGTTACTATCATTTCACTTTTTCTGTATTGTGACTAATGAAAATTTCCAAAGGATATGAATATCCCATTAGTTTTTGCAATTACCCAAAATAATATTTTACATAATAAACATTTGCAGAAAAATTACAATTCACCGATGGGTATTTATTGACAGGGGAAATGAAAAGTGTTATGTGATATCAATACACTAATGTCAGAGATTGGTTCTGGAAGATTTGCAAAGTCTTTGGCATAATCTTATTCATTTAAAACAGCTTATGAAACCTATTCAGTCAAGAGTATTGGAAATCAAACACTCCAAATCACAAACTTCTCAACAAACATTAATAGAGTTAAATTAAAATAGATGAAAATAAATGTTTTCAAAGTGTGATATGACAGTGCTAGTTCTCATGATAAGTATATGCAGCAACACCTCAAATTAGTTACAAATGCATGAGCAGTCTATTATTGACAAGTACTTCAGAACTGTAGACTACATCATAAGACATGATTGCTCAAGGCTCAGAGTACTCCTGGACAACATGCATCATCCAACTGAACACCATTGCCAAGTTTGTACAGACTGAGAAATGTGCTGGTTCTGGAACATACTCATGTTATGCGACTTATCTCAGTTGGATTCAGTGTTCACTTCTTTCTATTCAAAACTGCATTACACTCCATTCGTTGTTAAGCTAATCCACTTACTATTTCATTTTCTATTTCATTTGACAGGCATTTATGTTTGAGTCTTCGTTTAACATGGCTGTCACCAAATGGGGCCTGGAAACCTGCAATTGCCTGGACAAGAACTACACAAAGTGTTGGCAGCCATTGAAAAATAATTTCAATCCCAACTGGAAGCCAAATGCCAAATGAACATGGCATCCAAGATTCCTACAACAGGGTGAGATGGTCCAGGAAACCCAATCAATTCAGGTGTTAAAAGAGGAAAGATACTTTGAAAGAAAGAGTATTGAAAAGATATGGATGATGTAAGAAGTTGGGATTAAAGACACGAGAGTCACTAATAAAACAAAAGTTCCTTTCATTGGCCTTCATGTGTATACTACTGCAGGCTTTACCCTGCATTTCGTGTTACTATGTACAAATATAAATAAACCAAGTTTTCCAGAAAGACAGATCCCTCAAGTCAGCTGAAACACTGCATTAATGTTTTGAAATTGCTGCCATAAACAAAGCATGCTCATGGAGAAACATGTTAAGAGAGCATCTATGAAGGAATATAAAATTTCAAAAGTTCATGAATTGATAGTTCTTCAGAATTGTAAGATGAAGGACCATTTAAAATTTGAGTTCATAATACAGAACATTCCAATGGAATGTTAAAAGATACCATGACACAATAGGTATAGGTAACAAGATATATTGTTTCTAACCTATCAGCGCACTGTCATATATGAGCAAGCTGAGAATGTTAGAACTGTTCACATTAGAGATCCATACCTGATAGCATTCTCTTCCAGGTGTAACCATCAAACACTGGAATTCCCAGCTGTCACAATTTGGTGGGTGCCAAGATGAACCTAGTGGTGTAGGTGCCTTTCCGAACATAGAAATGGCAATCTATCTCACATGCTGTGAATTTGGCAAGGTCATTAGCAGACTTCCCAGGCAGAAGCAATCTGGATTTTCAGGGCAATGATCCAAAACCAAATCTTAAAATTTTTGACATATGTCACCTTTCTAGACCAGCAATCCTCAGGATATCTGACTAGCTTATTGATTTTGAATTAGGAACAGTTTAGTTTGTGGTAAATTGTTTGTATCTAATTTTGTAAAGCCAGTCATCAGGTGCAGTTCAAAGAATCAAATTATGAAGCTTGTTTCTATCACATTAACTGCACTACAACAATTAATTTTTAATACTTGTTCCAAGGTAATGTTTAGATTTCTATTTCCAATTGATGCTATCCAATGAATTTATTTTTGTACTGTAATTTCAGATCAGACCTTTAACCATTGGGAAGAAAGCGTGATATTTCCAAAAAACACCTATTGGACAGATGTTTGGTCACTGCCGAAACGTGATGTTAATTTCTACTGAAGATAGATTGATGGCAGTAAAACATGCATAATTTCAATTATCTAAATTACTGCATTTTAACCGTGGGTTTAATCATGTAAAAAAAATTAAGTTTACTGGTAAGGCTTATTGACCTGTTTTTCTGAAAACAATAAAGAATATGATGCTTCACAACATGAATAAAATTATGTTTAGACCAACTTGCTAAACCTTTGGACATTCTACCCCATATGGAAAACTGGAACCAAATTTTTGCTTAACAAGAAACAACCCATCTTTGCTTTAAAAAATTCAATGATTTTCACAAGTAGGGTTTGAAAATTTATTTGATTTGCAAATCACTGCTTGACCTTCCCCCTTCCATTGTAAGTGCTTAATGTGTTGACACCTCCCAAATCTGTGAGCATTCTTCCTTTTAATTCCATGATATAATTTCTCCAACTATGTTTCATGCCTCTGCACCAGAACACCAATGTCAAAATAAAAAAACCTAAAATCATGAGAAAGACAAACCATCCTTTCTCATTCTTCCTACAGGAAATATTTAGTCTTTGATAGTTGATCACACCGTCTTTCCCCAACACTTCTCCACTGCCATCCTCTTTGGTGGGATTGCAGTAATCCAGTTACATTCCCTTCTAATTGCAGCCAGACAAAATCAACAACATTTCTTCCCACTACCCCACCATTAAATTATAGTGTCCATAAGTACAAGTTCTTAACCATCTAATTTCTCATCCACTTGTCCCAAAACAACATCAGTAAAGTGTCAATTCTCATACACACAGACTATGCATGACTCCAATGCCTCAATGATCAGACTGTTCTTATTCATCTGATACTCAATGCAGAATGACTTTTTGCCCCCAGTATTTGAAAGAGAACCAAAAGTTATTATTTTCCATTCCCCCAAAAAATTGTCCTTTTACTATAGACTCCTTTCCTCTCCTTAGCAATTGTCAAGGCTGAAATAGACAACTTACAATCATGTCATCTGATCCAAGATGAGCTTCCAACCATATATCCACACCATTGAGTTTGTAAAATTATGCAGCCCAGCTGCTAATTTGTATGTCATTTCTATCTCTACACACAGAATCATAGATGTACAGCAAGGAATCAGACCCTTCAGTCCAACCTATCCATACTAACCAGATATCCCAACCCAATCTAGTCCCACCTGCCAGCACCTGGCAAATATCCCTCCAAACGCTTCCTATTCATATACTCATCCAGATGCTTTTTAAATGCCGCAACTAGCCTCCACCACTTCCTCTGGCAGCTCATACCATACAAATACCACCCTCTGTATGGAAAAGTTGCCCCTTAGGTCTCTTTTATATCTTTCCCCTCTTGCCCTAAACCTATACCCTCTAGTTCTCGACTCCCCCACCCCAGGAAAAAGTCCTTGTCTATTTATCCTACCCATGCCCCTCATGATTTTATAAACCTCTGTAAGGTCACCCTCGGCCTCTGACACTCCAAGGAAAACAACCCCAGCCTATTCAACCTCTCTCTGTAGCTCAAATCCTCCAACCCTGGGAACATCCTTGTAAATCTTTTCTGAACCCGACAATACACACAGAGCTCTCATTCTACTTTCCATAAATTTTGAAGTCATCCAAAATTCTGCTACCTCTGTCCTAACTTGCTCTAAGACCTGCTCATATTTTTATATGCTTGTTCTCAATCCTTTATGGCCTCATGCCACCTAATCTTTATAATCTCCGTCAGCCTACAAGCAAGAAATTAGTGAACCTCGAATTCTGGCCTCATGTGTATTGAGAGTTCAAAAATTGATACACTTTCAATAGCTTTGCCTTTAGCTGTCAATGCCCTAACTCCAGAATTTCCTCTTGAAAGCTACTTTTCTAGCCCTTAAGTCTGACCTCTTTATCCAAGATTTTGGTTATTTGGCATATCTCCTTATGTGACTCAGTACCAAATTTTGTTTGGTCACGATGGCAAAGCATGTTAAGATATTTGATATTAAAAAGGCACAATGTAAATACAAGTAGTTGTTGAGGTATTCAACGTTCCACTTCAGCAAAATATCTTGAGCAGAGTAAAACCTGAAGAACCTTTCATGACCTGTTCCAGAACCAGACAGAAACAATGCAAAAAATATAGCAGCACTCCCCTTCCTTATCCATATAGAGGGAAATTGCAAAGAAAATAGAATTTAAATCATTTATTGAAGCACAAGGACGTTTTACAATTTTTGCATCACATACTGTACATTTACTACTCATATCTGTTGTCACTGCTTTGAGCACTCATGATGTTAGACTAAATGGTCGCTCCATTCCCTCTTTAATAAGTTTTTCTTTGCGGTCCTTGAAAGAAAACAGAATCCACAAATTAGGTAAGATTTCAAATGGAAATGAAACTGCATCAAAATGATTGTTCGCAGTTTAGATGAATTATATCAGACGTACAGCATGGAATCAGGCAATCTAGCCATAACTAAACTTTTCAGCAGATTCTTTATTAGTTATTTGTCCTTCATCTTACATCGTTAGAAGGATTTCAACAATTATCTTCGAGGATGTAACAAACAAGGTGGATAAAGGTGAACTGGTAGTTGCAGTGCATTTGGATTTCCAAAAGGCAATTGATAAGATACCACATAGAAAAGGTTCCTTCTGGGCACTGGACAGACCACTGCACAGAGTTCTGGTATCTATGCTTGAGGATGGATAAACTAGCTTGGAGACAATTCAGAGAAGGTTCACTAGCGATTCTGAAGAAGATTTGCAGCTCAGGTTGTGAATCAGGCTGTAAGTTTGCTCGCTGAGCTGGTAAATTTGTTCACCGATGTTTCATCACCACGCTAGGTAGAATCATCAGTGAGCCTCCGATGAAGCGCTGGTGTCCTGTTCCGCTTGTTATTCATCTGCACTAGTCTGTTGTATTGGGGGATATCACTTCCGGTTCTGTTTGTGAGAGGTTGGTAAATGGGGTCCAAATCAATAGGTGTTAATGGAGTTCCAGTTTGAATGCCAGGCCTTCAGGAATCCCATGTGTGTCTTTGGACAAAGTGAGACACCAATTCGACTGGGAAAATGTGCTAAATTGTGTTATCCAGAATTCGATTATTCAAACGACATACTCCTCACCCATGTCTTTCAGACAATCAAGTTTCCTCTGTACATCCATGCTGCGACAGGCTAAACCACTAACCAACCCCACTGCCTCGTGGCCGAACACTTCAACTCCCCCCTCCCCCCCGCCACTCTGCCATGGATATGCAGATCCTGGGCCTCCTCCATTGCTATGCCCTTACCACCTGGAGAAAGAATGCCTCATCTTCTACCTTGGGACCCTCCAATCGCATGGCATCAATTGTGGATTTCACCAGTTTCCTCATTTTCCCTTCCCCACCTTACTAGACTTCCAGCTCAGCTCCATCCTCATAACCTGTCCCTGTTCTTTCCCACCTATCACCTTTACTCCACCTCCATCCACCTATTGCACTTAGTTACCTTCCCCTCAGCCCCACCCCCCGACCATTGATATTTCCACCCCATAGGCTCCCAGCCTCATTCCTGATGAAGGGCTTTTGCCCAAAAAGTCAATTCTCCTGCTCCTCCAATGTTGCCTGACCTGCTATGCTTTTCCAGCATCACATTCTGATCTCCAGCATCAGCAGTACTCACTTTCACCCAGGCTAAACAAAGACAGGACTTCTTGGAGGCCTGGCATTCAAACCGGAACTCCATTAACAAACATAATCAATTTGGACCCCATTTACCAACTTAACAAACAAAAATAGTGATATTACCCACCACAACACACCAAGACACATAAATAGCAAGCAGGACAGAACACCAACACTTCATCAGAGGCTCACTGATGATGTTATCTCGCACGGTGATGAAACTTCCGAGAACAAATCTACCAAATCGGATAGCAAACTTACAACCTGAAGTTCACTAGGTTGGCTCCTGAGATGAAGCATTTGTCTTTCGTGGAATAGATGAGCAGATCTAGTTCCATTCTTACCTAACTAATCACTGACAGAGAATCATCTGCAATGCTTCCCTTTCTGCTCTCAATCTACTTACCTGATATCCAGCATTGAGAAGATTGCTTCTAGAAAATAATGTTAAGACAGAAGTACTTGCTTCAATCTCTGCTCCAAACTGTTCACTAGTTACCAGCTCACCTCTGACCCTTGACAACAGTCTGAGGTCAAGTTCCTGATGAAGGGCTTTTGCTCGAAATGTCGATTTTCCTGCTCCTCTGATGCTGCCTGACCTGCTGTGCTTTTCAGCACCACTCTGATCTAAACTGAGGTCAAGTCAGTCTGCATTCAACTTTACTGTCATACTTGAGACCAAGATGAGCCTCTAAGTTCATAGTTGCACCAAGATTTATTTTCACCTTCATTGCATGGCTTGATTTTACCTTGCCTCAACTCACCTGTTGTTAAAAATCATCTTTCAAGCCTGTGTCAACTACAGACCTAACTATTCCTCCACTGCATAGCTTGGAAAGGGTGGACGCTAGGAAATTGTTTCCGTTAGGCGAGGAGACTAGGACCCGTGGACACAGTCTTAGAATTAGAGGGGGTCAATTCAGAACAGAAATGCAAAGACATTTCTTCAGCCAGAGAGTGGTGGGCCTGTGGAATTCATTGCCGCAGAGTGCAGTGGAGGCCAGGATGCTAAATGTCTTCAAGGCAGAGATTGATAAATTCTTGATGTCACAAGGAATTAAGGGCTACGGGGAGAATGCTGGTAAGTGGAGTTGAAATGCCCATCAGCCATGATTGAATGGCGGAGTGGACTCGATGGGCCGAATGGCCTTACTTCCACTCCTATGTCTTATGGTCTTATAGTGCATTCCCATTGATTTCCTACATGATGCCCATAATGCAACCAAGTCTCATTCCACTATTGCTCCTGTGCTTATTGGCCTATATTTCTTCCCTGAAGAGATATTACCGAGATTAATGGATGGATTGCTTGAGAAGGAAAGGTTGGACAGGCTAGAGTTGGATCTGCTACTGTTTAGAAGAAAATGAGGTGATTTTATTGAAAGTTTTAACATCCTGAGCAGTCTGAACAGGATCCATGTGGAATGGATGTTTCGTCTTATGGATGAATCTAAAAGTAGGGGTCACAATTTGAAAATAGGGGATCACCCATTTAAGGCAGAGAAACTTTTTAAAAATTCTTACTCAAGGATTGTGGAACTCTTCCTAAAAACGGAGTGAAAGAGCCTTTTAATATTTTTAAGGAAGAGGTACATAGATTCTTGATAAGCAAGGGAGTGAAAGATTATTGTGGGTAGAGGGAATATAAAATAAACAGATCAGCAAGGATTTTATTGAATGACAAGAAGGCACAAGGGCCAGAATGGCCAACTCCTGTTCCCAATTCATAGGCTTGTAAAAAAATGTCAATTTAAAAATTCTCACCCTGATTTTCAAATCTCTTCTGCTCCATATTCCAATGAAATATATGTGCTCCTCTAAACCTAGTTTCTTGATATCTTTGATTTTAAATTACTCCACCAGTGGTACATGCTTTCACTGACTTGGCCTTAAATTTTGAAATACACCTCCAACTCACTTTCCTCCTGTAAAAGGCCAGGTTTGTAAAAAGCTTTTGTTCATGATCCTCAGTATGTTCTTTTGTGATTTGTTGTTATTATTACTTTATTCATAATATATTCCTGTAAAGTGCCTTGAATGTTTTATTATATTAAAGGCAAACGTTGCCAGTGATGCCAACCGCAAAGGATAACCACAGCCACCACCATTGCTGCTACAGAATGCAAAAGGTTTAAGAAGCATTGCTTTACTGAGAAGCTGAAAATGTATTGCTGGAAAAGCAGAGCAGGTCAGGCAGCATCCAAGGAGCAAGAGAATTGACGTTTCGGGCATGAGCCCTTCTTCAGAAATCATGCCCGAAATGTCGATTCTCCTGCTCCTTGGATGCTGCCTGACCTGCTGCGCTTTTCCAGCAACACATTTTCACCTCTGATCTCCAGCATCTGCAGTCCTCACTTTCTCCTTTACTGAGATAGGCTAAGATCATGTTCCTCATGGGTCTGTGTTTCTGAATCCTCCTGTGTCATATTACAATCTTCAAATGAAGTGTCTTTAAATTGGTGAGCTCTGTCTCCTGAAGATGCACCAACCTCACTGAGCCACATTGTTAAATATATGAAACCACAGCCCAACCCTCTTGTTGCTGCTGCAGAGGTGGGCTACCTACAGGGCTCAAGGATTGCCCCTAATTCACAACACAATTTAACAAAAGACAATTGAAGAATATTGAGTCAAGTCTCCACAGTAAAATACTGGCAGATGGAAGTAAAGTTCCAGTTCCTAACTGGTGAGAATTTTGTCAGTTATGAATTACAAACCTGAAGTCACACATTCTTTACTTTTGCATCAAGTTTCATATAGTTATTGCTTAATTTTACTTCATTCATTTATTCTCACTCTTCTTACCCTATCTGTTTTGAAGACATAGTACAATACAAATAGAGGCACTACTCCACAGACAAATCCTAACAGTGACGTCTTCGGACTTGGGCGAAAGTTGGGATAGATGTGGTTCAGATTGCGAGCATATGACCAACGAGTGAGGGCTGGGTCTTCCTGTAAAATCCAAATACATTGCATCAAATTATTTGTTAGAAAGGACTAGGAGCAAAGTTAGAACAAGTTAAAATATAAACAAGATTATGGTGAATTTTGAGCAATAAGTTATCAAAACATGTACATGAATTTCAAATAAAAGCACTCATTAAACACTGTAAAGCACTGATCAAATTAAACATCAATGCCAACAATTTCTATAGTTACCCTGAAGAACATAGCAAGATGCAGAGTTACAACCTTATTCGTGCTCTAATTCAAAGTACATCATGTAGAGATGTGGTTTAATGAACAGGTAGGTGAGCTAAGGGAAGCTAAAATGTCACCGTGACCTCAGTAATCATTGTTAGCAGTTCTGCTAAGAAAGTAAGATCCTGAACATCCCCATCATGTATTGTGTCACCATAAAAAGTGTCTTAACAGTAATAAAGTCTAGGACCCAATAAATCTATATCCGAACCTAATTCCACTTAACACTACAATTTCTCACACTAATTAGGTTCACCACTTGTAAAAAGCGGAGCAGTTTCATGATCTGCATACATTAAAATTTAGATTAAACTATTCAAACAAGTTTCATGCTGAATAAGGAAATTCTTAAACAGCTTCTCATTAGATTAATTAGATTCCCTACAGTGTGTAAAAGAGGCCATTTGGCCCAACAAGTCCACAATGACCATCCGAACAGTAACCCACCCAGACCCATTCCCCTACCTTATATTTATCCCTGACTAATGCACCTAACACTATGGGCAATTTAGCATAGCCAATTCACCTAACTGCACATTTTTGGACTGTGGGAGGAAACCAGAGCACTCGGAGGAAACACACACAGACACAGGGACAACATGCAAACTCCACACAGACAGTTGCCCAAGGCAGGAACTGAACAGGGGTCCCTAGCGCTGTGAGGTAGCAGTGCTAACCACTGAGACACTGCACTGCAGGGTTCTAATCTTGGTGCCCAAAACATTTCCTGGGTCTCTGGGTTAACAGTCCATCCCCTAGGCCATTGCTTTCCCTTTATCAAGAGTTCACAGATGACAAAAAAAATTGATATCCTCCTCATTATTTACCAGCCAAACAATGAGTGATCAGATAGGTGCATAGAGCAGTGGCAAATGGAACTCAATCTGGAAAATAAAGAGGAATGCAACAGGGAAAGGCTAACAAGGCAGGCAAGTATATTATAAATATTAGGACCCGGAAAGTACTAAACATGAGAGGGACCTTGGTGTGCATGTTCACAGATCCCTGTAGTTATGCTGGAACTGTGAAAAAAAAACACTGCTGGTCAGGCCATAATTGCATGCAGTTCTAATCACAACCTTACAAGGAGGATGTGACTACATTAAAGAGAATGCAGTCTAGATTAACAAACATGCTGCCTGGGCTGGAAGGTCTGAGGTTTAAGGAATTCTTAGATAGGCTGGGATTGTTTTCCGTAGATCAATGAAGGTTGAAAGGGAACCTGATTATAAGGGTCAAAGCTGGATGGATAGAAAGGCACATTTTCCGTTGGTAGAGTGGTCAATAACCAGAGAGCATGGATTCAAGATGAGGGAGGTTTACGAGAATTTTCACTAAAAGGATAGTTGGAATCAGGAACTCACTGCTTAAAAGGGTGGTCTTGACTGTGAAGTATTGTGTGCAGTTTTGGGCTCCTTGTTTGAGGAAGGGTGACCTGGCTAAATATTTACCAGACTGATTCCTGGGAGGGCAGGACTGGCATATGAGAACAGGCTAGATGAGGTAGGACTATCATCACCGGAGTTTAGAAGAATGAGGGGTGATCTTAAGGAAACCCATAAAATCCTAACAGGACTAGACAGGGTAAACACAGAAAGCAGTTCAGTAAACAGGGTAGGCCATTCAAGATTAAGTTAAGAAATTTGACCTTGGCTCAAAGGGAATAGTGAGCCTGTAGACCTTTCTGCTACTAAAAACGGTGGAGGCCAAAACATTGAATGTTTTCAAGGAGCCTGATGTAGTTCTCAGGGATGGGGAGAAAGAGGGAACAGGTGGATGGTCAACCATGATTACACTGGAATGTTGGAGCTGCCTCCAGGGGCCGAATGGCCTACTTCAGCTCTTATTTTCTATGCTATGAAACTCTCGAAACAGTTAAGTATTTAGACATTCACTTGCGTTACCATAGCCCCCAGGGCGATGGGCCAAAAGCTTGAACTGACACAGATCAGATCTGACTGGTGTGCACACAATGGGCTGAATGCGCTGTAACCATTTAAATCAAACGCCCAAGCCTCCCACTGCCAACCCTCCATTACCCTCACCCTCCCACTCTAACCTCCCTCACTCACTATCAGCTCAGTCCGATGCGGGTCATTGAGCTGGCTCAGATACTGCAGCTTGAGGCGGGCCCGGATGGCGAGCCTTTCCTCCTGGGCCCGGCGCTCCTCGGGACTCAGCTCCAGGTACTCGCGGGGATCAAGAGTTTGAGGCCGGGAGGCAAGGGGCGCCTCTTTATAGTCCGCCATGGCTTCAACAAAACCTTTATTGACACCACCAAAACGGTCAGGCGTCCTTCAAATATAACTTTATTGACAGCTCGGTACAGACACTGAGCATGCGCATCGCCTGCAACATCTCTACCTGCAGCGACCCCCAGGGGCCGGAGGTGAAATGGGAGACAGAGAGAGAGAGAGAGAGAGAGCAGAACCTTTAACATGGCAGTGAGAGATACATGGGGTTTGGGGAGGATAGTGGAAAGGTATTTAGAGGCTTTGTTAAAAACACAAAAGTGCTGAAAATGTGTTGCTGGTTAAAGCACAGCAGGTTAGGCAGCATCCAAGGAACAGGAAATTCAAAGTTTTGGGCCAGAGCCCTTCATCAGGAATGAGGAGAGTGTGCCAAGCAGGCTAAGATAAAAGTTAGGGAGGAGGGACTTGGGGGAGGGGCGATGGAGGTGGGATAGGTGGAAGGAGGTCAAGGTGAGGGTGATTGGCCGGAGTGGGGTGGGGACGGAGAGGTCAGGAAGAAGATTGCAGGTTAGGAGGGCGGTGCTGAGTTCAAGGGATTCGACTGAGACAAGGTGGGGGGAGGGGAAATGAGGAAACTGGAGAAATCTGAGTTCATCCCTTGTGGTTGGAGGGTTCCTAGGCAGAAGATGAGGTGCTCTTCCTCCAACCGTCGTGTTGTTATGTTCTGGCGATGGAGGAATCCAAGGACCTGCATGTCCTTGGTGGAGTGGGAGGGGGAGTTAAAGTGTTGAGCCACGGGATGGTTGGGTTGGTTGGTCCGGGTGTCCCAGAGGTGTTCTCTGAAACGTTCCGCAAGTAGGCGGCCTGTCTCCCCAATATAGATGATGTGCGTGGAGGTGCAGGTGAATTTGTGGCGGATATGGAAGTATCCCTTGGGGCCTTGGAGAGAAGTGAGGGAGAAGGTGTGGCGCAAGTTTTGCATTTCTTGCGGTTGCAGGGGAAGGTGCCGGGAGTGGAGGTTGGGTTGGTGGGGGGTGTGGACCTGACGAGGGAGTCACGGAGAGACTGGTCTTTTCGGAACGCTGATAGGAGAGGGGAGGGAAATATATCCCTGGTGGTGGGGTCTGTTTGGAGGTGACGGAAATGACGGCGGATGATACGCTGTATATGGAGGTTGGTGGGGTGGTAGGTGAGAACCAGTGGGGTTCTGTCCTGGTGGCGGTTGGAGGGGGCAGGGCTCAAGGGCGGAGGAGCGGGAAGTGGAGCAGATGCGGTAGAGGGCATCGTCGATCACGTCTGGGGGGAATCTGCGGTCCTTGAAGAAGGAGGCCATCTGGGCTGTACGGTATTGGAACTGGTCCTCCTGGGAGCAGATGTGGCGGAGACGAAGGAATTGGGAATATGGGATGGCGTTTTTACAGGGGGCAAGGTGGGAGGAGGTGTAGTATGGGTAGCTGTGGGAGTCAGTCAGTTTATAGTAGATGTCTGTGTTGATTCGGTCACCCAAGATAGAAATGGAAAGGTCTAGGAAGGGGAGGGAGGAGTCTGAGATGGCCCAGGTGAATTTGAGGTCGGGGTGGAAGGTGTTAGTAAAGTGGATGAACTGTTGAACTTCCTCGTGGGAGCACGAGGCAGCGCTGATACAGTCATCAATGTAGCAGAGGAAAAGGTGAGGGGTCGTGCCAGTGTAGTTGCGGAAGATGGATGGTCTAGGAAGGGGAGGGAGGAGACTGTATCAGTGCTGCCTCTCACTCCACTCACTCCCCCTCCCACTCTACCAAGGACATGCAGGTCCTTGGACTCCTCCATCGCCAGACCATAACAACACGACGGTTGGAGGAAGAGTGCCTCATCTTCCGCCTGGGAACCCTCCAGCCACAAGGGATGAACTCAGATTTCTCCAGTTTCCTCATTTCCCCTCCCCCCACCTCGTCTCATTCGAATCCCTCAAACTCAGCACCGCCCTCCTAACCTGCAATCTTCTTCCTGACCTCTCCGCCCCCATCCCACTCCGGCCTATCACCCTCACCTTGACCTCCTTCCACCTATCACATCTCCATCGCCCCTCCTCCCTACCTTTTATCTTAGCCTGCTGGACACACTTTCCTCATTCCTGATGAAGGGCTTATGCCCGAAACGTCAAATCTCCTGTTCCTTGGATGCTGCCTGACCTGCTGCGCTTTTCCAGCAACACATTTTCAGCTCTGATCTCCAGCATCTGCAGACCTCACTTTCTCCTCGAAGATAAAAACACAAAAGTGCTGTGTCAGTGCTTATCTCCTTGTCCCTGAAATTCACCAATTTCATTTAGGACAACAAAAAAAGAAACATAACCAGATAGCTGTAGAATTTGCATGGTAACAAAAAAAGAAATGCTATGTAATCAGTGGTTTCAGTCACTAAAGTTTGAGGAAAAACTTTGAGTACATGAGTGAAATCGCAAGTATGGAAGAATTTCAAAATAGTATTATTTTAACACTCAAGACTCATTCAGATTAATATCAAGAACCAAACATCCAAGAATTGGCAGTTCAGACAGTTACTATGATACTTCACACATACAGTTTCATGTAGGGAAATAAATATATTGGAATCAATAAGAAACATGGCATAGAAAATCTGAGGATGGAAGTAGTATTAGTTTTAGGTACGGAAGAACAAAAGGCCTAGAACCTAATAATTATATAAAGAATATAATATGCTTCCATTGTAATTAGTGAACGGATTGCTGCATGTTAAATTGGGTGATTTATTAGGGAATCCACAGAAAATGTGGAAAATAAATGAATTTGAAAGCTAAATCAGTAGCACAGATAGTGTAGTTCCCTCAGGATCTTCAGCAAAGGAGAGACAACTCAGGACAGCCAGAAAAGTTCATCCACAATTATTGCTAGAGTCAAATCCCTGCAGGTTCTGAATACTTTATATCAAAAGAAGAGGTATTTCCTTAATCTTTTAATCAATAAGACAAGCTTTAAAAAGATATGAGTTATTGGTTTAAGTCCGATGCTGGCTGATAAGACTTGTGTTCCAGAGATATTTATGAAGGAAAAAATAATAATTGTAGCTTACAAACCAGACTCATTTCATAGAGTTAGGCAAAAGACTGACTTTGTAAGTGAGGTTGTATCAATAAAATATAGACAAAATCAATTTAATCTTCGATAATGACCTGGCTGGTTCAAAAAGAGTGGCCTCATCAAGTGTGCTGTACCAGTGGAAGTGAAAGCAACTGAAATGCCACAGGAGGAACATTCTGGATTACTTCCTGACTGTGTAGTGTTATGATTTCATGCTCACAAATACTTCCTCTTTCTTTCTAGTCTATCAAAAAGGGAGACAAATGTAGAAATAATGTTATTTGACACTATTTTCAAAATCATAAGTAAAAAGGGAGAAGGTAAAGAGAATGAGACTGACATATTTAGCCCATCTTCTTTCATAGAAATATAACAGATGAATCCTGATGAAAGTGACCTCTTGAAATTTTGTGAGCTGCTCATAAAATACTCAGATGGAGCTTTTTTCTTTTTTCCCAGCACCCATGGTGTGTGTGTGCAGGTGTGAGACACAGTGAAAGACACAAAGTGTACAAATCTTTATTCAATTTCCACCACCAGGAAGATAGGAAAACACTCAGGTGGCCAGTGACAAGCAGTGCCCTTCACATCAAAAGGGCAATGCTGTGTGATCAAACAGTGAAGGGGAGGGCAGGGATTAAATCAAAATAGAGTTGGAGGGGACTCAGATGGAGCTTTTTTTTTTCTTTTTTTTTCTTTGTGAGACGCAGTGAGAGACACAAAGTGCACAAATCTTTATTTACTTTCCACCACCAGGAAGAAAGGAAAACACCCGAGTGGCCAGTGACAAGCAGTGCCCCTCACATCAAAGGGCATTGCTGTGTGATCAAAACAGTTCAGGGGAGGACAGGGATTAAATCAAAATAGAGTTGGGGGGGGGGGGGTGAATGATGCACTCCACTCCCTGTGGCGCCCACCTCTCCCTGAACAACTCCAGGGTGTTGGTGGAACTCAGATGGAGCTATCACCTGATGTACCTCTGCCCATCGGCTGGTATTTGAAGTGCTCTCCATTTACTCATTAACACATTGTCTTCTAAACATTAATATCCACGGATACACAATATCCCATGCAAGGACTGCACAAAACACTACATAGGACAAACAGGAAGACAGCTAACGATCCGCATCCATGAACACCAACTAGCCATGAAACGACACGATCAGCTATCCTTCATAGCCACACACACAGATGACAAGCAACATGATTTCAACTGGGACAACACTACTATTATAGGACAAGCCAAACAGAGAACAGCCAGGGAATTCCTAGAGGCATGGCACTCATCCACAGATTCAATCAATAAGCACATCGACCTGGACCCAATATACTGACCATTGCAATGGACAGCTGGAACTGATAACTGGAGGAAACATCACAGAAGCACTTCATAGGAGGCTCCCAAGCACTGAGGATGTCTCCTAGACAGGGGACGAAATGTCTGCAACACAAATTCCCAGCTCAGCGAACAGAACCACAACATTTGTAACCTCAATGTAAAGTCATGTTCTTTACAATTAAAAATGCATCAGAAACATTTTTGCAAATAACCAACGTGAGGAGCACTTAGAACACTTGAACAAATTGTTCGATTGATTACCAACAGCCAATTTTATCATAAATATCATGAAATGTAAATTTGCCAAAGTAAGGGAAGAAAAAGGAGGCTGAGGAAATAGAGAATTTCTTTTCACCCAGGATGTACTGGGAGTTTGGAACTTAACACCAGAACAAATGATTGAGTCAGAAACTTTTTGCGATATTTAGATATTCACTTCAATTGCTATTACCTCCAAAACTATGGGCCAAGACCTGGAAAATGGGATTATTGTAGTCATATCTTTGTTGTCTGGTGCAAACATGGGCCAAATGTCCTTTCTCTGTGCTATAAAAGTCTATGAGTTTCTAGAAGTGGATTATTTGGGCTATGATGCAGGAACAGACCAAGTTGCACCCAGAAAAGCAAAAATAAGTGCCATCTTGGATTTCTGCTCTCAACATCAAGCTCTTCACCAGTAATCCCTTGGGATTTTCCTAACTTTGTCAATGCACACATTGTTCAGTGACTGGGAAGACTGCATCCATTATTTATTTTCAGTTCACATTTTGAATTTCAAAATTGGTATCAGATTGTCTGGACTTTATTCATTTGCATTTTAGTAAGACCTTTGTTTTTAAAATAAGCCTGTAGCTGAATAGTTCAATGCTTTTAAAGTTAAGGGTGGAAGACAGAAAGAAATATTTTGAAACTTGAATTGTGTTTTCCCTTTTATACAGTGTCATGTTCTTTAACTAAAGTACAAATTGCAAAGTAAAATTTATGCACTATCACTCCAGTCGGTGACTTGTAATGCTATAAGCTGGGATCATAATGTTTGTGTGGAAAGTGATGTTATTGCAGGGTTGTGTAATCAAGATGGTGACCACTCTCAGATCTGTTCACACTAATTTAAGCTGAAGCATTTTTTTAAGCCATAAGTATTCGGCCTCCATTTGGTCTTTAATCATAGAAATCATGGAATCCCGACAGTATGGAAAGAGGCCATTTGGCCCATCAAGTGTGCACCAACCCTCTAAAGAGCATCCCACCTAAACTCTACCCTCTACCTTATCCTCTGCAACCTTGCATTTGCCATGGCTAAGCCACCAAGCCTACACATCCTGGACACAATGGAGCAGTTTAGCATAGCTGAAAACGTGTTGCTGGAAAAGCGCAGCAGGTCAGGCAGCGTCCAAGAAGCAGGAGAATCAACGTTTCGGACATGACGGCTCATGCCCAAAATGTCGATTCTCCTGCCCCTTGGATGCTGCCTGACCTGCTGCACTTTTCCAGCAACACATTTTCAGCTCTGATCTCCAGCATTTGTAGTCCTCACTTTCTCCTAGCAGTTTAGCATAGCCAATCCACCTAACTTGCACCATCCTTGGATTGTGGGAGGAAACGAGAGCGCCCAGAGGAAACCCACGCAGACATGGGCGACTTTGTGGAGTTTGCATGTTCTACCCGAGGTTGTGTCTAGGATCCCTGTCTAGTGCTAGAACTTCTGACAAGCACCAATAGAACGGAGATCACCACATGGAATCTCCAAATCTTTCTTCTTCAAGAGAGACTATAATGCCAAGGTAAGCAGTCAACAGAGACTGAAAGAGGGTGAAATTAATGCACAACTATAAAGACATGGATTAATCAAGGGTTTGCTATGAACTTATAAAGAAAAGATTCTGCTAGAGTTACTTCAGTGATTTGGAAAAATTATAATTAATGTTGACTACATGGATTTTTGGAAGAAATTTTAAACATTTCACAAGATATTTAGGCACATGATATTAAAAGTATAACAAGTAAATTGATGGATGGATAGTTGTCGACAAAACTAAATGGTAGAACTAAATCAGAAAGATTGGAGGGATGCACACTCTATTAGGTCCAGGTATCTCTTCTTTTTCCACTCATGAAAGATTTGTGAAATATTTGGACATAACACAAGAAAAATTACAATTTTTACTGATACCAAATTAGGAACACTACAAACAGACATCAAAGCTTAAAGTCTGGTTGAAGATTTGTAGCTCGGGTGTCCGTTGTTGTGGTTCTGTTCGCCAAGCTGGAAGTTTTTGCTGCAAACGTTTCGTTCCCTGGCTAGGGAACATCATCAGTGCTATTGGAGCCTCCTGTGAAGCGCTGCTTTGATGTTTCTTCCGGTATTTATAGTGGTTTGTTCTTGCTGCTTCCGGGTGTCAGTTTCAGCTGTAGTAGTTTGTATGTGGGGTTTAGGTTGATGTGTCTGTTGATGGATCTTCTTGCCGTTTCCGGGTGTCAGTTTCAGCTGTAGTGGTTTGTATATGGGGTCCAGGTCTATGTGTCTGTTAATGGAGTTTGTGGATGAATGCCATGCCTCTAGGAATTCCCTGGCTGTTCTCTGTCTGGCTTGTCCTATGATGGTAGTGTTTTCCCAGTCAAATTCATGTCAAATACGTCAGGAGCGTCTCAGAACTGACAGCCAGACTACTGCGACCCTTAGGACTCATAACAGCACACAAGCCAACTTCCACACTCAGACAACAACTCACTAGAACAAAGGACAATAGCCAGCACGAGCCAAACTAACATAGTTTACAAAATACCATGCAAGGACTGCACAAAACACTATATAGGACAAACAGGAAGACAGCTAACAATCCACATCCATGAACATCAGCTAGCCACAAAACGACACAACCAGCTATCCCTAGTAGCCATACACTCAGACAACCAGGAACATGAATTTGACTGGGAAAACACTACCATCATAGGACAAGCCAGACAGAGAACAGCCAGGGAATTCCTAGAGGCATGGCATTCATCCACAAACTCCATTAACAGACACATAGACCTGGACCCCATATACAAACCACTACAGCTGAAACTGACACCCGGAAGCGGCAAGAACATCCATCAACAGACACATCGACCTGGACCCCACATACAAACTACTACAGCTGAAACTGACACCCGGAAGCGGCAAGAACAAACCACTATAAATACCGGAAGAAACATCAAAGCAGCGCTTCACAGGAGGCTCCAATAGCACTGATGATGTTCCCTAGCCAGGGAACGAAACGTTTGCAGCAAAAACTTCCAGTTCGGCGAACAGAACCACAACAGACATCAAAGCTTCTGCTCCAATCCAGTGCTTAGATGATCAAGGAGATGAAGTAGGCCATTCAGCATCAAGTTTGCTCCACCATTCAATAGGAACATGACTATTCTGACTATTCTAGTAAAGAGACTGAGGTGCAAATATAATTGTTACCAAGAAGTGTAAATGCTAGAAGAGCCCAGAAAATTATATACATAGACACATCAATTAGAAAAGCAAGAAAATTATGTTGACCGATCATGGACTCCATCCATCAAAATGCCTTCTTCATGCCCCAAGATCAAATTGAAGTTGGTGAAGACTGCTTTAAGTAGGGTTCTATCACAGCATTTACTTATGCAGTAAATTACTGAAACCCTGTCATGATCATTTTGTTCATTTACTTCTTATGGAATATAGATAAAGCAGTGTTGCTGCTGCAGCTATAATAGCTTCCTCAAGGTGATGAACTAACTTAGACAATTATATAATTGTTTCAGCAAAGAGCTGAAGTTAGCTAAAACTTGCATACAAAGATGAAACTATATGAAGGGAATACATAATTGCTTCTGCAAGGTGATGAACTAACTTACACAATTGTATAATTGTTTCAGCAAAGAGCTGAGTTAGCTAAAACTTGCATTCAAAAGTTATGATTATGACGAGCAACAATGGAATATGTTATGGACAAGTAGATAAGGAGGAAAAAGAACACTGAGCCATGTCAGCTCAGCAGATTGCCCTCCCGTAGGCACCAGAACGAGCCAAGTTAGTTGCAAATAAGGGATAAAACAAACAAGATTAAGGGGCGCCAGGCTTAGAGTAGTGGGAGAAGTAAACAAGGGTGGAGTGCAGCTAGACAGGGGCAGAATACAATAGGAATAGTGATAGGTTTGACAGGTAATATGCTAGGTCAATGAAGTAAATGGGGAAGTACTGAGAGAGACTCAATTAAACTGTATAAATTGTGAAGTAATTCTTGGATCGGTGTGCCTACTTGTTAGCCACTGGTCTTGCAAGTACGTTTCAATAAAATTCGCTGCTTCAGAATTTGACTTTGACTGAAATTTATTGATATGTGAACTTTGTTTCTCATAATCTCAAATTCCAATTTTATCATGTTTAAAAATACAGGACTTCTAAACGGTTTTGCTAAATGATAGTAACCTTATTCAGCTCTGATGTTGAAAAGATCTTTTATTAAAACCGAAACATTTCAAAGTTACAGTTGCTGAATATATACAAAATGCTGATGGGATCCATCACATTCATTTGAAACATTCAATTGAATAAAGCATCCAATGGAGGAGATTCTTATGTGCTGTGCAATCAAGTAGTTGGTCACTCATGACACAATTGTACAACTGCAATTGTTAAAAACACAAATCATCAACAAGAATTACAGGAGCAATACAGGAATTTCTATTTAATCAAATATTTAACAAAAAATTACTTATCTTCAATGTTCGGCAACGCTCACTGGAGTTTTCAATTTCAGCGTTAGTGTAGAATGGGCGATAACAGATTAATCACCTGGTAGATGCCCCATTTGATTTTTTTCTTGATTTTAATATCAATGAAAAGGAAAACTGGGCAAGGTGTGTAATAGACAATCAGACTAATAACATTCATTCCACCCCCATCAAAACTAGAAGTTTGAGGAAATTTCTTCAAAATTATCTGAACAATTCAGTATGATAATTATACAATTTAAAATGCAAGACAATGAAGGAAGACATGCGATTCAATGTTTTAATCAATTAAACTTAAATGGCTTGTCAGAAAGCCTTGATATTGGTTACAAAATTAAATTTCATGTTAAATATTTATAATGCCTGTTCAATATATTATGAATTTAGATCTCACTTTTGGGGACAGAACATTAATAGTTTCTCCCTCTGACAGACAAAAATCAAATCCCCGATGGCTTAGTAACATCAGGTTGGCAAAACTATCAGAAACATTGGAAATGTGGTTACTTAAGATGAACAAAAACAGCAAATAATTTTCTACCTGATGGCAGTTAGCCAAGTTGTGATGCAACAAGAAGAATTTAAATAAAAACTAGTTTTTTTTAATGCTTGTTGCACAGTCCTGAAAATTCCGGGTCATTTCCAGGCTAATTTTATCTGGAAAGAAAGTTTCATGTGCACCTTTCTGCAGTCAAAACATTAATTTGTGTGCTTCCTCAGATGCTGACTAGCTCACTTTCTGTTTGTAGCACTTTCTGATTTACATTTCATTTCTTTTATGTGCCAAGTTTCAACTTTGCAATAACTTACTTGTAAATGAAAGCAGAAGCATTCATTTACAATCCAAAATCCCAAATTGTATATTTGAATTGATCCAAATTCAGAAAGCCACTAGTAGTTCAGTGTGATTGTTAAATTTAATGATTAAGTTCCTCAATGACCATCATCAAAAATTGAATTAACAGGCGCAGAAGATCAGTATGTTGACATTTAATTAGGTAGCTTCTAATTTAGAATTAAATTCCTCCTGGAATTAGATTTTGTTTCTTAAGGCATGCACCTACTCTCAGTTCCTTTAAAATGTTAACACTCCACGATTTGCATTGGTTCATTTATTATGCACATGTAAATATACCATATACCATCTTAATTTTGCATTATTCTCAACAGCCAGCAGCCTGCAGGTAATCTGTAAAAGGGAAGAAGAGAAAAAAAGAAGAAAGCTGTTCTCTCAGCAGGAGGGCTGACAAGTAGTATAACAAAGAGAAATGAATAAGGACGAATACACAGTCACACAGATGGGGATAACTTAATGCTTCACTGCAGAAGATCATAATAAATCTGAGGTTTCTTTGTTTCAGTTCGGAATTGTTCCACCTTCATTCCAACCCGGAAAAGAATTGCTTCATCCCACCATTTACCCATAATCTGAAAGGAAACATTAAGAGTAATTAAAGTGCCAATTTCTTTTTATGGCAGACAATGTGATTAAAGTGTAGTAGTGTGGCAATTGCAGAGCACAAAAGGCTGGGAACACAAGATAGAGTTGGATATGGTCATCACATTATCTAGCAATCAAAGGCCTCTGTTAACAATTAATGGATACAAATACGATGCAGAATAAGGAAAAAAAAATCACTTGTACTGATTTCAACCATTTCATAGATTGTATTGTAGTTTTCAGCTAATGTTAATACAGAGTCTGTCTCAATTCACACCGATTGACCCCAATTACAGCGTATTCTAAATCATTCTGGCTCATTACATTTCATGTACTACAGATTATAGCTTCACTTTTGCATAATGGAGTCTTCCACAATTGTTCAGCAACTAGTCATATCATGTATCTATAATTTAATCAAAGCATTGCCTTCAAATCAGACATAATGAGAAATGTTTACCTCATTCGTTCACAATAAAATTTCTGGGTATCTGCATTAACTGACAGAATTCAGCATTACCTGAAGGCTTATGGGTAGCCTGGAGGAGCTGTATCCAACAGGGACTACAAGAGAAGGAATTCCTGTCAAATTTGCAAGCTGCATATATCTGAGATGAAAATAAAAAAATCAACCAGTTAGGTTAAGAATTTTCACAGCTAAAACTAATGTTTATCTGATTCTGGTATGTTTGTTTATCCAGTCATGAAGGCCTCCTACTTATTTATCTTCCTGTTGGTACATCAGCAACTTTATTACCCAGTGTTCCCTAATATCTCCCTATATACATCTCTAGGGCAGCATGGTGGCCTCACAGCACCAGGGACTCAAGTTCAATTCCAGCCTTGGGTGACTGTCTGCGTGGAATTTGCACATTCTCCCTGAGTTTGCATGGGTTTCCTCTTCTCTCGTCCAAAGATGTGCAGAATTGGCCATACTAAAAAAAAATTGCCCCATCGTATCCAGGGAGACTTAGGCTCATTGGATTGGCCACAGTAAACGTGGAGTTACAGGGATAGAAGGGGATGCTCTTTCGAGGGTTACTACAGACCGAATGGGCCAAATGGTCTCTATCTGCACTGTAGGGATTCTCTGATTATTTGGTTGACTGTCACAGTCCATTATTTTAATTATTCTGTGAAGTGCCTTGTGATGTTCTATTACTTTAAAAGGCACATACAAATCCAAAATTGTTGTGGAAAAAAAAGAAGATTCTGCCATGAACAAAGACTTCAAAGGTACAGGTACTGTTGAAGATGATTAGTAAATGCAGAGGTACCATCCTGAATTAAACATTTGAGGATAGGAAGTCTTGAGTTTGAAAGTGTCATATTTATTTACTTGAAATCAGCAATAGGGAAATGTTCCAGTGGAAAGGAAGAAGGTAACAGGGAATGAAGAACATGTGGGTGATGTGGGAAGTTAGAGCTAGCCTGGAGGGGAATCTGCTATAGTTGAGAGAATTCAAATGGAAAGTGGATCTTAGGGATGTCAATTAATTTAGAAAAAAGTGAGAGCACAAGGGGAACTGAATTAGAAATTGTCGGATGAGGAATCATTCAGTATAGAGGCTGAGGTGGGTGGCAGGGAGTGGGGAAAGGAAAAAAAATGGGAAGAAGCTTACTGACAAGTAAATGTTAAATGTTTACACAAATTCAGATCTCACTATTTGATGTTTAGGAAGCACAATAACAATATTGGAAGCTGGGCTACTGAGCTGAAAATGTGTTGCTGGAAAAGCACAGCAGAGGTCAGGCAGCATCCAAGTAGTAGGAGAATCGACGTTTTGGGCATGAGCCCTTCTTCAGATATTGTAATTATATCTTTCATAATGACACTGTCCTTTCCAAAGTTCCTGTAGCCTTAAATATGTATCTCTAAATTCTACGCAGTTTGTAACCTGCTGTTTGTACAGGCCATCAGGAATGCACTACCTGGGAAGGTAGTGGAGACTGGAAACGTTAAAACTTTAAAAAAATATTTGGATCAATACTTCAAATATCATAACATTCAAAGATATGGGACAAGTGCAGGAAATTGGCATTAGCCCACTTTTAACGGTAGTTATGTCAGTGTAAACTTGACAGGCTGAAGGTCCTTTTCCACACTGTATGAATCTATAAAAGCAGGCCTCCCGCCAGCCCGCTTCTGCAGTTACATTACTCCTACATTGCACCACAGTTTGCAAAACTGAACCTATCTTGTTCACGTCTCTCAAAGACAAAAACATGGTGTGAATGTGGGTTGAAGGTTGGCTCAAATGCTCCAAGCCGTAAGACAAGCCAATCTGTGTCTTCCCAGTCTGAAGCAAAAAAAAATCATGCCCATATTTTCAATTTTTTATTTAAATACAGCCAGTATTTCATTGTAGAACATGGCAGGATCAAGAGACCATTTGATGTTCTTGTGTTTTACTTGATATTCCTCACTCAAAAATAAGAGAAATGAAACATCCTCATTCTTACCTTACTGTGCGGAACATGGATCGAAAATCACTGCACCCTGTGACGAAGTCAGAAGGTTCAGAATGTAGAGCAGTACAGGCTATAGCTAGAGGCATAAATAAGAACAATATAAACATATAGCACTGAACGCATCAGGCTACACACTAAATCACATGGAGACTGGATGCTATACAATTGGTGGCAATTTTGCTATTACTTCTTATTATGTACACATTTTCAGCAAATCTTTAGCTATGTTTGCTGAGTATAAATATTCACTCAATTTTAGTCCAGGGATTAGCCTCATTCACCTGAATAGATAAAATGCCTGTGATTGATATTATCAAGTAATTCAGGACACCATCAAAATGAAAACTCCTGCCTTGGATATCACACTGAAGTTCAGCTGCTATTTTACATCTCCAAAATCACCAAAGTAATAATTAAACACAATAGTTGCTAATGTTGCCTGTGCTGACTTTCTCACACACAGCACCCCCCTCATTCCCTTTGACAAATGCATACATATTCAAAGATCAACCCACAGCATTCTTCTATATTTTTGAGACTGTGATAATCATAGTCTCACTCTACTGAACACAATGTCTATTCCTAAAATATTAAAGAATGTTTATTTTGTTCCACTAGAACACTATAATTAAATACACGATCTATCATGAATTTACTCCTTTGTTGATGGAATTTGAATCAGAATGAACAACCAGATGAGTTAAGACCATAAGAAATAGGAACAGGAGTTCGGCCCCTCATGCCTGCTCTGCCATTCAACAGGATCATGGCTGATCGGACATTCCTCACATCCACTGTGCTGCATTTTTCCTGTTGCCAAACACTTATTTTTTCTTTCTTAATTCTTTTATTTGTTCTTAATCTAGATTATTTCAGCTCTCATTTTAGACCATGGCCACATCCCAATGTTTCAGTATTTGGAAAGGATCTATCCCAAAAATTAAAATCACAATGGCTTCTCTTCATTTTCCCCGAGAGTGATCTCTGGTCATCCCACAGATCCATTCATCATCACGTTCTGTTTTCTTGTCTAAATGCTGTCCCCGTTGGTGACATCATCCAAAAGTAGAGTGTTAGCTTCCATGTAGATGCTGATGACACCCAGGTCTAACTCATCATCGCTACATCGTTCAACTCCTGCACTGTCAGTAAATTAAGTCTGCTTATCTGACATCCTATGCTAAATGAACACAAGTAATTAATTAGCCATAGTCCAAAAAGGACCATAGCATATTGTAAATATCCTCCAATTAAATATTGGAAAGAATTAAAGCCATTGTTTTCAGTCCCCACACTAAAATATGATCAGCAGCCACCAATTCCATCCCTCCCTGGCAACAGATTGAGATTAATCTAGTCTATTTACAACCTCAGTATCGCATTTGATCCCAAGATGAGGTTTGTATCTGATACTTCTGCAATCACCAAGACTGTCTTTCTCTATGTCAGCAATATTATTCAATTCTTCCCCTCTTCAGGTTCACAACTTCCTCTATATTATTTGAATTTAGAGAAGAACATGGCAAATGCTATTAAATTCATCCTAAACACTTCAGCCTTTTGTCTGTGTCTTTTAAAATATAAAGTCAGAATGGAAATCCTCCACTGTGCTCGTTATGTCCATCTTAATTAACAATATGTAAATTAGTATTTCAAAATTCCACACAACTCAAAAAAGATTGTAACCAGAAAATTATAGCATCTTAGAATCCAGACTAAGAGATGTAGGTAATTAAACAATCATTAATGTAATAGATATTACAGGTTCATTCCAATTAATAACTTGTAAACATTGTTAAAAATTGATTATAAAATAAATATGTGCTATTCGGAAGGGCTGCTCTGAATGCACTTAATTTATTAGTTGATAAATCAGGAGACTAAGATCTGTTGGTGATGACAGGATGAAAGAATCACAAGTTAACAGAAACATTGATTTCAACTTCACTTGAGGTGCCCCCGTTTGAATACTGCGTGTCAAAATGGCTCATGAAGACAAATTTGGATATTTGTGGATTACAGAATCTATATTAAAATAACCAGCACATTCCTAATTTAGAACATTAATTTGTTTAACACTGCATTAGACAAAAGTATAATTTTACCTGGTGTGACGATGCATTCCACATCATTAAAGATTTCTTTTAAGAACTGCATAGTCCGTGATCGCTGCCGATTAGCCTGTGTAGACACAAGAAGAAATTTGAAGCTTAAGAGAACGTCCTTTTCCAAAAGTGAAAATGCCCATCAGAAAGCTGCAGGAGGAATAAGTAGATGTGGTATGATGTGAACAGAGAGCACCCCTTATTCCTCTTTCACACATTTCCAATCCATTCTGAAAAGTATTACGCACTCCAATTATATAATTCTCTGGTGTTATAGCTGCATTGTAAGGTTTTCATGCAGATGCAAGGATGTGAGCTTTTTAAATATGAAGTTATGTCAGCAAAGGAACTGAGCAGACATTGATTAAGTGATTGTTACTTAGTAGCCAGAAAGAGAAAAATGGACATCTCATCATTCAAAAGGACCAACCCCAACAGCAGAAAGCAAGCAGTGGATGTAGTTGCAATTACATACTTCAGGGAAACGGCTCCCTCAAAGAAAAAAAATGGATGGGGGAGGAGGAAGTGGAAATAAGCAAAATATTAATTATGTAAGCAAGATGTATATTCTGCATGGTGCCATACCTGTATGTAATCCAGTACAGAGAAGTTAGAAGCAAGAGCTAAAGTTGCTCGGGTGTCCAGATTCTGTCAAAGAAAATATTAATGATATGGTTTAAGAAAAAAAACATGATATGCACTGAGCATCAAAAAATGAAATTGGTACTACAGTATATAGTTGCAACAAGGAAATAACAAGGAAATTTAATGCTTTTCAAGTATTAACAGAGAGGATTGGTCAAGAAAACTCAAAC
Source organism: Hemiscyllium ocellatum (assembly GCF_020745735.1). Lineage (NCBI taxonomy): Eukaryota > Metazoa > Chordata > Chondrichthyes > Orectolobiformes > Hemiscylliidae > Hemiscyllium > Hemiscyllium ocellatum. The sequence goes on along the minus strand of NC_083412.1, from coordinate 62,161,919 downwards.
CAGGATAATCTTTCAATATGTAGTGAGAACAGAAGTTGCATGCAGAAATGCAGACAAAGTGACAAGTACCAAATCTGTGGCATAGAATGAAGGTTTTCAGCTTTATTTTTACTATCTATTATTTTGCTTCTCAGCTATTATATTTTGACCAGACGTTTTAAAAATAAAACCTTTTATAAGCAGCAGAAACATTTTTAAAGACAACCAGATGTAACCTCACATTGACAACACAAGGAATTCTCTGTCTTGCTTCAGAACTGTCAAGTGTTAGGCAAATAATTCAATGAAAACAGCTACAAAAATCCTCAGACTACCCATCAAAACACAGGAAATCTCTCTTAAGGTATAAATGATCATTAACTAGTAAACAAAGTTACTAATAAATGGCAAATGAATACATTTTTTCTGTCTTCAGCACAGAAGGTACAAACAAAAATCTCAGCAATACCAAGAATTTGAAGGAAGAGAGGAGCTTGATGAGATTACAATCAGTACGGAAGTGATGCCAAGCAAATTGCTACAGCCATGGTTTAATGAGATCTGGGTTCATCCATACTCATAAAAGCAGCAGCTAATGAGATAGTAGATATGCTGGTGTTAATTTCCCAAAATTTGTTGAGATTATGGAAAGATCCCATCAGACTGTAACATAATAAATAAAACCCTTTTATTCGGGAAGGAAAGGAAGCAGAAAACAGGAAATTGTTTCCTGGTTGACATCTGTCATGGAGAAGGCGTTTGAATTGATCATTAAGGAGATTATAAGTCAATGCTTGGGAGAAAAAAACTAAGATAATGGAAAAGCGTCAGCTGGTTATGTTAAAGGGAACTTATGTTTAACCAATTTATTGGAATTCATTGAAGGTTAAGGGATGACCTTATGGAGATGTACAAAATCATGAGGGGCATAGATAAGATGAATAGCAACGGTCTTTTCCCTCAGGTGGGGATGTTCAAAACTAAAGGGCAAATTTTGAATGTGAGAGGAGAAAGATTTAAAAGGGACCTGAGGGGCAACTTTTTCACACAGTTTATATGTGGAATGATCTGCCAAAGGAAGTGATAGATGCAGGTACAGTTATAACATTTAAAAGACATTTAATTAGGAAATGTTTAGAGGCATATGGGCCAAACACAGGCAAGTGGAACCAGTTTAGTTTGCAATTATGTTTGGCATGGACAAATTGGAACGAAGGGTCTGTTTCCATGCTGTACAATTCAATGAATAACATGCTGTGGATAAAGGGAATTGCACGGGCGAACTGTATTTGCATTTCCAGAAAGCAAGTGACAAGGCATCACATAAATGGTTGTTGAACAAAATAGGTAAGGAGTAATACACTAACATGAATGAAAAATAGAGTGAAAACAGCGCTTGCATAAAATGGTCTTCTTCAAATTGATGGGATGTGACAAATGGTTTGCCCCAAGCACTTGGGCTGGGCTATCCTGTACTAGTCCTCAACTTCTTACAATTTATAACAATGACTTAGGTGAGGGGAACAAATGCCAGGGGCTAAACCTGCAGATGATATAAAGATGATTAGAAAAGTATTTTGTGAAGGTGGCATAACAAGGTTGTAGACCTATCTAGGTGAAGTGAGCAGGCAAAACATCTGGCAGATGGAGCACAGTATGTGAAAATGGAAATATGAGAAAAACTGAACATAAAGGACATTGGTGAGACCACATCTCAAGGACTGGGTATAGTTTTGGTCGCATTAGTTAGGGAAGGATATAAATATATTGAAGGTGGTTTAGAGGTGGTGTACAAAGTTGATTCCTGAATGAATCAGTCATGTTATTATTAGAGATTTGACAGGCTAGGCTTGATTTCATTGGAGTTTAGAAGAATTACAGGTGACTTAATTGAAGTTTATAATATCCTGAATGTATTTAACAGGGTGGTGTGGAAAGAGTTATTTCTGAGGCACTGCTTAAAGTTAGGGATTGGTCACCCTTTCCAGAAAGAGATGAGGTGAAACATTTTCATTCAGAGGACAGTGTGACTTTAGAACTCTCTGCTTTAGAAGGTGCTGGATGTGGGGTCATCGAATATTTTTAAGGTGAAGACAGATTCTCTTGCCTAACAAGAATTTATCTAAGGTTAACAAGGGTCAATGGGAATAAGGAATTTAGAAAGCAAACAGATCAGTCAGGATCTTACTGAATGCCAGAGCAGGTTTGAAAGACTAAATGGTCTAATTCTGCTCCTAATTTCTAAGTTTGTAAATCAGATGAATTAATCAGTAGTGTGAATTAAGAAATGAAGTGCATCTCTTTTCACTTAATGTAAGCTTTTGGCTTGTTCGCACCCAAATCCAATTATTTCCTTACCATCTTGTTGTATTGAGTATTAAAATCCAGGTGCAAGGCCTGCTGTATCTCACTCAGTATGCAAATAGTGTGGGAAACTTTTATCTCCTCCAGTTCTGGGATGTGTAGGTCTACCAGTGTTGCACCAAAACCTTTTAGGTACTGCACCGCTACACAGAAGGGATAAAAACTAACAATGTTGAATCCAAAAATAGTGAAATCGTTAAATTTATACTTTATGCTTTTAGCTCCCATTTTAAAATATCGGTTTCAATTCCTCTGCACGACAATGGGATGTTACATGGTGAGAGGTCTCTCACAGTTAGCATATGCTACAATGGTACAGGTGGCAATGACAGTGTTTACATTCCTCTTCTCCCTTTCACGAATACTATATTGCTGAAAAGCATCCAAATGCAGCCTAGGTGATATATCAAACGTCAGTTCAGGATGGTACATCTGACTGAATTTTGAATTTTTATTGTTTAGCACTAAAAGTTGATTAGAATTGAAAACAATTTTGTCAAACATTTTCATCTGTCACTCATCAGGACACTCTCAAAAATACCAATGCAAAGAGGAACAACGTTTTCATGCTGTATACAAACAGCATGCCGATTGATTGGCAATTGGTAGAGGCAAGTTTTCAGGTCAATACCTTGGCCAAAGTCAACCTGTCTACTTTAAACTTAAACAAAGTTTGGTAATTAAATGTTAGTTATTATCTCACTGTTGCATTTTCCATCACAACATTTCTACCAATCACAATCAGCACGTCCCTCACACACAAATCTAAAAATGCTGTTCTCTTACATTCATACCCTTGATTAGTGCAAGGTAATAAAAGGTATCTTTTAAGGAATACTCAAGTTCTTTACTCCCAAGAGAAACGTTCCAAATACTTAAAGACTTTCTTGATTATACTATTTTTAAAAAAAGCATTTTACTGTGTTCCTAATTTAATCTCTTCAATTTATTTTGTTTTCTCATAAAACTCTACATCCATATACGAAGCAAGAAGCTAAATTGCTTCTCTGTCAATGAAATTTAATTGGGCTATTAACCACTTGGAGGAATTTTCTTCTTTTTCTTCCTTTTGCTGGGTTGTGAATGGCTGCAAATAAGAATTGACCATTTAGGAAGCCACTGTTGTAAAACTGGATTACTAACACACTGAAACTGGAGTGAAGTTTGCACTGACACTGCTATCAAACTCAGTAGGGACATCGTACAGTTGCCCAGAATCTGACTCTGAAAGGGCTCTTATATTAAAAAGGTGAACTTTCCAGTGCTCTGCTCTTCGCAATTTTTTTTGCCAAGAAACACAGATCAGGAAATCTCTCAGGTACAGGCTGTGATTTTCTGTTCATTAAAAATTAAATGGATAGCAACAGGGGTTTATCCCTCCACTCTCCTGTGCTAGATTCTCTTCTCTCTCCTCACCCGTCTAAAGGTAGCAGATTAGCTTGCAATACTATAAGCTAAAACTCTTCCAGTCTATTGGGGTCTAGGATGTCCTGGTAGATAATTGGCAGAAGCTCTCCTGTTGATTTTCAGCCCTATTATACACGGTAAAAAACTTAGAAAGGCAATTTTCAGTATCCATACCTTCCTGACAAACATCCAAGACTTCAGTATCACAATCCTGTTAAAATTCAAGACAAGGTGGAAATTTAGAACAGCACAGAATTTCAAGGAGCAAAACCATTAATCATAATGACAGGAAAACAGTGTCGTGAGTTGCCCATGGCTGAATATGACAAAATGGTTATTAGGAGTTTTCTTTTAAACTGACACAATCAAAAGGAAACTTTAGCTGGTGTAGCATTTCATATTGGTCAAATCATGGTCATCACAGACAGACAACAAAATGTCTCTGAGTCTTAGTGAGATAGGACTAGAATGCAAACAATAACACTCTGATAAGGCAGCTCAGATGTAGACCATCTGTTTTGAGATTTCTGATTTTTAAATTAAATAGAAAGGGAAACTTTGACTGACCTGAGACGAGGTTTTATAAAGTAAATATAATTAGATATTAGAATAGACACATATTCATTCAAGAATGGAAATTTAAATTTATTAGACATTGGTGAGTTAAATTTCTGAAGGGGGTTAGCCTTGGATGCAGAGACTAGTTTTGATGAATATCCTTGAAGAAACTTCTCTGTCAGCAAGAAAATTAGAACAACGAAAAGGAATAAACAAGGTAACCCCATAGAGTACCAGAAGACAAATAATGTAGCAATGGGAGCAGAAACAATTTTGAAACAGGGTCACTATGATTTCAAGATAATAACAACTGCTGCTTCGCAAGTCAGATAAGAGGGAAGCTACTCCCAAAATTGTTAGCTTTGTCACAGAGTCGACAGAGTAGTGCTGCTGGGAAAGCACGGCAGGTCAGGCAGCATCCGAGGAGCAGAAGAATCGACATTTCGGGCATAAGCCCTTCATCAGAAATCCTGATAAACATTGATTCGCCTGCTCCTTGGACGCTACCTGATCTGCTGTGCTTTTCCAGCGTCACACTCTCTACTCTGATCTCCAGCATCTGCAGTCCTTACTTTCTCCTAGCTTTGTCACAGAATTATAGTATTAGCTTTAACTATGTATAACTTTATATTAGAGCTGATATTACAAATATTATAACAATTTTTAGAAATTAGCATCCTTTTTAATGTTCTGTACTAAGATCAGCAAAGAATATGAATTGCATGACCAAATTTGAAAAGTAATAAGCAAGTATGCGATGCAGCTGGCAATTGTCCAGGAAGGGCAATAATAATCTATGTTAGAATGTGGTCAATAATCATAACAGCCCAAGGACAGGAGATAGGAGGTCTGGCAAACATCACAAGCTAATGGGAGGCCCAAAGGTTGAACATGAAGATGTGCATCATTGATTGCGTATTCACAGAATTGGATGTGTAGGTTACTGGGGATGTGGCAAGTATACATGTCAATGTTGCATTTAACCATTGTAATGTAGTGTGTATAAATATCCTGTACTTTATTGTAACTGACTTCCAATCTTGAGCTTTAATTAAGAGGGCAACTCTTAAACATGGGAAAGCCAGATACAGAGCTCTCTCTGGTCTCTCCCATGCTTTTGGTAAAGGAGATCAATAAAGATTGATTTGCACTAGTGAAACCGGGACTCAGACTCCTCTTTAAAATGCCTCTCCAACAACAGGAATCTGAAAATACAGATGCTGCAAACCTTTAGGTCCCAGAGCTGGAGATGGAGGAATTGCAGCTTGATTCCAGTCAAGATGGTGAAGTGGCAAACTGTAGGAGAACCCCAACTCTCAGAGCTTATGACTTGTGTGTCTTCCCCTTGATATTCATTTCTTGCAAAGAAAGACACTTCATTCATCATGTGCCACTTTTGAGACCTGGCTGGAATTCCGCCCAGTGCATTATCCCACCAACCAAGCAGTTCAGAGACTGACTAAAATTATGTTTAGCTTTCCTGATGCATCTTCAAGATCTCAATATGTGTAATAAATGAGCCCTTTAAATGATTCCTTCCCTCCTCGCCCCACCACTCATAAGATTTAGCAACTTGAGAGGCTCTGCTGCCCTCTCTATGGCAGATGAAATATTCAGATACTTGCATAGTCACATCCTCCTTGACAGGGGAATCACCAGCAAGTTAAAATGGTATATGAAAGTATTGCCTTGACTAACTATCATTGTGCACATTTTTGCATATAGATTTACATTTCCATACAACCTCATTCTGTCACAGACCAGGCTTGGCTTTACCTTGAAGAACTTCCAATCTATCCCAATTCTTATGTTCTTCAGATCAGGACTTCCAATATTATGGAAATTTACTGCAGGTTGATGAAGACCTAAAAGAGGAATAGGAATATGACACCAACTTATATTCCACCTGCTCTGCGACAGTCACCAAGAGTATTATCGATTTGAAAGTAACATTTGCATTTGGACCAGGCAGGTGAAACAGAACAATCTTGGAACACCAGACGACATTTTTTAAAAATAGTAACTTCTCTACAAATAGAATTAGCCATTTTTATAATGCCTCTCGTTAAAAGTGAGCAATGTTTTGAGAAAGTTAACGTCACTAGTTTTGCAGTCTGGGAAATCATTTACAAGAGTTTTCTCGCAGATTATTCCAACAGATTTGAGCTTTCCTTTGCATTGGCAGAGATTTTCAAAACATTACATTTCTACATCTTGTAAATTTGTAGCATTATTTAACCTATCGTTAAAACCAAATTTCACATGCCAGATGAAAAGCAATAAAATCTAAAGCAAACATTCAGTTAACTTGCAGCGAAAATACGCAGAGGCACAAAAGGTGACTCAACTCAAGCCAGAGTATTTTTTGAAGCTGTGAAGGGAGATTGTGGAAATAAATTTAACATTACTTTATTCTGTCAGCCTGGAATTTGAATCACCAACAGCCAAGAAATGAAACATGTGCACTTCTCTCAGAGTATTGCTTACACTGTCAAGTACAGACAACAACTCTCGAGTTTCTCATTCTTCAGCAGTATGCATTGCTATAGTGTGCAAATGAGCCTTCACGATCTCCTCTGGCTTTAAAACATACACGCAAAAAGCCTTTATTTCTTCATACCAGAAAAATGGCAATGCACAAGGTCTGAATCTGTTTTACAAAATGTTCATTAAACTTTAGGCTTGAATTTTACATAATTTTTCCAAAACAGCTGGAAGTACCTTTAAAATGTACAGAAACAAACAACAAGTTACTCATATGTTACCATACTGTAATGGTGCTACTTCTACACACTTATTACCCAATCTCTTCTGGGAAGGGCACAGAAAGAAGAAATAATTTCCTTAGTTTAGATTGAGAAAAAATTCTGAAAAATCCAGCTTTGACTGCTAAGGGCAGTTAGGCCTGTTCCAGGAAACAATAGCAACCGAGGTACACATATTAATGCAAAACCTCCCATCATACGGAGGCTACACTTTAGTTCCTTGCTAAACATTAGCAGCAAATCCCATTGACTACATGTTCCAGCAATCTATTCCAGATGTCGGTAACTTTTGAAGGAGGAGAATGTTTCAACATCACTATATTTTTTTGCTCCCTTGTCCTTTCCAGTTTACTTAACATAAATAGCCATCTTGGGACTATGATCATTTCCTTGCTTTAAAAACTTAAAATCAGATCCCTCCAGTGTAGAAGGAGGAAATTTAGATAAGTGTACACTTCTCTAAAATATGAAACACCATGTCTCTAAGTTAATTAAGGTCTACTTAAAGTTAGTTAATATGTACCCAAGTCAAATGGCCTCCCTTATTAGGCTCCCATCCTGGAAGATATAATGATCATCTCCTCCACAGAAAAGACCAATGCTTTTGATAAAAAATATTACAATTGTACTAACTGCATCTTTCTCGGATGTAAAATAATCTCATTCTTTGTTCATTGAATCATAGTTACTGATGCCAACAATTATTCAAGATCTATATATGTAAAAATTGCTGCCAATATATTACAAAACGTACCATATGGATAATCAGGATCTGGACCTGCCAGAATTGCATAAGATATAGCTGCATCTTTTACAGATGTACAAATTGGACCTGCCAACACAAACAAGTATTATTCAGAATATTCAGCTTTGTTGAATACAAAGTTAAACAGCTCATTTCTACTAACTCCAGAGACAAATGAATAAGAGTGGAGTTTCAGCTATTTTGTTACAATTTTCTGCACCGTTATCATATATGAGGGGTCAGTTAGCTCAGTTGGTTGGGCAGAGTGATCCCAACAGTATGGTTTCAATTCCTGCACCAATTGATGTTACCATGAAGGATTCTCCTTCTCCACCTCTCCCCTCCTCGGTGACCGTCAGATTGAACCACCACCAGTTATAACCCTTTCTAATGAGAGACTAACCCCTTTAACAAGTGAGTAGAAAAGATCCCCAGCTTTTGGAAAACAAAGTTAGATAAACTGGAAAGTGACTCGATTGAATATTGCGGTTTTACACAGTAGTTTCTTCTGATGGACAGGATGTACATGCATTTGGAAAGGCAAGGACTGATTAGGGATAGTCAACATGGCTTTATGCATAGGAAATCATATCTCACAAACTCAATCGAGTTTTTTGAAGAAGTAACAAAGAGGATTGATGAGGGCAGAGTGGTAGATGTGATCTATATGGATTTCAGTAAGGCATTCAACAAAGTTCCCCATGGGAGAATGGTGAGCAAGGTTAGATCTCATGGAATACAGGGAGAACTCACTATTTCGATATAGAACTAGGTCAAAAGGTAGAAAACAGAGGGTGGTGGTGACAGGGTTGTTTGTTAGACTGGAGGCTTGTGACCAGTGGAGTGCCACAAGGATCGGTGCTGGGTCCACTATTTTTCATCATTTATATAAATGATTTTGGTGTGAGCATAGGAGGTATAGTTGGTAAGTTTGCAGATGACACCAAAATTGGAGATATAGTGGACAGTGAAGAGGGTTACCTCAGATTACAACAGAATCTTGATCAGATGAGCCAACGGGGCTGAGAAGTGGCAGATGGAGTTTAATTTAGATAAATGTGAGGTGCTGCATTTTGGGAAAGCAAATCTTAGCAGGACTTATACATTTAATGGTAAGGTCCTAGGGAGTGTTGATGAACAAAGGGACCTTGGAGTGCAGGGTCATAGCTCCTTGAAAGTGGAGTCACAGGTAGATAGGGGAGTGAAGAAGGCGTTTGGTATGCTTTCCTTTAATGGTCAGAGTATTGAGTACAGGAGTTGGGAGGTCATGTTGCAGCTTACAGGACATTTGTTAGGCCACTGTTGGAATATTGCGTGCAATTCTGGTCTCCTTATTGGGAAGATGTTGTGAAGCTTGAAAGGGTTCAGAAAAGATTTACAAAGATGTTGCCAGGGTTGGAGGATTTGAGCTATAGGGAGAGGTTGAATAGGCTAGGGCTGTTTTCCCTGCAGCGTCGGAGGCTAAGGGATGACATTATAGAGGTTTACAAAATCATGAGGGGCATGGATAGGATAAACAGACAAAGTCTTTTCCCTGGGGTGGAGGAGTCCAGAACTTGAGGGCATAGGTTTAGGGTGAGAGAGGAAAGATATAAGCGGGACCTAAGGGGCAACTTTTTCACCCAGAGGGTGGTACGTGTATGGACTGAGCTGCCAGAGGAAGTGGTGGAGGCTAGTACCATTACAACATTTAAAAGGCATCTGGATGGGTATATGAATAGGAAAGGTTTGGAGGGATATGGGCAAGGTGCTGGCAAGTGGGACAAATTGGGTTGGGATATCTGGTCGGCATGGACGTGTTGGACCAAAGGGTCTGTTTCTGTGTTGTACATCCTTATGACTCTATGACTCAAGTGAATTTATATATGATAGACCAGGTAAATCTTGCATTATCATTTTTGTATTGTATTGTAGTAGGAATCTGGAAGCACAACATCACTTAAATTCTTTGAAAACTTAGACCTTGTTTAGCACTCAAAGCAGTAAACTTCAACCATAATCGGTATTTATAGAATGCATTGATTTTTGAAGACATTATTTCGTGGAATACTGGAATCAATGTAAAACACAGCATTTGTTGCCCAGCCATCAAGATTTGCTATTTTGAACCATTACAGTCCATCTGGTGTAGGTACACACACAGTGCTATTACAAAGAAATTTCCAGGATTTTGAACAAACAAGGAACAAAATACAGTGCTAAGTCAGGACAGTTGGTGATTTGAAGGGAACTTGCAGGTGGTTGGGCTCCCATATGTCTGCTGCCCTTGGGCTTCTATGTGGTAGAGGTTGCTGATTTGGGAGGCGTTATTGAAGGCGGCTTGGCGTTTACCAGCTTTTTATATAAGTTACATATATCGCTTGCAGATCAATAAAATGGGACAGGAAATTGTGTATGTTACTTAATGAAGCGCAGCAAAATCTTGTCTTACCCAAACTGACAGTAGAGTAGGAAAGAGGATATGACCCAATGGTGCTGATTCGACCAAAGGTAACTGAAAGAAATAGAAACAAACAAGTTAACAGACTTTGTGTCTAGCAATAATTAAACTGACAAATATCCAGACCATGTGACATCAGATGTTCCACAGCCAAAGTCCATAATTTTCTGACCATTTACACATAGTACATATGCCCAAAATTATACTGTGCAAGGAGCCTCACTGGGAGGACAATGTAAGAAACGATCCTTTTACAGCCCATTTTTGTAGCTGTGGAGTGAATGGCCTGAATTTTAGCACAATGAGAGAGTGGGAGATTTGGGCTACAGCTGTGAGTAAGGAAACCAGAAAAAAAGGCCTCTCTCTGAACAAAGTGGTAGGTTTCATTTTCACAGTCTGCTTGACCAACAGCCTGGGAGGTCAGTCAGTCAAGACATTGGCTTACAGACCTGAAGAATGAGAGATTCAGATAATTGGAGGAGTAGCAGACTGAACTCCAGGAAAATTGGAGCTAGATCTTGGCAGCATGTTCTTCCTAGTTCAAAGGGACTTACTTTAGCACCTTCACATCTTTTAAACATCTCTGTTTTCCAAATTCCAGTTGCATGTGGTTAAAAACAAAATGATTACTAAAACGACAGCACTCCCACCATCACATTTAATAGAGCAACCTGCTTCCCACAACTTGAATTGGGAGTGAGCTGGTACTAGGTGGATTGCTTCCTGTACCAGAAAGTTTGCATTTTTATCCTATGACATTAACCAAAATCGCTTGTTCTAGAGAATTATTACTCAACAGACTACGAGGTAATTTCACATGACCTAGTTCTAGAGCAAAGCAGACAGAATTCCTCCAAGTATTTTAGGGTGTCTGCAGTTTTTACCATCAGATTTTAACCTGCAACATAGATGTCAATTATCTGAGTCATCTCCATAAAGGAACTCTGATCTAAACTGGCAAGTAAATGCACAAAGACCTACAAAAAGCAGAAGTCAGGCTCAACACTGGTTCTCAAACATTGCAAAAAACTTTGCTTCGCAAAAATGTTTATCAAAATAAAACTACCTTTCAATCCCACCGCACCACAGAATGCTGCTGGAATTCTTACAGACCCTCCTCCATCGCTCCCAATTGCCAACGGGCAAAGACCTTCAAGGAAAATGTTACTACGGTTAAATCCACCGTTAAAAATTATAGTGTAGAATTATAACAGAGCACCAATAATAAATAATTTAGTTATTTACACAGTCTTTTCCTTCTAGATAATATATTTTAATTCAGGATATCCAGACAAGGACTTCTGATAGTTCAGCAATTACACGGGCAAGTAGCTAAGCTACAGTGTCACAAAGTTGGTTCCTTTTTTCTAAAAGCTGTTCCTTTTCTCAAGGATACTGTCTCCTTGGTTTTTCACAGAGGAGTCGTAAATGCTCCCAGTGCCGATTAGACTGATCTGGTACAGAGATTAAAGGGTATTGAGAGGCCTTTTTATTTATATGTAATCAGATGAGACTTCGGGCCAAAGAAGTCAAGTTTTAGAAGTGACCTGTATAATGAAAAGGGGAGTGGTCAGCTCTCTAGCTGAACAGTTCAGTCCAGAAGTAGTTGGGAGTTCAACAGAGCGCAATGTGGAAACACTCTCTTTCCTCCTGCTCTTCTAACTTCAAACTGTAAGCATTTATTCCATTTATACTGTTTTTCAAGAGGGTGATTGATGGGACAGTTGTGTATATTTGGAACAGCATAATTAAATCTAGTTTGGATAGACTGAGTTCTGTAGAGGTTCTTTATTCTGTCCTTCATGTTTCATTGTGTAATTTTGTGAATAAATCTTTGTCTGTTTTAAAACCTGGTAGTCAACCTAGCTAGCTCACTCCAGGTAATTTTCACTGTACACTTACTGCACCAAATTGCAAACTTATGATCTGGGCTGCCTGCTCAAGAATGTTTTGAGTGGTCTGGCCTAGTCCATAACAACAGACTAGACAAATCTCAAGTTTGTCCTGTACATGGTGAACTAGTTTATCTGGATGGTGATGGGATGCTCCAAATAATTTTAAGACTTGTTAATTATAAAGGTGAAAGTTCAGCCAAGGTCGCTGCTCTTAATTGCCATTAGGTAATGCATTCTGGAATATCAGGTCAGTGCAGAACTGGGTTGGTTACACTCCTACAACCTCTGACAAGTGTTGTCACTTGCTAAGTATTGGACAGCACCCAGCATAAATAGTTGCAAAGACATTAGGAAGACAGAGGAGGAACAATAAAGTACACATTTGGCTTTCAAGCAATTCTTCACTGTAACCAAACTGAACTGGAGGGATGGCAGTACCTTTATGTGTGTCGGCATATATTTTGCCGTTTTCTGGTTCCTTCTGATCTGTACTAGCTATAGCTAACTGAACAATTCACATATTTTCCAGGAGCTCCATGTGTTCTCGATAACCAAGGTACCTGAATTTGTGGTAGTCACCATGAATTAAGGCCATTTGCCACTGATGAAGAAAGTTGCATTGAAAGATTAAGAGATCCAGGGATGAAACGATCAACTTTCTTAATGTAGAATGGACTGGACTTTAGTTCAATGAATCTCCCAATGTGAAACTGCAAATGATGTCAACAAGCTGCTCAAACAGCAAATCACATGAAAAGAAAATTCTTTCAGCATTCTCCCAGAATTCCAACAAGGAAATGGAAAGCACCAAAATCAAATCACATTTACAAAGTGAAGGGAAAAAGTTGAAATATCATGAATGATTTTTTAACATGTAATTTTTTAAAAATTTAGTAATTAATCATAGTGGAGTCATTTAACAGCATTCCGCAAAAATAAAATGATGCTCTGTGCCAAATCAGGTGCTGAACAATAGTTGTCACCCAGATCAACATCAAAGACTCAGTTGCACTTCATTGGACAAAGCATAACTTTTGTTTGGGGGAATGTTCTAATGGTGATTCAAGATATGAAAGAGCAAGTTCTAACCAGATTAGCTAATTTTATTAATTGCTGGTACTTGTTAGGTTTTGAGGGGGTTGTGACTCTCACATGACAACTGCAGGATTTCTACTTCATTATATATCTGTAGTAAATCCTGAAGTTAGTCTCAGTGCCAAAGGGAGAATGCCAGCAGCTTGCAGTCAAAAAGCCCATAGAACTTCCAGGCAATTATATTTACTTAGCTTCCTTTAAATGCAGATGTAATCAGCTCATTACCTCTACAACTAGCTCTGTGAGCTCTTCCTTCAATATAAACAGATGTTACTACCAGAAAACGTAATTATTTCTACATTCTTCAATAAGTGGTTTTCAAAAAACAAGATTCACTTTATAACCTGATACCAGACAGTTAGAGGAACAGGTAAAGTCACCATAGTCCCAGTAGACAATGAGGCTGCTCTCTCATTAGAGAGAGATGACTGTTGGTGGTTTAACCTGAGGATCACAACACATCAGGAAGGGGAGAAGTCGAGAAGGTAGGAGCTACATGGCATTTCAGCTAGTACAGGAATTGAACCCATACTGTTGATGTCATTCTCCACTGCAAAATGGCCATACAGCCAATGGAGCTAATCTACCCTCTGCCAGACAGTGCCATATTCTTGAAAGATTTAAATTCTTACCAGATGCTACAGCTGCCCCTGAACCGCTGGAGCTCCCTCCAGTAAAACAGCGAAGATTGTAAGGATTTCTGGGAACGCCATGGAATCTGTAATGACAGGAGAGTTTGCCATAAAATGCTTCCTAGTAGCAGACCACTTTAATGTGCAATTCCATTTTCTCACAAATACACTCTTTGCTAGGTTTCATGCTGTTATCTTCCAATACAGATCTTCCTAATTCTATAAATCTGCTGATTTAGAATGTATTAAAAGCAGAAAGTGCTGGGGAAACTCAGCAGCTCCTGCTGAAGCTATGGATAAGATAAACACAGTTAATCCCGCAAGTCCAATATGACTGCCAAATTTTATCAGGCAATTATATTTACTTAGCTTCCTTTAAATGCAGATGTAATCAGCTCATTACCTCTACAACTAGCTCTGTGAGCTCTTCCTTCAATATAAACAGATGTTACTACCAGAAAACGTAATTATTTCTACATTCTTCAATAAGTGGTTTTCAAAAAACAAGATTCACTTTATAACCTGATACCAGACAGTTAGAGGAACAGGTAAAGTCACCATAGTCCCAGTAGACAATGAGGCTGCTCTCTCATTAGAGAGAGATGACTGTTGGTGGTTTAACCTGAGGATCACAACACATCAGGAAGGGGAGAAGTCATGTTTCCATTTTAGGCTTCAAACATTACAGGTTGTGCTCTTATCATCATGCTGATATAGATCTCATTGCAGTACTAGTTCTTGTCCCTGTTTTGCTCTGTCATGTCCATATACCCGTATGACAAAAAGGAAATATTCAAATGTTTATCCACTTTCCACTTAAACACTGCTATGGACTGAGAATCTACTCCTGCTTAGATTTTCTAACTAACTGATTTGAATGTTCAAATATCTCAAGGGCTGCAAAGGCACCGAAAGCACCAAGGAGTCAGTCATGCTGGAACAAGCCGCTAGAAATGCCTTCACACGTCTCAGCAAATTGATCTGCAGGGACCCACTTGGACAGTTTGCCTAACACTTAAACTGGTTATTTACATATTTACTGAGGGTTTCTCCTAGAAACCAGGGAGGAGCACATCTCTGCAAATCAAAAAGCATATTAAAACATGTCAATTGTTCCCAACCTTACCACACTCGAACAGCATCGCTAACCTCTTTTCACCTTCCAGAGGGGTTTATTCCTATGAGTGAAGGGAATGTGGGAGGGGTGAACAGTACTTGAGAAGCGAAGGGGACTTTTCAGTGTATTGCAGAAGAGGGGAGCAGCAACAAAATTAAATCTTGGAAACACTTGTACTTGTTTAACAACTGACTTCAGATGCAAAGCTGCTATTTGAAATGGCCTATCAAGCCATTTCAGTCATACCTGACTGGTAAAAGTCTCAATAAAGGAATGAAATCTGATGAACCATTGGATGGTGACCTAGGCAATGGAAATGATAAATTTAGCCCTGTTGACCTGCAAATTCCTCCTAACTAACCATTTCGGAGGATTAGTGCTGAAATTGAGAGTTATCATACAGTCTGACCAAGCAACATTCTGACATCATAATCTCCAGCTGCATCATCAACAATTATTCCTCCATAAGCTCAGAAGTGGGAACTTCCACTGATGATTGCAGAATATTCAGTATCATTTGCAACTTTTCAGATACTGAAGCAATCCTTGTCCAAGTGCAGCAAGACCTGGACAATATACAGGTTTGGGCTGACAAGATAAGCACGTTGTGTCACACAAGCACCAGGCAATGAGACAAGAGAGGGTGTAACCAATGCCTCTTGACATTCAAATGGCATTACCATTACTGAATCCCCCATTATCAACATCTTTGGGGATATCATTAATCAGAAATTCAACTCGACTAGCCATATACACATTGTGGCTACAAGGACAAGTCAGAGGCTAAGAATCCTGCAGCAAGTAACTCACTGCCTGACTCCCTAAAGCCTGTCTACTGTCCACAAGGCACAAGTGAGGAATGTGATAGAATACTCCCCACTTGCCTGGATGGGTTCAGCTCCAACAATATTTAAGAAGTTTGACACTATCCAGGACAAAGCAGCCGGTTTGATTGGCACCACATCCACCTGCTTTACCACACTGGCAACAGTATGTACCATCTACAAGATGCACTGCAGAAATTCATCATGATTTCTTAGGCAAGACCTTCCAAACCCATGACTTCTGCTATCTGGAAGAAAAAGTGCAGCAGATACATGGGAGCACCAGTAAGTCCCCTCACAGTCTCACACCTTTCCAATTTGGAAATACAATTGCCATTCATTCAGTGTCACTGGATCAAAATCAGTGAACTCTGTCCCGAACACTATCATGATAGCACCCATCCCAAAGCAGCAGTTCAAGAAGATAGCCCATCACCACCTTCTGAAGGCCAGCAGTGGACGGACAATAGATGCAAGCCTAACTGGTGACACTCACATCCCGTGAATTAATTTTTAAAAAGTTATTGAGGTCTGCAGAGGGATACAGCCAGATTATGTGACTGGGCAAAAACACGGTGAGAAGAATTTCACGTGAGAAAATGGGAGGTTTTGCAACATGACAGGAAAATAAGAGGAACTGAATCGTATGTAAATGGGTAAAGACTGCAAAAACAAAAAAGCTATAGTGAAGATGGATTTGGGGATCTTGTGTATGAATCACAAAAAGCTACCATCCAAGTTCAGTAGGTAATAGGAAGGTAAATAGAATGTTGGCCTTTATTTCAAAAGGAATGGAATATACAACTACTTCACACGGCACTAGTCAGACCTCAGTTAGAACACAGTGAACATCTTAGTTCCTTTATCTGAGGAAAGGCATTCCGACATTAGAGGCAGTTCAGAGAAGGTTGACTGGGCTGATCCCAGGTAGAGGGATTTTCTGACGAGGAGAGGCGAAGTAGATTGGGCCTGTACTCATTGGAGTTTAGAAGAATGAGAGGAGAGCTTACTGAAAAATACAAGATTCTTAAGAGGCTTGACAAGGTAGATGTGGAGAGATTGTTTCACAATGGGAAACAGTCTTGGATCAGAGGGCACATCTCAGAGTAAGGAGTTGCCCAGTCAAGACAGAGAAGAAAATGATTATTTTCTCTCAGAGGATGGTGAATCTATGGAATTCTTTAGTGCAGAGGGCTGTCAAAGTTGAGTCGTTAAGTTATCAAGGCTCAGATTAACAGATTTTTAAACAGCAAGGGAATCCAGGGTTATGGGGATAAGGCAGGAAAGTGGAGTTGAAGATTAGCCATGATCTCATTGAAAGGAAGAACAGACTTGTTGGGTTGAAAAGCCAACTTCAGCCCCTAAGTCTTACGGAATTATGGCCTAACTGAAGACGAAACACACAAAGCCAAGTTTTCAGTCACAACAAAGGGCCAGGGCTTCAGCAGAATTACACTGCACCTCGAGCTTTCCATACTGACCCTGCTGATTGATTGATGCAAATAAATTCCTGCTGACAGGATAGACAGGGGTGTAATTTAAAATGCAATCAATCAGTAACTTATAGCACAATTTCACTGCCGACAAAAAGATCGGCCATCTTCTCTACAGACCTTCATTCAACAAAACTCAAATAATCCACAAAACTTGAAAATATCATAGGGAGTTTTGAAAAATTTGTAGCTGACGTTGAGGTTTTGGATGAACCTTTGTCTGGAAGGTTCACTTCCAGACGTTCCGTCACCCTACTAGGTAACATCTTCAGTGGGCCTCAGGCGAAGCACTTCTCAAAATTCCTGCTTTCTATCTTCAGGTTTCTTTGGGTTGGTGATGTCATTTCCTGTGGTGAAGTCACTTCCTGTTCCTTTTCTCAGGGGTTGGTAGACGGGGACTAACTCAATGTGTTTGTTGATAGATCTATCAATAAACCCATCGAGTTTAGACCCCATCTACCACCCCCTGAGAAAAGGAAGTGACTTCACCACAGGAAATGACATCGCCAACCCAAAGATAGAAAGCATGAATTTTGAGTAGTGCTTCGCCTGAGGCCCACTGAAGATGTTACCTAGTAGGGTGATGAAACGTCTGGAAATGAAAATGTTATTTTCTATCAAAAAAGTAAAAAAATGCACCTCGAGTCATTGGAACAAAGCAGTTTTTTTTTACTGTAGTCACTTTATAACATGCTCAAAAGTGTGTGTCAGTAATGTGAAAAAAAATTGTATTATACTTTTTGATAAAATATAGCAGCCATGATTTCAGCTGCCCTGGCCTAAACCACTGGAATTTCCCCCTAATCTTCTGAAGTTCTTTTTCATCTTTTAAAATCTACTCCTTTGATGAAGCTTTTGATCATCTGCCCTGGCCTGCCTTCCTGTAATGTGCATTGAGACACTTTATCACATTCTATATATGTGAGTGATTAGTGTTTTTGTTGATTCTGGACATTATAGCATATGGCCCATAGGAAACAAAATTATAAAATAATCTGCCTTTTCCATATGGAGTTAAAACCAATAAAGATAGAAGTTAAGGATATCATTGCTTCACCTGTTGACGTTGCAGCCAGTGACACCTAACCCAAGCTCATGCATGTTGGATACACCAATAATAATTGCTCCAGCCTCCCGTAACTTTCTTGTGATTGTAGCATCCTCTGTTTCTTGCTCTTCACCAAGATAAAGAGTTCCTACTCGATGATGAAATGGAACCTATGTAGACATAAATAATGTGAGCAAAGAACTTTCTTTAGCAAAAAGAGCTCCTCTTTGTTATTCAGCAATAGCAAACACATTAAGACTGTGATTGCACTGGAGCTTCGAATATAAGAGTCAACGGGTAACAATGAGCATCTGAAATCTCCTTTAAATTTCAACAGCAAAATGATCTATAGCAATTCCCAAATGGCTCAATTGTACAGTACAGAAAAATGAAACCCTTGGATGGTTATTTGGACTGTATCTGGAATCAAATCCAGATCTCCAACCATGAACAGGTATGGGTTATTCACTAATGTTGAGTTGACTTCAACAAAATGAACTTCCAAAGAAATAACCCACTGCACAATATCAAATTTGTTTAATAACTAAATTCATTAAACATGACAAAGTCATAGAGATGTACAGCACGGAAACAGACCCTTCGGTCCAACTCGTCCATGCCGACCAGGTATCCTAACCCAATCTAGTCCCACCTGTCAGCACCTGGCCCATATCCCTCCAAACTCTCCCTATTTATATACCCATTCAGATGCCTTTTAAAATTTCACTTATTCGCTAGTTACATGTCCTTATATAGATGAGTTAGTTCACAAGCACTAAAACTTCAGGATAGTAGTGTAATCTGCAAAGTATGACACAAACCTCCAGACTCAGAAACATCAGTTGTCTGCAAATATTCTGAGCAAACCCAAGCAACACAGATTCACCACTTGATTTTTCAGGCATTACAACAAATCAAGAAGACAATGATCTTTGGGATCAGGGTGGAAAAAAATGGAGGGTGATGGAGAAACAGCAGGGTTTGGCAAGAGCATGGTGACTATTTAGCCAAATGATTACAAATTATATATAGCATGGTAAAACGTCGCACAAGTTTACAAGGCCACTTGATTTCTCTTGCTATGCAGTCTCCCACTGCATTACAATGTAGCACTTCTGTAAAGAGCAATTTTATCAATATTTGAAAGGCAAAACCCTACAAATTATACACATTGTCGTGCTTTTTGCCAGCCAAGTATCTTCTCAAATACAATAAAATTTTAAAAAATCACAATTGTGAAATTAAAAATGGAAAAAAACCCAACATTTTTGGAGGTATCATGACAATGATGATCTTTGAAGTAACAAAAGTAAGACCTCTGGTACCTGGAAGTGTCATGTCAAAACCTTTAATGGCAATATGTCTTTAAGAAAACAACACAGCCTAACATTACAGCTTTTAGATTTTATTTTAATTGACCTGAAGTTTTGCAATAACGTGTGAAGATTGTGCTGTTCCACCATCTCTCAAGGCCAACCTCGGTGACCTCAATACCTCTATAATAAAGCAGCCTCTTAACCTCTGGTTGCAAATTGAACCTAGAACAGTCCTTCTGCCCCTAAATCCTCTTAAACACCAGGATTGGGTTCTCTTGTGAGATGTTTCATTCACTTCAAACAAGACCCTGAAATGCCATTAAACAAAAAATTTACTTCTAAATATCTCATCCTTTGGAAATAATTTTCCATATCATAACATCAACATGGAATAAATATGTTCTTGTAGTTTTGCTTTTCTCCCTTCATGCACATCCAAATGCCTGTTAATTTCCTACGAATATCTAAAAGTGTCAGCTACACAAAAACTATTAAAGTTTAAGGAGGAGTCCTGCCATAATCATTTTAAAGCAACTACAAATGAGCAATTACTGCAATATTGAAAGCACCTCTCAGTCTGAGAGCAAATGGAAATTAAATACTAAATTTGCCACTAGACAAAGAACACACTGCCAAAATATAAAACGCAGACCTAAACTAAAAACAAAATAGATTTTCAATATATAATTTAAGGCTTTTTAGGCATTAAAGAAAATCATCAGTCAGATTAAGAATTAACTTAATTTGTTCTGATATTTTAAATTATTCAGGATCAAAAATAACAAAATCACTTCATGACAGTGCCAATTCGGAACAGGTGGTATCAAACTGAGTCATTATGTACATGGATCGTACACATCAAAATCAGTGGGCCAGAAACAAATAGAGATCATGCAAAGGTCAGTGGGCTCAGTATTTGAGGCACATCTAAATTAAGCGCCAATATTTTAAAACTACTCTATAAGGCTTAGGCATAATAAATAAAGAATTTTCATAGAATGACAGAAATTAAAGAAAGAGGTCTTTCAATCCCCTGGTGCTTGTGCCGGTGCTGACAGTGTATTCTGTGATCCCATTCCCTAGATCATGTCACAGTTCTTCTTTTCAGCTATACGCCCCACTCCCATTTAAATATTATTATTGTTTCTGCCTCAATAGCCAATTTATTCACTGGCTCTTTCAGTATTATCAGTTTCAGTCTCCTTGGACTGTTTCTTGCCAATTTTGTCTAAACCCCAATTCTGAGCTCAGTTTCAAAAAATTGGGAATCCAAAAGTGACCACGGCAAGTTGTTGGGCGCAAGTTGGCCAAGGAAGGAGAAGGAGAAGGTGAAAAGCCGTTTTTGGCCACAGTCAGGCTTTGACCTCAACAGGAAGCCCTTTCAAAAGCTAATGATGGCATCATCAATAACTATCCATGATTTCCCAACATTTGACTTACGAACATTCATATTTACAAACGCAATCCCCTACAGTGGTGTATTATTAACATGTGAACATTTCTATGTACTTATGACCATCTATTTTATATCGTCCTGCTCTGTGTTCTGACTTGTGCACAAATCAACTGGTGAACGGACTTAAGAATGGAGACTGTTTCCAACCTGTGCCTGTTATTAGCCACCTGGCACAGCAGTGACTGATACCAGTCATGTCCCCATGGTTCACCCCATCTTACTTGCTGCATCTCTTAATCTACTCATACTCAAAAACTTATGCTGTTCCCAGCTCTGCAGGCGACACCTAATCTATTTTTGTTCATGTCAAAATATAGGGACAAATTGTAATTTCATTTCCTCAAGGATCACCCTCTTATCCCATTTGCATTTACTTCCTGACCCCCTCCCCCAACCCAAAATCTCCTCTAACCTGCCTCCCAATACTTTCAGGAAGAAAATCTTCTGCCCTTACCTGCTCTGGACCACGTGTGACTCCAAATCCGTAGCAATGTGACTGACTCTTGCCCTTCAAATGTCTACTCGTGTTATCCAACAGCTAGAGAGAATTAACACTGGGTATCCCTACACACGGGTGGCATTAGTTTAAAGAGGCAGCTAACCAAAGATAAGGCGGCAACAAATGGTGGAATTGTAGCAACATGCATATCCCATGAACAAGTGAAATAAAGTCTTCCTTCCTTTACATCAGCTGTGCTTTACTTGGTAGCACCCTCACTTCTGAGCTAAAAAGGCTATGTATTCAAATCCCATTCTAGGACATGAGCACAAAATTACAGGCATCCTGGTGTAGTATTGAGGAAGTGCTGTACTATTAGGAGCTGCTAGCTTTGAAATGAGACATCAAACTGATGTCAGCTCCATCTGCTCTCTTGAGCAAATGTAAAAGATCAGATGGTACTATTTAGAAGATTAGCAGTGTGTCCTGGCCAATATTTATCCTT
This sequence comes from Hemiscyllium ocellatum, assembly GCF_020745735.1. Classification (NCBI taxonomy): domain Eukaryota; kingdom Metazoa; phylum Chordata; class Chondrichthyes; order Orectolobiformes; family Hemiscylliidae; genus Hemiscyllium; species Hemiscyllium ocellatum. Next base: position 62,139,841 of record NC_083412.1, on the reverse strand, counting down.
CAATCAAAAAGCTCAGAAGGATTTTCTGGTCTCAATCAAAATGCTATTTGTGCTTGCCATACACAAACAGGCTACTACATTTTCTACATTACAGAGACTAAGTTTAAAAAAAAATGCTTAATAAACCACAAAGCACTTCGGCACATCCTGTGATTGTGAAAGACACTGCATAAATGAATGGTTCTCTTTCCTGTCTCACTCTTATTATAAACAGCATCTTATTCTCATGCATCTTTAATGCAGTCAATTCCTTTCCGTAAACTTACAAGCCATAAGGGTAGGAATCAGGTGTAATAATACAAAGGAGAAGCAAAGTTCAGAAAAAGGGACTGAGAAGAACAGATCGTGTGATAGCAAATAAGGCATCAATAAGGTCCAGATTGGTTTTACAGTGCAAAAACTCACAGACTATGATAAATAAAATTGGTAAGCTGCAGACACTGGTAGACATGAAGGATATAATGTCACGGCGGTAATGGAGATCTGGCTCAAAAAGAAAAGTGTAGGATTGGATATTATATAGTCCTGGAAAGGATGTGTTCAGGAAATTTATTTGGTTAGATAAAAGAGGTACAATTAGATTAGATTAGATTACTTACAGTGTGGAAACAGGCCCTTCGGCCCAACAAGTCCACACCAACCCGCCGAAGCGCAACCCATACCCTTACATTTACCCCCTACCTAACACTACGGGCAATTTGGCATGGCCAATTCACCTGACCCGCACATCTTTGTGACTGTGGGAGGAAACCGGAGCACCCGGAGGAAACCCACGCAGACACGGGGAGAACGTGCAAACTCCACACAGTCAGTCGCCTGAGGCGGGAATTGAACCCGGGTCTCTGGTGCTGTGAGGCAGCAGTGCTAACCACTGTGCCACCGTGCCGCCCACTATTACTAACTGTATTCGATAGGCAACAATTAGTAAGAAATATAAAGGGACAAATTTGCAACAAAATGACAGGGAGATGCAAAAACTAGAGATTTTTGGCCATCAGGGAGTTTAATTATCCTAATTATATTGAAAAAGCACCAGTCTACAGGGCAGAGAAGAGAAAGAGTTTCCAAAGCGTAAAGGTTCAAGAAGGCAGCTCGCCACACCTTCTCAAGGGATGGGCAACAAATTCTGGCCTAGGTAGCAATGCCTACATCCCATGAATTAAATTAATAAAAATAAACTTCAGTTATGTTGACAGATTGGAGAAGTTGGAGCTTCTTGAAGAGGAGATGAGGACATTTTGTAGTGGTGTTCACAAGTCACGATCTGTTTAGACAAAGAAGAAAGGGAGAAATTCTTTCCATTAGCTGAAGAATCAGAGCGCACCGACTTAATTTAGTGGCAAAAGAACCAAAGAAAACATGCCAGCGGTCAGGATCTGAAATGCACAGCTGGAGAATGTGATTCACTCATGACTTTGAAACAAAAATTGGATAAGTAACTCAATGGAGAAGGGAAACTGTAGGAAATCAGGAAATGGCAGGGGAGTGGGACTGGCTGAACTGATGTTACAAATATAGGCAAACAGGACTGATTAGCCTTTTTCCATGAGAAGGCCACAATCAATCTACTCAAATGGTGTTATACTCACTACTTTTATTTCCTCCTTCAAGCAGACAGGAATTCCATCCAGAGGGGACAGAGGCTCATTAGCTTGATATCGAGCAGTGGAGGCTTCTGCCATCTACACATAGGAACAGAAAGTCTGTGTTGAAATGTAGAAGCATACTTGGGCTGACATAATCTTATTTCATTTCAAACATTTTTCTGGCATTGCCAATTTCAGTGACGCATCAGACAAGAATTGCTGATGAACAAAGATCAAAAGTCTATGACACTGAAGCAGAAGTAGGCCATTCAGCCCATCGTGTCTGCTCCACCATTCAATGAGATCATGGTCTGAAAATCCACAAATCCATGTTCATTCCTTGTCGCCATAACCTTTGATTTCCTTAACGATTAAAAACCTACATTTTCTCACCATTGAATACACTTGACAACCTTCTGCAGTGAAGGCCTCCACAGATTCACTATTCTCAGAAATGAAATTCCTCCTTTTCTGTTTTAAATGGGTGACCCCTTAATCTGAGATTATGCCTTCTGGTCTTAGAAGAGGTTGATTCACTTGTGGGAGAATCTAACAAGTCCCCTAAGCATCTTATATGTTTTATGCTTCTAAACTCCAGTGAGTAGAAGCCAAACCTACTAAACTCCCCTCATAAGAAAATACCTTCATATCTCGAATTAATGTCATAAACCTTCTCTGGATTTCCTCCAATGCCAGCATATTTTTCCTTTAGGTAAGGGGACCAGAACTGTTCAGTTTTCCAGATGCAAGCTTACTAGTGCTGTGCATAATTTTAGCAAGGCGTCCCTACTTTTATACTGTATTCCATTCCCTTAGAAATGAAGGCCAACAGTCCATCTGCCTTCCCTGTTACCTGCTGATTTTAGATGCTAGCCTTTTGTGATTCATGCGTGAGGACTCCCTAATCCCTCTGTGCTGTAGCTTTCAGGCATCACTTATTACATATTTATTATTCTCCATAACAAAAATGTATTCACATAGATAAAATGGTAACATGAAGGATAGAGCGAAAACTAAATGTAATAGGATCCACTGACAGGGGAAGGAGGGTGCTGCACCAAAGGTGGGTAAGCACAGGGTGAACAGATTAGAGAAAGTGGATAGCTACATAGAAATAAATTGCTGGGAGAGTAAATCAGAAATAAACGTCCATTAAAAGATCACCACGACGCAGCTTAGCATTCAATTGCACAGAGCCTGTTTATGCAATGTTTCCCTCTGACTGTTGGATTGGTTTCTAGTATTTTCATTTACATTCATTAATTATGTTATACTGTACATCAGATATTGACCTGCTGTACATTGTGCATTTGCTTTTAACTAATATCTCAGGCAATTGTTTTTGTTACTACTATTTGAAAGTACAGCAGGTATTGTTCTCAGGAACATGTGAGGTAGAACAGTGTGTGATCTGGAGAATTTGCTACAGTATTTATCCTTGCAGTGAAGTACGAGAGAAAGCTCTTTATTTCACTTGGAATTATTCTTCTTCTGGCTTTGAAAGGTATACCATTGTACAGCGTTTGGCAAGCTTACAAGTAGCATATTAGAAGAATTCCTGACCGTGTGCTGATAAATTAGAGTTGCTGCTAAATTCTTACAAGACTTATTCTTTTCAATCAAGTTGATGTAATTCTTTTCTGCAGCCAATCTATTATTAATCTGTTTCAAAATAACTGTTAGTACAGGCCCCATTAAGTGATCATTGTTTGCCACTCTATCCCAACCAACAATTGCAATCAAGTATGTTCTGTGAAGTACACACAGATTAGCTTTACACTCCCACAAAATAAAAACCAACTCCGAAATCGATTTTGCCCATCTCTTACCCCAACAGTAAAAAAAAAAATAGCATTTCTGAGAGTCGGGAGGGGTGCCAATTCCAGTGAGCATGTAAAATGATGAATTGTGTACCTACAATTTCCTGAGTTTTTTCCATTTGGAACACCAAATTATTGAATTACTCACCCTTTTTACCCATCGTGTTCTAAAACCATATATATATTTTTTAAAGAAATGGAGTACAGAATGAAAAATGAAAGAACACAAAAGTTGTATGTGGAGAGGAGAATGGGTGATTAGTGGATGCACAGCACCTGCAATAATTTAAAGCAAAATATAACTGAGATACAGATTCAATTCCTAACTGTGCTACATTAAAGGATAAGAAGAGATTGCTACAATCAGCACCTCTTTATTAGTGAGAATAGCCATTAGAAAGAGCACTTTTAGGCTTGTTCTGGCTTAGGTGGTGTGTTATTCTATCAATGTCAGTCTTTTGCCAATCTTGCCAACCATGATTGGTTGGACTTATAAATTTAACAAACATTTTAAACAAGGCTTAGGCAAAATTTTCACATCTATGAAAACTCCGCTAGCAGGAACCAAGTGAGAAGCAGAAGACAGAGATAAGGAAAGAAATCCTGAACATAGAAAGAATAATGCAGGGACTGAAGAATGAAGAGAAATTCAGATGTGCAGTGAACAATGCAAGAGAAATTTGCAGACAAGACGTATAGCGATCATTTTGATCCATTAATTCTTCAATGAAAATGTCCAGCTTTTTACATCAACAGAAATACATGTGTGTACTGAGACAATCATTGAGTAAAATGGATAAAATCAAGATGCTAAGTTGTTTAATAAAATGAAAGAAAAATGCTTCAGAGTACCAGTATTTAAAGTAAAACCAAAGTACTAGAAAGCTCAACAGGTACAACAGAATTGTTGGGGAGAGAAAGAGGTATCCTCCAGACTCACATAGTTTCTCTAGCACTTTCAGTTTTTACTACTACATTTTTATCCATATCACTCAAAAGTCCATCACACAGTCTAACCATTAAAACCTTCAGTAAACACTGAAGGTTCCATAGTGGATGTAAGAAGGATTACTATTACTTTTGATAAGTACAGTATGCTACAAACCTTCATTATTAGGTGACCCTCATATTGCACAATAGCACGCAATGGAATAACTGCTTCATCAGCATCTTCTAGAGCACTTATTACATTCGTAGCAACTTGGGTTGGAGTTATCTTACCTGATCTGTATAAATGCAAAATTGAATGGGTTAGAATGGTTTATTTAAACATATTGTTAATGAACAGACCAACTGATTAACTAAGAACAATATACTAAACATTACAGTCAAATTACTCAACATATTACTTCTTTACCTGATACTAGTAAAAGGAAAGTACATGTTGCTGACAACGGGGTGTAGCCAACAATGTTTAAAAATATTGTCATGTTGTTAACGGGGTGGAATAAACAGTTTCATCTTCACTGCATGGGTGAATACACTGCATGCCAATAGAATGAAAATTGGAATTTCAGCTGTGCTAGCTTACTATCCGTTTATAAGGGTGTCTTATATAGTTTATCCATTAGCTGCTGAACTAGAAATAAAACATCCAAAGATTGGTATTTTATAAAAGTACATAACATACAGATTTCAGTTACAGAATAAAACAAACTCCAGAACATGAAAAGGCTCTTTGACTCAGTGAGCCTGTTTTATGTAATGTTCTACAATGGGCTTCCTCTCCCACACCATCTGTTAATCCCAAACATTTCCTTGAAAGAAAAATCAAAAGTTATTAAATATTGCTTTAATTCTAAATCGCCACAGTTATTAAAACATTTATTTTCAAATCACTCAAGTCTACTTCAAATTCCTCAGGACTTGTTCGACAAATCCACTAGCTTGATGGAACAAAAAAGATTTTTCCAAACTAAGCTATGAAAAGGTTTTTTTTGGTGGGAGTGGAAAAAGACATTAAGGAAATAATTAAATTGCATTTTACGTTTACATACTTACTTGTATCCTTCTAGAAAGTCAGAGATAGTGTTGAAGTTAAATCCAAGCCTCTCTTCAGTCATACTGCAAATTGTATATATAAAGATGTCACTCAGCAAATTAAAATCAACTTATACTAAAAAAAAATTAGAACTTTTAAATACCCTGACAGATCCTTTTGACAATTGTTTCTGACAGGTACGTTGATAACTACAATGACTTTGACAGTACTGTACGCTATGAAATTGCTGGAAGTAGACAAAAAAAAGGGCATATCACCTCCACCAAACGGTGTCCTGGAAACAGATTCAAGGAGTACCAAATGAATCCACAAAGTTCAAACCTGCTCTTACCAAGTTTAATCTGTACAAGGTTAACACAATTCCACTTCAAGAGAGACAGTCAATCATTAAAATGGATAGCGACATCCTAAGATATGCATGTGTGAAATCCAAACCTGCCAAAATGGGAGTTTCTTGGGAGTGGGACTTATAACCATTGGCCATTTCTACCATTATGGTGATAATCTAGGTATTAATTTCAGAAATGAAAGTCCCATGTCTTTAATATATATTATGATATTGAAGGCTACTGATCAGGTCTGTGCACCTTCCCTGGACTGCCTCCTGTGCATCAATATTGTCCTTTAATCTCCAATACTACTAACTTTCTGATCCCAAAAGCATGGTTCATAGCTTTTTAAAAAAAACTTCTAAAAATGTAGTCACTGGCAGTATTTATTTTTATTCCTGAGAAAATGGCAATTTGTCTCATCAGAATACTGTACAAATTTAAATACAATTTCCTCTTTCTGACATTGTGGTTCAACGTTTTGTTGAATCTGCTGTGTTGCATTGGTTCATCATGTTTAAAAGAAACATAGGCCTGGACTCTCCACACAATACCCATTATTGCTGGACTGCAGATTCAAATGTTTCTGGGCCCATATTCTATTTTCTATTTCTATATTTCAGGCCAAGTCTTCAAAGCTCAGCTTCTTCAGAAATGCAGAGGAATCGTTTATAGGAGGGTCTCAATGCAGCATTGTGGTGTTAGGAAGGGTAGGTCTGGATAGGTCTTTTTTTTTTTACAAGTCTACCTGCTCTAATGCAAGTTTGAACATTTGTGTGAAGGTATGAGTGGATTTGTGAATGTAGATTGGATGAGTAGGGTAGACAAGGGTCTTTGAGTCCGATTAAACTCCTTCAGATTTATTTGATGGTGGGGGAGCAGTCAGGTCAAGTAGGAAACTAATAAGAGTTAATCAGGGTCAGGTTAAGAGGCTGGTCAGGAATGTAACAAAAACAGAAACCCAGTAGGACTGGTAGGATCTTGGAAATAAAGCTGAATTGGCATCAAGACCAGCAATTCTTGTTGAAAACTGTTTTTCCCTCCAATTTCTGTTTTTGTGTCAGATCTCTGCATCTTCAGTTCTTTGTTTTATTATAGCAAGGGATGTAGCTGTGTGGTTGGGGGGTATTGTAATCTGGAGTTGAAAGGGAATTAGGGTGGGCTCAGTGAATGCGACAAGGACAATGTCAGTTCTGTAGCTACCCAAGAGTTAGACTACATTCTAATCTAACGTTTCCCACACTACTAACCAGATAGTATGTTACAGTTGGCCGAAGACATGGGATTTTCCTGCAAGAAATTCATACTTCCAAGACATTTCCAGCTTAGGTCAGTTCATCGGGACATTCACAGTATCTCAACATGCATGCAGAGTTATGCGTCCCATCCTGGATGATCTAGAGACTGGAAAATCTGGTTATGAAGTTAGCCTCAAAATCCTAGAGAAACTCTGACAAGCTAACTAAGATAATGGGTGACAGTAATCACATGGATATAGCTTGCCTGTAATTTAATAAAGATTAATTTAGTACACAAGTACTTGAGAAGGTTAATACTCATGAAATTAAAGGAAAATTAGGTACCTTGTTTAACATTTGTTTGGCAGAGAAGGACAAAAAGAGAAAATTTTTAAAAAGCTTACAAAAGGGTGAGGAAAGATTTTGCTATACAATGCATGTTACAGATACTGAAAATGCCGATTACATGACTTGCTAAAGGGAAATTAACTGCATGCAAAAGAAGTGAGGGAAAAAAAAATCAATAAATATAGAAAATTAACAAATGATAAGATAACGTTTAACGATCAGAAATACAAGGATATACCAAGAATGTGTCCTTTTTGACAAGAGGGCATAGAATTGAGATATCATGTTGGACATATAGTCACATCAATTATAAGACTGTGGCAAGACAGATACAGCAACAGGAAATCTCTGCTGCCTTCTCATATTTTATGTGATGTATACACCTAGGCAGAGTTTGATTCAGGCCAGCACCTTTTACCAATTCCAACACTGGTTCCTGCATTAATCTCATGTGGAGCTGCCAGTGTCAGACTGGGGTGGATAATGTCAGAAGTCACACAACACCAGGTTATAGTCCAACATGCTTATTTGAAATCACGAGCTTCACAAATCACAAGTAACTTCACCTGACGAAGGAGCAACACCCTGAAAGTTTGTAATTTCAAACAAACCTATTGGACTATAACCTGGTGTTGTATGACTTCTGACTTTGCAATAATATAGCTTGTAGTGTGTGATAAAGTTTGAGTTATCTCATTAATCACTTGCATCTCATCCATCGTGGAGTATTAGGCAAACTATTTTGAAAAAGATTTAAAAATAGAGACTCAAATTTTCTGAAAATTGAACTTGTAATTCCCTTGCTTTACTAGGTTTATAAACCAGGCATTAGAGTGCTACCCTTCTTTGCAACTTAATTATACTATCAAGCAATTCAAATTTAAATTGCATTGTAGATTATAAAAACATGTGCATTGTACAATTATGATTCATGAAATACTCTAGTAAGAAACTTAATTTGCAATTCATTCATTAAAATTCACTGGTTCTCTGGCAACTGTCTCAAAATAAAAGCAAATGATCAAAATTAGTAATTTCTGGTTTAAGGTTTTTAAATATGCACATCACTTTAGAAACAAAACAACAATTGAAAACGTTTGTGGCTAAACCTTACCCAGCCCTGAATACCCACCTCAATTGTAGAACTTCATTTAGAATACTGTCACTTGTTCTATCTCTTGGTGGTTCACTGTTTCCATCAGGAACAACAATAGGAATGAACACCGGGTCTTCTGGAATAACTAGGTGCCGCAACAAGGTAAGATTGGTTATCCTAGAAACAGGAGCACATTTCTTTTTAAATTGACGTTAAATTGCTGTTCAATTCTTGTATTTCCCCCCTTTCTCTCTCTTGGCTAGCATCCAAAGGTCATTTTCAACAGAGTCGTTGAGCCAAGTGATTGCTCTCAGAAGTACTATCACTCACTTTGTCTAACACAAGGCTTTTCTCAAGTTCCTTGTTCAAATTTAGTTGCTTTCAAATACAACTAAGCAGCATTAAGTTTCTGAATCTAGGTTGCAAATGTAAATTAGGTCAGTTGCATCAACATTAAATCTACTTTGGACACTCAGTATAAACAGAATGCTAAGGCCTGAATAGAATCCTAACTCAAGAGAAGTTTACTCAAAGAAAGAGGCGAGTGTGAATGACTACTAAAACCACAGGATGGGCCCAATCTTGATCCTTCAGACTCCCAGCAGCTGAATAGACATCATCAAAATTAACGCCAAAATATACTAGATGATCTTTCCACTATTTCTTGAATGTCAAGGTGGAGATGGCAGGGACGGGAGTTAGTACACAACAAATCAGGCCAGCAGAGGTGCAATTACTTTAACCATCTAGCTGTGCAGTGAACCAATGGCACTCATCGCTGATCTCAAGGAAAGAGACACAAAAAGGTCTCACAATTTCTGTGGCTCGGATTTAATCATCGCCAACTTCAATTCAGCTCAAATAATCCACTCCCAAAATCTCGAGCACCTAATAACACTGACGTCAAGCAGCCAGTCATATTGAATAATTCTCATTGACAGCAAACCAGGAGATTAAAGTACTGATTATCCTGCACTTCTTAATCATTTTACAGGGAATGAAATGAAGATTGTTTCATACAGGAGCTTAATGTAGAAGATGAAGTATCAAACTTTAAAAAGAAAACATTGGAGAAATTCAGCATCACATAAATATATAGAGTCAGTTTTTCAAGATGAGAAAGGTTGCTCAGTCTCTCAGGCCCAGACAAACTAATTTCATATTGACTCAGCAAACCATTTCACATCTAGCTACCCCATTCAAAGAAGGTGCAGCTTTTTAAAATGTTTCCTACAGCAATCATAGTGGAAGCTTACATGAAATGACATTATTTCTAAGTTTTCCACCCATAGGGACCTTAGCAATGTATCATGTAGGGGATGCAGAATAAATGTCAGCAACTTCTAGATTTTCACGTTAGTCTTTGCATATTACACCAGCTGCTGCTCATCATTGTTGCACTTTAATAAGCACAATTTCACTTTGATGGGGGCACTTTAAGACTAAACAAGATGTAACCTCTTCATTATAGTTTCCATGGCACATTTAGATGATATGTTTGGAAAACTGTGGTCTCCTGTTAACTTGCCAATGTGGTGGTGTCAGCAAACTCAGCCTTCTTTTAAACTGTGCCATCATGTAGCACCATTAATGCAGTTATTGTATTAAGATTGCCCTTTATCCTGTACAAAGGATTTTATAAAACTAAAACATTTGGATGTATTCAACTAATGTTGATTTTTGGTATAGCTGATGGCACAGTTAATTGTTTGATCTGCAAACACATGATGGACCTAGTTTGATTGTCAAAGTAACAACGAGACCAACAAAGCTGGTACTTAATTATCATTGCATCCAGCCAATAAATCTATTAATGATCATCATTCCAACATATTGAACATGAAGCTGGCTTGTAATAGTGGTAGGGTTCTCACCTACCATGCATGGGGCCTGACTTTCAATTCCTGACCAATACATGGCAAGTCTTTTCTTCTCTTAATGGTGCAGTGTCTCTACCTCTGGGCCAGGAGACCTGGGTTCAAGTCCAACCTGCTCCAGCAGTGTATCATTATACCTATGATATGTGTATACGAATACGTAAAGTAAAATCTTAACAAGGAGTTGAACATCTGATGTTCCTGAGAACTCAGCTTATCAGTTATGGATAGATCTCTAGTTAAAATGCAAAGGTCCAGAAGGTGCTTTCCGAGATGTCCTGATCCAACATGACCTTCCCAAAACTGGTACTTTGCTAAAAGCTCACCAAGCAAACACACTGAATCGGAGCAGGTTATAAGAAACTTAAACTCACCCACAGACAGTTTAGCGTATCCATGTCAGTTTAATTACTCTTTTTTAATAGCATGATAAGACTTAGCTACTGCTAAACAATCTCTCTGGCAGTAAAAATTAACTTCTACACGAGCGTACTGCACTCTTTCCAGTTTTACTTACTGTTATATAGTCTGGAAAAATAAATTTTTAAAACTTTTACTTCCGATACTTTTCTCTCTCAATCTACTCTTGCCTTCCCTCTATTTAGCTTTGTGACTTGATACTTCATTCAACCACCTGATGAAGGAGCAGTGCTCCGAAAGCTAGTGCTTCCAATTAAACCTGTTGGACTGTCACCTGGTGTTGTGTGATTTTTTTAACTTTGTACATCCCAGTCCAACACCGGCATCTCCATATCATTCAATTTGAGTACAGAACAGAGGATTCTTGCTTTAATTTAAGGAACACTGGAGGGTCAGCCTCTGCAGTATTGTGTGCAGTTCTAGTCCCTTGTCAAGAAACAATGGACCTTCCAGAGAGGGAATGCAGTGGAGGTTCACCAGATTGATTCCTGGAATTATGGACTGTCTGACAGGAATGACAGAGAGGAGATTGGGCCTGAATTCTGTTGTGTTCAGAAGAATGAGTGGCAATCTCATAGAAACCAACAATTTTTCAATTGATCCCCAGCTGTGAGATCTAGAATTAGGAGACACTGTTTCAATAAAAGGCAAGCCACTTGAGATGGAGATGAGAAGGTACTTCTTCACCTGAGGGTCCCAAACATTTGCAAGTCTCTACAGGGCTATAGAATCTCAGTCATTTAATTAAGTCAAGGCAATAGGATCAGGAAATATAGGAATGTTATGGGAATATGATATTGCGTAGATGATCAGCATGATCCAAAGTCATAGAACAGGCTTGAGGGGCTGAATCACCTGCTCTGCTCCTATGTGTGCATTAACAGTTCTTAAATTTAGTTGCTTAAGGAAACACACAATTGCTTAGCATATTCAAGCAGGTCTGAAGTGCCCTATACTGCACTTTTTTGATATCCCACTTACAATAACTGATGGTGAAAAGTTAATTAAAATGAGCAAGGGCGAGCCAAAGGAACAGCAGATGACATCATATGCCGGCACAGTGAATTCTAGCCAAATTTCAGTGATCTCAGTGATTAGACCTTATAATTTCACGTGATTTCATTCTTACTGAAGAATTAAAACATTTGCAAATACTATACCTCATGATCAGTGGAATTAAAATCAGCTGTCCAAAGATCTGAAAAATAACCATAAAATACCAGATTACAGCAATGATAAATAGCTTCATTCACACAAGGTTGAAGTTTGTTTTTAAAAGGAAATCAAATGTAAACAAGCACTTTTGGATGAAACACCCATGGTTTAGGTGCGTTTGCTTAATACAGTGTGACAACCACCACACAGATACTGGGCGGACTACTACAATAACATCTACTCAAACAAGGTTATTATTTTTTATGACAAAGAACAGCAAACCACTCCATAAAGATACTATTCATTAACAGTGCAACAAAGCCTCACCTGAAAGTAATTTAACACATGACCAATGTGGAAAAAGTATGTTTATTACCTTATAGTGCTCCTGCAACAATGCTCATACCTTGAAAGCAGTTGTCTGATGCAAAATAGGGGATAGTTTAAGGGAAAGCTAGTATCAGACATTATCCTATAATGTAAATGGACTATGTTTTAAGAAATGTTATTTTAATTGTCTTAAAATGAAATAAACTAGAAAATGAGAAAATCACACTCGAATGTTTGCTAGTTTACAACGACTTCAACTACTGTCAGAGGAAAAAAATCCCAACTGGTATGTTATTATGTTGCAGTTCTTATTTCTCAACAAGTCTGCCCTAAAACAAAACTGAAAGAATAAGACTAAATTTTGTTAGCTGCTTGCTCTGGAGGTAGTTACAGGAGGGAATACAAACCTGCCTAGTGATCCATCTCTCTTGTTTAACATATATATTGCAGAAAGCACAGTCAAAACCACCTTGCCACTTAAGAAAGCACATCTGAAATTATTTTTTGATGGCAGAATTTAATTTTACTCTAATTGTTTAATCATTGTCACAACAGGTGCAGCTCTCAAAGATCTAAGACTCAGAACCACCTGCTTGCTTTTCTTTGACCAGTCAGAAGGACAAATACAAAATATCACATTAATTTGAAGCAAGAACTGTGATTGGGTTTCAAAAGCTGCTCAATCCAGTTTGATTTACTTTAAACTGGAAATGGCACTTTACAGAAGAGTTGTTTAATCTAGATTATAGACGTATAAGTAATAGGTAGTTTAATTGCTTTAATTCATATCTTTTTACCGCTAAATCTGGCTTCAAATGTACTGCAGACTGGAGAGTTGAGAGCACTTTCTTTTTTGTTGAGGTCTTGGGTTAAAGTATCTACAGTTCAAAATTTGTCCTTAATCAGAAGCTGTAGTTCAATAATTACGTACTATTTATGCAATATCCAAAGGACTTGAATAAGGAAAATTACAGTGATTGGTATAGTGGGCTCAGAATCCACCTCAAGGAATTCCTATAGAGAAAAAAGAAAGTTGAAATTCTAATGGAATACTGGCCTTGAGATCAACAGGACTAGAATACAAGGATATAGGTCACCCTTCAGCTATACAAAGCCTTAGTTAGGTCCTATGTCATGTAATGTCTTCAATATCTTGGTCAATCCCTTTTTGCACACCCTCCAATGCAATCACATGCTTCCTATAGTGTGGTGACCAGAAATGCATACAGTAATCCAGCTGTAGCCTACGCAAAGTTTTGTACAGCCCCAACATGACCTCCCTGTTCTTATCAATAAAGGCTACTAAAAACAAGCACACTGTATGCCTTAATTACGCTATTAACCCGTCCTGCCATCTTCAAGAATCTGGGGACAAGCATCCGAAGATCCCCTGAGCTTCCTAGTGTCTTATAATTCGTTGAGTACTCCCTTGTTTGGTTTTTTTCTTCCAAAGTGTATCACCTTATATTCATCAGGCTTAAATTCTACCTGCCATTGACCTACCCATCTGCCTGATCCATTTATATCTTACTGTAACTAACACCTTCCTCCTCATTGTCAACCATGTGGCCAATCTTTGTGTCATTCAAACATATTTATCACCATCCCTACATTCTCATCTACATCATTCATGAAAATCACAAACAATAATAGACCCACCACTGATCTCTGTGGTATTACACTACTCACCAGGCTCCAGTCACTTAACCAGCCTTCTATCAACAGCCTCAATGTTCTACCACTTTTGAGCCAATTTTGGATTGAACTTGCCAAGTTATCCTGGATCCCATGAGCTTCTGTTGTCTTGACAAGTTTCCCATGTGGGACCTTGTCAAATGCCTTGCTGAATCTTAAAACCTACATTAACTGCCCCACCCTCATCTAAACATATGTCACCTCCTCAAAAAATTCCACTAGATTTGTTAGGCACGATCTGCCTCAAACAATGTCCTGTTGACTACTCCAGCTTAAACCTTGCTTCTCTAAATGGAGATTAATTTTCTCCTTCATTATTTCCACCAATAGTTTCTCCACGACCGATGTTACAGTCACCAGTCTACAGTTTTCTGGTCTCTCTCTACAACCCTTCTTGTAAAGTGGAACTACATTAGCTCTTCTCCAGTACTCTGGCACCATGCCTGCGGCCCCTACATTTCCTCCTTCGTCTACTACAACAGTCGTGGATGCAACTCATCTGGACCTGGGAATTTGTCCCCTTATGAATACATACAAGCCTCTAATACCTCCTCGCTTCTAAGATCAGTATGCTCAAGAACTTTATAGGCCATCTTTTCAAAGTCTATAATTACATCTTCCTTTTCCCGAGTAATGAAAGATGTCAAATACTCATGCACATTGCAGGTTGGTTAGCAAGTTAGAAATGTTTGTGATTTATAGGTCCACAGCAGCATAAATTAGAATTGGCCAAAAGATAGGAAACAGCAGATAAGTATAGATGGGCATTTCTCAAAATGGAATTGAGTTGAAAATGATATTCCCCAGAGATCAGCGTTTGGATCCTTGCTTTTTCTGATTTATTACAACAGGCTGTGGACCAGATGGGCCAAGTGGCAAAAGAAGTTTAATTTAGATAACTGCGAGATGCTGCATTTTGGGAAAGCAAATCTTCGCAGGACTTATACACTTAATGGTAAGGTCCTAGGGAGTGTTGCTGAACAAAGAGACCTTGGAGTGCAGGTTCATAGCTCCTTGAAAGTGGAGTCGCTGGTAGATAGGATAGTAAAGAAGGCATTTGGTATGCTTTCCTTTGTTGATCAGAGTATTGAGTACAGGAGTTGGGAGGTCATGTTGCCGCTGTACAGGACATTGGTTAGGCCACTGTTGGAATCTCGCATGCAATTCTGGTCTCCTTCCTATCGGAAAGATATTGCGAAACTTGAAAGGGTTCAGAAAAGATTTACAAGGATGTTGCCAGGGTTGGAGGATTTGAGCTACAGGGAGAGGTTTAACAGGCTCGTGTCCAGCGGAGATTCACACGGATGATCCCTGGAATGGCAGGTCTAACATATAAGGAACGGCTGAGGATCCTGGGATTGTATTCATTGGAGTTTAGAAGATTAAGGGGAGACTTAATAGAGACGTACAAGATAATACATGGCTTGGAAAGAGTGGACGCTAGGAATTTTTTTCCGTTAGGCGAGGAAACTAGGACCCATGGACACCGCCTTAGAATGAGAGGGGGTCAATTCAGAACAGAAATGCGGAGACATTTCTTCAGCCAGAGGGCGGTGAGCCTGTGGAATTCATTGCCACAGAGTGCAGTGGAGGCCGGGACGCTAAATGTCTTCAAGGCAGAGATTGATAGATTCTTGTTGTCTCGAGGAATTAAGGGCTACGGGGAGAACGCTGGTAAGTGGAGTTGAAATGCCCATCAGCCATGATTGAATGGCGGAGTGGACTCGATGGGCCGAATGGCCTTACTTCCACTCCTATGTCTTATGGTCTTAGGCTGCGGCTGTTTTCCCTGAAGTGTCAGAGGGTGAGGGGTGACCTTATAGAGGTTTACAAAATTATGAGGGGCATGGATAGGATAAATAGACAAAGTATTTTCCCTGGGATTGGCGAGTCCAGAACTAGAGGGCATAGGTTTAGGGTGAGAGGGGAAAGATACAAAAGAGACCTAAGGGGCAACTTTTTCATGCAGAGGGTGGTATGTGTATGGAATGAGCTGCCAGAGGATATGGTGGAGGCTGGTACAATTACCACATTTAAGAGGCATTTGGGTGGGTATATGAAGAGGAAGGGTTCGGAGGGATATGGGCCGGGTGCTGGCAGGTGGGACTAGATTGGGGCTGGGATATCTGGTCGGCGTGGACAGGTTGGACTGAAGGGTCTGTTTCCATGTTGTACATCTCTATGGCTCTATGGGTGTTGAGGGCAAAATCTCTAAATTTTGATAATAAGCTAGGGAGAATACTTAATTGTGGATGATACCAAATGAATTCTGAGAGATATTGACAAGTTAGCCAAATGGACCAGACCCCTAGCAAATGAAATTCAATGCAGTGAAATGTGAGTGTTAATGTATTTTGGTAGACCAGTCATGGGGAGATAATATAGATTCAGTGGTATAATTTTAAGGGAAGAACAGGAACCAAGGGACTATTTCAAGTGTAAAATTCTCTGAAGATAACCAAGCAAATTGAAACAGTTGTTAAGGAAGCTTGTAGGATCCTTAGGTTTATAAATAGAGGCATACCCCATAAGGAAGTGATGCTACATTTCTCCAAATCATTGGCACATTTGGAGTAGTGTGTTCAGTTCTGGGCAACTAATTTAAAGGAAGGTTGTTGAGAAGATCAAGAAGTGATCTTACTGAGATGTTCACATTTATGAACAATTTTGACAGGGTAACGAAGGATATTCTGTTTCCACTAGTTGGTAAATTAGTAACCAGGGGTCACAATTTCGAGATTATCAGCAGGAGAGCTGGGAGTGAGATGAGATAACTCTTTACTCAGAGTTATAAGGATTTGGACTGCACTGCCTGAGAGTCTAGTGAAGGCGGTTTCAAAAAAAAGAGTTGGATATATATTTGAAGGTGATGACTTTCAAGGCCTATGGAGATGGACTGGAGAATGGGACTAGGTGGGTTGCACTTTGGGGACCCAGTACAGACACGAAGGGTCAAATGGCCTCCTTCTGTGTTGTAAAATTCTATGATTCAATATTCTACCAATGTTGTCCAACTTCACACACCTATTGGCCCCTCAGTGCCAGTACTCTTCCCCTGGTTATTCTCCTTCCTTTGATATATTTCAAGAACAGCTTGGGATTCTCCCTAATGTTGTCTGCCAGTGTGCTCTCTTGTCTCTCCTTTGCTCTTCTAATTGGTTTATTTGAGATCCACCGCAGCACTTCTTACACGCTCTACAGCCTCCATAGTTTTGGTCTCTTTGTATCTGTTGTACACCTCTCTGTTTCTTTTTATCCAGTCCTGAATATTCCTAGACATCCATGGCTCTCTGGGCTTGTTGCTCCAAACTTTCACTCGAAAGGAAACTTGTCGGCCCTGTACCTTTTTGAACACCTTCCACAGTTCTGCTATAATTATCCTCATGTAGCTGTTCCCAATCTATTTTGGCCAGATCCCACCTTACTTTAATAAAATCAGCCTTACACCAATCCAAAATCCTTTTCTGCAGACAATCTTTCTCCTTTTCTTTTGGAAAATGCATCACTGCTGTTGATATTATTAATAACTCTCTAGATAGAAAAATGGGAAAACTGTTCTGTGACAAAGTGCATCAGGACAGTGCATCTTTGGAACTATTATATCCTCACACCTTTACTGTATATTTAGAGTTACCGATAACTGAAAATGCAGGTTTGTCTGATGTTTCACTGAAGAGATTATTATCACATTTTTAACTCCCCTACATAAATACAAGAATAAGCATAAAAATCAATAATGCTTTCAGAAACAAATCTTTCTTGTTCCACAATAGTCACATGGCCAGAAAAGTAAAGGTACAAAGTTCATCTTGAATAATCATTTCTTTCAAAGATCAATTCCAAAATTAAAAATCACACAACACTAGGTTATAGTTCAACAGGTTTATTTGGACGGACTAGCTTTCAGAGTGCTGCTCCTTCATCAGCAGAGCCACCTGATAAAGGTGCAGTGCTCCAAAAGCTAGTGCTTCCAAATAAACCTGCTGGACTATAACCTGACGTTGAGTGATTTTTAACTTTGTCCACCCCATTCCAACATCGGCATCTCCAAATCATGAATTCCAAGATATTCACTTACCGTGTTTGACAGATGTGCCATTATTTTCAATGAAAGGCCAGACAGACGTATTGCTGGCTGTAAAATAGTACGAAAATACCATTTAATAGCTTTAAACGTTTATTTCTTCTTTCTACTTAATTCATAAGATGATCAATGAATGACTGTTGGATCACAAAAGAATTACTTAGTAAAAATCAACTTCTAATCAATTCCACCCAAGAAGAAACAGGATAATTGTATCGCTTTTTTGTGTTTTGAGTCATTCTGTTGAATTTTTATTAAATTGAATATAACCACTGACTGAACTTTGAATCACTCACTTTTGGCCTAGTTCCTTTTTATTGGCATGCATCCATTTGGCAATCAATCAGTCGGAGTACATCATTATCCCTCATAGAATAAACTACATAGTTTGTCAACTGGTAAGCAACTTGTTCTGTACCTTATCTACACTGTCATATCTAATCTAATGTTATAAAAAAACTGAAAGAAATGTAACTTCAAATAAAGTTGAAAAAGTTAGCATGCCTTAGTAGCAGACGGGAATCAAAAATATTTGGCAGGAAAAACAGTTAAAGCTTTAAAAGACAAACAGAATTCTCAGTTTGCACTAGAATTCAGTTCAAACGTGTACATTATCTTAATTTGTAATTGCAGTAGTTTTGGGCACCTCATTCTAGAAAATGTATAAAAGCAACAGAGAAGTGCAGGTCAAATTCACGAGGATGTAACTAGCAATGAAGGAATAGCTAGAAGAGAAATGGGACAAGTCCACTGGAGCAGAAAGGAAGGTTTTCTGTTCAACAATACATATTGGAAAACTCAGCAGGTCTGGCAGCATCTCTGGAGAGAAATCAAAGTAAACCTTTCACTTGCAGTGACCCTTCTTGAGACCTATTGAGCTTTTCCTTCAATTTCTGTTTTTGTTTTGGATTTCATGCATTCTCAGTTCTGTTGGTTTTTTTTTAAATGGTCAAATCTGATTTCTGTCAGATTCTGGCCTATGGGAAGGATTTTCTTTGTTTTTGATGGACTCAATAAAGCAGCCAGGCTGCACGAGGACTCCTTAACAGAAGTTGTGTGAGTGTAAAAAATGAGGTCTGCAGATGCTGGAGATCAGAGCTGAAAATGTGTTGCTGGTTAAAGCACAGCAGGTCAGGCAGCATCCAAGGAATAGGAAATTCGACGTTTCGGGCATAAGCCCTTCATCAGGAATCTAATGTTGTTTCATTTAATACTTATGAAGTCATCACTATGTAAACTATTAAAGGATATTCAGAATCAAATTCAACAGGAGAAACGACTTGATTTATGTTCAAGTGCGGAAATGTGTGTGAAATTGCCAGTGGAGTCAAACTGAACCAGATATTGTACCTTATTATAGGATCAATTTGACCCATTTTTGGATCGGCAATGAAGATTTCACACTTATTTCTAGCACTCGCTGTTATTGACTTTGGTTCATTTTGATTGTCTTAGCAACGTTTATTCACCTAATTCTACAAACCTCATAATTTATGAGACAGCAACAAGAAATGAAACCTAACCGGCTTGTGTGGTTATCTATTTTTATAGTTTCGTGTGTATGCACTGGAGGGGGAGGAGATGTTGACATTTGAATATGTCCTAGCAAGAAAAACTGAACCCTGCAAAGGAGAAAGGACACTTGGAGGTTGGGCGGGATAAATAAAAAGGGAGACGATTGTAGAAATAATGCATACTGTGGAAACGGCAAAAGTTGAAAAATCTACAGGGAGAGGAAAAAGAATTACAAGCACGCAAGAAGTGAATGTAGGGATTGGCCAGTCACACTCAGTTGGGATATTTGTCTTGGCCCAAAGCGGCTAGACTCGGGTCACTTACCATGTCCTTCAGCCCATACTGGAGCGAGCAATCCGCTTTCCCCTTCTCCCGAACCACAGCCTTTGTCCAAGCGCCGGTGAAACGGTAAAGAAATGCAACATAGAACACAACCAGCAGGAGCAGCAACCAAGCCAACTCCATGGCCGCACAGGGGGAGACAAAAGGAAGCAGATTGCCAGCGATGTGCGAGCGGAGCCGGGACGGTCAAGCTGCGATGTGTCCGCAGCTCCCGCACGGAATGATCGCCCCAATCGATCCGCCCCGGGTTTTCCGCTCCCGCAGATTTCCTGGACCTGCACCGACTGCTGTCATTAAAGGGGAAGGTCACATATCCGCATTTACCCGGTCAAAAATTTACACATGAAAGTGCGAGTAAAGGCATGAGTAGCAAGGGGTTTCGTTGACAACACAAATTGGCGAAAGAATGCCAGCAGGTCTAGCAGCATCTGTGCAGAGAAAGCAGAATTAACGTTTCGGGTCCAGTGACCTTCATTTTTATTTGTTTCTGAGTTCCAGTATTCGCAATTCTTTGTTTTTGTTTTGTTTAGACGTTTTTATTAGGCTATTTTGCTGATGATGTTCAGGCAATGCAGGGTCTCCTTGAGGGTTTTAATAAAAGATGTTGCATAATAATATCTCTGAATATCTTCTTTAGGAAATATATACGTTGGCATTGAGGGAAGACACTCACTAGTCATTGCGAGGCCAAGGTTAATGCTCCAAAAG
The DNA here is from genome assembly GCF_020745735.1 of Hemiscyllium ocellatum. Taxonomy (NCBI): domain Eukaryota; kingdom Metazoa; phylum Chordata; class Chondrichthyes; order Orectolobiformes; family Hemiscylliidae; genus Hemiscyllium; species Hemiscyllium ocellatum. Next base: position 62,119,296 of record NC_083412.1, on the reverse strand, counting down.
GCTTTATTGGTACAGTGTAGTGTCTGCCAGTGTACACTCCATAAGCATCTAATAAGTAAGTTAAAAAATGTACAAGTTGGTATTGAGCCTCCAGAACAGTACATTGTTTTGATCACATGAAGACACCACATTCACAAATCACTTAATCTCCATTTTCTTCAACCGCTTACTTTATTCTCGATAAAGTTTCTGTTAAAACCAAACTTGAGGGAGTTCAACTCAGAGGGCTATTGTGCAGTGGTAATGTCTCTACCCCTGACCTCTTGCACATATCCAAATTTTATCTCATTGGTGACTAAGCCTTAAGATGCCTAGGCCCACAGCTCTGGCGTACTTTACCTAAACCTTTCTTTGTCTATCACTCTTCTTCCTTTAAAATACTCAATAAAACCTATTTGACAAAGTTTTTGATCATCTGCTGAAACATGTTCCCTGTTTAATTTGTTTGCTAACAATCACTGGAAGTGCTTGGGGATGTTTAACTACTTTGACTTGTATTTATATATCACACTCAATGTTGTGGTCCTAAAACTTTAGTCTTGACTTTTCTGGTGGGGGTGGGGTTTGATAGAATGTGAGTCTGGTACAGTGGGAACTTGATCATAGGTAGTAACTCAGGTAAGTTGGAGAATGTGGTGAGCTTTCCAATCTTATTAGGTAAAAACAATGACTGCAGATGCTGGAAACCAGATTCTGGATTAGTGATGCTGGAAAAGCACAGCAGTACAGGCAGCATCTGAGGAGCAGTAAAATTGATGTTTCGGGTAAAAGCCCTTCATCAGGAATACATCTTATTACCAGGGCTTGATTTGAGTAGACCTTTTCACTGTTCCTATCTGACAATAGTCAGATTGACCACGGATGTGATGAGCTGGAATGTAAGTTTTGCAGCAGGAGTCAGTGGAGAATGCATTGGGCATGATAGTAGCTGAACCTCCAGCAATAATTGGGGAGGTTGGGAAAGCCTTTGATAACCATTAGACAGGTTGCAACCAAAGCTCATCTATCAACGGATCCTCAGCATCCAATTGCATGGCTATCATCCTCCTCCCTTGCAACCCATCTTTCAACTCCTGTCCTCTGATTCTCTACCCACACCCACTGGTTTCCTTCTCCCTCCAGCATGTTATCCACATCTTTGTACTCTGATCATACGAAATTGGAGTAGGAGTAGGCTATTCGGAACATCAAATGTGCTCCACTATTTCATAAGATAATGGCTGATCTAATTGTGGCTTTAACACTCCTTAATGGCTTACCCTCTGAACCTTGACTCCCTTGTAGATTAAAATTCTGTCTAATTCACTCTTAAAAATATTTAATGATTCAACTTTCAGTGCTCTCTGGTGAAGAGAATTCTAAAGACTAAAAACCCTGAGAAAATAATTTTTTTCTCATCTCATTGGAATACCCCTGATTTATGTTTTATATTCTCCCAGGAGAGGAAACAACCTTCGACATCTGCACTGTCAAGTCCCCTCAGACTCTTGTGTGCTTCATTAAAATAATTTTTTTCCAAATTTCAATGAGGACGAACCTAATCAGCTCAACCGTTTTTCATGAGTTAACACCTTCTTCACAATGATGAGCTAAGTGATCCTTTTCTGAACTGACACCAATAGAAGCATATCCCTCTTAAGTAAGGAGACCAACACCTCACAATGCTCTAAGTATGGTCTCATCAATGTCTGCAACATCTACAGAAACACTTCACTTCTTTTATACTCTATTCTGCATTGCAAGAAGTTCAACATTTCATTTACCTTCCTAATTAGTTAACTCTCTCAGTTGTTGTGACTGTGGGTTAACGGTTTGTGATTTATGAACAAGGATATCCCTACATCTCAGTATTGTACAGTAACTTTCCTTCCTGCTTGTATAGTTACCTTGCCTAAATAGACAAATTTTCCTACATTACTCCATTTTACAAAATTTTAGGCTATTCACTTGATCTATTTACATCCTTTTATGGACTGTTTATTCTCCTCTTACTTTTGTATATATCTTTGTATTGGCAGCAAATTTGACAGTAATACAGTCAGTCTCTTCCTTTAGGTGATTAATATAGATTGTAAATGAGAATGTGCATTAGTGTGATGCTGCAGTAGTTACAGTTTGTCAAGTTGAATGTGATTCATTCATCCCAACACTTTTTCCTGTTAGTTGACCAATTTATTAATTTGAACAGCATTTAAATTTGTCCAAAAATTAACATTAATGAGACAATTTCTTTCACTGAATTCTTTTTAAAAATCACTTATTCTCTAAATGTGAAGGAAGCATTATTATCCACTTGTGGTTGTCCTGAGGTAAATAGTGTATTCAGCCTACTACACTTTTTCTGATTTTGCTTCGCATTATGTACAAAACTATTAAAATATAATACTGTACTCCAATAACGTTTAGTGAAGCAGTTCTTGAAAAATAGGCTGCTTTAATTAGATTTTTTAAAATGTGTTTTCAAGGTCACTTTATATAAATTAAGCAAAACCATTATTTTCTAACTTAAGTGACAGAGATTAAAAAAATGTTTCTTTCTCGCCTAAAAATAAGTTAGTTTCTTCCCTTCACAATAATGGATTTAATTCGGAAGAACAGCAGTGAAGATGAATCTTGTCTCAGGAGATTGTAAAATAGAATTATAGACTAGAAATGAAACAGTCAGAAACCGTGCTATTCACCTTAATGGCAGGTTACTGCACAGCTAACAACATACGACACTGTTTACCATCCACCTAATGGCATTTTTTTATCATTGGGCCGAGCATTAACAAATAAATTATTAGAGCATGTAAAAAGGCATTGTAATAATTTTTGATAGTTTTCTCAAGCGCTATGTTTTGGACCCAACCAGGAATAAAGTTAGTTCAAGTTAGTTATATGCAATGAAACATGACTCATGATCCAATAAGAAATCACATAGTAAATTGTTGTGGTTCTGTTCGCCGAGCTGGAAGTTTTTGCTGCAAACGTTTCGTTCCCTGGCTAGGGAACATCATCAGTGCTATTGGAGCCTCCTGTGAAGCGCTATTCAAAAGAGCCACAACACACTGCAGTACACCAGAACTGCAAAAAGAGGAAGAGGAACACCTATACAAGGTATTCGCCAAAAACGATACCCACGCAACTTTATCACCAGATGCCTAAGAGATAGACCACGGAATGAGGACATGCCACAACCAAAAGGACTAGCCACACTACCATACGTCAGGAGCGTCTCAGAACTGACAGCCAGACTACTGCGACCCTTAGGACTCATAACAGCACACAAGCCAACTTCCACACTCAGACAACAACTCACTAGAACAAAGGACCCAATAGCCAGCACGAGCCAAACTAACGTAGTTTACAAAATACCATGCAAGGACTGCACAAAACACTATATAGGACAAACAGGAAGACAGCTAACAATCCGCATCCACGAACATCAGCTAGCCACAAAACGACACGACCAGCTATCCCTAGTAGCCATACACTCAGACAACCAGGAACATGAATTTGACTGGGAAAACACTACCATCATAGGACAAGCCAGACAGAGAACAGCCAGGGAATTCCTAGAGGCATGGCATTCATCCACAAACTCCATTAACAGACACATAGACCTGGACCCCATATGCAAACCACTACAGCTGAAACTGACACCCGGAAACGGCAAGAACATCCATCAACAGACACATCGACCTGGACCCCACATACAAACTACTACAGCTGAAACTGACACCCGGAAGCGGCAAGAACAAACCACTATAAATACCGGAAGAAACATCAAAGCAGCGCTTCACAGGAGGCTCCAATAGCACTGATGATGTTCCCTAGCCGGGGAACGAAACGTTTGCAGCAAAAACTTCCAGTTCGGCGAACAGAACCACAACAACGGACACCCGAGCTACAAATCTTCAACCAGACTTTAAACATAGTAAATTGCCCACTGGGAATTAGTGATCATAATAAAACTGAATTCCATGCTAAGATTGAAAGTGAGTTACTCCAATTACAAGTAAGAATTTCAAAGTTAAACAAAGCCAATTACATACCTATGATTGCATAAATGGCTAAGGTTGCTTGTGTAAGTTAACTATAAGTTACAATAGTGAATAAACAGTGGGAAGCCTTTAAAGAAATAATGTGGACCATTAAGCAAAAGTATTTTCTATTGATAAAAGGTCAGCTAAAAACCTCTGTCTGTGACTTATTCAGAAAATGGGTGTTAGATTAAAGTAAGAATCTTACAACTATGCAAATAAAGGTTCCAAATTTGAGGATTGGGAATGTTTAAGTTACCAGCAAAGGCCCACCATAAAGTTGATGAGAGGGGGAAAGAGTAGAATACAACAGTAACCTAACAAGGCTTATAAAAAAAGAGCATTTACCCAAAAGGGCCATCCAACATTTTCAAATGGCAGAGGGAAGGGATATTTCAATTTTTCTCTCACTTTATTTAGAAATAAATATTCAAAAGAATAGTAAAAATGAATTTCATAAAATTCCAAAGCAATATATTGATATTTTAAATATATGGGTAATCAATAAAATTGGCTATTAAAAACTGCCAAGCAGCATAGCCTACTCATAACATTTATCTTTTCCATTAAAAAGCAGAATTAAAGAGAGATGGTATAAGCCCCAAGTCCTGTTCACCACGGAAAAGATGGAGACATGGGCCAAGCTAAGGAGTTAGATCAAACTAACAATGACCAGATGCTTGTCTTTGGTGACATATACTTTGAGCTTATTTTAGTGGAGTTTATACAAAAGTGGAGCTCAGATTTCAGTTGCTTTCACCCTCTGTGTTTTCCCTCCTGCCGCCTAATTTATACATAGTTTTTTTTGTGGAGGGAAGGGAAGAAGGTGGGTTTATATCCCAACCCTTCTTTGTTTCAGGGTTGCTCACATTGTCTCCCTCAATCACAGACTCCTTTCACATGCTTGTTCCCTCACTTGGTGCCTCACAACCCTCACTCCCTCACACTCACTCCCTCCATCCCTCGTAATAACTAACTCTCTCCATTGCATTCACTTCATCCCTCCCTGAATCTCTCAGTCTCCATCCATCCCCCACTCTCTCACACACACACACACACTTACTGACTCACTCACGCACTCCCTTCCTTCCTTCCTCACAGACTCACTCTCTCTCTCACACACACAAACACTCCTTTTCTCTCACCTAGGGCCCTGCTGGCTCAATAGCCTGTTCTGCCATCTTGATTGCAGTCCTTTGGAGGACTAGCACATGTGAGGGAAGGAGGGAAGCACTTCCTCTGCTGTCTTCCATGACTTGGTTCTTTTTCCTACATCCACAGGGAAGGCATTCCAAGCCTTACAGTGTCTCCCACAACATCCTCAGCTCCTCCCTCCCCTAGCCATTGGTGTTCCTGGTGCACAGGCATCAATAAAAGGCATGAATAGGCAGGAATAAAACTAGCCATGTTTACATAGCTCACTGCTCCTCCAGTCAGAGACAGTTTCGCTCTCATTGCTGTGATGGGCTCATGAGTGAACCTCTCAGCAGTCAATGTGGAAGAGAAACAGTGTCTGAAGAAAGGACCATCTGCTGGTTACATCTTCCAGCTGTCCCTGTGGTGTGTAGGACTCTACCATTGAAGGCCCAACAGGCCCCTGTCGGACAGACTTAGTTTACTTTTTGCTTCTATTTCTCTTCATTTTCCATTGTAAAATTGGAGGAACAGGTTGTCCAGCTACAGAAAGACTGGATTGGTGTACTGTAATTCATAAGAACTCCACCTGTAGATGGTACAAGGAGTGCACAGGTCGAAACTTTACCTGGCTTGACTACATCACCACAAAGCAAGACATGCAGCTACTTTCTAGCCTGAAGAATGGACTATTTAGCCAGCCTTTGGTGTTCAGGGAAATGGTGACTGCTGAGTCCCTGGTGGAAGTGGGAAAGTCCTCACTCCTGTCCTCACCACCAAGTTCAAATTAAACCTAGAGACCTAATCAAAAGTTTGAGATTGCCAAAGACAAGCTTAGGTTTTAGGGACATATCACTCAAGACATTGGAATCACAATTGATTCACAATAAAAAAACAAAAATGATTTTACCAGGAACGCCACATAAGCCTTATTGAAGAAGAACAAAGACAATCTTCCTCTATTGAGTTATCAGTCTTCACCTCTACAGAGCAAGTTATTTAGAGTCATAGAGATGGACACCATGGAAACAGACCCTTCGGTCCAACCTGTCCATGCCGACCAGATATTAGATTAGATTACTTATAGTGTGGAAACAGGCCCCTCGGCCCAACAAGTCCACATCAACCCTCCGAAGAGCATCCCACCCAGACCCATTCCCCTACATTTACTCCTTCACCTAACACTACAGTCAATTTAGCATGGCCAATTACCTGCACTAACCTGCACATTTTTGGACTGTGGGAGGAAACCGGAGCACCTGGAGGAAACCCATGCAGACACGGGGAGAATGTGCAAACTCCACACAGACAGTTGCCTGAGGTGAGAATTAAACCCAGATCTCTGACGCTGTGAGGCAGCAGTACTAACCACTGTGCCACCCAACCCAATCTAGTACCACCTGCCAGCACCCAGCCCATTTCCCTCCAAACCCTTCCTATTCATATACCAATCGAGATGCCTTTTAAATGTTGCAATAGTACCAGCCTCCACCACTTCCTCTGGCAGCTCATTCCATACACTCTCTGTGTGAAAAAGACCCTTACGTCTCTTTTATATCTTTTCCCTCTCACCCTAAACCTATGCCCCTCTAGTTCTGGACTCCCCCACCCCAGGAAAAAGACTTTGCCTATTTACCCTATCCATGCCCCTCATAATTTTGCAAACCTCTATAAGGTCACCCTTCAACCTCTGACGCTCCAGGGAAAACAATCCCAGCCTGTTCAGCCTGTCCCTATAGCTCAAATCCTCCAACCCTGGCAACATCCTTGTAAATCTTTTCTGAACCCTTTCAAGTTTCACAACATCTTTCTGCTAGGAAGGAGACCAGAATTGCATGCAATATTCCAACAATGTCCTGTATAGCTGCAACATGACCTCCCAGCTCCTGAACTCAATACTCTGACCAATAAAAGAAAGCATATAAAAAGCCTTCTTCACTATCCTATCTGCCTGTGACTCCACTTTCAAGGAGCTATGAACCTGCACTCCAAGGTCTCTTTGTTTAGCAACACTCCTTAGGACCTTACCATTAAGTGTATAAGTCCTACTAAGATTTGCTTTCCCAAAATGCAACACCTCACATTTATCTGAATTAAACTCCATCTGCCACTTCTCAGCCCATTGGCCCATCTGGTCAAGATCCTGTTGTAATCTAAGGTAACCCTCTTTGCTGTCCACTACACCTCCAATTTTGGTGTCATCTGCAAACTTACTAACTGTACCTCTTATGCTCGCATCCAAATCATTTACATGAAGGACCCAGCACCGATCCTTGTGGCACTCCACTGGTCACAGGCCTCCAGTCTGAAAAACAACCTTCCACCACCACCCTCTGTCTTCTACCTTTGAGCCAGTTCTGTATCCAAATGGCTGGTTCTCCCTTTATTCTGTGAGATCTAACCTTGCTAATCAGTCTCCCATGGAGTATCTTGTTGAACGCCTTACTGAAGTCCATATAGATCACATCTACTGTTCTGCCCTCATCAATCTTCTTTGTTACTTCCTCAAAAAATTCAATCAAGTTTGAGAGACATGATTCCCCACACACAAAGCCATGTTGACTATCCCTAATCAGTCCTTTTCTTTCCAAATACATACAAATCCTGTCCCTTAGGATTTCCTCCAACAACTTGCCCACCACTGACGTCAGGCTCACTGGTCTATAGTTCCCTGGCTTGTCCTTACCACCCTTCTTTAGCAGTGGCACCATGTTAGCCAACCTCCAGGCTTCCGGCACCTCATCTGTGACTATTGATGATACAAATATCTCAGCAAGAGGTCCAGCAATCACTTCTCTAGCTTCCCACAGAGTTCTAGGGTACACCTGATCAGGTCCTGGGGATTTATTCACCTTTATGCATTTCAAGACATCCAGCACTTCCTCCTCTGTAATCTGGACATTTTGCAAGATGTCACCATCTATTTCCCTACATTCTATATTTTCCATATCCTTTTCCACAATAAATACAGATGCAAAATACTTGTTTAGTATCTTCCCCATTTTCTGTGGCTCCACACAAAGGCCACCTTGTTGATCTTTGAGGGGCCCTATTCTCTCCCTAGTTACTCTTTTGTCCTTAATGTATTTGTAAAAACCCTTTGGATTCTCCTTAATTCTATTTGCCAAAGCTATCTCATGTCCCCTTTTTGCCCTCCTTCTTAAGTATACTGTTACTGCGTTTATACTCTAAGGATTCACTTGATCTTTCCTATCTATACCTTACATTTGCTTCCTTCTTTTTCTTAACCAAACCCTCAATTTCTTTCATTGTCCAACATTCCCTATACCTATCAGGCTTTCCTTTCACTCTAACAGGAATATACTTTCTCTGGATCCTTGTTATTTCATTTCTGAAGGCTTCCCATTTTCCAGCCATCCCTTTACCTGCGAATATCTGCCCCCCAATCAGCTTTTGAAAGTTCTTGCTTGATATCGTCAAAATTGGCCTTTCTCGAATTTAGAACTTCAACTTTTAGATCTGGTTTATCCTTTTCCATCACTATTTTAAATCTAATAGAATTATGGTCGCTGGCCCCAAAGTGCTCCCCCACTGACACCTCAGTCACCCACCCTGCCTTATTTCCCAAGAGTAGGTCAAGTTTTGCACCTTCCCTAGTAGGTACACCCACATATTGAATCAGAAAATGTTCTTGTACACACTTAACAAATTCCTCTCCATCTAAACACTTAACACTATGGCAGTCCCAATCTATGTTTGAAAAGTTAAAATCCCCTACCATAACCACTCTATTATTCTTACAATTGGCTAAGATCTCCTTATAAATTTGTTTCTCAATTTCCCTCTGACTATTAAGGTCTGTCAGAAAGATTAGGAGCTTCAGAATACAACATCTATTTCTGTCACACACTTTAAAATCTCACATTTCAGAGAACAGTCTCAAGACAGTAAAGAGCATCAGGAAAGCAAAGGGACAATTAAGTTCAAAAATTCACTATCAGGTACAGAGCCTGAGAGTTACTAGAGATGAATCCTAAAAAGAGAGAGTGAAGAACGGTGAGGTTATTCCCTTTGGTCGATAGAATAGAAAAGCAGATTTTTGAAAAAATAATGTGTGGAACTTGGAAATGTTGATGAGCTGAGAGATTTGGGTGCACTTTTACAGAGAATATTAGCATGAGATACATCAACCAATTAGGATGATGGCCTTTTTTGCCTTTAGTGCAAGGGGATTTGAGTACAAGAAAAAAGAGGTCTTGTTACATTGCACAGGGTTTTAGTGAATTCACACCTGAAATACAATATCAACTTTCTGTTGTTGAGGGTTATTAATGTTCCATTTCTGAACACAGTTAAGGCTGAGATGGACAGATTGTTAGTCTCTCAAGGAATCAAGTGACATGGGAAATAGACAGGGAAGTGGAGTTGCAGTCCAAGATCAGTTATGGTCATATTGAATGGTGGGACAAGCTTGATGGGCCTTATGCTCTATCCTTGCTCCTATTGCTTGTGTTCTTATAGTTTTAACTTTAGATATGATAAACTTCCATGTAACTCGACTCATAGCATTATGTAATATCTTATAATCAACAGCATTCTTTATCTTTCATTGTTGATTGTCCAAGTAAAAACAAAATGTAAAGCATTGCAAATACAGCAAACCTACATTTAAAAATAACACATAGCAGGCCAGCCAGCTCCTCAAGAAAAGAAAATTTCATGTTTCAGACAAGAGTCTTTTGAACAAGAAATATTTCAAGGAAGGATATTTGTCTGAAGTGTAGCCTATATTTTCTGACCGGAGCTATCAGCATGAGACCAGCAGCACAGCAGTTGAGAGTCCCTTGTTTGCGTATTGCTAGTACAGTTTGGGGCAACTCAGTGAGAATTATGAGCGTAGCAATAACTAGGATCAGCTGATACAGAAATAAGTAACAGTCTTCTGTTGCAAACAGGTCTGAGATTGCAAATATTAATTTCTGAATTTGGTAGGTGCTTATTTAGGGAGTTATTGCATTTTCTACAAGCTACAGTAATTGCTCCTCATTGTTTCTGTTGAAGTTTGGGTACTAGCAGAATTTCAGTTCTGTCCACCTATACCTTTTTAGCAGTTAGGAATTCTCAGGATTAATAACAGTGTTCGCAACTGGCACACTGCAGTGAGCCATTGCCATAGAGGAGTAGGAGTATTATAATATGCAGCAAAGGACACTCAGTGTTTGCTGCATAAGACCCGGCAGCAATTGTTATAACTGGAGATATCTTTCCTGTGTCACAAACTCTGCCTCAGAGACTTAACTCTTTCTTCTCCATGTTTACATAAACTCTCTTGAACAAGACTTGGAGGAGCTGGTTTTGGACTGGGGTGGACAAAGTTAAGAATCACACAACACCAGGTTTTTTTGAAAGCACTAACTTTTGGAGTGCTGCTTCTTCTTCAAATGGTTCTTCCCAGAAGAAGCAATGCATCAAAAGGTAGTGCTTCCAAATCAACCAATGGGACTATAACTTGATGTTGTGTGATTTTTAACTCTCTTGAACAAGTGTCTGTCCCCAGCGTATGTCAATTAATCAGCTTTCCTTTGTTTCTACTTCTTCAGGCTAGTATTCATCATCTGAGTGAAAACATCAGCATTAATGAGCACACCCCATCCTGTGTGATTAACCTTCATGAATAACAATGTGCCATTTTATTGCACAGCGTATATGAATGCAATATTTACAAAGTTCAAACAATCAGTCTGTTATTTTCTAACATTGTATATGACCTGGGAGCTGACACATACCTTACCATCAGCAATTCTTAAACACCTTCTAAAGTTTACTTGAGGACATAGAGCAACAGAAGTGATTGTACAGAGGCATCGTGGCACTGAATGGACCCTCATTTCATGTCACCTTAGGCAATTTGGTGGTACTTTATTTGTGCTACTGTCCTGAGAGACAGCAGTATAATGTAGCCACGATCACCAGCAAGTCTTTTGGTCTTCATCATAATTTTCCTCTGCCTGAGCCATCCTTTGCTGTGGGAATCTGTCGGACAGAAAGGCTGAAAATTACCCCTTGGCATTAAATAAAGACAGAAGTGGGCAGAGGTTAATCTCTGTACAGTGCTTCACAGTGATGCTGCGATAACAGCAGAAGCTCAGTCAATAACCGGATTCTGGAAAATACCATTACCTCCCACTTCCCAGGATAAAAGCTACATTTCTTTCCAAAAGCCAGATGGCCTTTACCCTGAAGTGCAGCGTACTTAATGTTGGAAAAGGACTGTCTGATACTGTGCATAATAGAATCATTTTGTGCAAATTTACCCTGCAAGAAAATAGAGGAAATGAACATAAAGATAACAGATTGAGAGTGTGTCACAATTCACAAAGGAGTACTGAATAAAAGATGTGGGGATATAAGATTATTAAATTGGCACAAGTTGTCTCAGTCTCATAGATGTATGCAATTTTTAGGCAGCTATAGTTCAAGGTGCTGAATTAGAGACCCTAATGATCTGATTTCTCTGCACAGAAGCTGCCAGACCTGCTGAGCTTTTCCAGCAATTTCTGTTTATGTTTTTGAATTGCAGAAAAGTTGCTTAAAAACGTTGTTCTGTTTCTTGGGGTGGGCAAGTAAAAAAAAATTGACCTGCTAAGACAGAAATTGTAGCAATAGTTTTAGAAAGAGCAATCAGTAATTTATCTATTCTAGTGCCCGTTTTTATGCTCTTCAATGTTTTCTTGTCTGAGGTCTGCCTGGTGAGAGGAGGACACATGTCAACCATGAATTAATGTTATGAAGCTTCCAAGTTATAATTCATAGGAGGTGTAAGTACAATTGCGACCTCACATTATCATTGGAAACTTGACATGGCTATAACTATGGTCCTCTGGAAATTAAAAATGAAATGATTTACATGGTACATGCTTAGGTTTAAGGTCTGCTCTTAAGGAACTACAAGGGAATTCACAAATGTAACCCTGGTCATTAGAGTCATAGCGTCAAACAGCACAGAAACAGACCCTTTGGTCCAACTAGTCCATGCTGAATGTAATCCCAAACTAAACTAATCCCACCTGCCTGCTCCTGGCCAATATCCCTTCAAACCTTTCATATTCATGTACTTAACCAAATGTCTTTTAAATGTTGTAATTGTGCCCACACCAACCATTTTCTCAGGAAATTCATTCTATATGCGAACCACCCTCTGTACAAAAGATTTGCCCTTCACATCTTTCTTGATCTCTCTCCTCTCACCTTAAAAATGTGGCCCCTAGTCTTGAAATCCCCCATCGTAGGGGAAAAAAAACATCTACCATTAAGCCTATGACCTCATGATTTTCCAAACTTCTATCAGGTTTCACAAAAGGTTGGAGGATCTGAGCTACTGGGAGAGGCTGAACAGGCTGGGGCTGTTTTCCCTGGAGCTTTGGAGGCTGAGGGGTGACCTTATAGAGGTTAACAAAATTATGAGGGGCATGGATAGGATAAATAGATAAAGTCTTTTCCCTGGGGTCAGAGAGTCCAGAACTAGAGGGCATAGGTTTAGGGTGAGAGGGGAAAGATATAAAAGAGACCTAAGGGGCAACTTTTTCACGCAAAGGATGGTGTGTGTATGGAATGAGCTGCCAGAGGATGTGGTGGAGGCTGGTACAATTGCAACGTTTAAGAGGCATTTGGATGGGTACATGAATAGGAAGGGTTTGGAGGGATATGGGCCGGGTGCTGGCAGGTGGGACTAGATTGGGTTGGGATATCTGGTTGGTATGGACGGGTTGGACCGAAGGGTCTGTTTCCATGCTGTACATCTCTATGAATCTATAAAAGTCATTTTTAAAGAAGGAAAAATGATAAACCGGGTAATCTAGGCACAAACAGATAAATGAACCTCAGTCAAGATTCCTAAATGAATATCATGAGTCATTGATTCTAAAGAAGAAAGCTGATCAAAGAATACACAAGTGAACAGTGGTAGAAAAAAATTCAAGTGCTCCAAAATGTTTTGATTCTTATAAAAAACTATTTGTCAATAAATCTGTATTTAATATATAGTTATCTAATTACCAATTTTACACATTTAATGTTGAAAATACAATTTGCATTTATATAATATTAACAATTTTTTTTGTTACAAAGTCATTACGTGTTCTTATAAGTTTCAAATATAAATGCATGGAAATAATTTCAGCTGCCAATGTTTGTCATAACTTCACATGGCTCAAAATTCTCAAACTCTACTTTTCCCCTGGCTAACCTCATAATGGAAGAGACACAGTTTCACTATCTGATCATGTATTTTAAACAAGCATTATCCAATTGCATAGAATTAATGTACTTCAGTTTCATCTTCCAACTCAGCTTGTCTCATTGCGGCATCCATTCTGTCACATCCTACAGATCTGAAATTGTCAATCTGCAGAAACAAAAAAAACAGACTTTGCACATCATATAAACTCTAGGTGAAAGTGATAGGGGATAATTTCAATTTTATGCCATTTGTCACTGTTGCCTCATCAATCTTATAATTGCCAACTGTTCCATTAATTGGTGTCATACCCCTTCATTACTAACGCTTCATTAATGTTAAACTGCTCTATTCTGCTGTCTTATCGTTCTCACATTACCATTACTATTGTCACACTAATGTCACATTACTTCAGTATCAGACTGGCATTGATAGAACACCATAATTACCATTGCAATATTCTGCCTTTGAATCACCACTATCATTAGCTGCTATTCTGTTTCACCTTTTATTTCAATCTCACTGAATCACCAATGACTTATTATAGTCTCATGAGTCCTGACTTTCTCCCACACTCATTTGAAGGTTGCTGGGATGGCTGATGAATCCAATACCTGAAACGCAGGCTCTGCCAAGGAAAGGGCAAATACTACTGGAAGGGGTGAGTAAATGGCTTGTTTGGAGTTTTGCACGGTTCCTTTGATGCCTCGACTTTGCCACAGCACATTCTCAATGACATTATTTGACATATTCAGTGCTTTCTGAATGAACTTTACGCATTTTGGTCAGTTACATGTCTCAGTGGATATGTTTAACCCCTTCAGTGATGTTTAGAAAAAAACCCTAAAACATTTGTGATGTCCTCCTAGGGGTTTCCTGCCATGACCGAGTTATAAGTGGGGCAGTTGCTTTGGGAGTCTGATGGCAAGCATTCAAATGATATGTCCCTGCCAGCACAGCTAATTCAAAGTATTTAATACCTCTGTGTCCATGTTGGCTCAGGAGAAGACTTTGCTGCTGGATCACTTTTCTTGCTATTAGATTTGGAGGATCTTGCAAAGGCACAAATAATGGCATCTCCCAACTGTTTTGAAGTGCCTGCAGTACACAGTCCTAGTCTCTAGACCAACCAACCATAAATAAGGCCTTTTCTGATTTCACACAAGCCCTTGACTCTGTCAAGTATGAAGACTTTTGGAGTCATTTCCTCTGACTTTACTACCCTCAGAAATCAGTGTAGTCTGTGATGTACAAGGGCTGTACATCTCACCAATGGAACCACATCAATCCTATCTCGATGACATTTGCATTTGAACAAGGCTGTGATATTGTACAGAGTCACTTCTTTTTTTTTGCTGCAATATTACAACTCACCTCTAGCAAATTACCCACATGCATTAAGATCAGCTATAGAACAGAAAGTAAATTGTTCATACATTTTTACTGCTCACATTGCATCTTGCCATGAGATTTAATTCCTGGGCTCTCTGTACATCTTGATCTTCTTTCATGTTCTCTCTTCCTTTCTTGGTGTTACCGGCTGCTGATTATAGCTTTTTAAAGTGAGTTTTATTTTGCTATTGTCAGTATTATAATATCACAGGATCACAAATCTGTCTTAGCATCAATAAGTCAAAAGCAGCATTGGCCTTCATACTGGAACTGAAAAATAATTTAATTCATGTTGCAGGACTGTGCTGGTGTCGCAAACTAAAGTAATATTGCACTCCACATAGATGACTTTCAATTTTTTAGTGACTGAAAATGGCCATCAGTTCCAAAGCACTAATTCTTTTCGAAACACCAAATGTCATCTGTCAGTATGAATTGCAGTCATAGAGTCATACAGCATGGGAACAAACCCTTCGGTCCAAACAGTCTATGCTGACCATGTTCCCAAAAACTAGTCTCACCTGCCCATATCCCTCCAAACCTTTCCTATTCATGAACTTATCCAAATGTCTTTGAAACGTTGAAAGTCCACCACTTTCTCCGGCAGTTCATTTTCTCTGTAAAGAAAATGCTCCTCATGTCTTTTTAAAATTTCTCCTCTCACCTTAGAAATATGTCCTCTCTTTTGAAGTTCCCCACTGAGCAAAAAGACCCTTATCATTCACCATATCTATGCCCCTCATGATTTTATAAGATCATCCCTCAACCTCCTATGCTCCAG
Source organism: Hemiscyllium ocellatum (assembly GCF_020745735.1). Classification (NCBI taxonomy): domain Eukaryota; kingdom Metazoa; phylum Chordata; class Chondrichthyes; order Orectolobiformes; family Hemiscylliidae; genus Hemiscyllium; species Hemiscyllium ocellatum. Next base: position 62,103,767 of record NC_083412.1, on the reverse strand, counting down.
TGAAAAAAGTCCCCTGCCTTTCATCCTATTTTTGTACCTCAAACATTTCATTCCCAGCAACTTACTGGTAAATCTTTTTTGAACCGTCTCCAATTTAATAATATCTTTCATATAATGACCAGAACAGTACACTCAGTTCCCCAAAAGAGGCCTCAGCAACGTCCTGAACAACCTTAATATGACATCCTGACTTCTATTCTCAAAGGTCTGAACAATGAAGGCCAGCATGCTAAACACCTTTTAACCACCCTGTCTAACTGTGATGCAAATTTCAAAGTATTAGGTACCTGAAGCCCTAAGTCTCTTTACATTATCCATGGTCCTACCATTAATTATATAACTCCTGTCCTTATTAATGCTACACATTTATCCAAATTAATCTTAATCTGCCACTCCTCAGTCCATTGACCCAATTGATCAAGATCTCTTTGTAATCTTAAATAACCTTCTTCACTGTCCATTGTATCACCAATTTTGATGTCATCTGCAAACTTACTAACCTCTTAACTTCTCAACCAAATCATTTCTATAAATGAAAAGCAAAAATGGATCCAGTACTAATCCCTGGGGGACACCACTCATTACAGGCCTCCCTCTGTCTCCTTCTATAAAGCCAATTTTATATCCAATTGGCATGCTCACCCTGATTCTCATGTAATCTAACTTTATTAATTAGGCTAGCATGCATAACCTTGTCAAAGACTTTATTATAGTCCAAGTAAACAACATCAACCACTCTGCCCTCAATCTTTTTGGTTACTTCTTTAGAAAAAACTTAATCACGTTTATGAATCTTTTATACCTGGACCCAATATACCGGCCACTGCAACGGACAGCTGGAACTGACAACCGGAAGCGGCAGATTCAAACCATTACAAATGCCGGAGGAAAGATCACAGAAGCGCTTCACAGGAGGCTCCCAAGCACTGAGGATGTTACCTAGACAGGGGACGAAACGTCTGCAACACAAATTCCCAGCTCGGCGAACAGAACCACAATGACAAGCACCCGATCTACAAATCTTTTCACAAACTTTGAGTCCTTTTTCTCTCCAGAAAACGTATTTTATGCCTCTTGAACAATTTTGGTTTCCTCTTCAATGACTTTCCTTGGTAACTTAATCCACAATGGTATTACCTTGAAAATGGAAAAGTTATTTCTTCTCAATTCTACCTTCTTAATTATTTTGTCTGTGCCATCTTGGAAAATAACCGTTCAGCATTTCTCTTCATAATTTTGAAGACTTCAATATGATCTCATAAAAGTCACCTTTTTGCATAGAAAACAAACCCAACCTCTGCAGCGTCTCTTCATCATTTAAATTCCTAATACCCGGAATCAAATTTGTCCCTTCCTGCTCTTACAGCATGGATATTGTGGAAACACTAAATTACAACTGAATTAATAAATGTAACATGAGAACAATAACCATGGAAACACAGAATGATAACCCATTATCACTGATGACATTGTTTTGCTTCCAGAGCCATATTTCTACTAAAGCTCACTTCAGATGAACTTTAACACACTGCTGTTGCATTTCTGTAGCGTAACTGTCATGATAATGCTAAATAAACAACTTGTTACTGCAGCAGTTCTATAGCATGGGTGCAACTCATTTTTGTAATAGCATAAATTTCCTTGATGGATATCAAAAGATTCTCTGTGTTTTTGACAGGTCATCACTCATTATTTAATTATGTGGATTCCCTTAAATATATTGACCCAATATATCATCTTGCAAATATACAGAAATTTACACAATCACAATGTTAATGATCTTTCAAGTATACAGGGCTTTTTAGTCTCTGTTATATGGCAAGCTTTGAAAGAATAAAGATTTAAAATTGTGGATCCAGAGTCCATTCCAGTTAATGTGATTGTTTCATTCTGTTTATATCCTTGTGACATATTCTGAAGCATTACTGAAAAAATCCAAATGCAAGCTTCAAAATATGTATGTCATTCTTATAGAAAATCCAGGACTCTCCTGCCAGGACGAAGCTGCTCTTCTAATGTACCTCTCAGTTTCAACAATATTTGAATGTTCTGAACTGGGTAGTTTTCTAGGTATAATTTTGAATTTTCATTTCTGATGCAAACCAGAAAAAGCATAATTTACATTTTGCACCATAATTTACAAAAATCACTGGAACAATCTGAAATATTACATCGTTAAGAATTTATAGCATTATCTACAATGATGCCATCAACAAGGTTTCTTGAATTTATTGAAGTGTTGGAGGATATATCTTCAGTATTTTTGGCATGTTCTTTGCTACCATCCAATGACTCAAGAGTTCCTGATCCATTGTTTCCCATCGTCTTGCACCGTGTATCATTTCCTGTATCACAATTCTGAAGAGGGATCAAAACATTATGCTTCATCAAAAAATCATCGCTGTATTTGGCTTCCATTGAATTTCTCCTCCTCATGCTCCTGCTAACAGTTGCGTACCTTCCAGTTTCCTCAAAGCTCAGGGATAAAGTGACAGTTCCACTTCCAAAACTGACCTTCTGCTTGCTGCATCTCTGCATCTCCATGGTTATTTGCTCATCATGGGCGCTTCTGCTACAGATTGAAGATGTTGGAGAGGAGACAGTGGAACCACCAATACTATTAGACCTCTTACGAGACAAGGTGCCACGCCGCAAAGTTGCCTTTGCTGCCACTTTAAAAGCATGGGCAGCCGTACTACATCTCACTTCTTCAATTGTATTTCTTGATGGTTTAAACAAAATTATATAGCATTTGTTAAAATAAATGCATCCAAGTAACCCAAAACTTGATGCAAGAATAGCAATGACTTCTACAGCTGAAACAAATTTCCCATAAGTGCTGACATAAGCAGGAATAAATGAGATCCAGACTATGAAAAATATGAGCATACTGAAGGTAATAAATTTGGCCTCATTGAAATTCTCTGGGAGTTTGCGAGACTTAAAGGCAAAAAAGAAGCAAATGGCAGCAAGGAGGCATGTGTAACCAATGAGGAAACCAAGTGCCATTAATGAACCTTCATCACACGTAATAAAAATGATTTCATCTTCTAGTTCATGGTTTCTGTAGCTTGAAGGGGGTGCTGTGTAAAGCCAGATAACACAAGTAACTATTTGCACTAGAATACAGAGGAAAACAAGTAAGAATTGCAAATTGAGGCCCACCCACTTTCGATGGAGGCTGGTTGGGATCTTGGCCTCAAAGACTAATAATACACGATTTGTTTTCACCAGAATGCAAGAAATGCACAGCACGAAACTGATTCCAAAAGCGGGTTGACGCAATCTACAAGTCCAATCCTTAGGTTCTCCAATGAAGATCAATGAGCTGGAGAAACAGCAGATTAAGGAAAAGAGGAGGAGATAGGAGAGTTCTCTGTTAGTGGCTTTCACAATAGGAGTATTTCTGAACTTAATGAATACTCCTAAAACAAAGGAAGTCATCAGTATTCCTAGAATGGCAAATATTGTCAGGGCAATTCCAAAAGGTTCAATCCATGACAGGTATTCAATCTCCTTGGCTATGCATGACGTATGGTTCTCATTTGACCAGAAATCATTGGGACATTTTGTACATGCACTTGCATCTAAAGGAAGAGAAGAGATGACAAACATCGAGTATAGTTAGTTATTTCTTTGATACAATTAAACTTTCAAAGCATTAACTCTTTACTCAGTGCAAGAGTATATTCAGTCCAGTTTGCCTTGCTTTCATGTTATTGCTACCTTATCTAATCATTAGTGTAAGGATTACATTTCCTCATCTTTTAGCTGGGTTTTAAGGTTGAATAATATTTTAATGTGATTTAGTTGGTTCACCGACCACCTACTTGCATCACAATAATATCATTCACCTGCTCTTCGTTATTCACATTTTAATCTATAATAAGTTCTGCTTGGCTCTCCGGTCTGTCCTCACTAAATCTTCAAATGTTCTGCATCCCAATGCATTTATTGCAAATGAGTCATTTTTATTTACAACTTTATTTACAGTTCCTTGTAAGGCTTTTGTTTGTGTTTTCTGATCTCCACTTGTTTTATGTCTCAGTTTGTATTCTTTCCTTCTTTGACTCTAAGTTATCTGTGCATTTCACATCTGTTTTCTTCAAAGTTGTTAGTGTGATGAATCCTGGTATTTATAAGCTTTTTTAAATATTCTGCAGAAGCCAGCATTCTATGAGGAAGTAACATTAAGGCACACTCAGTTTCAAAGGGATGTTGCATTTGGATGTTCCAAAATAAATCAGTTACATGTAATTCTTCATAGAAATAAAGATGGTAGTGGTTGCACGGTTTTCAATAGGTCACTTAGAATAGTTCACTGGTCACTGAAGAGGAGCTCGTAGCTTATAAGCAATGGGGAAGTGAATGAGTTTGTGAGTAAGAGAAAGGAAGAGAAAGACAGAATCCGTGTTACACAATGCTGCTGGGAGTACAACTGAATTACATGGATTTTGTTTGTCAGGGCCTCAGTAAGACTTTGCACAACAGTTGAATGTCTCAGTGCTGTTAGGTCTGAAGAAGAGGTTCAAGGAGTTAATAGGGAACTAGAAGTCAAGTCAAGGTTCTGGAAATATCCCAGGAACTGTGGACATTTAATAAGAAGCAAAGTATCACTAGTACTACCACTTCACTACAGCTAAGACTGGATGTTGTAAAATACATAAGTTGTATTTGCTGGATGTGACTGAGCAAGATTAGAGCTGAGGAAAAAATTGAGAGGAGAAGCTAGATTTTGTTGAAAAGCTGGAGTACAGCCTGTGATGAAGTATTGGAGTGCAGTTTCTGGATTCCAGGGAACTATCGATTCAGGAAGGGAGAGTGATTGACCAGAACAGAACTTTCATTGAGGCAGCCCACAATGAAACTGAAGGGAATTGCAGGGCCAGATTAGCAGAAAAGAAGAAATGAAAAGTGAAGAATTCCTTGTTAAGTTTCATGAGATTTGATGACCAACCATGTCATCACTAATTTATGGGGGTAATTGCAGAACAATCCTGCATTGGTTACATTTGCTATTTTATGTGCACTATGGGGTGCTTAATCGCAGTCCATTACTCATATTTTACCGATAGTTGATTCTGGGTTTTAGAATATAAATTGATAGATTTAGATGCCATCTATCAACCCCTCAGAAAATGTTCAGGAAATGACATCACCACAAACCCCAGGAACCCCATCCAGGAGAAAGATATAAATAGAAAGCAGGAGACAACAGCTTTGCTTCACTTAGAGGTCGCCACTCATGTTACCGAGCCAGGTAATGAAACGTCTGGATATCAAACCTACAGCTCAGCGAGCAAACCTACACCCTCAACCTCAACCTGAGCTACAAACCTTGCAATATAAATTGTACATGCATTGCAGATTATATTACTATTCAAATGTTTATTGTTATTTATTAAAAACAAAGGAATCTTGTGGCTTTATTCCCTTTGTAAGTCCCCTGGAACCCCTGCTTTTATCCACTTTAATAAAGAGGTTACTAGTCTCCAGACAGCTCGTAACATAAATTTGTACACGAGAATAAAACAATGGTAGAATCTTTGGTTAATGTGGAGTATTCTGAAATAAATTCTTTAATTTTACTATATTTCTTCCCACCTTTAAATAATTTGTTTGGAACAGATTTATATACTTAAACAAACCAGCATAAATTTCAAGCGAGCAGAGTGCTTGCCCAGCTACAGCCCTGCATTAATATGACATTAAATGAGCTATAGATATTAATGGGTCAGGTAAGGTTAAATTTATAAGCCTTTATTTACATTCTGCAGAAGCCAACAGAATATAGGGGTCACTTTCACATTTGTAAATGCCTATTTTTCAGGTGCAGCTGTGTTTTATTTCTTCTCTATATACTTTGGTAGTTCTGTCATAAATATAAATAGCATTGCAAAAGCAATCTCCTTCAGTCCCTACCAAGGAGTTAAAGACTATTGGGGCCTTGCAGAAATATAGAGTTGAGGTTAAAATTAGACCCTAGATTAGAATGGTGCTGGAAAAGCACAGCAGTTCAGGCAGCATCCGAGGAGCAGTAAAATCGGTTAAAATTAGACCTGCCATGATCTTATTGAACGGCAAAACAGATGCAAAGAGCCAAGTGGCCTGCTCTTTTCCTTGTTTATATGTTTTCAATGTTCATAAATATATTTGCTGATCCTTGCAGAGATGTAAGTGCATGTCAGTTATACTATCTGCATTTCAGTTTACATGTTTCTGAAGGCAGAACTCTCTGAGATTTGAACATATATGCTGGACAGTTGTTTCAGTTACGGGCACATGTACAGTAATAAAACTAATAGTTTTGCTTACCACTTTCATCACTAAACTCTCCTTCTGCACATGCTACACACTCAAAACAGCAGGTAGGCTCCCCTTCAATTATCCCCTTCCTGGTGCCAGGCACACAATCACGACTGCAGTTTGAAAAAGGCACCTAGGAATGTAAATTTTAAAAAAAGAAGAAATATTGAAACATTAAGCAGATTCATTAAAATTCTTTCAGTCGAATTTATAATTATTGTGGGAAGTTCCCCATATAAATTCACTGCCAGGTTTTTTTCCCTCTATGGATCCATCACTCAATATTTAGTTTTTCCATCAAATTTCTTTCCATTGAAATAAGTTCTGACATATAACATTATTCCTTTGCAGCAGCTTTAGCTCTATTTATTCTGCAAGTAGATTAGGTTGCTATTCATATGTGACATTTGTCTATACGCAATTCCTTTGTAGTTGTAATTCAAAGCAACTGCCTGCATGTACATTTTATGTATATGCAATTTAGGCGAAGTTGAAATTGGAATTGTTCCATTCAATTCTGTATGTTCCCTATTGTTTTACCAAAAGTCTTCACAACCTGTCACTACATTGCTAACCAATATCGGAAACTCAGAAGTCAGTTGAGCTGCTGCTACGGATGTGGTTGTTTGTTAAAACTGTGAACAATGGAACTCTTGGTTGAAAGTACTGGTCAAAGATTCTTTTCTTAATCTTGGTAAATTATCTCCAAGTGGACTTCTACCATTGAAGAAAATTCTATAAATTAAATGTGGTGTTCACAACTTCATCTTACAATTTAGAGGCCAAATCAAGTATGTTCAATCTGGGAGTGATCAGTGCATTGAGGAAAACTGATGTGTTTTCAGATGATACTACAGAAGGGTATTGCATAGATAAGAAATAGGATGCAGTCAATGATAGTTTCTTGGGGGACAGTAATCATACCCTTACAGGAGGTGGAGAAGAATCCATTGTATGTGATCTGGCAAATATTAGATCAATGCGGAGAATGCGGGTAAGTGGAGTTGAAATGCCCATCAGCCATGATTGAATGGCGGAGTGGACTCAATGGGCTGAATGGCCTTACTTCCACTCCTATGTCTTATGGTCTTAAAATGCAACTAGATGAGAACAGCTCACCCAGCTGGATGACAGTGGAGAGGCTTCAGAGGAAGATGATGTGACCAACTGTGCTAAAAGCAACAGATGGATTGAGAAGGAGGTAGAGAGTCTGTTCACCTTTGTTGCAGTTACATATTATGACATTTGTCACTTTGATATGGTGATAGGACATAAACTTGTTTGGAGGGATTCAGACATATAGTCCTCAGAAATTGATTGAGGAGGTAACAACATGTTCTAGGTCTTTTGGAAGGAGAGAAATATTGGAGGTGGGATGATAAGTTGCAAGGATAGAAGGATCAAAGGTTGATTTTTGAGAAGAGAAGTGAAGGTGGAATATTTAAGTATCTGAAGATTGAGAAATATTCACCATGTGAGTTAACATGGAGATGAGCAGGGAAACTTGGGCACTCAGAGGTTTATTGAGAAAAAGGACCAGACAGAAGAAGGTGGATCTTGTGGATAACATAAGCTCAGAGAGGACATGATTGGAGACAGGAAAGAAAGAAGAGGAAAATGTGAGATCAGGGCTGGAGCATGGAAGAGTGTGAAAGGAAATTTGGCCTTTTGGACTCGAGTAAGGGAGGGAAGTGGCTGTGGCAGCTGATTTGATGGTTTCTCAGATTTGGTAATCAAGAAGTTTATGAGCTCTCATTTGTTGAAGGTTAGAGTAGAGGTGACAGGAAACAAAATTTGAAAAAATTGCAGAGGGGAAAATAAGTTGGGATTACTTTTGGATTCCAGGTTGATTCTAAAATAATAAACAGTATTAGGAGATGAGAGCAGAACTTAAAGGTGCTTCATGTCATCCAGTCAGTATTGAAAGTGAATGGCTAAACCAGGGAGCACAACCAGGGTGAAAGGTGATAATCGTTTTCATGGTTAAGAGGATTTCAAATGTCAAATGAACTGTAGAAATATTGTGTTGAATGGGGAACCAAAGGCTAAATATTTGAGATTTTGAGTTTGGTGTTGTAAGTGAGAGACAAAATAAAAAACAGTACAAACAATATATTATAAACTGTGTCTGAGTATTATCCCAGTCTGTATTATTAAATACTGATGTGGTTTGAAATTAACTTTCAACATTGTTTGGAAATATAAGAATAGTAAATTAGTAATATTATTAGTAGGAGCAAAACAACTAATTATATTTGAGAGGTAGTGATAAATATAGCTATTATACAAACAGCTGAATAGTAGACCAAAACTTGTGCATTGTTTTAAAAAAGGCACATTTTGTTGAAGCTTTTCATCTTGCATTCATCAGGACAGTTTGCAAGAATGCCTACTCTAACAGGTAAATCAACATCTGTACTACACAACAGGAGGGTGCTGATTGGTTGAGACATTGGTTCTAATTCGTAGAGACATTGTGATGGAGTATGCACCAATGATTATTGACAGTGACTGCCAGACTTTATTTAAATTTGAAACTGGACCTAATTTGTTTAAAATCTAAATAAAGGCTGATAGTTAGCTGGTTTAATGCTTTGGTGCATTCTCCACAAGAATGTTTCTACTATCAAAGTTCACTCACTAATCAGACAGCACTCTCCTCTCATTCTGTATAAATGTTGGTTTTTCCCCGTATTGGTATTCTTGCAAATTGTCCTGATGAGTGCCAGATGAAAAGCTTTGACAAAATGTACATTTATTTCAGCAAAATAGCTATTACATATTAATCTATTAACTAAAATGTATTCAGATATATTTTCCCTTGTATAGTGTTAAAAGGATAGCTATTTACTAGTCAACTATAGACCAGTGATGGTTCAGTAGAAGTATTTTTCTTTAAAGTGGCAGCTGAAGAGATATATTGCAACAATCAATGAAAATCATGAAATTTTACATTTGACAAATTGTGTATTGAACAAGAATAAAACAGAGGATTAAAAAAATGACCACGTACCACTTTTGAGAAACCACCCCACAAGATTCTCTTCTCATTTATGTTGAGTCTATCACTTGGTTTAGCATCTGCATTGTAGTTGCCAACTTCTTGAAACACTACAGATTCATCCTCATGGGACAACTGCCAATTGATAATGGTATAATTTCCTTTAAGGTCACCTTGATCATCAAAATCAACCTGCTCGCCCATGCTGTTTGTAAACTTCAAATGCAGCAGATGGTTGAGAACCTAGTAGACAATTAAAAGACTTTGTAACAAACCTTGCACATGTAATTCATTCAAGCACACTGGTCTGTAGTGTGGCTCCATATACTTTTTCTTAAAGTTTGTTTATTATGTTATCATGACAATGCTGAGAAGGAAACAAAGACAAAACAAATGAATATTAATAACTACCATTTGCCTCTCTCCTTTGCTACTGTCTTCACTGATGCCCTCTCAAATTCTTTACATCCCTCTGATTCTGTTTTATATTTGTTTTCATTTTGACTTCGTTATTTCTCTCTCTCCCTTAAAGGATCTGAGGTGCTAAAAACAGTGACTTCAATCAATTTGAGTAGACTCCTGTCAGGCTAACTTAAAGTTCAGATTTTATTTGATAAATAAACTGAAATGTATAAAGAAAGTAATTGCACACTTGGAATCTATGTTTCATTTAAAAAAACACAATCGTTTAAATAGAAAATGTGGAAGTTTGATGGCTAATTGTGAAGAATAAAAAACAGACTCTAGAAGAAATGCAGCAAAACTATATTTCCTTCAAGCAAGAAGTAAAAAAAGCAGATTCTGTCACAGCCTGGTCTCAGTGAATATTGTGCATAACAAACTTTCTAAATCAAACAGGGGATCAAAGTTTAAAAAAAGGGTAACGTAGGAAAAACAATCACATAATCAATATGTGTAATTTGTAAAAGTTATGAATTATTAGATTTCACTGTTTTGTGATTGATCCTGATTGGTGACAGTGAGTGGAGGAGCATGGACCACTCTCTCACTCCTTTGAATTTTCTTTCTCTGTAAGTAAATGGTAGCTATTGGTCCAGACATTTGATAATTTAGGATGGTTACCCAAACAGAGAGTGATTATTTGAACCAATTGTAAAAGTACTACAGAGATCTGGCTCCTTGGAAACTGTATTTCTATTTATGTAGGATTCTACAGGATAGAAAGCACAGAACAGGCCATTTGTTCCACCCAGTCAATACTAGTATTTACGTTCTACTTCTGCATCCTTCCAACTTTGATTTTCTAAATCTGACACCTTAACCTCCATTCTTTTCGAATGATTGTCTAGCTTTTTCTTAAGTGCATCTTTACTATTCACTTCAACCATTCCTTGCGATAGTAAATTTCATATTTCCAACACTCTCTAGGTAAAGAGGTTTCTTCAGAATTTGCTGTTGGATGTTTGGTGACCGTCTTTAGATTACATTTAAGGTGTGATTCACAGATTTCGTAATAAGTTGTGGGATTTAATTCATTACATCTTTCTTTCCTGGAAACTGATGGTTATTCATCTTACCATTAATCACTTCTTAAATAATACCCATTTAACTCTAAGGTGTTATCTAGAGAACATTCTATAGCATCATAACCATGGGTCACCTATGGAGATACCAAACTTTTTAATTAAAATGTATGTGTAATTCTTTAAACAGCTACATACAGCCAAAAATTGACAGCAATTGTAAATTCAGTGGCTGCCTTCAGAGAATGAATCTGAACTGCGTCTCTTATTTTTGTGTCTTTAAAGACTGGTCTGCAAGGAGAAAGAATTGTTGTTAAAACAGGGATTTAAAAGAACGACTGCACAATTTCACAGCAAGGAATTTGATTCCTATTGTGAACTCTGTTTCTGTGTCTTTAGGTTCCTGTAATGTACAGATGATCAGAAGCCAAGGAGTTGTTTATTAGTGAAGGTGATTGATTCTCAGCTGGCTTAGCAGATAGGAACTGGAAACAAGTTGCAGAAATGTAGACATACGGAGAGGGGAAGACTGTTGTTCTCCCCAACTGAAGCTGCCTGTTAGTTGCTATAAAAAAAATTCAGTTTTAACTTGAAGAAAACTAGTTACCTTTTCTGAGCTAGTTGTTGTAAGCTGTGAGTTTTGAATTGATTAATCCAAGACATTATTCAAATGAATCAGTCATTATGTACTTCTCACAAGCAGTTCCAGAGATAGAGAAAGACAACTGAAAATACCAAGTACCTGGCCAGCTGAAGTAGGATCACCTCAAATTCAGAACAAAGAATCTGACTGACAAAGAAACTGACTTCCATTTTTTATCTAAACTAATAATCTATTTTTCATATTTGTTTATCTGAGTATGTGTAAAGGAGGGATTTATTAGGGAATTAGTTTTAGTTAATAATATTACATGCTAATAGTTTATATCTAGTTTCTTGTAGCTACGTAAACTATTTATAGTAAATAATAATTCTTATTTAGTACAGAGACTTGATCTATGGCTAATATCAATCTTTGTCCAAAAATCATGTAAATTGGTGTACAATGCATACATTTGGTATGACTTGGGTAAAGTCGGGCTCTATTTACAATGCATTATCCCAGTGGATTGTATAAATTGTCATAACTGGCAAGTGTCAAAGAAGCTTCAAAAGGAGAACATTCACTATAAAGTGCGGCACAGTGGCTCAGCAGTTAGCACTGCTGGCTCACAGCACCAGGGTCCCAGGTTCGATTCCTGCCTTGGGTGACTGACTGTGTGGAGTTTGCACATTCTCCCTGTGTCTGCGTGGGTTTCCGTTGGGTACTCTGGTTTCCTCCCACAGTCCAAAGATGTGGAGGTTAGGTGAATTGGCCATGCTAAATTGCCCCATAGTGTTAGGTCAATTAGTCAGAGGGAAATGGGTCTGGGTGGGTTACTTTTCAGAAGGTTGGTGTGGACTGGTTGGGCCGAAGGGCCTGTTTCCACACTGTAGGGAATCTAATCTAAAAAAAATGGAAGCTGTATCCTCCTCAAGATAAATTTGCATTTCCTCCCTTTCAAGAATCACAAGGCAGGAGTTAAAAGAGTTTAAACCCTTTGAATATGTTAGCAGCTCAATACCGAGTGTGTAGACTAGTATGCTGTGAAGATCATAGCTCTGAGAACAGCCATTTAAATACCCCAGCACTACAAGTAATGCACAGGGAAAGGACTCTTTCACACTCTGAATGCTACCAGTCAGCTACTACTGAAAGTAATCAGAACAAAAGCATTTCAATCGATCTACAAAACTAAGAATCTTGAAATTGACTGTTCAGCTCCCAACCAAGGGTGGCATGGTGGCTTATTGGTTAGCTCTGCTTGCCTTACAGCACCAGGGACCTGGGTTTGATTCCACCTTTGGGCAATTATATCCTTGGAGTTTGCAAATGCTACCAGTAACATCCACTGTAATTGTGGTTCTGTTCGCCGAGCTGGGAATTTGTGTTGCAGACGTTTCGACCCCTGTCTAGGTGACATCCTCAGTGCTTGGGAGCCTCCTGTGAAGTGGTTCTGTGATCTTTCCTCCGGTATTTGTAGTGGTTTGAATCTGCTGCTTCCGGTTGTCAGTTCCAGCTGTCCGTTGCAGTGGTCGGTATATTGGGTCCAGGTCGAAGTACATATTGATTGAATCTGTGGATGAGTGCCATGCCTCTAGGAACTCCCTGGCTGTTCTCTGTTTGGCTTGTCCTATAATAGTAGTGTTGTCCCAGTCGAATTCATGTTGCTTGTCATTCCAGACGTGATGGTACAGAGAACATTTAACGGAGAATTCAGCACTAAGGTATACAGGAAAGCCACACACACAGACCAAGTCCTGAACTACGAAAGCAACCACCCCAACACACACAAAAGAAGTTGCATCAAAACACTATTCAAAAGGGCCACAACACACTGCAGTGCAGAACTGCAAAAAAAGGAAGAAGAATACCTATACAATGTATTCGCCAAAAACGGATACCCGCGCAATTTCATCAGCAGATGCCTAAGGGAAAGACAACGGAACGAGGACATGCTGCAACCCAAGGGACTAGCCACACTACCATACATCAAGAGCATTTCCGAACTGACAGCCAGACTACTGCAACCACTAAGACTCATAACAGCACACAAACCAATAGCCACTCTCAGACAACAACTCACCAGAACGAAGGACCCAATCATGAGCAAAACCAATGCAAGGACTGCACAAAACACTACATAGGACAAACAGGAAGACAGCTAATGACCCGCATCCATGAACACCAACTAGCCATGAAATAACACGACCAGCTATCCTTAGTAGCCACACACGCGGATGACAAATAACATGAATTCGACTGTGACAACACTACTATTATAGGACAAGCTAAACAGAGAACAGCCAGGGAATTCCTAGAGGCATGGCACTCATCCACATATTCAATCAATAAGCACATCGACCTGGACCCAATATACTGACCACTGCAGCGGACAGCTGGAACTGACAACCGGAAGCGGCAGATTCAAACCACTACAAATGGCAGAGGAAAGATCACAGAAGCACTTCACAGAAAGTTCCCAAGCACTGAGGATGTCACCTAGACAAGGGAAGAAGCATCTGCAACACAAATTCCCAGCTCAGCGAACAGAACCATAACAACGAGCACCCGAGCTACAAATGTTCTCCCAAACTTTGATCCACTGTAATGGCCACAATATTCGAGTAACCACTCTTCACAGAAAATTTAAAAGTTTCTGGGTTGCATAATTTTTTTACATAAAAATTTATTTATAATTTCTAATCTGTGTATGTGTTGTGTTCTTATTTCTTCTTGCAATTAGTAATGAATAAACTCACTATTTTTACCAACTCAGGAAAGCCTGGTTAAAGTGTCTCCTTTTAAAACTTAAGTTAGTGTGGGCCTGAGAGAGATGTATCCATAAGCAAAGACATTGTGTTAGTCTTGTTGCAATAAACTGAGGAGGCCGGTGAATACTTACTGGCACAATGCCAGGTTAATTTGAATGTAGTCTAATTACTGACTGCCCCTTTTAATTATAATCTGATTGTTCTTTTTAATTTTAAACTCTGGGTGATTCTGCCTTTCTTTTCTAATAACTCAGTCATCTGATCTAACCACGTGGTCTTTTCCTGCCTTTTGAGCATAAATGCTTCCTCAAGCCTGTCAGACTCAAAGCGAATGCAGATTTGGGGTGCAGCCTGATCAGAGCAATAGACAGTGTTAACATGTCAACATTAGACATTAAATGTGACATCCTGACTTGAGATGTCAAACACATTTAAGTTTGAGACACACTAGTCCACAAGACCGTATATTAACATTATGTATCATATATTTTCTGCTCGGCTGTGATACACAGCTAATAATTTTCTAAAATAATAAATGGGAAGAAAATGTTGAGCTCTGCTGAACTTATTTATATTTATAGGGGAAAGTGAGTCAAAACGTGTGGTGCTGAAAAAGCGCAGACTCCCCTGCTCCTCGGATGCTACCTGACCAGCTGCGCTTTTCCAGCACCACACTTTTTGACTCATTTATATTTATAACAATTAACTCAGTTGGCTGCATGGCTGGTTCACAATGCAGTGCAAACCCAACAGTCCAGCTTTAATTCTCCCACCAGCTGGAGTCATTGTGCAGATCCCACCTTCTAAACCTTCCCCCCACACCTGAGGCAAATTGTCCCTCAGGTTAAACTCACTTCTGGTTATCTCTCCATAATGAGAGAACAGTCCTCTAAGATTATCACAACTATCAACATTCAGAATGCACCATCAGCCTCACCCTCAATTTGATAGCATTCCCCACCCCCGGCTATTAATGTGTGTTAAATTAACAAATAGTAAAATATCGCCAATGATGTAAATACAAAACAAAATAGAAATGCTGTCAACATTCAATGAAGCACATTATCCAGACACAAAAGAACTGCGGGAATCAAAGTTAACATTTCAGGTCCAATGACCCTTCTTTAGAACTGATGGTAGCTAGGAAAAGGATGGTTTTTATACAGAAGATGAGGTGGGGAGCAGTAAACGATAGTTGGAGATAGAGCCCAGAGAGACAAAAATAATTGGACAGAAAACAGAGTGGTTAAATGTCATCTGGGGGAATTCTTTGAGGAGGTAACAAGCAGGATAGATAAAAAGGATGCAGGGGGTGTAATATATTTATGATTTTCTGGAGCTATTGGATGAGTTACCACACATTAGGATCCTTATTAAGATAAGAGCCCCTGGTGTTGGAGATAGTATTGAGTCATAATCATTTATTATCTTGGATAGAGGATTGGCAATCAAGTAGAAGATTGAGAGTTGGGATGAGAGAGCATTTTCAGGATGGCAACCTGTAACTAATGATATGCCATTAAACTAAATATTGGGTTCAGTTGCATGGAAAATAGTGGGAAAAGTTAAAAAGGGGAAGACTATTCAAGTTTTCAGAACAAGAGAGCATGAAGAGCTCAAATTTAATTTCAGGCAAAGCATATAAGAAGGGGGTAGGCAATGCAGGACTGAGGGTGTTGTACTTAATTGCTGCAGTACATGAAACAAGATAAATGAAATTGTAACACAGATTGAAATTGGCAGGTATGATCTTGTGGGAATCACAAGTGGCTGCAAGGGGCTTAGAGCTGGCAAGTAAATATCCAAGAATAAGGAAAGGACAGGCAAATGGGCAGGGAGCGGGGTTGCCTTGTTAGTACAAAATGAAATGAAATTGAAAGCAAGAAGTTATATAGAGTCAGAAAGTATAGAATTTGTCTGTAGCGTTGAGGAACAGCAAAGAAAAAATCTCACTGATGGGAGTCATGTACAAGCCTCCTATCTGTAGTCAGGATTAGGGAAAGAAAATAAAACAGGAAATAGAAAAGGCATATAAGAAACGGCACTATTACAATGATCATGGGGGACTTCGATATGCAGGTAAACTGATAAAATCACAAAATGGGTACAAGGTAGTTTTTTGGGGAGGGGCTTGTGTTAGAGCCCACGGGGGAATAACTCATTCTGAATTTGGTGATGTGTAATGAGGCAGACTTGATTAGAGAGCTTAAGATGAAATAACTCCTAGGGAGCAGTCACCATAATGCAATACAATTCACACTACAGTTTGAGAGAAAGAACTAGAATCAGAAGTAACAGTATTATAATTGAGTAAAGGTAACTATAAAGACACGAGGGAAGACCTGGCCAGAGTTAATTGGAAGCAAGCCGAACAGGGAAGATGTTGGAGCAGCAATAACAGGAATGTATTAATTTTAATTTAAGTATCTGACATGTGAACGTTTCTTTGTACTCATGAATGACTACTTTAATATGGTCCTGCATTGAGTTCCGAATGGCATACAAATCAACTTGGGAACGGATTCAAGTATGGAACCTGTTCACGACCTGGGGACTGTTTGTGCTGGCACTGGAGACAGATCAGAGAAGGTTCACTAGATTGATCCAAGGTATAGAAGGACTGTCTTAAGAGGAAAGGCTGAATAGATTACATCTATGCACCTTGGAATATAGAATAATGAAAAGTGATCTTATTGAAACATACAAGGTTTTTAGGGGACTTGACAGGGTGGATGCAGAAACGTTATTTCACCTTGTGGGAGAGTGTAGAGGGCATAAACATAAGAAGTTGCACAGTTAAGACAGAACTGAGGAGGAACTTCTTCTCTCAGTGGTTTGTGAATTTATGCAATTCATTACCACTGAGGGCTGTTGAGACTAGGTCATTAAGCATATTCAAGGCTGAGATAGATCTTCAATCAGTAAGGAGAATCAAAGGTTATGTGGAAAAGACAGGAAAGTAGAGTTGGGGATGAGCAGATCAGAAATGATCTCACTGAATTGTGGAGCAGACATGATGGGCTGAACGGCCTATTTTTGCTCCAACATCTTATGGCCTTATGATCTTAAAGAGAGAAATCCCAATTGAGTTCCTGAAAAAGAGGCCGATTAACAGATACCCTCAGCAGATTTGAAACCTTAAGGGAAAGAACAAAAAAGGATTGTTTCCACCTGAAAGATTCGGCTGATGAGCATGGTTAAGACTTCTCAACTCACAAATTTCAGAACTGCTTAACTGATGATAAAGTTAGCCACAGTAAATTAAGACAGTGCTTTAGATTCAGAAGTTATAAAAGCTAAACTAATAAAACTGGAAAACAAATTAGCAATGGAATTACTTGCCAATGCCAAGAAAAGGGAAGTAATTGAAATATTGGCAAAGCAATTTTGGGACTGATGGAAATGCAAAGAGTACTAGACACACCAAGTGGTGAATCCCCTGAGTTAGTAAAGATCCAATTCCAATTCAAGAAGTTCTGAATGTGGAAAATAGTTGAAGCAATTTGAGATAGAAAAAGAATTTAAAAAACAAGATAGTGATGAAAATCTTGAACGTCTGAGAGAGGAGAAAGGGAAAAAAAGAGTAATTCAGAGAAGGAAAAGGCCCAAAGGTTCAGAATTTAAGAGGCTGAAACTAATGATTTAGGAGATGAAAAAAGAGAAGAAAAAACAAAAAGTGGAAAGAGGTAGAAGTACTGTCTTAAAATTATGCAGTTTCAGAAGGAAACTTCAGATGCAAAAGAAGGTTCTAAGGAGAAGAGTTCTAGCTATAATCTAAAGAGAAATATATAATTTGTATAAGCCCCACTGGATTTGAGCTAAAAGTTATGAGGCCATTCTTTCTGTCATTTGAGGAAATAGCCATCAAATGAAGTGCTGAAGGGAAACTGGAAATTGCCCATTCAAAGCAAGTGGGCACGGCCACTCTTACCAGTTGTCATGGTGGTATAAATGCCACAGTGTGGTCAGAATTAGAAAACTTTGCATTCACCAGAAGAACACCAGTGCAACAATCTAGACTGAAAGTCTTAAAATATTGTGTGCAATTCTGGTCTCCTTCCTGTCAGAAGGATGTTGTGAAACTTGAAAGGGTTCAGAAGAGATTTACAAGGATGTTGCCAGAGTTGGAGAATTTGAGCTATAGGGAGAGGTTGAACAGACTGGGGCTTTTTTCCCTGGAGCATCAGAGGCTGAGGGGTGACCTCATAAAGGTTTATAAAATCATGAGGGGCATGGATAGGATAAATAGACAAAACCTTTTCCCTGGGGTGGGGGAGTCCAGAACTAGAGGGTATGGGTTTAGGGTGAGAGAGGAAAGATATAAAAGAGACCTAAGGGGTAACTTTTTCACACAGAGGCTGGTACGTGTATGGAATGAGCTGCCAGAGGCTGGTACAATTGCAACATTTAAGAGGCAGGCATCTGGATAGGTATATGAATAGGAAGGGTTTGGATGGATATGGACCAGATGCTGGCAGGTGGGACAAGATTAGGTTGGGATATCTGGTCGGCATGGGTAAGTTGCACTGAAGGGTCTGTTTCTGTGCTGTTCATCTATGACTCTATGTGCACAGAAAGAAGATAGATTATCTTTATCTAATGTACTTATAAGTCAGAGCCTAGTATGTCTGTGGTACACTGGTAAACAGTATTCATGTATAATAAATAGTATTAATTTGAAATGCAAGCCTGCAGACAGTTCTTGACTTTGCCTTCTCTTCAACAAACCCAAACACATAGACCAGCATCAAACCACACAAAAGGCAGCACCGACCAGAGATTATTCTGCTTATAACTTATGGTACAAGCAATTCCTGGGTTGTGAACAAGTTCAGTTCTGGAGTTTGCTCTCAAGTCAATTTGTATGTAAGTCATAACACAATGCAGGACAATATAAAATATTCATTCATATCTTTATATGTCAGATCTTTAAAATCACACCCCTGCAGGAAATCACATTTGTAAGTATGAGTATTTGTAAGTTGGACATTTGCAAATCAGGGGTCCGCTGTACAGGAAAAGATATGGACAAGGAGTAAAGCATAAGCAAGTAGTTGTAGAGTTCCTATTTCACAGAAAAAACATTTTCTTGTGAATGCATCAGAAATCCAATTGAATGTTGCAACAACAGGATTGATGCAAACAAAATCCCAAAATGAATAATTTTAAGTAAACTTTGTTAATCATTCCAATAATGACACCATTAGTAAAACTGAGGTTTTTTTAAAAATGCAATAGCAGCAGCTCATGTACTTCTGTTGGTGAATTTATTACTTAATGAGGAAATGAGACCTACAGATCCGGAAAAGCAAAGAATTGATCCCTAGTCTGTGCTTTCATTGAGCTCAGTTTCATTGGATGTGACAGGTGTGTTCATGAGCTAAAGAACAAAATCAATCCAACGTATTGATTCAGAACTTTCCAGAGCAAAACTACATTACCATGTTGGTATAATATACAACTGACACAATTACCCTGGATTAGGCCATCATCATGCAAGGTTTCCAAAACATCTTTCTGTCAAGTTAAGGGCATCACTACGAGGTAACACATATGAACAAACATAGCTTGGCAGAAGAACACCAATTGCCTGAAATAAAGGTGGCGCTGCCCATATAATCACAATACAGGTTACTCTGAGTGAAGAAATATATGATTTTACTGAGACTTTGCTGTTATCACTGTGTTCATGTGATGGTCTCCTGACAGATTGACGGATATCTGTTGTCAGTGATTTTCTGTCCAATATACAGTTGATCAAACTTAATTTGCTATCTGATCTTCAAAAGGGAAATATAAATCTCCTTAAAGTTTGGAAATGACTGTAAACCTTGACAGACATGTGAAAAAACATAGGGGATTATAATAAGCTGTGCAAAAACATGCAGGTTAGGTGAATTGGCCATGCTAAAATTGCCCATAGTGTTCTGCAATGTGTAGGTTAGGAGCATTAGTTTGGGATAAATGTAGAGTAGGAGGAGAATGGGTCTGGGTAGGTTACACTTCGGGGGGTTGTTGTGGACTCGTAGGATTCTATCTGTGTCATAGAAACATAGAATTAGCATTTGGCCATTCAGCTCATCAAAATTGTCTAGCCATTCCATCCCTTTTATCTAACCCTTCCCCATTGGTAATCAGAAATTTATCAATGTCTACATTATGTATACTTACAAAGACTGAGCTTCCAAAACTCTCTGTGAAAGAGAATTCCAAATGTTCACAACTCATTGAGTAAAAATGTTTATCCTCATCCCAGACCTAAGTGGTATTCCCCCTTATTTTTAAAATGTGCCCCTTGGTTCTAGACTTAATAATCAGGGGAAACATCTTACTTGCATATATCCTGTCTATCCATTTAAATATTTCATAAGTTTCAATGCAATCATTTCTCATTCTTCAAAATACTACCGGCCCAGTTTACCCAATCTCTCTTCATAGGACAGAGTACAGCACAGCAGGTACGGCAGCACCCGAGGAGCAGGAGAATTGATGTTTCGGGCATAAACCCTTCATCAGGAATGAGTTCTCATTAATAAGCCCTGACGAATGGCTCTGACCCGAAAGGTCAATTCTCCTGTTCCTTGGCTGCTGCCTGACCTGCTGTGCTTTTCCAACACTACACTCATGACTCTGATCTCTAGCATCTGCAATCCTCACTTTCTCTTCATAGGACAGTCCTGCCATCCCGGGACCAGGTCTGGTGAACCTACATTGCACTCCCTCTCTACAATAATAGCCCGGCTGACAGTTGTTATTCTAGTGTAAATGGGAAAGGGCAAACAGGGCCCCTGCAGAATCTCCAAGGTAACAGAATTGGAAGGAATTGCTTGGGAAACTTAATTTTCCTCTGGGCATTTCCCCTACTGGAGACTTCATACTGAATATATAGTCTAATTCCTGAGTGACTATGGTGCCAGACGAACATCAGCGCCCAGCTAGTTCCCCAGACCCCAACACTCGCAGGGGGTATGTCACTCAAACACTACCCAAGGACCTGAGGCAACTCTGCAACCCACCGGACCCAACCCAACTCTTCCGTTCCCATGCTGGACCTGATCCAACAGCCCCCATTGCTGGACCTAAAACCCCTCAGAACCGATGCCTCCTGCTTACCTCAGCCTGCCCTAAACACTGTACATTTACCTGGCTTCCTAGTCATCATCCAAAGGGCATCCTGCCCATACCTGCCTACTATCCTCTGCAACTGGTAACCTACTCCTAACCGAGCACCGAATCTCCCAAACCATCCTGTACCCTACCATCACATTTACCATATAGTTATTTTTAATCAAGCCATTCAGGCATGTTATGAGCTGAAAATGTGTTGCTGGTTAAAGCGCAGCAGGTCAGGCAGCATCCAAGGAACAGGAAATTCGACGTTTCGGGCTAAAGCCCTTCATCAGGAAAAAAAAATCTCAAACAGGCATGATATGACAGGAACTTGAACCTGGATCTTGTGGCCCAGAGACAGGGACACTGCCACTCTGCTATAAGAGACTTTATACTTACCTTATTTGCTTGCTTTTCAACAGCAGCTGTCAAAGTGGCTGCGTGAGATTGCCACTGTCTGGAAAATTTGCCCCAATGTATTTCCTGAGATAAGGAGACCAAAGCTGCATACAATACTCAATTGTGGTCTAAACAAGCTTCTACTTAATTGAAGAAAACTTCACTACTGACTTGAATCCTCTTGTAAGAAAGGCAAGCATTCCATTAGCCTTCCTAATAGCTTGCTGCACTTGCATGTTATCCTTCAGTAACTTATCAACAAGGATACCTAATACATTGACACTTTCCAACCTCTCACCATTTCAGAAAGACTCTGCACATTCCACTAAAGGAATAACTTCACATTTTTTTCACATTATATTACATCTGCCATGTTCTTTCCCATTCATTAACCCTGTCCAAATCGTCCTGAAGCCATTTTGCATCTTTCTGATAACATACATTCCCACATAGCTTTGTATCATCCAGACATTTGCATCTCCATGCATGGATATCAAGCCAATCAAATCCTCCTCCATTGTTCCTCAGGTGACTGAGAATGTTCAGAAAAATTACATGCAGCCTTTCCACCTTCCATAGTATACTGGATGTTTGAAATTGACTACAGTGAGTCAAACAGCTGTTGAAGCATTTGGTGATATCCAAGAAAAAGGACATGATGATATAAACTACATTTAGATGAGGTAATCAGGCACAAACGTTTCCACATTCCAAAAACATGGTGGAGCACTGTTGCCTTTGGATCACACAGATCAGAATTAAATATTGGATGATATGGAGTTTTGACATGGAACCCATAGCACATTAAAATATGAGAAGTGAGGAAGAACAAAATTTACTGGATTGATCAAACATTTTCCATTCCATTCCTCATTATCTAAGGTCCTACTGCTAATGAGCAGTTTAGAATTATTCATAGCTGTAATGTCCAAACTATTCTTACACTGGGCAGCTTTTGAATAGAAAAAGTGAGGACTGCAGATGCTGGAGATCTGAGTCAAGAGTGTGGTGCTGGAAAAGCATAGCAGTTCAGGCAGCATCCGAGAAGCAGGAGAATCAACGTTTCGGGCAAAAGCCTTTCATCAGAAATGGGCTTTAGCCTGAAATATCAATTCTCCTGCTCCTTGAATGCTGCCTGACCTGCTGTGCTTTTGCAGCACCATACTCTCAGCTTTTGAATAGAGTTTCAATTAAGATTATACTTGCAATAATTCATCTCCTTTACCTGCCATGCTTCAACTTTCTTTATATCGGGACATGATCCATTTGCAAAAATACCCTTTCCTGGTTTGCAGTCATAGATGTCCTGCAGAGCATGAGCAATTGAATATACTGCTACATATACATTGTATGAAATACGTAGGTGAGTATAATCCAGATAAGGAGTTTCCACACTCGTGATATTCTCTTCTCCGGTGCATGGAGGTCTTGATCTTGTCCTTGTGGAATGCTGCACTTTAACATTGCCATCCTGTGTTGCTAATCCATGGGTTGGTGTTTTTGAATTTTTTAGCTGTGTTAGGGATTCATCAGTGAAATAACAGTTAAATGTTTCTTCCCAAAATTCCTTGACAAATCCATTGTCAGACGATCTGCTGGGATGGACTCTTTTTAAAAACTCATTGAATCCTGGGATGCGGCCTGCTTGGAGTGCAATTCCAATGGTTCCACCAACAACATGGAAATACTCCGGTTTGGCTATCAATGACGAACTCGCCCATGCTTCACTTGCCAGCCAAATTCTACCAGTGATGTTTCGTCGAACTATCTCTTGTATCAGTGGTTCCAAGTCAGGGCCATTTGAGAAGACAACAATCACTCTGGCTGAGGAATTCTGAATGATATCTGCAAGCTGTTCCACCTGTTTCTGGGTATAGTACTGAGAAATAATCTCACTGAAATCTATGCAGATATCCCGTTCTTCAGCTTCTTCCCGAAATGTATCTATCCCTGGACGCCCATAATCGTCATCAGCGGCTAAAGTGCCCACCCAATTCCACTGAAAATGCTCAATAATCTCAGCCATGGCTGTAGCCTGTTGCTCATCATTTGGGATTGTGCGAAGGAAAGCCTTGTATTCGTTCTTGTTGCTTAAGCGCCTGCTTGAGGAGGCATAGCTGACCTTCAATAGAAACAACAAGTGTTAGCAAGGGTCACCTGTGCAAAAGCTAAGCAGTCATAAATCAAAATTCTCAAATCTTTGTGCAACAAACATTTGAGTTCTTAAGTCTGTAAGTTTGCTCACTGAGTTTGGAGGTTTGATTTCAGACATTTCGTCACCATGACTAGGTAACATCATCAGTGAGAGTCTCTGGTGAAATGCTGGTGGTACGTCCTGCCTCTCTATTTATAGGTCTTGGCGATATCATTTCGGTTCTTTTTTTTAAGGGAAGATAGATAGGATCTCAGTCGGTGTGTTTATTGATGGACCTCTGGTTAGAATACTATGCTTCTAAGAATTCTCGTGCGTGTCTTTGTTTCGCCTGACCTAGGATGTGTGTGTTATCCGAGTCAAAGCAATATCCTTCTTTGCCTGTATATACAGAAAGTAGTGATAGTAGGTCATGTCTTTTGGTGGCCAACTGGTGTTCATGTATCCTGGTGGCAAGTTTCCTGCTGGTTACCCTTCAGTAACTTCAAATCTGCTCAGTGTGGTATACATGAAAATGTATCAGGATTGCTCTATTATGTGCATATTCCACTCAACTTATTAAATCACAAGTTATTTTCCTATTGAGTATGAGTTTTAAGAGTCTCTGATATAAACAGAAATGTAATTGTCCGAAACCTTACTGTGAAAAATGCACACTTCCAGCCTCCAGCATGAGAAGGAAGTACTACCACACATTCCACAAGTGAAGAAATATTATCACCTTATTTACACTGATCCATTGACACTAAGAACAGATGTCCCCAATTCTTCTGAACATACACTTTCCCGCATCCTGTAGCAAATGTGTCACATCTAAGGCTACACAATTTCTTAGTCCCAAAGTCCATTCATTAATGCTGGTGATGTGAGTTTTCTCTTGACATGGGGTTGCTGTACACTAACAGTCAAATTCTGGCCAATTTTAGATCTTACAATTTCATATCTTACAAAAAAAGTTTTTATATTCTGATCAAAGGTTATCAGCCTGAATCATATCTCCCAGTTTTCCCATTCCATTGATGCTGCTAGAGCTGCAGAGTACTTTCAGCATTTTCTCTTTTTATTTCAAATGTTCAAATGTCTTTGGTTCTCTTCGGTGGTTAGTTGTTTCTAGCCTGTCTTTGTGAAATGGGCCTGTTTTTGTGAAATGGACCTGCTTACCTTAGTTGATCACTGCAGTTTGATTAGCTACACTTTCAATGGACTAGAAAAATGTATACTGCTAAAACCTTATACTTGCATCATACTTCACTAGTGCACTATATTGAGAATAGATATCTCAGATGGAGTTACAATGAAGAAATTCAGGAAAACCTACATACCAAAAAGTGTGAAATCTTACTTACAAATGCCACTGCTAAGCCTGTTCTCATTTGTCTCTCAAATAGCTTCAAATTGTTCAGTGTACTTTCAAGAAACTGAATGTAAGATCTTATCCTTTAGATCAATATGTATAAGATTAAGTGTTGCTACTTCTTGTAAAAGTTACATCTAGTGTGCTATTAGTGCTATTGAATTTCAACAATTGTGTAGGAATCTGAATGTTACTAAATCATCAATTTTAGTAATACTACTAGATATTAAGATTTGTTAATTATGATCAAGAAGACATCATAAATGACCTGAAAGTTTTATTACTATTCATCCCACATGTTAGAAGAATGGGCACTTGAATTTTAAACTATACAGAATTCTGGGATCACTGAGGGTGATTTTAATTTTGCACAATAGTATAAAGCAAATTGTAGTGAATTAATCACCCATTATATACCATGCTTGATCCATAGTTAAAACAACTCCTTCTAATTTATGCTCTCTTGCAGGGAGTGAAGGGCAGGATCTCTGAGCATGGGAAATCAGGAGCAGTACATGTCAAGGTGGAGAATTGAGGAGTGCAGGAGCTGTCTTGGTGGGGATTCAGGGTGGGTGCTCTGAGGGTCTGTATGAAGGGTGCAGGGGCTGTGAGGATGATAGGGAGGCGTGGGGCCGGTGAGGATTGTGGAGAGTCAAGGGATGCAAGAACTGCGAGGGTGAGGAGTTGTGAAGACAGAGACTTTGAGGGTAGGTGCTGGGGGGGGGTAGTAGGAGGTGTGAGAGTAGGGAGTGGAAGAGTGGGGTCTGTGAGAGTGGAGCATGAGCTGTCTAAAAATAAGCGAAAAGATAAATAAAATGATGAAGATAATGCTTAAATGAATTTTATATAAGAGTGTGCACAATGATATAAAGAGACAGTATGGGGTTTTGTTGAGAGTAATCTGAGTCTGTGCTGAAAAGTCATGAAAACTAGAGGTGTCTGATTTCTGACCAATAGAAGGACCACTATTGTGGTTGCCTCCAGTACAAATCCAGATCCAACCAGTTCAAAACTACTGAACCCCAGTAGATCCTATACCAGTTTTGTATTGGTTTCATACTGGATTATAGTGGCTTTTCCTGTTAGTGAAAACAGCTCAGAGGGAATATTAAGGCCTCTAGCTAAGGAGGGAAGCAGTTAAACAATATCATCAGTTCCATTTCATTTTAGATTATGCAGGTAGCTGAACTACATTCTTTGTTAAAGGAATTCACTGAACAATTACATCTAGCTATTCTGTCAGACCAATGAATTGTCTAACAAGTTGGCCAAGAAATGAAACCATTCAACCCAGCAAATCCAATTCTATATTTACTTCAATGGCTTTTACTGATTATTTATTTCAAAACCCTGCTGCAAAATGAAGTCCAGTATGTATTTTCATAAAAAGAATATGAGCTTAAAGTTTAAAAATCGATGTCACTACTAATCACTCATGAAAGAATGTTGATATTAACGCAAAACGTCTTCTAATCTGTTATGTTTTTACATGTAAGACAAAAGATTGAACTTAAATTTGACTAGACAGTTGTTAAAATGTGGTATTCACAAAGAGCTGGCTGTTTGTCTACAGCTACATGTGGTCTCCTTCACAAACACACATACATACACTGGTTCCAGAAACACTTGTTCTCCACAGTGTACACACACTCACAACCTTGTTCATTGTCACTAAGTGCACTGACCTGTGGAATGTGAAACAACCCCAGCAGATTGGCGACTGCAGTCGAAATTCCAGATCCCGTTGCCCCCACAACTGCTATTGTCGATGGGATGTGATCAGAGCAGTTACAAAACTCATCCAAGTTCAGTGAGTCAATTTTATTCTGGGCTACAAAACTTAGAGTTGCTTCCAGGCCTTTGGACACAGTGTTGCACGTATCAAATATCCTGTATCCGAGAGTGATATTTGGTAGAAATTTCATACTATTGTTGATTTCCTCAATTGCAAATATCATTGCCTGCAACCACCGGAATCCTCTGAAGTTGTACCTGCCAATGATAATTGAGACGTAGTTATGATATTCTTATCCACCTTTTCAACCAGTCTAACTGTGGCCTTTCCATTGATCAGTCTGTAATCAAGATGGACACAAGGAGAGATGCCTCAGCCACAATACAAACCCATTGCAAAAATAGTTTTCTTAATGGAATTGTTTACAGCTTAATGACTAGCATTTTTTAACAGAAAAGAAAAAAGAAAGGTTGCTTTTTTGTGTGTTTTTCACATCCTGAAGACT
The DNA here is from genome assembly GCF_020745735.1 of Hemiscyllium ocellatum. Taxonomy (NCBI): domain Eukaryota; kingdom Metazoa; phylum Chordata; class Chondrichthyes; order Orectolobiformes; family Hemiscylliidae; genus Hemiscyllium; species Hemiscyllium ocellatum. Next base: position 62,076,367 of record NC_083412.1, on the reverse strand, counting down.
TCCTGAAGTGCTTTACTACCAATGAGGTGCATTTGCTGTTATAACGTAGGAAACACAGTTGCCAAATTGTATATTGTAAGATTCTACAGACAGCAATATAATAAAATCTAGATAATCCATTATTTTTAGTAACATTCTCCTGTTCTTCTCCAGAGTAGTGTCATGCAATCGTTTAAGTCCATGTGTGAAAGCAGTTGTGGCCTTAGTTTAAAGCCTGATCCAAACGATGGTACTTCTGACATTGTAGTCCCTGTACTTAGGAATGCACTGAACATATTGTTTGCACAGCATTTTGAGGTGGAACTTGAACCCACATGCTCCTACCTTTGATGCACACTAAACCACAAGAGACAGTTTCCAGATGCAACTTTCATAGAATCGTAAAGATGTACAGCACGGAAACAGACCCATCAGTCCAACCCGTCTATGCTGATCAGATATCCTAACCTAACCTAGTCCCACTTGCCAGCACTTGGCCCATATCTCTCTAAACTATTTCTATTCATATAGCTGTCCAGATGCCTTTTAAATGCTGTAATTGTACCAGCTCTGGGAGCTCATTCCATCCACACACCACCATCTGTGTGAAAACGTTGCCCCTTAGGTCCCTTTCATATCTTTCCCCTCTCATTCTAAACCAATGCCCTCAAGTTGTGGACTCCCCACCTGAGAGAAAAGACCTTGTCTATTTATCCTATCCATGCCCTTCATGATTTTATCAACCTCCATAGGTCACCCCTCAGCCTCCGATGCCCCAGGGAAAACTGCCCCAGCTTATTTAACCTCACTCTATAGCTCAAGTCCTCCAACCCTGGCAACATCCTTGTAAATCTTTTCTGAATGCTTTCAAGTTTCACAACATCCTCCCCATTCTCATTATTAACTAATTAATTAATTGTAGTTAATACAAATTACTTTTATTTACTCATTGCTGAAATGGGTCTGACTAATTATGGTTAAGACTGATTTTGCAATAAGTTAACAAAATGTAATGATTCAAGGATGGGAAAATTTAAAATGAAAAAATGTTGCGAATTAAATTGCTTTGGTTGTGACTGGAAACTTTTACATCGCAACCATTATCAATAATAGTCTCTTTTTACTGTTCACTCCACACCTACTGTCTTCAGCAAATAACGACAGTTTTCGCGAGGGAGCTCCATCTCCACCCTAAGGAGTTAACTGTAACCACATGCCACTTCTCATTTTATTCTCTCAAGTATCGCTTGCACAAAAAGACATTTCCACATGAATAATTCATGGCTAGGTTTCAAATATTTCAATATAAATGAGATAAAAACCCTGGACAGGCTGAAAGGGATTTCAAATACCAATCCATGGACACTTTTTCCAGCATGATGAAAAACTCTATAGGTATTATTGAAACAATACCAATCATGATGAGAGTGTCATTTGAATCTAAGAAAGTACCAGTAGATTCGAAATTAATGTGTTTCCCAAAATAGAAGAAAAACAGGCACGGACAACTATTTCAACAGCACCTTCCAAACCCACAACTTCTGCCATTGAGAAGGACACAAGTACCATATACATGGGAACCACTCCTTCATATCCCCTTCTAGCCACACACTCTACTGACCTGGACTCTTATTTTTGTTTCTTCATCATTACTGAGTCAAATCCTAGAACTCCCTCCCTAATAGCATTCTGCGTGCAACTTCACCAGGTGGCAGCAAAGATGACTTGGCCAGCAGGGTTATACCTATATAAGAATAAAATTATGGACCCAGGAGTCTAATTTCTAAAGTTGAAGAGGTGGATTCAATTCCTGGGAATAAGCCATTAGGAGTATACAGTAATAAGATAGTAAGCAATAATTAATATGGATTTAGCGGAGAGAATCTTGCCTGTCCAGCCTGGCCAGCCTTTTTGAGGAAATGGCTTTCCCAGGGGAAGGTTCTACAACTCCACAAAGACATTCCACAAAGTCCTACAGAAAACAAAATTAGTGAAATTCAAAGTTGTGGAAGTCAGAGGAAAAACTGGGAATGGAAAAGAATATGACTGAAGGTTAGTATTCAATTCATTAGATGATTTATGGGGAGAACTATGAATTCAGATTCTTCAGAAGTCATTGTTTTGACAAGTACTGTCATAGAAACAAATATAAAATGTCATGGCAACACTTGCTCCACCCATTAGCACCTGCTTGACTACTTCATCTTCCAGGAGAAAGTGAGGACTGCAGATGCTGGAGATTAGAGTCGAGAGTGTGGTGCTGGAAAAGCACAGCAGGTGAAAGGCTTTTGCCCGAAACATTGATTTTACTGCTCCTTGGATGCTGCTTGACCTGCTGTGCTTTTCCAGCACCACACTCTTTACATCATCTTCCAAATGAGGGATCACAAGGATGTTAACATCACCTGGATATAAGTTGAAGACTTTTGGACCATCCAATACCTAAACATGACTACAATCTACAATAGATTGGCCCAAAAACACAGAACACTACCTCAGGACATTCTGTGATGATGGACTCAAGTTTTTTTGCAAAGGAAGACCTATTCAGTTAATGTCTCACTGACAACCTGATGCCACTCAATGAACAGAACCATAGAATGTTCCCAACACTTGGCTTGTCCTTAAATACATTACAAGCAGCACTGGCACAGATGCCTTTGATTTCCTCACCAGGAAATTGGTTTGATGAGAATGATCAGGAAATCCAAGAGCTAAAAAAACTCCAAGTACAAGGCTTTCCTGAACTAGAAGCACCATCAAACTTCAAGGGTAAAAAATCAGGTCTACAGACAAATGAAAGCTAAGGTCTACTGTAAACTTCTGACTTAAAGTATAAACGATGGGTGGAAATAGAGCAGGACATACAGTAATTCACAGACAACTGTGACATGTATGTATTCATCAGCACAATCAAGACACAAACTCACATCACACTCTGTTCTGAGAACGAAGAATGGAATAACTTTTACAAAGGACAGATAGGCAGTAAGCACACATTGGAAGTAGTGCTTTGAGGATCTCCTCAACCAGGACTCAGTCCTCAACGTGAGTGTCTTCAACCACATCCCACCGCTTCTAACTACCCAATGTTTCAGCAGAACAACTATTTGACATGAAGTTGGAAAGGCCATCGAACAGTTAAGAACCAATGAAGCCACCAGTGCAGCCAAACAGTGGAGAAGATCCTCTGCATGACAATGTGAATCATTCCCCTCACCTGAAAGGAGGAGAGCACACTAGCAGACTTCAGAGTGGCAGTAATTGTGAGTAGCTTCAAGAAAGGAATTGACTGATTGTGATAACTACAGAGGGCTGTAGTTACAGTGAAGTTAATGGCATGAATCTCCTTCAATTGTATCTTCCCCACCATGGCTGAAGAGCTCGTAACAGAGTCAGAATGCAGACTCTGTCCATCAAGAGGCACAGGAGCCATGATCTTCACAGCAAGCTGGGCAAAATGTAGAGAGCAGCGGCAATATTTATACATGGACCCTTTGATCTCACAAAGGTCTTCAACGCTGTTATGTGGGAGAAATTTGTCTGTTTGCAGAAATTTGTCACCATTCTCCACTTGCTCCATGAAAACATGAAACAGATCCAATAAGTGTGCAAGTTGGGTTCAAGCATGGCTGCATCATTGTAGCAATGCTCATTTCTATCTTCCTCACCACAACACTTCACCCCACATCCACAAAATGGAGCTAAGCTACAGAATTATGGGAAATTTAAATCTAGAACCAAGATCACCCAACTTCCATCATTGAGACATAGTGAGTAGATGACACATGCAAAGGCTGAACTCCCATTCAGCATCAATAAACTCTTGGAAGTATTTAGGAAGAGTGGGCCTCAGGTTAAATATCTAGAAGACAAAGGTCCTCTATCAACCTACTCAGGAAGAAGGGATTATGCCCAAAATGGCGATTCTCATGCACCTCGGATGCTGCCTGGCCTGCTGTGTTTTTCCAGCACGACATTCTTCAACTCTGGTACTCCAGCATCTGCAGTCCTCACCTTCTCCTAGCACAGTCTTTGGCCATCTGAGGACCAGTATTTGTTAACCAAGACCTCAAACCTCAAACATGGCACTAAGCACATGTTCTACAGGGCTGTCGGGTTACCTGTCCTCTTGTATGCATTGGTGCAATGGACATTGTTTAGCAGATACCTCAAGCCATTGGAGAAATAACATCAGAGATGTCTCTGCAAAATCCTACAAATTCAAGAGCAGGATAGGTGCTCCATATAAATGTCTTCTCTCAGGCCAACATAGAGGCATTGGTTATGGCCAATCGGGTAAGCCACATTATCCCAAACACAGCTCTCTACTCAGACAGAATGTCCTCAAAATTACCATAAAGTTGCAACATCCCCACCAGCTCATGGAAATCTTTTCCTTAATACCATCGAAACTGTAGAAGAAACACCTGCAAAGGTGCAGAGAATTTTGATTGCCCCTAACAGTCTCATGCACAAGCTAAGTGAAAATGGGCTAACCAGTTTTAAACATTCTCAACGTCCCACCCTCCCAGCTCGTACGATCTGCCCCATGACAACAGACTGTGTGGATCCACTATTGAGGTCAGGACCCACAATGGAAGAATGTCATCCCCATTCCCAAAGGGCTACCTATGAAGAAAGAAGAAGAGCCTCTAATTGACACAGTTGACCATGATTCAGAAACTCAACATAGTGAAATTTCCTGATGGGATTAAACAAAAAAAAAGGCAATGAAAGAAACCCAGCGCATTAGATAAATTACACATGGCACTTACTGTTTCTGATTTAAATAAATGCTTGCACTGAGAAAATGATCAATTACTTAATTGTGATTTAACTTAACTGAGAATTACAAAGGTAAAAGATTTCAGTGGAAATGGGGCACAATGAACTAACATGATGGGATTTCCATTCAGTTGTTTGGTTTTGCGGTAACCTTTGTAGATTTGATAACTCAGATCTGTGCTGAGATGAAACATCAGTTGCTATGTGTGCAGGAATTTTATTTACAAAGGTTTTTTTCTTTAATGGCTGCTCCATACCTACAGTTGTAACTCCAAGAAATTTCTACAATGTATTGACTTTTCTTTGAGTGCACTCAGGTATAACTAGTTAAGCACAATGAGCATCAGTAGTACACAGACTCACATAATTTAACACAGAACATTTGACCACAGATAACATTACATCTTATGCCAATTCCACTGGCCTTACAATTCCATTATGAAAGCAAAGCTTAGTCTGGCTGAAGTTCATACAGGCTTCAAGTTTCTTAGTGCTGTTGTCTTGTTGGCGTAGAAAGGTAGGAAGCTGGAAGAACACAGCAAGCCAGGCAGCATCAGGAGATAGAGAAGTTGACATTTCAGGTGTAAGTCTTCTTCAGGACTGCGGCTGGGTGTAGAGAGAGCTGCAGATAAAAGGGGTAGCAGAGGTGGTGTGGTGGAGTGGGGTTAGTTGAAGACAGGTAGAGGATATGACCTGGTTGGTCAATGGGAGGAATGAATCCAGTTGGTGTTGTTCCTCCAATTTGCAGTTTGGTTTGTTATGGCAAAGGAGGGCAGCCAAGGACGATCATGTTGGAAAGGGAGTGGGAAGGGGATTTCAAGCAACACTTCAAATTCAGCCTGGGCAGCTTACAGCTTGGAGAACTCAACACTGAGTTCTCCAATTTCAAATAACCTCCCTTCCCAGCCCGTCCCCAACCCTTCACTCCTCCCTGCCACCAACCAGATTCCTTCCTCCCATTGACCAACCCTCTGCTTATCTTCACCTATCCCCACTCCACCATCCTGCCCCACCACCCCCTTTATCTGCAGCTCCCTTTACACCCACCCCTAGTCCTGAAGAATAGTTGCACCCGAAACATTGACTTCTCTACCTTCTGATGCTGCCTAGCTGGCTGTGTTCTTCCAGCTTTCTGCCTGTCTACTTTGGATTCTAGCATATGCAGTTTTTTTTGTCTACATTGTTGTCTTGCTGGTGGGCAGTATCACCAACATGTTCACTTCAAGTTTCATCTGTGAGTGGTGCTATTTATAAGAAAATGAATAATAATAAAGATACTTGACTCCTACATCATCCTTAGCCAGAGCAGGTGTTGCTGTTTTAATGGACTGGTGAAACCCTTGGAATCCAAACAAGGCTATAGCAAAACCAAACAAGGCTATAGCAAAACCAAACAAGTGGTTGGATGTTCCATCCTGTGAGTTGACATTAGCAATGAGCTTCTTTATGTTTGTAACTCACTTAGGAATTAAGTCATTCAATAATTTTGTAAATCCAGAAAATGTATTTAGATCAGAAACAGTAAATGGGAAATCACAGATGTTTGGGATACTCTGTTCACTGTTCATTTTCCTAGTTCAACATCACTCCCCTAACTAATATCCTCTGTTTTTCTCTCTTTCAGATGGGTCATTATCCAACTTGAGGTTTTACAAAAAATATCAATTGCATTAAGCTGTGTAATAGCCTTTCATTAGATTACCTACAGTGTGGAAAAAGGCCCTTCGGCCTAACAAGTCCACTCTGATCCTCTGAAGAGTACCCCCCCCCAGACCCATTTCTTTACACTTACTCTTGATTAATGCACCCAACACTATGGACAATTTAAATGGCCAATTCACCCTACTTGCACATCTTTAGACTGTGGGAGAAAACCAACGCAGACACGGGGAGTATGTGCAAACTCCACACAGTCACCCGAGGTTGGAATCGAACCAGGGCCTCTGGCACTGTGAGGCAGCAGTGCTAACCACTGAGCCATCGTGCTGTCCCAAATGTGGTAAATTTTATGTGGAAAATTATCAAAAGCTTTTGAGAAATCTCAATATACTTCCACCAGATTATACAAAACCCACTTCTCTCAAAAAAGATCAACTAGCTCATCAATCAGAATCTGCTCTTTCTGGCAATGATCGAAATCTTCATTAATCATAAGAAAGTCATTGAATTCACAGTATTACTATGCAATATTGCTAATTTATAGTAAATCACAGTATATTGTAATAAAATTTCACTAGAGTACAATATACCTGAATGAACACTTAGTAACGTATATACAGCTCACTCCAAACTCATAATAATTCAATATAGTGCAATGTTAGATCATCAATACACAGTATAACCAATTGAGGATTAAATAAAGTGTAATCCACTTGAGCACTCAACAACTCATACTAAAACTTTTTGAAACTATGTTAATTCAAATTCCAACTCAGTAAGAATTCAATCTGCAACCGAAGGAGAGCTCAGTAAGGATTCAATGCTCATAAACTAAATTATTGAGAAATCAATTAGTTTTAGTGATCTGAATCAGCATTCAATTAAAGAGAGTGTAATTCAATAACTTGTATTGTAATTTGATACAAACTAATCATGCAACTCATTACTTTATAAAGTTAAAAGTCACACAACACCAGGTTATAGTCCAACAGGTTTAATTGGAAGCACACAAGCTTTCGGAGCGACGCTCCTTCATCAGGTGATAGGACAATCACCTGATGAAGGAGCATCGCTCCGAAAGCTAGTGTGCTTCCAATTAAACCTGTTGGACTATAACCTGGTGTTGTGTGATTTTTAACTTTGTACACCCCAGTCCAACACCGGCATCTCCAAATCATTACTTTATAGTGCACCTCCAGTAACATATGCTGGCAATTTTCCAGGACTTATGTCTCTAAAATTAGCAAAGTTCCAGTGGCAGAGTCAGAGGATTCCCAAGGATATTCCCAACATTACTGTAATCTAATAAAATGTCAGCATAAAGCAATGAGATTCAATATTTTACAGTTTTCTGTAATGCGATAACAGTACTTGTGGCATCAATGAGATTTCAATCACTCACATTGTTAGGAAATGACAATTTCATAGATCCCAATGTAACTCAATCAGAAGCTAATATATTATTACATCTCAGTAAGTACACCAAAATTCACATTGAGGCTCAATGACAATTCAGTAACTTACTGCATAACTGAATGCAAATTAAATCAATCACAATATAAGTCAATCATGTAGTCCAGGCTGTGCGGTGTGATTCTGATATCTGCCTGTGATACTGATAATGCACAAATAGCAAATATGATTAATTTCACCATGTCTCTATTGCTCTTACAATAGCTTACAACAGGTTCATTTCACCCAGCATCCCATGTTTATCGACATACATTGGCTTCCTCATGTTTTAAAATTATTATCTGTTTCTAACATCCTCCAGAGCCTCATTCCCTCCCTAATTCTTTAATTTCCTTCAGTCTCCCAACACCCCTCTAATACTGACCTCTTTTTCACCTCTATTTGTCATTACTCTACCATTGGTGGCTATACTTTCAGCTGTGTAGGCCATAAATTCTGGAATGTGTTGAAAATGTGTTGCTGGTTAAAGCACAGCAGGTCAGGCAGCATCCAAGGAATAGGAAATTCGACGTTTCGGGCATAAGGGCTTATGCCCGAAACGTCGAATTTCCTGTTCCTTGGATGCTGCCTGACCTGCTGTGCTTTAACCAGCAACACATTTTCAACTGTGATCTCCAGCATCTGCAGACCTCATTTTTTTACCCATAAATTCTGGAATCCCCTTTATAAATCTGTTCACTTCTCTATCTCTTTTCCTTTAAGATGCATCCTAAAACTTCTCTAACCAAGCTTGAAATGACCTGTTCCCAAACTTTGTTTCATAATGCTCCTGAGGAGCACATTCAGATGTTTTACTTTTGTCAAATAGCTGTATGAATACAAGCTGTTATTGTTGGCTAGCTAATGAGGCCTTAGTCCACATTTCTGTGAACAGCAATTAGATCTTAGAAATTGTGATGCTCTATCAGACTTCAGTTCTAGCTTAAGTGCTGGAAAAGCACAGCCGGTAAGGCAGCATTCAAGGAATTCCTGATGAAGAGCTCGTCGACTCTCTTGCTCCTCAGATACTGCCTGACCGGCTGTCCTTTTCCAGCACCACGCTTCTTGACTGATTTCCAGCATTTGAAGTCCTTACTTTCTCTTAATTCTAGCTTAGCTAAGAATAGAAAAACTCAGCAATATCTCAATGAACCAAGTTCATCAGGGAGCTGGGAATGATAATATTACCAGCTTACACTAACACTCAGTAAGATCTCAAGTGTTTTTTATTATTCTTAGAGTCACGGAGATGTACAGCATGGAAACAGACCATTTGGTCCAACTCGTCCATGCTGACCAGATATCCAAACCTAATCTAGTCCCACTTGCCAGCACCCACTCCATATCCTTCCAAACCCTTCCTATCCATGTACCCATCCAAATGCCTTTTAAATGTTGCAATTGTACCAGCCTCCACCACTTCCTTTGGCAGCTCATTCCATACACACCACCCATTCTTGTTATATTGTGATATATTACAAAAGACTATTTTAATTTTGTTACTAAAGTGTAATGATTATGTGCTATCACATAATCATTACATCCTAATTAACCTTAACATTGTTCAACAAGATGTCTCATAGTGCAACGATACTAAAGCATTATTTTATAATTAGTGCAAATGTTTTGTTGAACAAAATATTATTATTGGGCCATCCATCTCTGCTCTTTAATGGACAATGACATATGAAAACCTATAATCACTTTTAGCCAAGTTGCAAATAAAATTATATTTCAAATAGTTTATTGGTGGTGAAGCACTTTTGAACACCCTGAGAGTATGAAAGGCACTTTTATATAATGTTCTTTCTTTAATCTTAATAAAGCACAATGTAATCCAATGTGGACTTTACAAATTATATTGATTAGTATATCTAAATGTAGCTTAATATTTGTGTAACAAAAACTCCATACCTTTTCATGCATCACAATGAAATATTCCGTAAGACAATGTAATCTATGTGAAATGCCATAAATCAGTTAAAATTTGTATTAAGTGTCTCAGAAAGAGTTGTGAAATATGAATTTTATCCCTGAAATATGTTGGGCTTTTAATACTTGAATAACAAAATTTTGAGTATGATATGATTTGTTAAATGAGATATAGCCAAAGCACATTAGTAAATAGGGAGAAAGATACATTTTTGGACAGAGGAGAAAAACATAGCTACATCTCAGGAAATCCCGACATAAATGAGAAATGTCACTTACATCTCACTGAGTCTTGCAGTAATTAACTAAGATGCAGATGAGGCTTTAGTTCACAATTATACTCTTCTGTGAGGTCTGTGTTCAATCTCAGAAATTACTGCGGGGATCCAGTGAGATTTCAGTAAAATGTAATTATATAACAGTGACATATATATGATAGCTGAGCACCTTCCAGTGAGTATCATATTTCAGATTAATCTTAGTAAATCACTGTAGGATTAAGTGAGATTCAAAACTTACTGTATAAAATCACAATAGGCCTAAGTAGGATCTCAGTTAAGACTCACATTTAAATCACCATATAACTGAATTAGATTGCAGTTACACATCAATTACAGTTTCAGAATGAGTCAGAATGTTAGACATTTTATATATGTCATATATAGAGAGATAGCAATATCACAGTCAAATTGATAGTAAACTTCAGTAAAAATCAATGTATACAATTGAACCAATGTACAATCATAATTATGTTTCACTCAACTAATATGACTCCTTAAAATTAAAATAAAAGTTACATATTTGTAACTACGGGAGATCAAAATGGTGTATATTCAGTGAAAATTAATTTGCAACAGTATCTCAAAAAATTGTAGTCTAACACAATAATGCAATTCAGATTTTCATTGTCATTCATCAGTGAAAAGCTAATAAAAGGGTGTTTCAGAATTGGAGTTAAAGTAGTTGAATGGCCAATCTCACAGGAAGAAGGTATGATATTTTTATATTTTCCCTTATGTCAAATGAAAGGAATACTGTTGATGATTGTTTTAAGAAAGTCTACTTTTATATTTCCAAATACTCCAGTATGAATGAAAGTATGAATGTAAACATATGTTTTAAGTAAATGCATTTGAAAAGTTTGTTGTACTTGAGGTCCTACCTAATACATTTAGTTGCCTCTGGTCTAGATTTTAAGTCTTGATCCTTTACAGCTACTCCAAAGTGTATTGGAAAAAGACCTCCGAGTATAATGTCTCCCTTCTTTTGTGCTCTTTGATTTGGCCCATATCCCGAGACACTGTAAGATTGTAGAAGAGTAAATCCTAGGAACAAGAGATGGTAATAATAGTGCCCCATTGTACAATCCACTCTTGCCGATTTCTTTACCAAGTCAAAAGGTTGCACTCCAAAAAAAAATCACTTAGAGAAAAATCATTGAGGCTTTTTGCTTATCTTTGTAATGGTGAGGGATGACACAACTGTAGAATTTTTGAAAGATGAAAACTGCTGCCTTCTTGAAGTCTTCCATCTTGTAAAAAAGGTTATCTCACAGTCTTATAGCTGATGAACAAACAATTCAGCTTTGTTCCATTTTCAAAGATTCCTTGGGGAAAGAAAGTACAGAAGTTGAGTAACTGTAAGCTTGCCTTTGGAATTGCAAAACATAAGCTTTTATTCTTGCTTTCAACCCTTTCTCATTTTAACCTATGAAACCCATTCACTTTGTCTTGGCCTTGTGAAGTATGGTGGAGAAGACTGAGTTTTTCTATGATTTCTGATAATATCACACAAAACTTGGTTACACAGGAGGCAACTGGCAGAAAAAACATGGCTACAATGTATGTGCACATACTTTACCACAATTGTCAAGGAAACCCTCATAACAAAACACTTTGAAAACTTCAGTGCTATCTTCTGAGTTTTCTTGTTATAATCTGAAAATTTTACTTGCATATCTTTTTAAAGTATACTTTCATTTTTAACAACCTCAGCCTGAAATTTGTAAGGGTTTGAGTCTCCAGATTTGTACTCTCAGCTAGCCCAAATTCTGAGGGTGAAGCCCAGGATTCATATCAGTATGGTTCATGCTGAGTGCTACTGGATTCTGAGTTAGTTTGGAACACCAAGGAAATTAGGAACCCGTACTTTTGGAAGGTTTCATTGATTCCAAAGATAGAATGACATGACAAACCCGCCATGAGATCTGTTTAATTGTATATGTTGTGGAACAACTATTTTATATTCTGTGCTATAGTACTTACTACCTCCTAATACTTTGTTGACTCTTGTACGAAATTTGTAACATGATATTCCCTTCATCAAATATGAAGATGATCTTTCCAATGCTAGCATGATACATAAAAAACAATAAAACACTCCACTTTGATTTATGAGGAAATACCTCAAGTTGCCTGTGACTTGAGGAATCCATGGTTTATTAATCCATGGTATCGGTATTTGCTTTGGAAAATGCAAAAGCAAATGTGTGACAGAATGAGACAGCGGATTGCTTAATTAGCATAGAGTGCTGCTGAGATACCAGAAAGATGGAAATGCATTTCTATTTATATAATTTATTTTCTTTCAAGAGATTTTGCTTTAGTAGAGACCTCATGATGAGATCACACTGTGGAACAGTGATCAAAAATACACAATCCTACTTACAAGATTGTGCAATATTTCTAGCATAATTGACACTGTTCAGAAGACAAAAATAAATTATGCTTAATTTAAGGAAAGACTATTCGTAGTTCATATGTAAACCCCGAAAAGAAATGCATCAAGTTCCAAAACATCTAGTTATCCATGATCATCACGAATCATACTTGATTAACTTCCTCTTCCTATATCTCCCAATGTCCCTAGAAATATAGGAGTATGCATGATCTAGAAGGTTATTTTCAATTATTGTGCCAATTATCAATGGAGGTTTAGGGTGTAGGTTTACTCACTGAGCTGTAGGTTTGATATCCAGACGTTTCATTACCTGGCTAGGTAACATCATCAGTGGCAACCTCCAAGTGAAGCGAAGCTGGTGTCTCCTGCTTTCTACTTATATCTTTCTCCTGGATGGGGTTCCTGGGGTTTGTGGTGATGTCATTTCTTGTTCGTTTTCCGAGGGGTTGATAGGTGCCATCTAGATCTATGTGTTTGTTAATGGCGTTGTGGTTGGAGTGCCAGGCCTCTAGGAATTCTCTGGCATGTCTTTGCTTAGCCTGTCTCAGGATAGAAGTGTTGTCCCAGTCAAAATGGTGGGTTTTTTCATCCGTGTGAAGGGCTACGAGGGAGAGAGGGTTGTGTCTTTTTGTGGCTAGCTGGTGTTCGTGTATCCTGGTGGCTAACTTTCTTCCTGTTTGTCCTACATAGTGTTTGTGGCAGTCCTTTAATGGAATTTTGTAGATGATGTTGGTTTTGTCCATGCGTTGTACTGGGTCTTTTAAGTTTGTTAGTTTTTGTTTGAGAGTGTTGGTGGGTTTGTGTACTACTAGGATTCTGAGGGGTCTTAGTAGTCTGGTTGTCATTTCTGAAACTTCTTTGATGTATGGTAAGGTGGTTAGGGTCTCCGGCTGTTTTTGGTCTGCTTGTTGTGGTTTGTTCTTGAAGAATCTGCGCACTGTATTTTTTGAGTATCCATTCTTCACGAATGAAACAAAAACTAACAAACTTAAAAGACTCAGTACAACCCATGGACAAAAGCAATGACATCCACAAAATTCCATGCAAGGACTGCCACAAACACTACGTAGGACAGACAGGAAGAAAGTTAGCCATCAGGATACACGAACACCAGCTAGGCACAAAAAGACACGACCCCCTCTCCCTCATAGCCCTACACACGGATGAAAAAAAACCCACCATTTCGACTGGGACAACACATCTATCCTGGGACAGGCTAAGCAAAGACATGCCAGAGAATTCCTAGAGGCCTGGCACTCCAACCACAATGCCATAAACAAACAAATAGATCTAGATGCCATCTATCAACCCCTCAGAAAATGAACAGGAAATAACATCACCACAAACCCCAGGAACCCCATCCAGGAGAAAGATACAAATAGAAAGCAGGAGACACCAGCTTTGCTTCACTTGGAGGTTGCCACTGATGATGTTACCTAGCCAGGTAATGAAACGTCTGGATATCAAACCTACAGCTCAGCGAGCAAACCTACACCCTAAACCTCAACCTGAGCTATAAACCTTCACAAACCTTGCATGAATAGAGGTTCTCATAACTTTGTCCAACAATCTCAAAAAATGGAGAATATCTTCCACTGCTAGTCTTCCCTCCCTCAGGCCCAGGCTTCATAGAAGCTAAGGATGACTTTCTGGAAATCTGTGCTCAATCTCTGAAATCATAGATCTTAAAACCCAGCCTTATTTTTTCACTTGTATTACACATTTCTTTGCAGTTTTAATGATGGTTACTTCTAAAATTTTTAAACTCTCGTAAGTGACACTTCATATAGACAGTTGTCATTTATTTTGTACTCCCTTTCTGTCATCATATAAACCAAAGGAACTATTGGTGAAATAGTCGATTGCTCTGACTGTCTAGAAACAATGTGATAAGAAAATTGTTAATTCAACACTTAGCCAAGTTAACAGGCCAAGTAGATTATCTGCCTTTTATAGAACCATCTAATCAAGTGTTTTCTACAATAAACACATAACCTGAACCTCCAGCTCACTCTCAAATGGTGAATGTCAACATTGTTACTGCTGAATCAATGGTGCTGGATTAATTGGCCACTTTATTGACAGTATAGCGAAAGAGAACCACAAAAACATGTGGTGTTAAATTATCTTTAAGCTGCTTTCCCAATTTCTTTCATTTACTTATCTCATATGATTGCAAACATTCCCTTAGGACTTTCCTGGCTACACAATATTGAATCTGGCAGACAGCACTGAGATTTACATTGGAGTGGGTTATTTTTAAATGAAGCTCTGGTATGGAAATGACACAAACCCCTTTGTACCTGGCAAGTGCAGATGGCCAAAAGTTCTACCCCTGCCCCAGCTGTAAGAACTCCACATCCTGGACATGCCGTGAAGTCTGGCAGTTCAGCAAGAGAGGAACCTGAGACAAATACTTCTTTACCTTTGTTTTCAAGGAGTGTTTTGGGTGGGTGGAGGAGCCGAGGGGCACTGATGGTCACTCACCATATTCTCCCTCCAACATATCTAGTCCGTCACCATATCTCACCCTCCAGTACAACTGGTCCCTAACCCTATCTCACCCTCCAACTTGCCTGGCCCCCACACCATATCTCACCCTCCAACATACCTGGTCCCTCACCATATCTCACCTATATCTCAGGGCGAGATATAGTGAGGGGCAGTACAACAGGCCCCTCACTATATCTCGCCCTCCAGTACAACTGGTCCCTAACCGTATCTCTCCCTCCAACACACCTAGTCCTTCACTATATCTGACTCTTTAGTCCTCCTGGTCCCTCACCACATCTTCCCACTGCCTTACCCGTGCATCCCAATTACAACTTGCTTTTCCTGCCACAATTAATTCCCCGTTACCAAGACACACTCCAATTCAGCAACTGACGTTATCGCGGTCTCTATAACTGATCGATAAAGATAAATTCTTACCAGACCATAGAGCTACTCTCTCGTTAGAGAGACAACTGGTGGTAGTTTAACCTAAGGGTCATCATACTTCAGGCAGGGGAAGAGGTGAAGAAGGATCATCCTTCATGGTAACATCAGCCAGTATGGGAAATGAGGAGAAAGTGAGGTCTGCAGATGCTGGAGATTAGAGGCGAGAGTGTGTTGCTGGAAAAGCACAGCATGAGGCAGCATCTGAGGAGCAGGAGATGATGCTTCCTGATGAAGGGCTCCGGCATGGGACGTTGATTTTCCTGTTCCTTGCCCTGCTGTGCTTTTCCAGCAACACACTCTCGACCCAGCGTGGGAAAAGAGCCCACATTGTTGGCATCACTCTGTAACACAACCAGCTGTCAAGCCAACAGAGCTAAATAACCCCTCCAGAATTAAGGTCTGTTGGGTAAGCCAGCAACAGTCGCCAGTGTGAGGACTGAACCCATAACCTTGGCATTATGAGCACCATACTCTAACCATCTGAGCTAACTAGTCCAATCCACTATTGCACCAAATAAGCCAATGTATCAATCGGGTTGTTTGTTTTCCATTAGTATAATACCAATCAGTTAACCAAAAACAACATGGGTGGTAAATGTACAAAACAAAATAACCAGAATATGATCACACACATAAAGGTCACATGGAGAAAGGAGCAGTTCTTGCATTTTATACAAGAGAAAAATGATACCAAATAAAACTACTTTGTGACTGTGGTCACAGAGTCGCTTCTAATGAACTAAACGTTTCCATGAAACAGTATAAGTTAAAGAAAACTCAAACCAGAAATAAAATTAGTGTTCAAACATTGTTTGAAGTTACTGTCTATGGAAAATACTGTCACCTGAGGTCTTGAAAATGTTGTCATCTTGTAACAGAAGCATGACCATTTCTCAAAGCTAGAACTGTTCCAAGAAGTTATATTGGATGCAACAGACTGTGGCAACCTCAGTAACAAAAAAGGTAACCATAGTAGCAGCAAAGGTCAACTACGGTAGGTACAACAGTTTCTAAATACTTTTATCAAACTTAATACAACAGTGCAGCCAGCTAGAACAGAGGTAGACAACTGCATCATCAAACACAAATATTGTGAACGACTCTAAGCAAAAAAGGCAGGCTGGAGGCACAATCCAGTTTCCATTGCCACTTCAATCTGAATCATTTCATCTTTCTGTGTTAAAGGTTACGGTATGAGTTCTGCAATACACACATTAGAATATAGGGTTTATTTGGAATTGCACATTTGCTCCCCCAGTAAAAACTCACTGTAGCGGCGAATCTGTTGAAATTAGAGTGACAGAGACATAGCACAGAAAAACGCCCTTTGGCCCATCAAGTCTGTACCAATCAAAAACAACCACCTAACTTTTCTAATTTGATTTTCTAGCAGTTGGGCCATAGTCTTGTATGCCTTGCATTGCAACTGCACATTTACATACTATTTACATATTATGAGGGTTCTGCCTCTACTATCATACAAGCAGTGAGTTTAAGGTTTCCACCATCCTCTGTGTGAGAACATATTCGCTCACATCCCCTCTAAACTTCCTATCCCTTACCTTAAAATGTAAGTCCCCTGGTCATTAATGCCTTCACCAAGGGGAAAAGTTCCTTCCTATATATCCTGTCTATGCTCCTCATAATTCTATACATCCCCCCTGTTGGGATCCATTATTAAGGTTAGGCCCCTCAGTCTTTTCCAGGGAAAACTGTCCAGTCTGTCCAATCTCTCTTCATAACTGAAACTTGGTAAATCTCGGAACCTGGTAAATCTCCTCTGTACCCTGTCCAGTGCTATCGTATCCCTCCTATAATATGGACTCTGGAACTGCACGTCATACTCTATCTGTGGCCTAACCAACATTTTATACAGTTCCAGCATAAACTCCCTGTTAACCTTCTTAATCATCTTACCTACCTGTTCCTACTACCTTAAGGGATCGATGGATATGCACACCAAAGTCCCTCTTATCTTCAGTGCTTCCCAGGATCCTACCACCATTGTGTATTCTCTTGCCTTGTTTGTCCTGTCCAGTTGCATCATTCATATTTATCTGGGTTAAATTCCACTTGTCACTGAACAGCCCACCTATACCGTCCTGCAATCTAAGACTTACTATCTGTACTTTTGAAAAATAACAAGAATTTAATTATCTTGAGGGGAAATGTGTTTTATTTAAGAATTAATATAAAATCCATGATTCAACTGTGAAAGGATGTGCTGATCTGTGAAAGCAATTTCTTTTCTCATATTTGGGTTGTGACATTATATATTGCTCGTCTCTAATTGGCCTCGAGAAGATTGAGCTGCCTCTTTGAACCACAGCAATCCGTGTGCTCCAGGTAGACCCATAATGCTGCTGAGTGGAGAATTTCAGGATTTTACCCCAGTGATACTGAAGGAACAGCAATATATTTCCAAGTTAGGATGATGACTAGCTTGGAGGGGAACTTGTAGGTGGTGTGTTTCCACGTATCTACCACCCATGTCCTTCAGGATAGAAGTGGCTGTGGGTTTGGAAGGAACTGCCTAAGTGGTGAATTTCTGCAGTGCATCTTTTAGATGATACGCACTGCTGCTATCGAGTGTCAGTGTTGAAGGGAGTGGATGCTTGTAAATGTATATGATTATAAATATATGACTAATAGTAAGACAACCAAATATTCCATTCCTGACTGAAGCACAATGAATGTGACTATGAAGGAGTCCTCTGTCAGTCTGCACATTGTTGGTTTGCCTGGTGTCAGCAGTCACTGCACTCTGCAACCACTCTTGGAGAATACGGAAACCGTCAGAGATACCAGTTGACTCCTCACAAACGTAATCAAAGTTGCCAGCCTTAGCAGGATTATAGGATGCTCAAATGACTGTCATGCAGATGCTTGAGATTTGGACTCTACTGAGGCGAAACAGGAAACCACCTTGGATAGGTTAGCGGACAGATAAGGGCTGCCAAAGAATCACTATTCTACCACATTCTGCTGTCCGTCAGAAATAATGGACCTCTGCAAGGGATAGTGGAGGTGAGTTTTCACACATTAAAAGGGACTTACATTTTACCAGAGCGGTGAGGAGAGGAGTAGTGAAGCGAGGGCTGCCGGGAAGGGTGAATTTTCCCACATTAAAAGGGACTTATCTCAGGAGTCGGGCCTGCATTTTGCCAGAGCAGAGAGGGAGGAGCGAAGAATTTCTGGGAAGACATATATTTGTGTGGTTGCGTTACCCGAAACACTACTCGGGTAGTGTCTCCCACCCATCCTCCTCGTCTAACCAATAAAAAAGGACCTGTGCACCAGATTGGTAAGGTAACAAGTTTGTTTTATTCCTTATTTTTTCATCAGGCTCTTTGGGAATTTAGAATAGTGGGAATGGAGGTTAGGGTAGTTGAATATTCCTCCTGCAGAATGTGGGAGATAAGGGTCACCACTAGTGTCCCTGCTGACTACATCTGCAGGAAGTGCACCCAACTCCAACTCTTCAAAAACTGCGTTAAGGAACTGGAGCTGGATGAACTTCGGATCATTCAGGAAGCAGAGGGGGTTATTGAGAGGAGTTACAGGGAGGTAGTCACTCCTCAGGTACAAGAAAAAGGCAAATGGGTTACAGTCAGGGGACAGAAAGGAAACCAGCAGGCAGTGCAGGGATCCCCTGTGGCCATTTCCCTCAACAATAAGTATACCGTTTTGGATACTTTTGAGGGTGGATGACTTACCAGGGGAAAGCAGTGGGGCACAGGCCTCTGGCACAGAGTCTGTACCTGCTGCTCAGAAGGGAAAGGGGAAGAGGAGCAGAGTGGTAGTCATTGGGGACTCCATAGTTAGGGGGACAGATAGGAGGTTCTGTGGAGATGAGAGAGACTCATGGTTGGTATGTTGCCTCCCAGGTGCCAGGGTTCGTGATGTCTCTGATCGTGTTTTTGGGATCCTTAAATGGGAGGGGGAGCAGCCCCAAGTTGGGGTCCACATAGGCACCAACGACATAGGTAGGAAGAGAGATGGGGATTTAAGGCAGAAATTCAGGGAGCTAGGATGGAAGCTTAGAGCTAGGATGAACAGAGTTGTTGTCTCTGGTTTGTTGGAGTAAAAAGTGAGGTCTGCTGGAGATCAGAGCTGAAAATGTGTTGCTGGTTAAAGCACAGCAGGTCAGGTAGCATCCAAGGAACAGGAAATTCGACGTTTCGGGCCAGAGCCCTTCATCAGGAATGAGGAGAGTGTGCCAGGCATCGTCGATCACGTCTGGGGGAATCTTGTCTCAGTCGGTTCCCTCGAACTCAGCACTGCCCTCCTAACCTGCAATCTTCTTCCTGACCTCTCAGCCCCCACCCCACTCCAGCCTATCACCCTCACCTTGACCTCCTTCCACCTATCACATCTCCATCGCCCCTCCCCCAAGTCCCTCCTCCCTACCTTTTATCTTAGCCTGCCTGGCACACTCTCCTCATTCCTGATGAAGGGCTCTGGCCCGAAACGTCGAATTTCCTATTCCTTGGATGCTGCCTGACCTGCTGTGCTTTAACCAGCAACACATTTTCGTCTCTGGTTTGCTGCCCGTGCCACGTGCTAGTGAGGCAAGGAATAGGGAAAGAGAGGAGTTGAACAAATGTCTACAGGGATGGTGCAGGAGGGAGGGTTTTGGACTCGTGGATAATTGAGGCTCTTTCTGAGATAGGTGGGACCTCTACAAGCAGGATGGTCTTCATCTGAACCAGAGGGGTACCAATATCCTGGGGGGGAAATTTGCTAAAGCTATTGGGGTGGGTTTAAACTAATCCAGCAGGGGGATGGGAACCAAAATTGTAGTTCGAGTATAGAAAAGGTTGAGAGTAGGGAGGTCCGAAATCAAGTTTCAGGGACGCAAGATGGCACTGGCAAGCAAGAAGTTAGTTTGAAGTGTGTCTACTTCAACACCAGGAGCATCTGGAATAAGGTGGGTGAACTTGCAGCATGAGTTGGTATCTGGGACTTCGATGTTGTGGCCATTTCGGAGACATGGTTAGAGCAGGGACAGGATCGGTTGTTGCAGGTTCCAGGATTTAGATGTTTCAGTAAGAACAGAGAAAATGATAAAAGAGGGGGAGGTGTGGCATTGTTGGTAAAGGACAGTATTACAGTTGCAGAAAGGATGTTTGGGGACTCATCAACTGAGGTAGTATGGGCTGAGGTTAGAAACAGGAAAGGAGAGGTCACCCTGTTGGGAGTTTTCTATAGGCCTCCGAATAGTTCCAGACATGTAGAGGAAAGGATAGCAAAGATGATTCTCGATAGGAGTGAGAGAGACAGGGTAGTTGTCACGGGGGACTTCAACTTTCCAAATATTGACTGGGAACGCTATCGTACGAGTACTATAGATGGGTCCGTTTTTGTCCACTGTGTGTAGGAGGGCTTCCTGACACAGTATGTAGACAGGCCAACAAGGGGCGAGGCCACATTAGATTTGGTACTGGATAATGAGCCCGGCCAGGTATTAGACTTGGAAGTAGGTGAGCACTTTGGTGATAGCGATCACAATTCTGTTATGTTTACTTTAGTGATAGAAAGGGATAGGTGTATACTACTGGGCAAGAGTTAAAGCTGGGAAAAGGCAATTATGATGCGATTAGGCAAGATTTAGGAAGCATAGAATGGAGAAGGAAACTGCAGGGGATAGGCACATTAGAAATGTGGAGCTTATTCAAGGAAAAACTACTGTGTGTCCTAGATAAGTATGTACCTGTCAGGCATGGAGGAAGCTGTAGAGCGCGGGAGCCGTGGTTTATGAAGGAAGTGGAATCTCTGGTCAAGAGGAAGAAGCAGGCTTGTGTTAGGATAAGATGTGAAGGCTCAGTTAGGGTGCTTGAGGGTTACAAGGTAGCCAGGAAAGACCTAAAGAGAGATCAGAAGAGCCAGGAGGAGACATGAGAAGTTGTTGGCGGATAGGATCAGGGTTAACCCTAAGGCTTTCTATAGGTATTTAAGGAATAAAAGAATGACGAGAGTAAGATTAGGGCCAATCAAGGATAATAGTGGGAAGTTGTGTGTGGAGTCAGAGGAGATAGGGGAAGCACTAAATGAATATTTTTCAACAGTATTCACTCTAGAAAACGACAATGTTGTCGAGGAGATTACTGAGATACAGGCTACTAGACTAGGTGTGATTGAGGTTCACAAGGAGGAGGCATGAGAAATCCTGCAGAGTGTGAAAATAGATAAGTCCCCTGGGCCGGATGGGATTTATCCTAGGATTCTCTGGGAAGCCAGGGGAGAGATTGCTGAGCCTTTAGCATTGATCTTTAAATCGTCATTGTCTACAGGAATAGTGCCAGAAGACTAGAGGATAGCAAATGTGGTTTCCCTGTTCAAAAAGACGAGTAGAGACAATCCTAGTAATTATAAACCAGTGAGCCTTACTTCAGTTGTTGGTAAAGTGTTGGAAAAGGTTATAAGAGATAGGATTTAGAATCATCTAGAAAAGAATAATTTTATTAGGGATTAGATTAGATTAGATTACTTACAATGTGGAAACAGGCCCTTCGGCCTAAAAAATCAACACCGACCCGCCGAAGCGCAACCCACCCATACCCCTACATTTACCCCTTACCTAACACTATGGGCAATTTAGCACGGCCAATTCACCTGACCCACACATCTTTTGGACTGTGGGAGGAAACCGGAGCACCCGGAGGAAACCCACGCAGACCCGGGGAGAACGTGCAAACTCCACACGGTTTTGTGAAGGGTAGTCCATGCCTCACAAATCTTATTGACTTCTTTGAGAAGGTGACCAAACAGGTGGATGAGAGTAAACCAGTTGATGTGGTGTATATGAATTTCAGCAAGGCATTCGATAAGGTTCCCCACAGTAGGCTATTGTACAAAATGCAGAGGAATGGGATTATGGGAGATAAAGCAGTTTGGATCAGTAATTGGTTTGCTGAAAGAAGACAGAGGGTGGTGGTTGATGGGAAATGTTCATCCTGGAGTCCAGTTACCAGTGGTGTACCGCAAGGGTCGGTGTTGGGTCCACTGCTGTTCGTCATTTTTATAAGTGACCTGGATGAGGACGTAGAAGGGTGGGTTAGTAAATTTGCAGATGACACGAAGGTCGGTAGAGTTGTGGATAGTGACAAAGGATGTAGTAGGTTACAGAGAGACATAGATAATCTGCAGAGCTGGGCTGAGAGGTGGCAAATGGAGTTTAATGCGGACAAGTGTGAGATGATTCACTTTGGTCAGAGTATCTGGAATGCAAAGTACTGGGCTAACGGTAAGATTTTTGGTAGTGTAGATGAGTAGAGAGATCTCGGTGTCCAGGTACACAGATCCTTGAAAGTTGACAGGGTTGTTAAGAAGGCATATAGTGTTTTAGCTTTTATTAACAGAGGGATCGAGTTCCAGAACCATGAAGTTATGCTACAGCTGTACAAAACTCTAGTGCGACTACACTTGGAGTATTGTGTACAGTTCTGGTCACCGCATTATAAGAAGGATGTGGAAGCTTTGGAAAGGGTGCAGAGGAGATTTACTAGGATGTTGCCTGATATGGAGGGAAGGTCTTACGAGGAAAGGCTGAGGGACTTGAGGTTGTTTTCGTTAGAGAGAAGAAGGTTGAAAGGTGACTTAATAGAGACATATAAGATAATCAGAGAGTTAGATAGGGTGGACAGGGAGATCCTTTTTCCAAGAATGGTGACGGCGAGCACAAGGGGGACATAGCTTTAAATTGAGGGGTGTTAGATATAGGACAGATGTCAGAGGTAGTTTCTTTACTCAGAGAGTAGTACGGGTATGGAATGTTTTACCTGCAATAGTAGTAGATTCGCCAACTTTAAGTACATTTAAGTCGTCATTGGACAAGCATATAGACATACATGGAATAGTGTAGGTTAGATGGGCTTCAGATTGGTATGACTGGTCGGCACAACAGCAAGGACCGAAGGGCCTGTACTGCGCTGTAATGTTCTATGTTCTATGTAGAGCTATGGAAACTGAACAAGATTCTTTGCCAGGTTGATAGCTCTTCTATTACCTCTTCAAGCAAAATCTACCATTGTGAAGGGAAACCAATTAGGCCAGATCTCCCCTGCTGAGGAGCATCTGTATAAAACCAGATCCTCACAACATCTTTAAGGTCTCAACATGACCAACAGCAGCCTTCCCCTAACCTATTGAGTCCATTCCAGCAGAATCTTGTAAGAGCTGTATTAGGAATTCTTCCTCTCAAATAGGTGCGGTAGAGTGATGCATAAGGAATTAACAAAACAGAATTAGTTTTTATTTGCTTGGCATTTATTGTCTATCTCCAATTACCCTCCAGAGGGTGGTGCTGTACTGCGTTCTTGAACTACTGCAGTCTAACTGACAGAGGTACAACCCACAGTGCTGTGAGAAAGGGAGCTCCAGAATTTTGACCCTGAACCAACAGTGCTTGGAATTACAATTATCATTGGGTTATCTTTCTTGGGCTATTACGTGAATATTTCTGAGCTTTCATTGTAATCATGCAATTGATTTAGAAGTTGGCTCACACTTTCAATGTTGGAAATATTTAATCAATCTTGAGAAATGGCATGCAAGCAACAATGCATCTATAAAGTGCATCCAAATGGAGATCTCAGCTGGAAATTTGTCCCCCCTCACTGAGGGGAAATTTGTGCCCCCCTCCCCCCACCCATGCCCTAACAACAAGATATGTTGGGCAACAATTGTTTGCGCCAAAGTTCTTCAACACGGGATTAGGGAAAGCTTTAACAAGAGCTATTAATGCTGAGGAGCAGAGTTAAGGTTTCATGATACAGCTCCTCACACCTGTGTGTGTGTTAGTGGGCTGATGTTTTGGTGCAGACTAGTGTGATGAGTAAGTCACTGCTTGAGGACTGCCATTAGGCACTCCTGTATTGCAGATAAAGAAAGACTCTCTCTTTCTCTCTGAGTGGTGGAAACCAGGTAATCCAGTGAAGTCACCATCAAAAGGGAAACAGGACAAAAACCTGTCAAATAGCTTGCAAAGTCTAGAATTTTGAAATCAACAGCTTCACTATTACTGTAAGTAATTCTGTTATCTTCCAAATTAACAGCCAGAACATCCCACCATCTATTCTTCACTGAACCAAGACACTGATCTGTTTATATTTTTAACTGATATCTTTTACACAATTCCCATTTATAATTTGTCAGTATGCATGCCACACTTTATTATATTTCTCATATTTAGTACCTAATAAACTCAACTTTTCTTTAACTCAAGCATACTTGGTTAATTTGGCTCCTGTTAAAATATTAATATATTTGGATTGGGGAAACTGTATTCAGGATGGAAGAGAATCTTTGTTAGTTAGTCTTGTTGGGGTCAACCAAGACAGGGATTGAATTAAAAAATGGAGATAATTTATTCCGCCTCAGCCAAAAGCAAAAGATTTGGGGGTATTCCACACAGAACTATAGCAAATTGCAAACCCTCACCCAGGGATCAGTCATAGCACAGGATATTACTCAGCTTTCCTGACATTTGAATCTCTGTTTGCTGTTAGTGTGCAGAGACAGCTCTACATGCCTTGCAGTGATTTTATTCACCAGGTTCAGTTTAGCTCAGTTGGCTGGATCATTGATTTACTGAGCAGTGTGATGCCAACAGTGTAGGCTCAATTCCCAACATGAGTTTGAGGTTACCATGAAGGACTCTCCTTCACAAACTCTGCCCTAGCCTGAGGTCTGGTGGCCCTCAAGTTAAATCACCACCAGTCACTTCTCTCTCTGTCTAATGAGAGAGCAGCCCTAATGATCTGGTAAAACTATGGTGACCCAACCAATCAATACTTCAGGCTATTTTAGGGGTTGCACAGTGGCTCAGTGGTTAGTGCTGCTGCCTCACAGTGCCATGGACCCAGGTTTGATTCATATAAGATAATCAGAGGGTTAGATAGATTGGACAGTGAGAGTCTTTTGCCTCGGATAGTGATGGCTAGCACAAGGGGACATAGCTTTAAATTAAGGGGTAATAGATATAGGACAGATATCAGAGGTAGTTTCTTTACTCAGAGTAATAGGGGTGGAACACTGTCTGCAACAGTAGTAGACTCACCAACTTTAAGGGCATTCAAATAGTCATTGGACAAGCATATGGACGAGAATGGAATAATGTAGGTTGATGGGCTTCAGATTGGTTCCACAGGTTGGCACAACATCGAGGGCTGAAGGGCTTGTACTACGCTGTAATGTTCTTTGATCTGTGTCAAGTGTGTTATATTGCACCAAATGATTAGAGGCGGCTTCTGATTGTTGAAAAACCCAGGATTAATATTGAAGCATGAGTGAGGGAGATACTTTTTTCTTTTCTTTCAAGAATTCCTACATTTATACTGAAAGTGCTCCCAGGACCCACAAAGTCAAATGAATTGTTAAAGTTTTGTAAGACAAATTCATTATAATGCAGTGTGCAGTGATAATGTTTGTCACAGAGTGGCTAATATTTTGATAGTATATGCATCTCCTTTTCATGTCTATTGACTTGAGCCACAAAAATTAGCATTGATGGACTTTCATATCTCAGGAATATTAAATTTGTTGATGTCTCTCATTAGAAAGTCACCTTTGGAGTTGAGGAATCACAGTTATATGGGACTAAAGAAAAACACTGCAGATATTATAAATCTGAAATAAAAGCAGAAAATCCTCAGGAATTTAGACAGCATTTGTGGAGAGGAACAGAATTTACATTTCAAATCAATTATTCATTATTATTGATCTGAAGGACTCTGCACACATCTTGCCTCTAGTTATTTCCTATTTTTATTATTGCAATTATATGGGATTCACTTCTTTGATAATTTACAGGGCATCATTACATTTTAGAAATGTCTTTCATTGAAAGATGCCAGAAATGGTGAAATTTGTTCAACGGTACCCTTACAAAGCAGTTAGCTTACCTCATACAGATCAAAACGAAAAGACACCATATTGAATTTGTGATACTTTGAGAGACTGTCATGACTGTGTAATTGTAATACTGTATATTTTGTTTTTTTTTAATTATCAGAGGGAATCTAAAACACTAGCTGCTAGAAGTCTCTTGCCTCTATTCATTGATTCTTTAAAGCCAGGAAAAGCGAACTGAGTGAAATGTTATCTCAGTTTTAATCACATAGAGAGACTTCTAAAAAATTGATTAATCCTTGGACAACACAAATGGCCCTTCTCAAGATGTGAGAATTCAAAGTTTCTGTGAAAATGCAGAAATGAATCCCAACAAGGAATTCCAACATAATTGACTTAACATCTGAATGAATCATTGTTTCACAAAGCAGTTAGGCAGAACTCTTAAGACGAGAGACACCATCAGCAGGAGAAGGATTCTCAATGGGGATACAAAAGAAAGGCAATTCAAGAACTGCTGAACAAAACCAGAGTGTATTGGCTGTAACTTTCTGTGTTACAAAAGCAAAATGAAGGAGCTTTCACCCCTCCCAATGTCTGTATCTGTGGGAGAAGACATTGTAGCTTCTGAATTTTGACTTCAAACTATCCACCCCTCACCTTGGAAAGAGAAATCTTCAGACAAACAATAGGCCTGCAATGATAACGGATTGAACTTACTTTCATCTTTAAAATTACCTTTTGCTCATATCTACTTTTAATATTTGCATTGGTTTTTTTCAACTTGATAAATTAAAACAATAGTTTTGTAATAAATTAAACATTGTGTTTAAGACTAAAGCTTTGTTGGTTATTTTTAAATTGCAATGCTTAAAAAATTAAAAGGAAACTTTGAAACATCTTTATGAATTCATAGCTCACAGATCACTTTGCAGAATTGCCATTTGCGGTTTTGGAAATACGTATTCAATTTGCTGCTCAGGTGTAAAGCTGGTCTTGTATGCTGAAATGGTCATCATGGAGACCTTTTGAGTTTCATTTCCTTGAATGTCTCTTGTAAAGGTATACCAACAGTTGGAAGATGGGGGTGCTCAGCCCCATACTAGAAAGAACTAATCAACTTCCAGAGTTACAAAACAATTGCACTGTTCTAACTGCTGCATTCATAGGAACACTGGATCCCACAAGCAGGAGAATGCTTTGTCTTCAAGCTTGGTCCATAATCATAGCTGATCAATCTTTCTTACCTGCCTTTGCTGTTCCCGTGAGCAATTAAGAACTATCTTGATTCTGTAGTGTCTAGTTACTCTGACTACAGCCATGCCAACATGCCAAAATATAAACTTACCACCTACACATGTATCACAGATTTATAGACACAAAGCTTACAGCATGGAAGGAGGCCATGAATTCCATTTTCCACCCCTGAAGACTATGGCAACGCTAACAAATATCTAAATACTGTTTCAATGTCACTAGAATTTCTGACTCAACCACCCTTTCAGGCATTAATTCCAAATTCCCACCATCCTCTGGGTGAGAAAAATTCAATCCTCTTAGCTTTCTACCTCTTACCTTCATATTTATCTCATCTGTGCCTCTGATAATATGAAACATTTTTATTAGGTCACCTTTATGAACAAGTGAATTACCTTCTGCAGATTGTGGCTATCCTCACTATTTACCGCTGCAACAATTGTGTATCATGCTCAGACTGCTTGATCCTACCCTCTACGTTTAAGTTCAAATCATTGTTGCACATCACAACTAGCAAGAGCCCCAACACCTATCCCTGTGGAACATCACTAGGAACAGACCTTCAGTCAGAGAAACCCTCACTCTCTGCTTCCTACCTCTCAGCCAATTTTGGATCTAGGACCACTTTGCCTTGGATCCCATGGACTCTTACTTTCTTGACTAGTCTGTCATGAGGGAACTTAATAAAAGCTTTACTAAAATCAATGTGGATCACCATGTCGTGTGAACAAGTTGCGTCAGAACTACACAAAACCTATAATGGGCAGAAATGATATTTGAAAACAAAATTTAAAAATGTAGCTACCTCTCTTTATTTTTCCCTGTTTAGATCTTCAATTTCTAATTTCTCGTCATCTTCTAAAGGTACTGTGGCCTTTGAACATTTTCATATTTGCCCTTCTCACTCCATGATCAACCAAAATTTACTCATTCACCTGTTCTCTTCGTTAAAACATTTTGTTGATGTAGACTGTGCCATCCATTGTCAATGTTACAAAACTGATTAGATTAGATTAGATTACTTACAGTGTGGAAACAGACCCTTCGGCCCAACAAGTCCACACCGACCCGCCGAAGCGCAACCCACCCATACCCCTACATTTACCCCTTACCTAACACTACGGGCAATTTAGCATGGCCAATTCACCTGACCCGCACATCTTTGGACTGTGGGAGGAAACCGGAGCACCCGGAGGAAACCCACGCAGACACGGGGAGAATGTGCAAACTCCACACAGTCAGTCGCCTGAGTCGGGAATTGAACCCAGGTCCCTGGCGCTGTGAGGCAGCAGTGCTGACCACTGTGCCGCCCTAACTGACACAGATATTAAATAATGTGCAAAAAGAAATGTCACCTTCATAGCAAGGTAATTGATACTGAAAATATTTCACAGGTAAAATGACTAAATGTGAAGGAATTGTAAGCGCTAAAACCTATTGCACACAATTACTCATTGATCTTTTAGAATTCCTCACATACAAGTTAATTTCCATTTAAATTTCCTTGCTGAATACCAGATCATGTACTTTAACCACCACCAGCATTCTAGTCATCACAGCTAAGTTTATCCTGAAATGAAATATTGATGCATGAATATCTGTCTAAAATAGAAATCAATGTGTATCAGTATAGAATGGAAATAAATGATTCTGTGCCGATCATGTCAAATTACAGTTGCAGTTGCAAAATACCGTGCAAGAACTGTAACAAACATTACATTGGACAAACAAGCAGAAAACTAACCACCAGGATACATGACTATCAACTAGCCACAATACGACATGACCCTCTCTCACTAATATCCTTACATACAGATAAGGAAGGACACTACTTCGACAGGGACAACACATCCATCCTAGGATAAGCCAAACAAAGACATGCACAAGAATTTCTAGAAGCATGGCATTCCAACCAGAACTCTGTCAACAAACATATTGACTTGGATTCCATTTATCACCCCCTGAGAAAAAGAACAGGAAACGACATCCCCACAGGGAAGGATGTCACCACCGAAAATGGCATCACCAACCCAAGGAAACCCAAACCTATAAATAGAAAGCAGGAAACACCAGCAGTGCTTTGTCCGGAGTCTCAATGAAGATTTACCTAGTATGGTGACGAAACGTCTGAAAATGAACCGTCCAGCTCAGTGAGCAAACCTACATCCACAGTATCCAAGGTTAGATGTGATTATATAATTAGACTTTGCTGGACAATCCCAAGTGTGTGAAGAATTACACTGGATTTTCAATCAGGTTCACAGTGTGATGCACTTGCGTAGACTGGAAGCTACATACATTAATATGTAGAACCTTTGCAGACTGAAAGAACATGATAAGTATTGCACCTATTTCAACTCAAAATAGATGACAGCCATTTCTCAGGGTAATGTCCTGATCAATCAAAGTCAAAGTCAGTCTGCCTGGTTTCAAAGTTAAGCAAAACCTAGTTGATAGCCACCAATCAGTATTAATAGTGCACTCCCTCCGGTAATATCTTTCCCAATCAGAGTCCACTTGCTAATGAGTTGGGGTGTTGTGTTGGGTGGATGGGCTATCACACTGGTTGTGTGGTGTGTAGTTCGGGGTCGTGTGTGGATTCAGTGATAAGTCAGAGATCCCGTTTAATAATTGCTTAGGGGTCAGAGTAGGGTTTTAATCTTCTTCATTTTCCAGGGTAAGTATGAAGCTTTGTGATTAGGAACAGTTTAAAGTCATCAGCTTTAAGGAGCTTTCCTCTAGCCTCTATATGCGGGGGAATTGCCTATGGAAGTGTCCTGGGTCCATCCCTTGAAGTCAGCTGCATTGGTAATTCCTCATGACCTTGATGCGAAGCTTCAGGCAACACTGCTCCAGCTGACCATTGCAATATCTGGTTCAATAATTTTCCCTGTATTTATCCATACTTTCAGTCTGCCCGTTTTCTCCCATTTTAATTTGATACTAAAATAGCATGCAAT
This sequence comes from Hemiscyllium ocellatum, assembly GCF_020745735.1. Classification (NCBI taxonomy): domain Eukaryota; kingdom Metazoa; phylum Chordata; class Chondrichthyes; order Orectolobiformes; family Hemiscylliidae; genus Hemiscyllium; species Hemiscyllium ocellatum. The sequence continues at coordinate 62,045,870 of NC_083412.1, read as the reverse complement.
AAAAAAAATTGTTTTTTTCAAATTTCCGAAAAAAATTTTAAAGATTCTCATCAATCTAGCTCTTTTAGCTACTGAATGGCGCTATAATGTTGTTTCTCAGTTAACCTCCAGGAAAATCAGCCTTTTTCTTTTATCCTTATTGAAGATTGGAAAGCCTAACTGCAATTTGACAACTCTGTCAATAGCACAGAAGAGACAAGATATAAATAGGTTATTCAGCATATATTATTTATTTCCAAATTAGCATGCTCAAATAATAAATCACAAGTAAGCAGTTAGAGAATGGTACTAGTCAGCTAGATATCTGGAGTACTATTGTTCAATGCCGCGAGAAAAGGAACTTACTTTTAGGAGTGTTTGCGATTTAATTCTTGGCATAGAAGTAACATTCTGATAAAATTATGCTGCATTTCCTCCAACGCAAATATGTTTCTTTTAAAGTGTGAGATCCAGATCTGCTCACAGTACATCAGGACATATCTAACAAGGGCTTTGCAAAGCCAGTGCATGCCTTCTAGCTCTTTGCTTTCTAGTCTGCTCTGTGTAAAAGCCAAGATTCAATTAGCTTTTTTGAATATTTGATGTTATTTTAACATACTTTACACCTGGACCCCAAACCTATTGGGTCTCCATTATTTCTAACTTTTCAACATTCGTAATAAAGTATCTGTTCCATCCGTTTTAGATCCAAAATTGTTGAAATCATGTATCTATATTTTTCCATATATTTCCCTACAGTGCTGTCAATATCTCTATATATCATTGGCAATTTTGGATACACATTTTATATCTAATTATCTAAGTAGCCAAAAATAGGGTGAATATTAAAGCTTCAATATAATTCTTTGCAGAACAATAAGAGCAGAATTTTGCCCATGGGCTTCTGAACCCTACTATGAGACGCAAATTGAGGTCAGAAGCAAGAGCTATTTGGGACATAGTCATTCAATATGATATTTCCAGAAGCAGCTCTTGTAACCCTAGTCCAGGATTACTATTAACAAGCCAGATCCCAGAGTTAAATCTAGTTTGGTAGACCATAAGGTTTAGTTTTCATTTTGTTTACCTTAGAGGTTGGTCACTGAACATTTTCACAACATGCTACCACTGTACTTTCAAAAAGAGAACATATAAGTTAACTACACAAGACAAAAATGCATGAACTATGTTAAAAGACGTAACTATTGGAATAATTTAATCCTTTTCATCACAGAAATATCCTTACACAGGCTTCAACATAATGTCACCCTTTTCTCCACAATAAAGCTTCTTGCTCATTTGATAGCTGTAAATAATTTCTTTCAGCAAATTTCTAAGCATTCATTCAATGTCATTTTCTTTTGTTACTCTTGGAGGCCCTTAAAACAAGCAGCTAACTCAGCTTACTTTTCACACAACAAGAATTTCCCAAAACTTGGGAATTTACCAACCTTGTAGGATATTTTATTCTCTAATACTTCCATAGCTTTTTGCTTTTGGAACTTTTCACACCATTACCTAAGCTTCTCAGGACCTGTTCCAAGCCCTAACCACTTGGAGACTGCTTCTAACTGCACCTCTGCTGTGTGGGATGCTTCGATGTGCATCTGTTTTGCTCTTTTGATCAGAGTTATAAAACTAAGGTGATTACTTTAGCAATTTCCTCTCCAGGTTACTTACTGGCAATTTATGTAAAACCATAAGCCATTTTATGATTGCTGTTTCAAATTCACTGTTCAAAATTACATTCTGATCTTTCAATAAAAAAAGTGAACTTCACTGGACTAAAAATTAAAATCCAATTCTCCTCCATTTCAAAACCCAGGTTTCCAAATGGTCATACAATGCTATGGACACTCATCACAGCCTCCATGCAGAAAAATAAATGAAAATGTATCTTTAAGAGGTATTTCAGTTTCTTTTTCTCTTATTGCTTTTCTATTTTAGTTGTAGAGACTTCATTTTGACAACAGCAATATATTTACATTCAGGGATCAGCTGGATAGCTGGTCAGTGATACAAACAGCACCAGTTCAATTCCCAAATCAGCTGAGATTACCTTTTGATTTGATAAGGTACGGAAGATATGTGTTTTTAATGGTTCCCCAGAAATGCATAACAATATTACCATTTAGTGTCCAGTAACAAAACTTTGCCTGCATTGGTTTTTATTGCTTATTGAGCAATCTTGAAATGCTTAATGTACCTTTCCCAAACTTCTGTCAGTATTTCGTGGAAACTTGACACATTCGTCAGAAATGTCATCTCCGAGCATTGAATACTAAACTTTTCTTTGATTAATTTAGGGAAATGCTCACCTCACACTTGAGTATCATTTCAAAAGGACCAAATCCAGTCAACCCACGAAAAACATCCCTGATGGCATCAGTAACAATTAAATTCCGTTATCTCAATCATGAGGGCACGCATGTGTTATCAATGATACGATGATGAGGTGCATTGTTTTGTTCCCTAACATTTGTTATTTATTTTAATATTTGTGACATGAAATTTGAATCTTGATCTGATTGCATTTCCTTGGATATTAGAATCATAGAGTCATAGAGATGTACAGTATGGAAACCGGCCCTTCGGTCTAACCCGTCCATGCTGACCAGATATCCCAACCCAATCTAGTCCCACCTGCCTGCAACCAGCCCATATCCCTCCAAACCCTTCTTATTCATATACCCATCCAAATGCCTCTTAAATGTTGCAATTGTAGCAGCCTCCACCACATCCTCTGGCAGCTAATTCCACCCTCTGCATAAAAATGTTGCCCCGTAGGTCTCTTTTATATTTTTCCCCTCTCACCCTAAACCTATGCCCTCTAGTTCTGGACTCACCAACACCAGGGAAAAGATTTTGCCTATTTACCCTATCTATGCTCCTCATAATTTTGTAAACGTTTATAAGGTCACCCCTCAGCCTCTGACGCTCCAGGGAAAATAGTCCCAGCCTGTTCAGCGTATCCCTATAGCTCAAATCCTCCAACCCTGGCAACATCCTTGTAAATCTTTTCTGAACCCTTTCAAGTTTCACATCATCTTTCCGATAGGAAGGAGACCAGAATTGCATGCAAGATTCCAACAGTGGCCTAACCAATGTCCTGTACAGCAGCAACATGACCTCCCAACTCCTGTACTCAATACTCTGAACAATAAAGGAAAGCAGACCAAACACCTTCTTCACTATCCTATCTACCTGTGACTCCATTTTCAAGGAGCTATGAACCTGCACTCTAAGGTCTCTTTGTTCAGCAACACTCCCAAGGACCTTACCATTAAGTGTACAAGTCCTGCTAAGATTTGCTTTCCCAAAATGCAGCACCTCGCAGCTATCTGAATTAAATTCCATCTCAGCCCATTGGCCCATCTGGTCCAGATCCTGTTGTAATCTGAGGTAATCTTCTTCGCTGTCCACTACACCTCCAATTTTGATGTTATCTGCAAACTTAATAACTGTAACTTTTATGCTCGCATCCAAATCATTTATGTAAATGACAAAACATAGAGGACCCAGCACCGATCCTTGTGGCACTCCACTGGTCACAGGCCTCCAGTCTGAAAAACAACCCTCCACCACCACCCTTTGTCTTCTACCTTGAGCCAGTTCTGTATCCAAATGGCTAGTTCTCCCTTTATTCTGTGAGATCTAACCTTGCTAATCAGTCTCCCATGGAGTATCTTGTTGAACGCCTTACTGAAGTCTATATAGATCACATCTACTGTTCTGCCCTCATCAATCCTCTCTGTTACTTACTCAATAAACTCAATCAAGTTTGTGGGACATGATTTCCCATGCATAAAACCATGTTGACTATCCCAAATCAGTCCTTGCCTTTCCGAATTAATATACATCCTGTCCCTCAAAATTCCCTCCAACAACTTGCCCACCATCAATGTCAGGCTCACAGGTCTATAGTTCCCTGGCTTGTCCTTACCACCCTTCTTAAACAGTGGCACCACGTTAGCCAACGTCCAGTCTTCCGGCACCTCACCTGTGACTATTGATGATACAAATATCTCAGCAAGAGGCCCAGCAATCACTTCCCCAGTTTCCCACAGAGTTCTAGGGGACACCTGATCAGGTCCTGGGGATTTATCCACTTTAATGCATTTCAAGACATCCAGCACTTCCTCCTCTGTAATATGGACATTTTGCAAGATGTCACCGTCTATTTCCCTACAGTCTATATCTTCCATATCCTTTTCCACAGTAAATACTGATGCAAAATACTCATTTAGTATCTCCCCCCATTTTCTGCGGCTCCACACAAAGGCCGCCTTGCTGATCTTTGAGGGGCCCTATTCTCTCCCTAATTACCTTTTTGTCCTTAATGTATTTATAAATTCTCTTTGGATTCTCCTTAATTCTATTTGCCAAAGCTATCTCATGTTCCCTTTTGCCCTCCTGATTTCCCTCTTAAGTATACTCCTACTTCCTTTATATTCTAAGGATTCACTTGATCTATCCTGTTTATACCTTACATATGCTTCCTTCTTTTTCTTAACCAATCCCTCAATTTCTTTAGTCATCCAGCATTCCCTATACCTACCAGCCTTTCTTTTCACTCTAACAAGAATATAATTTCTCTGGATTCTCGTTATCTCATTTCTGAGGCTTCCTATTTTCCAGCCGTCCCTTTACCTGCGAACAACTGCCCCCAATCAGTTTTTGAAAGTTCTTGCTTAATACCGTCAAAATTGGCCTTTCTCCAATTTAGAACTTCAACTTTTAGATCTGATCTGTCCTTTTCCATCATTATTTTAAATCAAATAGAATTATGGTCGCTGGCCCCAAAAGTGCTCCCCCACTGACACTTCAGTCACCTGCCCTGCCTTATTTCCCAAGAGTAAGTCAAGTTTTGCACCTTCTCTAGTAGGTGCATCCACATACTGAATCAGAAAATTGTCTTGTACACACTTAAGGTATTCCTCTCCACCTAAACACTTGACATTATGGCAGTCCCAGTCTATGTTTGGAAAGTTAAAATCCCCTACCATAACCAGCCTATTTTTCTTCCAGATAGCTGAGATCTCCTTACAAGTTTGTTTCTCAATTTCCCTCTGACTATTAGGGGGTCTAGAAAACAAACCCAATAAAGTTATCATCCCTTTCTTATTTCTCACTTCAACCCGAATAACTTCCCTGGATGTATTTCCGGGACTATCCTCCCTCAGCACAGCTGTAATGCTATCCCTTATCAAAAATGCCACTCCCCCTCCTCTCTTGTCTCCTGTTCTATCCTTCCTGTAGCATTTGTATCCTGGAACATTAAGCTGCCAGTCCTGCCCATCCCTGAGCCATGTTTCTGTAATTGCTGTGATATTCCAGTCCCATGTTCCTTACCATGTCCTGAGTTCACCTGCCTTCCCTGTTTGGCCCTTGCATTGAAATAAATGCAGTTTAATTTATTAGTCCTACTTTGTCTCTGCCTGCCCTGACTGTTTGACTCGCTTCTGTTCTCAGCTGTACCCATCTCAGATTGTAACATTTTGGTTAACAGCCGACTGCGCTAACTGATTGCACCACTGAGACTCCTATTTCCTCAGGACCTTTCTCAGCAATGACTGCTTTGAGGCTGCTACTAAGAGCATTTGTATGATCTTCTTACCTCTGTGTGAACTTACTTCTGGCTTATGCTCTTTTTCTGAATTGTAAAATTCAAGTCTGCAAAAGCCTTATCAAGTACAGTATCTCCTAGATAGTTAGCTGGTCATTTGGGCAAAATAACAACTTTCAGAACTTTTAACAACTTTACAAATGCCATTTTAAGCTCATCATTTAAAATGATTTGCAGCTGTTTCCAAAACAAAACAAATCAGATCTTTGGAGGACTGAAAACGAATTTTCCCTTCACCTTAATACATAAGTTCCAAATATAACGTCAATATATTATGAACCTTCATCACACAAACAACTAATGGCTAGTTGGCAAACTAAATTGACTTGTGGGTTCCCAGCAGTTGAGTGGAAAACTTCAGTCAGCCACATGATAAATACACTATTAGCTGGTTTAATTGAAACCCAAAAGATGGATTTTTATAACCCCTCTGCCATTATTTCTCATTTGGCATGGGGAGGGTTGGAGGTCAGGAGTGCTGTTTTGCGCCCACTCATTTTCATTCCTGATCTGATAGGGCATAAAACATAAGCTTTATGTATCATATTCTGTCCAATTAGGATAATGTCCATTATCACTACTCTCTGTTCTGAGCTGCTTGGCTAATTTTCTAACCAGGTTAAAATTCGGCCTCCAATTCTAAGAGCTAGAAGTCTGTTATGAGCAATTTTATAAAATCCAGATGACTACCCTTTCCATTATCTTATCCACCTCTTCAAAACATTCAGTTGTATTTGTTAGACAAAATGTAGCCTTTACAGAACTATATTGCTCCCACTCTCTAAACAGTTGAAAGTTTTCAAGTTTCTCACTCATGAAATCCATAGCTATAGACAGATTTTTCCTTCTTATCTTCCTTAAGTAGCAGAACGACATACACAATTTCCAATCTAAAACAACAGATTTTGAACTGAGAGAACTTTAGGACAATACAATTGGGACATTTGCAATATTCTTGCTCATCCTCTTTACATCCCTTGGATAGAAAGCATCTAGTGGCAATTTGTCCTGCATTTTTATTTTGTTTGGTGACTCATTGACCCTGAAGAAATATTAGTTTCCTTAGGATGTCAGGCTTGCTGACCTCTTCCTCTACTGTAAATACTGACACAACGCGCCTGCTATTTCCCCATTCTTTGGCCATGAGACTGTAAGATATAGAAGCAGAATAAGGCCATTCAACCCATCGAGTCTGTTGTGCTATCTGATCATGGCTGATATGTTTTTCAACCTTATTCTCCTGCCTTTTCTCCATAACCCTGGATCCCCTTGCCAATCAAGAACCTATTCATCTCTGTTTTAAATATACTCACTGACTTGGCCTGCAGAGTCTCCTGCAGTGATGAGTTCCACAGATCAGCCACCATCTAACTGAAGAAATACCTCATCATCTCAGTTTTAAAGGTTTGCCCCTTCACTCTGAGTCTGTGCCTCATGGTCCTAGTTTCTCCTACTGGAGGAAACATCTTCTTCACATCCATTCAATCCAAGCCTCTCAGTGTTCTGTAAGTTTCGATCAAATCACCCCCCTTTCCCTTCATTCTTCTACACTGCATTGAGTAAAGACCCAGAGTTGTCAACTGCTCCTCATGCGATCCCTGGGATCATTCTTGTAAAGCTCCTCTGAACCACTCCAATATCTTTCCTTAGATACAGAGCTCAAAACTGCTCTCAATATTCTAATTGCGGGGTGACCAGAGCCTTATACAGCTTCAGTAGTACATTTCTGCTCTTGCATCCGTGTCCTCTTGAAATGAATGTCAATATTCCATTTGCCTTCCTAACTGCTAAATGAACCTGTGTGTTAACCTTAAAAGAATTCTGAACTATGTTATGACCAAAGTTTAGAGTGATAGGTTCAGATGTTGCTTCATCCTCCATTATGTGTTGGAGAGCCTTCAGCTGGCCCTCTGTCATTCTGACCGATTTATGAATGGGTGTATTCACTGCAGTAAAAGCCACTCTGGACAGTTCCACTATTCACAAAACTCTACAATATACAGTCCAGCCAAGAATATTCAGATTTATTTTGTTTGCATCTATGCCTTAGTTTGTTGTTAATTCCAGACTGTTCACTTCTTTTTTGTTACACTTTGCCCATCTGTGTGATTGTTCTGTACGCAAGTATATATTGTTTAGTCTTCAGAAGGTAAAAATATGAATGTATATCCAATTAAAATACTGTGCATACTAGATAAAAAGGGAAAATGATTAAAGCTGATATTCTTAAAACAATTGGTGGATGAAGCGTAAAGGATTCTCAAGCACAAAAAAGTCAGAAACATTGAAAAGTAAAGTTGAATTAAATAGAATCAGAAAAATAGAACTAGTTGAGACAGTCTTAAGCACAAAGATCTCCTTTGGTTATAGAAAATAAAAGGTGGATATCATAACTTACCTTATTCACACTAATTCCAGAAAAGCTTCACCTCATAATGATAAATAAAGACACACAGACCACTGGTTTAAAGTCCTGGGTAGCTGATCCACTTGGCGCTTCTACCGTTGTTTCTGAAAATATATGGGTCAAGATTGCTTAGAATGAAGAATTCAACATTCAAGGAGCACCACATAAACTACAAGTTGTAAAAGTAACGCTAAACATACAGTTTAACTATGATTTCAAACAAATGTCTTTCATGCACTAAGCCAGACTATGAGTCAGTGTGGAAAATTGCCACACTGTATTTCAATTTTTCTGAAGGAGGCAGGAATAATCTACGTCAAATATTTCCACATTGCATTGTATTTCCTTCTGCTGTTAGATAAATGATGAAGCAACTCAACAAGCTGGAATGTGTGGCTCTTTTTTGTACTTTAATAGTCAAAAGTGGTTCATCTGCCTCTAGACACTATGACAAGGAACACATTGACCCACGTCACGTAAGACTTGACATGTATTTTTATAGAACTGTATTTCTCTTTTTGAGGACTGCAAAACTTTTTGGTTAAATACTAACAGATGTGTTTCCTTCATTTAGGCATGACATAAAATCACTTACTTCAATACTTAAAATAACAAGTACCACCATTAGCAAGCATGAACAAATCTTGAATGTACTATTCATTTGAAGTCATTAAATGTTAGTGTTATATTTTGAATATGTTTTCAACTAGTCTAGCAATTTTTAATTGAATTCTGAGCAATCTTCAAATTTTCTCAACAGCATGGCAAGAAAAATGCAAAGGAGGATTTGAGCAACTCTACATTCTTACTTAATATGTAGATGTTGACCTCTTATTACGTAAGTTGTTTAGCTAACACAAGACAGAGGTCATTTTCAGCAATGACCATTTCAACAAGGAGAAGCCCATATCCTACTGTACTTCAAACATGAATTCTCTCAGACAGCACTTGCAACTTTGAAACCTTTAGGAAGGATCTGATTCACTGTGAAAGACACCCTCCTGAGTGAAACAGAATGATATAATCCAGATTAGCACTTAACTTGGTTCACCCCTTGCTGAACTAATATCAGAGCAACAAAGAAATCCACAAAATTCATTCATCACCAAATGTTTTGCATTAAAATTCCTAAAATATGTTTAGAGAACATTGCTAAAGTTGACTTTTATTCTTCTGGAATGTGAGTTACATGATGTGTTGTCACCTGACTATGAACTGTTCATTATTTAGATCTGTTTAAATTTGACTTCTCAGTAAACTTGATTTGCTGTTTTTGGCCCTTAAGTGTCTGATCATGTGATTCCGAGTGCCTTGGGACATTTTCCCCTCTTAAAAGGTGCCAAGCAGATTGAAGCTGTTTAAAATATAAAGATACAGTTCCTGATAATGCAAACTTTGTTGGTGATACTGAAAATATATAAACTGATCAAGACAAATCTGTAACAATGGTCAGACAGCTCAGCACAGAGGGGAGAGTGACCCCAGCATGGAGGAGCATAGCAAGTCGGCCAGAACACTAATTACTGAATTTCTCTAAAAATCCCACTTTCGAATGAATGAATGATTTATTGATATATGTATTTTATACTGAAATACAATAAAATACAGTGAAAAGCTGTCATTTGTCACCATAATCCAGCACCATTTCTATAGTTTAAGAATAAGAGAAAATGAAAAGATAAAGTTTAAAAAGAAGTCCATCTACGTATGAGTTCTGAGCCAGTTCAGAACCACCACTGCCTTGCCAGACCCAACTAACACTGAAGTTGCCAAACCGCAGGTGGCATCTTTTGCCTTTGGGCCCATTCATCTTCACCATCCACGCTGGGCACACCAGCATCAGAGACTATCGCTGCAGTCAATGTTGCCATAGGGCTCTCCCACCATCGATTCACTGCAGCCAGCATTGGACCCAAGTCAACTATGCAGTTGCCAAACCTAAGTTGCCAGATTTTGCCACGAGCCCTATCTTGCTGACACCACCTCAGGGCTCATGCTCCTCCCCACTAGGCTTGCTCCACCTGTCACTAAACACCCCTCTAACCCCTGCAAATACCCCCCAGCTGGGCTCGCTAACATAATCCCTCCCCCACACTCAAGCTGGGCTCACTTTCCCTATTCTGGGCTAGCTCTCCCCCCACCATTGCTTGGCTAACTCTCCCCCCAGCTGGGCCAGCTCTCCCCCCCACCCCCAACAACTAGACTGGCTCTTATCCCCCCTCCCCCACTAGCCCACTGGCTCATTTTGGTTTCCTCACACCCCTGCTGGGGTCACTCCCCTGACCCCTCCCACCCCCAGAGCTGGGCTCACTCCCTCCCCGCGCCCCCCTCCCCACTGGGCTGGCTACTCCCCTTGCTAAGCTCAACCACCCACCTGCTGGACTAGATGCCCCCACGGTTGGGCTAGCTCCCCCCCCCCCCCCCATGCTGGGCTCCCAATCACCCCTTCCCGTCAAGCTCACTCTCCTCCCCTCTACTGGGCTCACGCACCGCTCACCCCCCGTCCCTGGGTCCCACCCCAGCTGGGCCTGCTTCTTCTCCACCCGCCCACAAAGAAAATAATCATTCCTGAGTCAAAACTGTTGTATTGAATCATAGATTCCCTACAGTGTAGAAACAGACCCTTTGGCCCAACAATTCTACACCTACCCTCTGAAGAGTAACCCACCCAGACCCATTCCCCTACTAACCTATATTTAACCCTGACTAATGCATCTAACGTACACATCCATGAACACTATGGGCAATTTAACATGGCCAATTTACCTAACATGCATATTTTTGGATTGTGGGAAGAAACCGGAGCACCTGGAGGAAACCCACACAAACAGGGGAGAATGTACAAACTCCACACAGACAGTTGTCTGAGGTTAGAATTGAACCCGATTCCCTGGTGCTGTGAGGAAGCAGTGCTAACCACTGAACCACCTTGCCACCCCGAGTCAGCTCCATTTTCGTTAGCCTCTGCAGATGCAATGGTATATAAGGTTTAAACAACATATGCCTCTTAATGGTGTATGTATTTTCTTTGCCGGTTCCTCTAGAATCTGTTCCTAGGTTATGTTCCCTCTCCAAGAAGTGTTGTTCCCATGATAAGTGTTGTTACCATCGTAACTGTTATTACTTATCTATTTCAGATTCTGGGGAATGGGAGACCTCTGGGGCTGATAGTCATTCTGTACTCTTTGCAATTGGTGAGATCATTTCTTCCAGATGAACAGCCTGAAGTTAAGGGACAGCGTCTCTAATTGCAAGCAATATAGGTAAAGCTATAATTATGGGTTGCTTTAATCCCCAAATAGATTGGGCAAATCAATTGGCAGCAATGAATAGTGGGAGTTCTGGAATATGTACAAGATGGTTCTCTGGAATAATACATTGAGGGCCCAACTAGAAAACAGGCCATTCTACATTGGATATTGTTTCATGAGAGAGGAATAATTCACAATCTAGCTGCGCAAGGTATTTTGGGAAGAGTGACATAATATGATAGATTATTTTCATTAAGATGTAGAGTGATGATGGTGATTCTGAAACGAGCATCCTGAATTTAAATAAGGGAAACTACAATGCTGTGAGGTGTGAGCTGGCTATGATAAATGGGAAACATAATTTAAAGAGTTGATAAATGATTGCATTACTAATCTCCTAAGGAACACAAGGATGAATGGCAACAATTGTTCATTTCTGTCTGGTACAAAAATTAAAACTAGAAAGGTAGCTCAACAATGGTTAACAAGGGAACTTAGGGATACTATTAGATCCAAGGGCATCCAAATTGACCCAAAAAGCAATAGACTTGAAAATTGGGTGTTCTTTATACTTCAGCAAAGGAGAACAAAGGGATTGTCCTTTTCAGAAACAGGGGAAGTTATAACAGAAAGCAGAGAGATGTCAGACCAATTACATTGAATATTTGTTCAGACTTTGTCTTCATAAAGGAGAATTATATTTGATGTTCCGGCAGTGCCTCACGTTGAGGGATGAACTGAGAAAATCAGTATTAGTATAGAAATGATGTTGGGGGATTTGTTGGGATTAAAGGCTGATAAATCCCTACTGCCTGATAATTTACATCTTAGAGCGTTTAAGGAAATAGTGGAGAAATTAGTGGTGATCATTCAAGATTTAATAGATTGTGGAACAGTTCCTATGGATTAGAGTAACTAACATAACCCACTACTTAAAAAAGGAGCTAGAGAGAAAACAGAATTACAGATCACTGGGTCTGGAAAAGTAGGGAAAGTACTAGAATCCATCATAGAAAATTTAACAGCAGAGTGCTTAAACAGTGACAAGATCAGACAGAGTCAGCATGGATTTACAAAAGGGAAGCTGTGCTTGACAAATCTACTGGAATTTTTTGAGTCGAGAGTGAGTTGCTGGAAAAGCACAGGTCAGGCAGCATCCAAGCAGCAGGAGAATTGACGTTTTGGGCAAAAGCCCTTAATCAGGAACTTTTTGAGGATATATATGTAAGGTTCAATACCCTTATCGATTGAGGTTACCATGAAGTACTCTGTTTATCAACCTCTCCCTTCACCTGAGGCGTGGTGACGGTCAGGTTAAACCACTACCAGTAGTCTCGCTCTTTCTCTCTCTAATGAGAGAGCAGGCCTATAATCCAATAAGACTGACAGCTTCACCTTCACCACAGGGATCAGTGTTTGGGCTCCAGCTTGTCATGGTTTTTAAAGTTTTAGGTGAGAGAACTTAAATGTAATGTCTTCAAAATTGCAGGGAACACAAAGTTGAGAGGGATAATGAACTGTAAGGGGGATGCAGAAATGCTTCAGTACAACAAATTTGGAAAATGCATGGCAGATGATTATATGTGAGGTTAACCACTTTGGTAGTAAAATCAGGTAAACCTATTCAAGTACTCAGAAAAAAAATGAAAGTACTTTTAGACCATCCCCAAGCCAGGCAATGACCACTCATTACCAAAGGAATTTTTGGATTCCTTCCAAAAACCAATTGATGTGGACTGTCCAATTTATTTTGAGTCTCCTACACAGGTGGCCTGCTCAGCAGTAAGGGTAAGGGTAAGGGTATTTCCCTTGACACTACATCTATGCTGATGTAGGGGTTTACCCATGCTATGTATGGGAAAATCACCACTCTTTAGTACTTGCAACACATTGGTATCCCTAAACCTAAAGCAGGTAGGATTCTCAAATTCATAGCCTTAATTTGGTTCTTACTGCTTAAAGAAGCTAGGTAACATCTTAAATCCATATTACACACTATAGATATATGTCCACTGTCCAAACATCACAATTGACTGAGTTGGCAACTAAAAGATCCACTACTGAGCTGAAGTTTCTAGTAACTTTGCCCTGATCATTATCACAATTTTATCCTTCCAAAACTGCTGTGTTATGCTTAATTTTGATATTCCATACAGGCCAATTCATTGCATCATGGCATTTCAAATTGCATCTAAAACAGTTGTTGACTATATTCTATTTCCTGTTATATATTATAATTGCCAGATATGTAAAAGGAGTGAGAATAGAGATATAATTTTCCTTTTACATTGATGTTTTTAACCCTATAGCTGGGCAGTGTGCCACATTACCCATGGAAACTTCCATTCTTTATACTAGGGCTAATATCTTATTTGAGTCTGTTAGGAATGAATGTTTACCCAGGATTTTTCTAAAAAAAAAGTGTTTTGCTCTGAAGATTTGACTGGAGTTGATACTTTTAGTCCATCCACAGTCCAACAATTTAAAGCCAAGCACTGAATTCATTTAAATTACAATATATAGGTACTTCTTTGTATATCTAACTATTTCTGAACATCTCAACATTTAAATGGACATCTTTCTTATATTTTTTCCATAATTTATCATAGAGTTTCCAAACTTTCCTCAATATTAAATTGTTCAGCCTCTAACTCTGAATATTTTATATCTAAATTTTACTTCTAGGAAGTGACATACCTTGTTTTTTTTTGTCTTGGTGAAGACATAACCCATGCTCACATATCACTTTATTTTCCCATTGATCATAAGGTTCAGCCTCACAATTCAATTCATCTATGGGAAGTCACAGCCGGACACTACACTTAGTTTTTCCAACATAACTCAAATTACAATTCTCTGTTCAATAAAGAACTCTTAACTACCAAATTTTACCTCTAGGCAACCATCCTGTGCTACCACTGTCAATTAATATCCAAGCCAATCAGTAAGCAAGACACACAGATCATTTATTGATTACTCAGTCTTACCACTCCAACCCCACTTACTATCCCTTCATTTTTTTTATATATCCAGAACTGTTCTTATACACAACTGAACTTTTTTCTTGTTACCAAATTACCCATGGTTCTTTTTAATCAATTAACCACCACCAATAAATCATCCATGTTTTCTAATTGATTAATTTACATGCAAAGACTATTAAGTGCTATTATCTCTTTATTTTGACTGAGTCAATTAGTGTATCACTTAGCTTCAATCATCTGCTTAATTACTTGTTATATCAACACAACTAAGAATCAGACATCATTGTAGAACAATATTTGGGTAAGCTATGGAAAACGACAAGAAAAATCTAAAGTAAGGTGAGCTTAATTTCAAATTTCAGTGGGAAGAGAACAGACCTGATTCAGATAAATCAAAATCAAAGATGGTCAGACAAAGTTTAACAGAACAATGAGCTACCTTAAGAAAGGAAATATTTTGTGTACAATTGAAGTATATTGCCACAAGGTGAAAAGGTGCAATAAACATACTTGAATCTCCTTCAATGATGGAAAGACAGTGTAAAGATGAAGCAGTGAAAGGTTATGTATACTAGGTGTTTAATTGATAATACAAGTGAGAACCAGGCTGAATTTTAAAAATTCAAAGTAGAAGTGAAAAGGAAATAAGAGAAGCAAATAAATAGTGAAAAGTAACTGCAGATAACATGAAAGAGCTTTAAATGAGTATAGTAAAAGTGTATGATAGATAAGGGATGAAAAAGGAGTTTTAAAAATGTAGCTAGGTACATGGTTGAGGTGCTAAGTGAGTCATTTTGCCAAAGTCTGAGTGGAAGAAGTGATAGTTATGATGCTGGATGAGTTAACAATTGATAATGAGGTTAGGAAGGCTGCATATTTAACTATAATCAGCCAACAGGATCTGATCTACTGCATCCAAAGATGGAAGGATGTAAGGAAGGAAGGAAGGAAGGAAGGAAGTTTGGAAATATTATGGTCTGGCTGTAATCTTCCAGTTGTTCTCAGATATAAGGGTGGTATTAAAGAACTGGAGAATTACAAACATTACGTTTTTTTTAAGACAACTAAGGGTAGTGAGATTTCCTCATGATGGGAAAGCTTTCAGAGACAAAATTAACACTGTCTTGTGAATTCATGAAGGTCTGTGGGAAGAAAGCAGTTTTGATGTTTTGAGTCTCGTGACTGACAAAGAGTCACCAAACTTTAGTTTTGCTTTCTTTCCATTCATGTTACCACACCTGTTGAGTTTTCTCCAGCAATTTCTGATTTTGTTTCAGATCTTTGTATAGCAAGTTCTGTTTCATTCATCTGCAGTGTTTAAAAGAACCTAATCCTGCAGTTTACTTTGCTGCAGCAGTTGCTGTAAACTATGGCTCTTAATCTGTTAGCAAGAGACTTTATAAAAGTCAGCCAATCTCACTGTACCTTCTCCAAACAAGTGAAAGTGTTTGGGGAAAGAAATCAAGGAACAGCAAGTCCTTACACGCAAAAAGGACCATCTCAGCAAACAATGAAAAACCTCCGATGAAAGTTGATATTTGCTGGTGAAGCATGATCTTGCCAGTGTCTTACAGTCATAGAGATGCACAGCATGGAAACAGACCCTTTGGTCCAACTTTGAGTAAAAAATGAGGTCTGCAGATGCTGGAGATCACAGCTGAAAATGTGTTGCTGGTCAAAGCACAGCAGGCCAGGCAGCATCTCAGGAATAGAGAATTCGACGTTTCGAGCATAAGCCCTTCATCAGGAATGAGAGAGAGTAGCCAAGCAGGCTAAGATAAAAGGTAGGGAGGAGGGACTTGGGGGAGGGGCGATGGAGGTGGGATAGGTGGAAGGAGGTCAAGGTGAGGGTGATAGGCCGGAGTGGGGTGGGGGCGGAGAGGTCAGGAAGAAGATTGCTGGTTAGGAGGGCGGTGCTGAGTTGAGGGAACCGACTGAGACAAGGTGGGGGGAGGGGAAATGAGGAAACTGGAGAAATCTGAATTCATACCTTGTGGTTGGAGGGTTCCCAGGCGGAAGATGAGGCGCTCCTCCTCCAGCCGTCGTGTTGTTATGTTCTGCCGGTGGAGGAGTCCAAGGAACTGCATGTCCTCAGTGGAGTGGGAGGGAGAGTTAAAGTGTTGAGCCACGGGGTGATTGGGTTGGTTGGTCCGGGCGTCCCTGAGGTGTTCTCTGAAGCGTTCCGCAAGTAAGCGGCCTGTCTCAGAGGAGGCCACATCGGGTGCAGCGGATGCAATAGATGATGTGTGTGGAGGTACAGGTGCACTTGTGGCGGATATGGAAGGATCCCTTGGGGCCTTGGAGGGAAGTGAGTGTGGAGGTGTGGGCGCAAGTTTCACATTTCCTGCGGTTGCAGGGGAAGGTGCCGGGGGTGGAGGTTGGGTTGGTGGGGGGTGTGGATCTGACGAGGAAGTCATGAAGGGAGTGGTCCTTGCGGAACGCTGATAGGGGAGGGGAGGGAAATATATCCTTGGTGGTGGGGTCCGTTTGGAGGTGGCGGAAATGACGGCGGATGATACGTTGTATGCGGAGGTTGGTGGGGTGGTAGGTGAGAACCAGTGGGGTTCTGTCTTGGTGGCGGTTGGAGGAGCGGGGCTCAAGGGCGGAGGAGTGGCAAGTGGAGGAGATGCGGTGGAGGGCATCGTCGATCACGTCTGGGGGGAATCTGCGGTCCTTGAAGAAGGAGGCCATCTGGGCTGTGCGGTGTTGGAACTGGTCCTCCTGGGAGCAGATGCGGCGGAGATGAAGGACTGGTCCTCCTGGGAGCAGATGCAGCGGAGACGAAGGACTGGTCCTCCTGGGAGCAGATGCGGCGGAGACGAAGGAGGTCCTCCTCGGAGCAGATTCCATCCAGACCTGAAATTCACCTGGACTGTCTCAGACTCCTCCCTCTCCTTCCTAGACCTTTCCACCTCTATCTCGGGCGACCGACTCAACACAGACATCTATTATAAACCGACTGACTCCCACAGCTACCTGGACTACACCTCCTCCCACCCTGCCCCCTGCAAAAACGCCATCCCATATTCCCAATTCCTTCATCTCTGCCGCATCTGCTCCCAGGACTGAAGATGAAGTTCCAACACCGCACAGCCCAGATGGCCTCCTTCTTCAAGGACCGCAGAATCCCCCCAGACGTGATCGACGATGCCCTCCACCGCATCTCCTCCACTTCCCACTCCTCCGCCCTTGAGCCCCGCTCCTCCAACCGCCACCAAGACAGAACCCCCACTGGTTCTCACCTACCACCCCACCAACCTCCGCATACAACGTATCATCCGCCGTCATTTCCGCCACCTCCAAACGGACCCCACCACCAAGGATATATTTCCCTCCCCTCCCCTATCAGCGTTCCGCAAGGACCACTCCCTTCGTGACTCCCTCGTCAGATCCACACCCCCCACCAACCCAACCTCCACCCCCGGCACCTTCCCCTGCAACCGCAGGAAATGTAAAACTTGCGCCCACACCTCCACACTCACTTCCCTCCAAGGCCCCAAGGGATCCTTCCATATCCGCCACAAGTTCACCTGTATCTCCACACACATCATCTATTGCATCCGCTGCACCCGATGTGGCCTCCTCTATATTGGTTAGACAGGCCGCTTACTTGCGGAACGCTTCAGAGAACACCTCAGGGACGCCCGGACCAACCAACCCAACCACCCCGTGGCTCAACACTTTAACTCTCCCTCCCACTCCACCAAGGACATGCAGTTCCTTGGACTCCTCCACCGGCAGAACATAACAACACGACGGCTGGAGGAGGAGCGCCTCATCTTCCGCCTGGGAACCCTCCAACCACAAGGTATGAATTCAGATTTCTCCAGTTTCCTCATTTCCCCTCCCCCCACCTTGTCTCAGTCGGTTCCCTCAACTCAGCACCGCCCTCCTAACCTGCAATCTTCTTCCTGACCTCTCCGCCCCCACCCCACTCCGGCCTATCACCCTCACCTTGACCTCCTTCCACCTATCCCACCTCCATCGCCCCTCCCCCAAGTCCCTCCTCCCTACCTTTTATCTTAGCCTGCTTGGCTACTCTCTCTTATTCCTGATGAAGGGCTTATGCTCGAAACGTCGAATTCTCTATTCCTGAGATGCTGCCTGGCCTGCTGTGCTTTGACCAGCAACACATTTTCACCTTTGGTCCAACTTGTCCATGCCAACCAGACATCCTGAATTGTTCTAGTCCCATTTGTAAGAATTTGGCCCATATCCCTCTAAACCCTTCCTATTCACATACTCATTTTTAAATGTTGTATTTTTAAATGTATTTTAGATGTTGTAATTGCACCAGCCACCAATACATCCTTTGACAACTCGTTCCATATGTGCCCCACCCTCTGCATGAACATGTTGCCCCTTAGGTCCCTTTTAAATCTTTCCCCTCTCACCTCAAACCTATGCCCTCTAGTTTAGTCTCCCCCACCACAGGAAAAAGACTTTGGCTCTTCAACCTATCTGTTCCCTTCATGATTTTATAAACCCCTATAAAGGTCATGCCACAGCCTCTGATCTCCAAGGAAAGTAGCCCCAGCCTATTTAGCCTCTCACCACAACTCAAGCCTTCCAGCCCTGGCAACATCCTTGTTAAGTCTTTTCTGAACCCTTTCAAGTTTCACAACATCCTTCCTATAGCAGGAAGACCAGAATTGCACAGTATTCCAAAAGTGACCTAACCAGTGTCCTCCAGAGCTGCAACATAACCTCCCAAATCCTATACTCAATACACTGATCAAGAAAGGTAAACATACCAAATGCCTTCTTCACTATCCTATCTGCCTGTGATTACTTACAAGGAGCTATGAATCTGCACTCCAAGGTCTCTTTGTTCAGCAACACTCCCCAGGACCTTACCATTAAGTGTGTATGTCCTGCCCTGATTTGCCTTTCCAACTTACAGCATCTTGCCTTTATCTAAATTAAACTCCATCTACTTCTTCTACTTCTCCTTGGCCCATTGACCCATCTGATCAAATCTCTTTGTACTGTGAGGTAACCTTCTTCACTGTCCACTACATCTCCAATTTTGATGTCATCAGCATACTTACTAGCCATGTCTCCTATGTTCACATCCAAACCATTTATTTAAATAATGAAATGCAGTGGACCCAGACCGATCCTTATTGTACATTGCTGGTCACAGGCATCCAGTCTGAAAAGCAACCTTCCACCGCCACCCTTTGTCTTCTACCTCTGAGCCAGTTCTTTATCCAAATGGCTAGTAACTCCTATATTCCATATGATCTAATCTAACTAACAAGTCTACCATGAGGAACCTGATGATCACCTCATTGAAGTCCATTTAGATTACTTCCACCACTCTGCCCTCATTAATTCTCTTTGTTACTTCTTCAAAAAATTCAATTAATTTAGTGAGATATGATTTCTTATGCACAAACCATGTTAACTATTTCTAATCAGTTCTTGTCTTTCCAAATACATGTAAATCCTGTCCCTTAGGGTCCCCTCTAACATCTTGCCCATTACCGAGGTCAGGCTCACTGGTCTACAGTTCCCTGTCTTGTCCTTACCACCTTTCTTAAACAGTGGCACCACGTTAGCCAACCTCTAGTCTTCCGGCACCTCACCTGTGGCTATCAATGATACAAAAGTCTCAGCAAGACACCTAGCAATCACTTCCCTTGCTTCCCACAAAGTTCTATGGTACACCTGATCAGGTGACAGGGATTTATCCACCTTATGCACTTTAAGCTATCCAGCACCTCCTCCTGTGGAATATGACATGTTTCAAGATTTTGTTATTTATTTCCCCAAGTTCTCCAGCTTCCATACCCTTCACCAGAGTAAACACTGATGTAAAATGCTTGTTTGGTATTTTCCCCATCTCCTGTGGTTCCACACATAGGCAGCTTTGGTGATCTTTAAGGGGCCCTATTTTCTACCTAGTTACTCTTCTATCCTTAATACATTTGTAGAATACCTTTGGATTCTCCTAAACACTGTTTGCTAAAATTATCTCATGCCCCCCTTTCTGCAGTCCTGTTTTCCCTCTTGAGCATATGTCTACTGCTTTTATACTCTTTTAGGGATTCATTCTATCCCTGCTGCTTTTACCTGACACATGCTTCCTCCTTTCTCTTGACCAAGACCTCAATTTCTTTAGTCATTCCCTACACCTACCTGCCTTGCCCTTCACCCTAACAGGAACATATAGTCTCTGGACTCACCTTATCTCATTTTTTATTTGTCCTTGAAGTGAAATATTGATCAAAACCTGTTATGAGGCTGTCAGATATACAGAATTCTCTGATTTATGAACGTCTACTTTAGAAATGTTTGTACTTATGAATGCAATCCCGCACATGGTTGTGATTTTAAAGACTTTGACACACAAAAATTTCCTGTAGTTACGAACAACAAGCTTTCTATTGTCCTGTATTGTGTTCTAATTGCATGCAATTTGATTTGCGAACGGACTCCAAATGAAATACCAGGGACTGTTAGTAATTTGTTTCTCAATGATCTGCTGACTATGTAACACATGATTTGATGTTCTTCCCATTTAGTAGACAAGTATGAATTCGATTTGCAGTACATTGTTGAAGTAGCTCAAAACCTTAGGAGTTGTATTTCCACATTGGTAAAAATGGATCTGATAACCTTTCACCATTTCTCTGGGGAAAAGATCAGTACCAATTAGTATTGTTGCATTAGCTGACTGAAGGTGTTGGTTATTTTCCTGATTTGAATAATGATAATTAGGATTTGATCTCCTTTTATAATACTCACTTTGTTGCCTTGTATCTTTATTGATTAAAATTATAAAGTCTTTGCTGTTTGAAACATTGTTGTAGTTCTGAATCAAAGATGGCTGCTGTGACCAATAGACTGTAAGACACATGTACGGAATTGGACATTCAGCCCAGACCATTGAGTCTGCTGTGCTACTTGAACATAGCTTATATGTTTCTCAACCCCATTCTGCTATCCTCTCCCCGTAGCCCTTGATTCCTTTCCTAATCAAGAACTTCTCTATCTCTATCTTAAATAAACCCATTGACTTAGCCTCCACAGCCCTGCAATGCATTCAATACATTAGAACTGAGATGAGGAGGAATTTCTTCAGCCAGAAGCTACTGACTGTCTGGAACTCATTGTGGAACTCACCACCTTCTGGCTGACAAAATTCCTCCTCATCTCAATTTTAAAGGGTCATCCCTTCACTCTGAGGCTCTACCCTGAATCTTGGTTTCTCCTACTAGTGGAAACATCTTTTCCATATTCACTGTATTCAGGGCTCTCAATATTCGGTAAGTTTCAATGAGATCCCCCTCATCTTTGTAAATTTCATTGAGTACAAATGCAGAGTCCTCAATCGCTCCTCATATGATTACCTCTTCATCCCCGGAATCATTCTTGTAAACACGTCCAATACCAACACATCTTTCCTTAGATACTGGGCCCAAAACTGCTCACAATGTGCCAAATGTAGTCTGGTCAGAGCCTCAGTAGTAGATATTTTGTATATTCACTCACAGGTCATGGGAATTGCTGGCCAGTTTGCAGTTACCCTTGCGAAGATCGTGGTGAGCTGCCTTCTTGAACTGCTGCCATCCATATATTGCAGGTTGACCCACAATGCCCTTATGGAGAGAATCCCAGGATTTTGACAGTGAAAGAGCTGTAAAGTATTTCCAAGCCAGACTGACTGAGTGATCTGAGGGGAACTTGCAGGTGACGGTGTTCCCAGGTGTCCTCTAAATGGCAGTGGTCATGGATTTGAAGTGGCTGTCTAACCATCTTTGGTGAGTTTCTGCAGTGCATCTTGTCAATCATATGTACTGTTGCTGCTGAGCATCGATGGCTGAGGCACTGGATATGGTGCAGTCAAGCATGCTGCTTTGTCCTGGATGGTGTCAAGCCTTTTCAGTGCTATTGGAGCTGCACCCATCCAGGCAAGTGGGGAGAATTCCATCCCTGCTCTTATATTCTCGCCCTCGCAAAATGAATGCAAACATTGCATTTGCCTACCTTACTGTTAACTGAACCTGTATGATCAGAATTCCTAAGTCCCTTGTGCTTCAGATTTCCAAAGCCTTTCCCCATTTAGTCTATACCTGTATTCTTCCTACCAAATTGCATAACCTCACACTTTCCTGCAATGTATTTCAAATGCCACTTCTCTGCCACTTCTTTCCTAGCCTATCCAAGTCCCTCTGCTGCCTCCTTGCATCCTTAATGCTACCTGTCCCTCCATCAATTTTTGTGTCATCTGAAAGCTTAGCAGGAGTGCCCTCAGTTCCTTCATCCAGATCATTAACGATAATGTGAAGGTGCCGATGTTGGACTGGGGTGGACAAGGTCAGAAGTTATTTCACCTGATAAAGTGCTCAAAAACTTGATTTCTGATAAACCTGTTGGACTATAACCTGGTATTATGTGACTTCTGACCAGATCATTAACATATAACGTTAATAGCTGTGGTCCCAACGCAGACCCCTGCGGAACACCACTAGACACCAGCTGCCATCCTGAAAAAGAGCCCTTTACCCCCACACTCTATCTTCTGCATGTTAGCCAATCCTCTATCCATACCAGTACCTTGCCCATAACACCATGAGCTTTTATTTTATTTAGTAGCATCCTATGCGGCACCTTGTCTAAGGCTTTCTGAAAATTCAAATAGATCATGACCAGTGGTTCTCCTTTGTTTAATTTACTCATTACCTCCTCAAAGAATTCTAACAGGTTTGTCAGACATGAACTCCTCTTGACAAAGCCGTGCTGACCATGCACTTCCAAGTATTCTGCAATCTCATCCTTACTAACGGATTCTAAAATCTTACCAACAACCAAGGTTAGGCTAACTTGTGGCCTGTTGTTTGTTGTCCTCTGCCTCCCTCCTTTTTCAAACAGGCATGTTATATTAGCCATTTTCTAGTCCTCTGGAACTTTTCTGACTCCAGTGATTCCTGAAAGATTATCACCAATGCTACCACAGTTTCCTCAGCTATCTCCTTCAGAACTGTTTGGTGTAGTCAATTCTGGACAAGTGATTTCTCCAACTTCAGACCTTTCAGTTTCCCCAGTATCTTAAAATTCCAATTCCAGGGAATGGTCTTTATATCTGATCTTTTCGATTGATTACCTGAAGCCTTTTACTGAATAAATTTCTTAACTCTTTCTTAAATTGTTGATAAATTTGCTATCAACTAAATAGTCGAAAACTGCTAGATCACTGCCCAAAATATTAACTCTGCTTTCCACCTTAGGCTTTTGAAATGCTTCTCTAAGGGATCCAATCTCCGCTGATCCACCTCTTTTCACGTGTGTTTGATCTACATTTATCTCCTTGGCTGCTATTGGTCATTTATTGTTGTCAGGTTTTTTCTTTCCCCTTACAATTTGTTTCCTTATTGCAGGGGTTCCCAATTTATGAACGTCCCAATTGCAAATGCTCATACTTATGAATTTGATCCATACAGGGGTGTAATTTTAAAGACCTGATATACAAACATTCCCTGTACCTACCGAATGGCTGCACTGTGTTCTGACTAACATACAAATTGACTTGCGAATAGACTCCAGAATGAAACTCGTTCACAGCCCAGGGATTGACTGCACTGAAAATGACTTCAGTAGTTTCACTGCAGAAGTTTTCTGTTTTTTCCTTCCCTGCAGCTTTTCAGCTCTGTGGCTCTTTTGGCTGCTAGCTGATCTTAAAGCTGTACTGATGATGCTTTGGAAGAGTGAATTTTTAAAATTGTCTCTTGGACATTTTCAGGTCTGTTTTTTGAGCTTTACTGCTTCCGTAATCTTCCAAGTAGTCGATCCCATGGCTGCCACCATCTTTTGGAGTGTGATTTTAGACAGACTGGTTGAGGATCAAAGCAAGGTGAAGAATTGTCTTGAAGCATAGACCTCTTTAGAAAGCTTATTAATACCAAACACTATTTCCATGCAATCTGAGGTGCATCATGCTGATACATAATGAGATACATCTTACTGTTAATTGTTAAAAGACTACTCCCTGAATTGTGTTTTCCCAATAGTTTTTCCTCCACCCAAAACATCCCTGGTTTATTTATTTTTCTGGGTCTTTCTGCATGTGAATGTAAGGGTTAGAGTTTCAGTTAGTAAAGTTATATGATGATAATCTATACTTCTGTTTGTCTGTAGTTAGAATTAATTTACTTATAATAAAAAGTACTTCATGTTAACTACAGAAACCTAGTCAGAATTTTGTTGTTAACTCGAATCTATCAGACAGTTAAAATGGTGAACTTAGAGAAACTTGATAAATTTTCAACTTTTGTTATGACTTCTGAAGAAGTTTTGCTCAGGTTTTGTGCACTTTCCCAAGCGGGTCATGTCAAGTGATGAATTCTTATCACAGTTTATCATGCTGTAGGATCCATCTGGTAGATTTACTGCCACCATTCTCTTTCCAGATAGGATCGACAGAGCCTGCTTGGTCTAGTGTGAAAAGACACCTAATTGTCTGATAAGAAGAGGCTCCAATGTAAAACAAATATAGTTTATTGCATTATAGCAGCTAGGGTAGAAGTTAGATTAATACTATCACAGTGAGGGAGGCTTCAATATTGGAATAGAATAGAATCCCTAGAGTGTGGAAACAGGCCAGTCGGCCCAACAACTCCACACAGAGTAACCCACCCAGACCCATTCTCCTAGCCTATCATTGTGCATTTGATTTAAGCACTTAACCCACACTATGGGCAATTTAGCATGGCCAATTCACCAAACCTGCAAATCTTTGGATTGTGGGAGGAAACCAGAGCACCCGAAGGAAACCCACACAGACATGGGGAGAATGTGCAAACTCCACACAGACAGTCGCCCAAGGTTGAAATCGAACCCAGGTCCCTGGCGCTGTGAGGCAGCAGTGGTAACCACTGAGCCACCGTGCTGCCCCTTAGGTTTCACTCTCTTGTGATACAGAGCTCTTCTCCTAGCCCAGGTGCATATGACAGCATCAGATTGGGAAATGTTTAATGCACTCCTCAGCACTAACCCTTTCAGATCTGTACACCCTATTTTAACATCTCCATGACCTTTCTTCCCTATTCTATACATTTATGTGAATTACATTTCCCACTAACTCATTTCCCCTCAAGGCACTGATTTTGCACATTGTCTGTAAGTTTTGTGTTCTCCTAGAGAGAATTATTTTTAGATCTGGGTGATTGATAGATCTCTGGGTTGAAGACTGTTGACATTGATTCTGTTCTTGACAATATGGAGTCTATGAATCCCTTTATGCTTGGGGACCTCTTATTTAAAGAACAAAGAACAAAGAGCATTACAGCACAGGAAGGGGCCCTTCGGCCCTCCAAGCCTGCTCCAATCCCAATCCTCTATTTAAACATTTTCTAGGGATCTGTACCCCTTTGCTGCCTGCACATTCATGTATCTGTTTAGATACATCTTAAATGGCGCTATCATTCCCACCCCTACCACCTCTGCTGGCAATACATTCCCAGCACCCACCACCATCTATGTGAAGAATGTTCCACACATATCTCCCTTAAACCTTTCCCCTCTCACCTTGAACTGGTGACCCCCAGTGATTGAGTCCTCCACTCTGGGAAAAAGCTCCTTGCTATCCATCCTGTCTTCACTTGTCATGATTTTGTAGGACTCAATCAGGTCCCCCCTCAACCTCCTTCTTTCCAATGAAAATAATCCTAATCTACTTAACCTGTCCTCATAGCTTACACCCTCCATACCAGGCAACATCCTGGTGAATCTCCTCTGCACCCTCTCCAAAGCATCCACATCCTTTTGGTAATGTGGTGACCAGAACTGTGTGCAGTATTTCAAATGCGGCCGAAGCAAAGTCTTATACGATTGTAACATGACCTGCCAACTCTTGTACGCAATACCCTGTCCAATGAAGGAAAGCATGCTGTATGCCTCCTTGACCACTCTATCAACCTGCGTTGCCACCTTCAGGGAACAATGGACCTGAACACCCAGATCTCTCTGACATCAATTTTCCCCAGGACTTTTCTATTTACTGTATAGTTCGCTCTTGAATTGGATTTTCCAAAAAGCATCACCTTGCATTTGATTAGATTGAACCCCCATCTGCCATTTCTGTGCCCAACTTTCTAATCTAGCTATACTCTGCTGTATTCTCTGACAGTCCCCTTCACTATCTGCTACTCCACCAATTTTAGTGTCACCTGCAAACTTGTTAATGGGACAACCTACACCTTCCTCCAAATCAAATGATGTACAATCATTTATATATATCACAAACAACAGTGGTCCCAGCATGGATCCCTGTGGAACACCATTGGTCACAGGTCTCCATTTTGAGAAGTTCCCTTCCATTACTACTGATTTGGAGATGCTGGTGTTGGACTGGGGTGTACAAAGTTAAAAGTCACACAACACCAGGTTCTCGTCGAACAGGTTTAATTGGAAGCACACTAGCTTTCGGAGCGACGCTCCTTCATCAGGTGATTGTGGAGGGCTCGATCGTAACACAGAATTTATAGCAAAAATTTGCAGTGTGATGTAACTGAAATTATACATTGAAAAATTGATTGTCTGTTAAGCCTTTCGTCTGTTAGAAAACAGTGATAGTTTCACTTCTTTCATGTGTAAATCACAAAACCCTTCTTTTTAAAGTTGCATTCTCGGGTTAGCTGCTAACAATGGTGATAGCTAGACAATATGTTGAAGGTGTTAGCCCCCTGTGTTCTCTGTCTATGACCTGATGTTTAGATTGATTCTAATCTAATAAGTGAGATTACAGTGTTTTACATAAATTCCTGCAGTTTTTGAGCTCAGAGTTCTACATGAATGCATGCAGTTTTTGAGCAATGTGCAATGTAACTGTGCAATACAAATTCACCACACAAAATATGTGTGCATGTGGGTCTTTGTCTGTCTGTGTGTGTGTGTCTGTGTGTGTGTGTGTGTGTGTGTGTGTAGTGGGTGAAGAGTGTTTTAAGTCTGTGAGGGGGTGCATGTGTGAGCGTGGGAGTGTGTGTGTCTATAAGGGTGTGTGTGGGTGTCAGTGTGCGCGTCTGTGTGTGTGTGTGTGTGTGTAGGAATATCTGTGTGTGTGGAGTGCACCTCCACCTTGTACATGGCAGGTACTCGTGTGACTCAGCCAATGTTGTCTATTTTATACGTTGCAGGCAAGGATGTCTGGAGGCATGATACATTGGGGACACCGAGCAAAGGCTACGACAACAGATGAATGGGCACCGCACAACAATCAACAGACAGGAGAGTTCCCTCCCAGTTGGGGAACACTTCAGTGGTCCAGGACATTCAGCCTCGGACCTTTGGGTAACCATCACCCAAGGTGGACTTCGGGACAGGCAGCAGAGAAAAGTGGCCGAGCAGAGGCTGATAGCTAAGTTTGGTACCCAAAAGGAGGGCCTCAACTGGGACCTTGGGTTCAAGTCACATTACAGGTGATCACCATTGTACTACACACACACACACACACAGATATTCCTACACACACGCACTCTCACATACACACAGACACAGGTACACACAGACGCGCACACAGACACACACCCTTATAGACACACAGACTCCCATACTCACACATGTACCCCCTCGCAGACTTAAGACACTCTGCACCCACTACACACACACACACACATTCTCACACTCACAACCCCCACCTCAGACAGACAGCCACACACACACACACACACGGACAAAGACCCACATGCACACATATATTTTGTGTGGTGAATTTGTATTGCACAGTTACATTGCACATTGCTCAAAAACTGCATACATTCATGTAGAACTCTGAGCTCAAAAACTGCAGGAATTTATGTAAAACACTGTAATCTCACTTATTAGATTAGAATCAATCTAAACATCAGGTCATAGACAGAGAACACAGGGGGCTAACACCTTCAACATATTGTCTAGCTATCACCATTGTTAGCAGCTAACCCGAGAATGCAACTTTAAAAAGAAGGGTTTTGTGATTTACACATGAAAGAAGTGAAACTATCACTGTTTTCTAACAGACGAAAGGCTTAACAGACAATCAATTTTTCAATGTATAATTTCAGTTACATCACACTGCAAATTTTTGCTATAAATTCTGTGTTATGATCGAGCCCTCCACTATCACCTGATGAAGGAGCGTCACTCCGAAAGCTAGTGTGCTTCCAATTAAACCTGTTGGACTATAACCTGGTGTTGTGTGATTTTTAACTCCACTACTACTGTCTGTCTCCTGTTGCAACCAGTTCTCTATTCATCTAGTTAAAACACCCTGGACCCCATGCAACTTCACTTTCAGCCTACCCCATGGGGAACCTTATTAAACGTCTTACTAAAGTTCTTGTATAAGACATCTACATCCCTTCCCTCATCAAGCAACTTTGTCACCTCTTCAAAGAATTCTATTAGGTTTTTAAGACATGGCCTTCCCTGCACAAGACCACACCGCCTATCACTGATAAACCCATTTTCTTCCAAATGGGTATATATCCCATCCCTCTGTATCTTCTCCAGTAGCTTCCCTACCATTTACGTAAGGCTCGCAGGTCTGTAATTACCTGGATTATCCCTGCTACCCTTCTTAAACAAGGGAACAACTTTAGCAATTCTCCAGTTCTCCGTGATCTCCCCCATGTTCAAGGATGCTGTAAAGATATCTGTTAAAGCCCCAGCTATTTCTTCTCTCACTTCCCTCAGTAACCTGGGATAGATCCCATCTGGACCTGGGGACTTGTCCACCTTCATGCCTTTTAGAATACTCAACACTTCCTCCCTCCTTATGCCAACTTGACCTAGAGTAATCGAAGATCTATCCCTAAACCCATCATCTGCCATGTCCCTGTCCTCAAATGCCGATGCCAATGTACTAATTAAGAATTTCACCCATTTTCTCTGACTCCATGCATATCTTTCCTCCTTTGTCCTTGAGTGGCCCAACCATTTCTCTAGTTACCCTCTTGCTCCTTATATATGAATAGAAGACTTTGGGATTTTCCTTAAACCTGCTTGCTAAGGATATCTCATGACCCCTTTTAGTGCTCTTAATTCCTCAATTCGGATTGGTCATACATTTCTGATATTCTTCCAAATCTTTATCTGTCTTCAGTCACCTAGACCTTTATGTATGCTTCCTTTTTCCTCTGAACTAGTCTCACGATTTCACCTGTCATCCATGATTCCCTAATCTTTCCATTTCTATCCCTCATTTTCACAGGAACATATCTGTCCTGCACTCTAATCAACCTCTCTTTAAAAGCCTCCCACATATCGAATATGGATTTCCCTTCAAACAGATGCTCCCAAATTACATTCCCCAGCTCCTGCCAAATTTTGGTATAGTTGGCCTTCCCCCAATTTAGCACTCTTCCTTTAGGACCACACTCTTTGCTGGGAATATCATTCCTGCAGAAATATACAGCTGCTGCACTGTAATATTTGGAGGAACTTTACTACCTTTACAGATTTGAAACACATACTTTACTTTTTGCTGTATCTTGGATCTCTGGAAAAGTGTTTTTTGCTACGTTGACATTATCTTGGATCTATGAATCTGGCAGCTTTGCCTTGACAACATTTTGCATTCCTGTGCCAGGCAACTTCTTCTTGACCCTGTCCTGAGTCTGTAGACACTGAGTCATCCCATTGCAGTGGTGGTTTCCATAGAGTTGCACGCATCACATCCTCAAACTGAGTCAGCAGAATTTTATTCTCAATTTTCCAGCAAATCTATGTTGAAGTATATAGAATTTTAAATTCTAATTGTTATTTCGGATAGCTGCTTTCATTTACTCTCAGTGATGGCGTTCTGGGGAAAACAATAAGTTCACTCCATCAATCATACTGATTGAGGACTGCTTCTTATTTGACATAATCTCTGTCACTGATACTGACGATTCTTCCTGAGAAGATACAGGAATAAAATGTTCTGATTGAATTTGTGTCTTTTCAACATCATTGATCACTGTCAGTTTATAAAGTTGGATTGCAGTCTGACTTGTAATAGATGAGGATTCAAAAGTGAGATCAAATGATAGCTCAAAGTTATAAATCGCACGACACCAGGTTATAGTCCAACAGGTTTAAATGGAAGGACTAGCTTTCAGAGCGCCGCTCCTTCATCAGGTGGTCATCAGGACAACCACTTGATGAAGGAGTGTTGCTCCAAAAGCTAGTGCAGTGTGATTTGTAACTTTGTACACCCCAGTCCAACACCGGCATCTCCAAATCATAAGTGATAGTTCATCTGGTACTTCATCATTGGTGTTTCCTCAAATGTTGTTGATTTATGCAGTCTGAACTCACTGTCGATAGGAGTGGACACTGTTGAACAATGTTGACAGGGGTAGAAAACATTTCTGCCAACCCCTTATAGACACAGTTTTCTGACTTGCTAACAGTGTAATGCAAATTTGTAGCATCATAATTTCAGTGGATTCTGACTGGGTTTCTCAGGAAATCTTATGAAATCCTATGGTTGTCCCTTGACTGTTGGTTTAGTAACTGAAATTTCTTTGATCTTTTCTTCTTTGAGCAGTTGTTCCATAACTGACTGTTCCTTGAATAGCATTATCTTGACTTGCATTAATTTGGCTCCTTTGGGCACTTGAAGTTTCAGATCTAAATATGCATTTATCCTCAAATGTGAGAATTTGTGATTGAGGAATATGCATAATATGTCTGACAAACCACAGATTGCAGAGTTACTTATAACATATCTTTTAACATTAAGTGTGATAATTAGTCCATGTATTTGCACTGGTATACACTGTAAACAATGTTCTTTGTGTTCCATACTGTAAATTTGTGAATGCATTTTTTGTCTGTTTTAAAATCTAGTGGTCAATCTAGCTATCTTAACGTGGGTAATTTTCACTGTACACTTACCAAAACAAATTGCAAAGTTATGGTCTGCCTGCTTAAGAATGTTTTGAATGGTCTGGCCTAGTCCATAAAACAAGACCCTGAAAGAATGAAGTTACATTGTGGATCTGGATTACCTCTTTACCAAACCAGAAACAAGGTACAGCCTTGGCATTTTTTGTTACTATACAGAAGCTGGATAAGAAGAAAAGATTGTTTTGGAATTGAAGCCTGATGATGTAAACGTAGGTGAATGTTTGGACTGTTTGTAAACTTTCATCAATGAAATTTCGCAAAACACTCAATTATTAACTGAGGTCTGGTCACAACATTGAATATAGAACAGCACAGGAATAGGCCCTTCAGCCCACAATGTTGTGCTGAACATGACACCAAATTAAACTAATCCCTTCTGCCTGCCTTTGGTCCATATCCCTCCATTCCTTGCAAATTTGTGTGCTTATCTAAAAGTCCCTTAAATGCTCCTATTGTATCTGCCTCAACCACCATCCCTAGCAGCGCATTCCAGACTCCTACCACTCTCTGCGTAAAAGGTTTGCCCGTCACATCTCCTTTGAACTTTCCCCCTCTCACCTTAAATGCACATTTCCCCTATTAGTAGACATTTCAACTCTGGGAGAAAGATTCTGATCATCAAACCTGTCTATGCATCTCATAATTTTATAGACTTCTATCAAGTCTCCTCTCAGCCGCTGCTGCTCCAGAGAAAACAACCTGAGTTTTTCTAGCCTCTCCTTGTAGCTCATACCCTCTAATCCAGGCAGTATCCTGGTAAACCCCTTCTGCAGCCTCTCCAAAGACTCCACATCCTTCCTGTAATGTGGTGACCAGAATTGAATGCAATACTCCAAATGTGGCCTAACTAAAGTCTTGTAAAGCTGCAACATGATATCCTGATTCTTGTACTCCATTCTCCAATCAATAAAAGCAAGTACACCATACATCTTCTGTACCTGCCTTTCTACTTGTGTGGCCACTTTTAAGGAGATTTTAACAAAGTTAGAAAGACTAAGATTAGTGCCATGGAAAAGTCATGATGGAATTGAATCAGTTGTTTACAGAAATTTCATTTGGAAATTCTCCAATCAGTGTTTAAGTTATTGAACTATGCCAATGTATCATGTATCGATAGACTTCTGATTTTGATAGGAGATAATTTGTGGGAAAACATAAACTGTTAGAAAAAATGTTGGAAGTCATAAAAAAAAATTCCCCAGGAAAGCATCCCTTTCCAGCAACAAAAGGGAACAATTGACAGTATGACAGAAAATGGAGGAAATAATGTTGAAAAATTTGTATGATCATCTAGATACACTTCAGAAGCAATAGTATAGAAGAAGAACTGTAACCCAGAGAAATGAGGAGAGAAATACTGTTGATAATTTTGAGAAGCAAACAAAATTTGGATTTACAATAAAAGAATGAACCACAGAAATGCCCAAGGTGTAGTCAGTCAATGTTTCAATTCCAAATCAAAATACCCTTGTACCATGAACTGACCCAAATGTTATAATAAAGTATTCCAAACCAAACAGAAGATTTGGAAGAATAAAATGGAGATATGTAAGGTACAGACAGGATAGATCGAGCGAATCTTAGAAGAGTATAAAAGCTGTAGGAGTATAATTAGGAGGGAAATCAGGAGGGCAAAAAGGGGACATGAGATAGCTTTGGCAAATAGAATTAAGGATAATCTAAAGGGTTTTTATAAATACATTAAGGACAAAGGGATAACTAGGGAGAGAATAGGGCCCTTTAAAGATCAACAAGGTGGCCTTTGTGTGGAGTCGCAGAAAATGAGGGAGATACTAAACAAATATTTTGCATCAGTATTTACTGTGAAAAAGGATATGAAAGATATAGAATGTAGGGAAATAGAGGGTGACACCTTGCAAAACGTCCATATTACAGAGGAGGAAGTGCTGGATGTCTTGAAACGCATAAAGGTGGATAAATCCCCAGGACCTGATCAGGTGTACCCTAGAACTCTGTGGGAAGCTAGAGAAGTGATTGCTGGGCCTCTTGCTGAGATATTTGTACCATCGATAGTCACAGGTGAGGTGCCGGAAGACTGTAGGTTGGCAAACATGGTGGCACTGTTTAAGAAGGGTGGTAAGGACAAGCCAGGGAACTATAGACCAGTGAGCCTGATGTCGATGGTGGGCAAGTTGTTGGAGGGAATCCTGAGGGACAGGATATACATGTATTTGGAAAGGCAAGGACTGATCAGGGATCGTCAGCATGGCTTTGTGTGTGGGAAATCATGTCTCACAAACTTGATTGAGTTTTTTGAGGAAGTAACAAAGAGGATTGGTGAGGGCAGAGTAGTAGATGTGATCTATATGGACTTCAGTAAGGTGTTCGACAAGGTTCCCCATGGGAAACTGGTTAGCAAGGTTAAATTTCACGTAATACAGGGAGAACTAGCCATTTGGATACAGATCTGGCTCAAAGGTAGAACACAGAGGGTAGTGGTGGAGGGTTGTTTTTCAGACTGGAGGCTTGTGACCAATGGAGTGCCACAAGGATTGGTGCTGGGTCCTCTACATTTTGTCATTTATATAAATGATTTGGATGCGAGTATGAGGTACAGTCAGTAAGTTTGCAGATGACACCAAAATTGGAGGTGTAGTGGACAGCGAAGAGGGTTACCTCAGATTACAACAGAATCTGGGCCAGATAGGCCAATGGGCTGAGAAGTGGCAGGTGGAATCTAATTCAGATAAATGCGAGGTGCTGCATTTTGGGAAAGCAAATCTTAGCAGGACTTATACACTTAATGGTAAGGTCCTAGAGAGTGTTGCTGAACAAAGAGACCTTGGAATGCAGGTCCAAAGCTCCTTGAAAGTGGAGTCGCAGGTAGATAGGATGGTGAAGAAGGTGTTTGATATGCTTTCCTTTATTGGTCAGAGTATTGAGTACAGGAGTTGGGAGGTCATATTGCGGCTGTACAGGACATTGGTTAGGCGACTGCTGGAATATTGTGTGCAATTCTGGTTTCCTTCCTATCAGAAAGATGTTGTGAAACTTGAAAGGGTTCAGAAAAGATTTACAAGGATGTTGCCAGGGTTGGAGGATCTGAGCTACAGGGAGAGGGTGAACAGGCTGGGGCTGTTTTCCCTGGAGCATCGGAGGCTGAGGGGTGACCTTATAGAGGTTTACAAAATTATGAGGGACATGGATAGGGTAAATAGGCAAAGTCTTTTCCCTGGGGTCAGGGAGTCCAGAACTAGAGGGCATAGGTTTAAGGTGAGACAGGAAAGATATAAAAGAAACCTGTGGGGCAACTTTTTCACACAGAGGATGATACGTGTATGGAATGCGCTGCCAGAGGAAGTAGTGGAGGCTGGTACAATTGTAACATGTAAAAGGCATTTGGATGGGTATGTGAGTAAGAAGGGTTTGGAGGGATATGGGCCAGGTGCTGACAGGTGGGACTAGATTGGGTTGGGATATCTGGTCAGCATGGACAGTTTGGACCGCAGGATCTGTTTCCATGCTGTACATCTCTATGACTCTATGAATCTATATGGATCAAGGAGTAACATGGTATTTGCCATAAGAAGTTTCAACAGTCAACAAATGTGTTGGTGGCAGTCTTTCAATTGAGCTGCATTGGACAGTGAATGCACATCTACAACCTGTGGACTAGACTGGCTGAAGGGCAGCCTAGATTCTCTGAGTAGTAATGAGTGGGACAAAGTTAAGGAATTTGAGACTTCATCAGTTTCAGATTTGGAGATGACAGCACGTTAAAATCTTTGGAAAGAGTGTTCATTCCTTGTGAAATAGCAAAGTCAATCATTTTCTTAGGACAGATGTAGTCTAAGAGTGAACATGCCCCTAGAAAGAGATCACAAACACCTTGAGAGGAATCTTATTAATAGGAGGTGGAAATCAAATGGTAGCTGTACTGACAGAGATAGAAGGCAAACTACAGGCTGTATTTTAACAAGGACAAGAATTATAGTATGAACCAGGATTACTCATGTGATCAGGCAATCTTAGTGGCTACAAACAAGCTCGAAAACAAATTAATAAAAGCTGTCAAACGGCAAAAGCTACAAAATTGAGGGAAGTTGGATGTGTACAGAAGTAAAGAAATTATAGGAAAATGCTGCATTTCTTGTTCTTTAAAATAAACGATAATAGTTTTTTTAATGTAACAAACACAGAATGCTGGAGAAATGTAGCAAGTATGGCAACATCAGTAGAGAGAAACACAGAGTTAGCATTTTGAGTCTGATTTCTTCAGAATCATATCAGACTCGAAACATTAACTTTGTTTCTCTCTCCACAGATAGTTCCAGATCTACTGAGTTTCTCCAGCATTCTCTACATTTGTTTCAGATTTTCAGCATCCACAGTATTTTGCCTTTATTCATTTATTATGTATTCTTTTTCCCCATCACTATAGTAGAAAAATACATTTTCTCAATCAGGATAGTCTTGGGTTTAGCTCTACCCTGTTAAATTCTGAATTAATAGCAGGTGCTTTTGTAGTGCATAGAAGAATGTTGGGCCTTCAATGATGGGTCACAGCTGCAAATGTGTTGCTGGTCAAAGCACAGCAGGTTGGGTCAGCCCAGCTTGGAGGGCCAAAGGGCCTGTTCCTGTGCTGTATTGTTCTTTGTTCTTTCAATTTGGAAAGAGGAAGTATACCCACATCACATCCAAAAAATATCACCGATCATGAACTCACTTGAATTTGGAATTTTTTTTCAAGTCAATGAGTTAACTCTTTAAACATTTGAGCTATTTAACTATTTATTTTTGAAATGTTGACCCTTACCTAAGTTGGTTGATTTATACAGAAATTTTAAGATTAAAGTTTACAGTGTATAGCTGTATGCAGACAATTAGCTCTTCAATTAACAGGTGAAGAATTCAAATTGTAATAACTGCTCAGTCAAACAAGCCAATCATATGCATCGATTTCTTCAAAGCGCTTTATTTGTTAGTTTAAATTTAAACTTTTAGATATTGGTGATAAATGTATGCTAACATATTGTACATCGTTTCCCATTGCATAAGACCATTGTGATATCTGAGTTTTGCTAACAGGAAATTATGATTGGAGAACTTTGCAAGCAACTTATGCTACCACAGATCCTTTTAGAAAAAAATTCAAGTGTTGATTTAAACATTGCCCATTAGGCAAAAACTCAATAGCAATGACTGAGTTTTGCTATGGTCCATATGATTCATCTGCATTGACTGTGGCCTGTTATGCCAACCTTACTTTCTTGACTCCACCATTCATGCCAAGAGCATTAACCATCTGGGCACTGACCTATGGAATTCTCTTCCCAACCCTTACTGCTTTTCTAGCTCTTCCTTCTTTTTGTAAGTCCCTCCTTTTTCTTTGATTAAGCTTTTAGTCACCCCCTCAAGATTTATTTTTTAGCCTTAGCTCCAATTTTTCTCCGGTTATGCTGCTGTGAAGCAATGTAGGATTTTTATGATCTTATCGATCCATATAAATGCGAGTTGTAACTAAATGAGACATATCACTATATTAAATATCTGAAATTGTTGTAATTATTTTAGCCTATGGCCATTTTAATGCTTTTAATATTCTTGACCTATATAACAGAGGTAAATTCACAGTCTGAACTGCAAAATTGCAATAATGTTCTGAAATTATTTGCATTTCATGACAGTCAAAATGATGTTACTTCATAGTGTAAGTGGAAATTCCTTTTAAATTAAATTTAATGAGTATTTGTGGTAACGAAAATTCTTAATCAAAATGCTTTCACAGTGTTGAAAACGATGAAGAAAGGTTACATTTATGTAGTTGATCTCCTTGGATAATCAACCTCAGGGTAGAAGAGAAGTAGAAAGCAGCTGACGTTTGCTCACTGCATGGTACAACTCTTCTTCAGATAATTTCCAGCAGAAAGTCATCAGAATAAAGTTATATTTCTCTATTTGAAACTCTTACATTATGTTCCTATAATACCTTCAAAAAGTTCCCTTTCAATGTATCTAACCAGAAAGAAAGCACCTTAGCTGCTTCTGAAATAGTCATTGGTTCAATTAAGTATTTATACTGACGCATAGAAGTAGAATGTTGCTGATTAAATATTTATCGATATTTAGAATTGACCATCTGTTCGAGAAACTGCTCAATATCCCTTTCCATCAAAACAAAAGAAAGTGAAAATTAAGCAATTGCTCCGTGATGGTTATTTCCCACCCGGGCAGACAGTTGAAAATTCCAGAAATGCTTATACTGAGATCTCAACTTTTTAACTTTAGACCGCATCAAACACACATAGCTACTGAAATTATCAGATGAATATACCTGTTGCAAGTTGAGTTTCAAAATTAAAGTCATAATTTTTCCAGCAAGATTCTATCATTTTAAGTTTCTATTCAGTCCCCTTTAAACCCTATTTCCATAAATATCATTATAATTATATTTGTTCAATATCTGGGGTTCAATTAATAATTTGAAGTTTATGTGATGGTCAGTGCTTTATGTAAGAGCTCTCATGAGGACATGCAGTTACTTTTCTGGTTAATTCCTAATTTTTGGCTTTAACCGAAGTAACAATGATTTTGATAGGTAGGCATTCTTCTCATATTCTGAGCTCTGTCATTACTTATTCTGTTCGCTTTCACTCTTGAAAGCGATTTATTATAGCTGCAGTCTGTTTATTGTTCATCTCATCTCATTTTAAACCCACAGAGAATGACAGTTGGCTATTAGTGCAATTACAAATTCTACCAAAAAGATATAAATAAGCATCTGATCTGCAATGGGATCGAACAAATTCTTACCTTTGGTACCCTGGTCAGCTATTCATGCAATGACAATGGGAGACTTGCAGGAAAGTTTCCTCAGCTGAGGACATTCTTACTGAAATATTTTAATAACCTTCTGATAGCTGGAAATATTTCATTAACACAGATGTATGTTCCTGTAATGGTGACCAGCAGTATCGTTTTGCATTTCGGGCAAGTTCAGCTAACAATATTTTCCTTGGGGTTAATTCAATGTAATTTAGTCTTTTGCACATTAATGCAATGCATGCCAAGCTCTAAGAAAGGTCAAAACGATATAATCTTGGTTAATGATTGATCTTGATCGTCCTACTGTTAGTGAAGTTGTTGAATCTTGTGTTTCAAAGGAGTGAGGAAAGCTCTGACATTGTTCAAAAGTACATTGCATTTGAGAATTGCAGGTCTGCTGCAGTTCAATCATCTCAAGTCAAAAGAAATTTTTTGGCATCTTTTTCAAGACAAAAGAATCTCAAGATAGCATGCATCTCTTCATTACCATTAAACACCAATTAGTAAGGCATGTATTTATATACAAGAATTCTAAATCTGACTAACATCAAAGCCCAACCCTGCGGTCTGGTAGTCAAGCCTCCTTGAACCAATGATATTTATATCTCCTATGCCAAGCCCAATGGAAAAAAAGAGTTCCCTCACTTATTTTGCTAGTGATTGTGAATGTAAACCTCCCATAGACTTCTAGGAAATCATAACTACATCAATAGTAGATTAACGTTCCTTCAGAGCTTCTGTTTTGTATGGTTGTTTCAGTTAATATTGAACTGGCCAAAATGTAAAATAATACACAGAAATTTCAAACCATTATTGTTGTTTCCAGATTTAAAAAAAAGTTCTGTAATAATAACATTTATGGAATTAGAATTGAAATATTATAATAGAAAGTTTTTTTAAAATAAGGCTTCAGATGAATATGTCTCATTGTTGTCAACTCTCCTACTTGAGGATGATTTCTCCTCAGGATATCATTTTTTGTTGCTTCATTAGTACAGCTTCACAAGGCAATAAAATGAATTTAGTATTTTCTTTTACTCATTTCTAGGGTGTGGGCATCACTGGCTAGTCACCATTTATTGCCCATCCCTGGTTGCCCTTGAGAAGGCGATGGTGAGCTGTCTTTTTCAACCACTACAGTCCATTTGATGGGGTTGACCCACAACGTCCTCAAGGAAGGAATTCCAGGATTTTGACACCACAACAGTGAAGGAACGGTGATATATTTCCAAATTGGAAGGGAGCTTGCAGGGGTGGTGTCCCTATATATCTATTGCCTTAGTCCTTCCAGATGGTAATAGTCATGAGGTTGGAAGATGCTGGCTGAGGATCCTTCATGAATTTCTGCAGTGCATCTTGGAGATGGTACACATTGCTGCAAAAGCACTGGTGGTGGAGGGAGTGGATACTTGTGAATGTGGAGCCAAGCAAGCAGATTGCTTTAACCTGGATGGTGTCAAGCTTCTTGAGTGTTCTTGGAGTTGTACTCATCCAGGAAAGTGGGGGGAATTCCATTACACTCCTAACTTGTGTCTTTTAGATGGTGGACAGACGTTGGAGAGTCAGCAAGTGAGTAACTCACCGCAGTATTCCTAATCTCTTACCTGCTCTTACAGCCACTGTGTTTATGTAGTGAGTCCAGTTGAGTTTCTAGTCAATGGTAAGCTCCAGGATGGTGATAGTGATGGCAACACTGTTGTTTTTCAAGGAGTGGTGGTTGGATTTTCTCTTATTGGTGATGGTCATAACGTGGCATAGTATGGCATGAATGTTATTAGCCACTTGTCAGCCCAAGACTGGATATTCTCCAGATATTGTTGCATTTGAACATGGCCTGCTTCTGTATCTGAGGTGCTGTGAAAGGTGTTAAACATTGTGCAACCATTAGTGAACATACCCATTTCTGACCTTATGATGGAGGGAAGGTCATTGATGAAGCAGCTGAACGCTTGTTGGGCCTAGAACACTATTTAAAATTAAAGATTCATTGGCCAGCAAATGAAATTCCAAACATGATTATTCAATCATAAAGATTCTGAAATGAAACTTTTATCCAGGACTCTTTCTGCAAGCTATAGAAAACACAGTTTGTACAGTATTTTAAGGAAAGAGGAAATAAGATATGCCATTTGACTTGAGTTTCCATCTTCAATTGGCTTTATTCAAATGATTTCAAAAAGGCATTTTTTAAAACCAGACTTCTGAGAAATTCTAAATCAACATTCTGTAGCAGGTCTTTCTTTTACATGACCATTGATAGCTCCTTAAGGGGTCCTCTTCATAATCATGCATGTTTCAAACTGATAAAACCACACACACCACATTTTCACATCATCATACAATCCCCAGTATCCCCAGATCTTGAGCTCCAGGGAATGAAAACACATAAATTACACAAGACAACATTTAACAAGTCATAGAGTCATAGAGATGTACAGCATGGAAACAGACCCTTCAGTCCAATGCATCCATGCTGACCAGGTCTCCCACCCAACTAGTCCCACCTGCCAAAACCCGGCCCATATCCCTCCAAACCCTTCCTATTCATATACCTATCCAAATGCCTTTTACATGTTGCAATTGTACCAGCCTCCACACTTCCTCTGGCAACTCATTCCATACTCATACCACCCTCTGCATGAAAAAGTTGCCCCTTAGGTTCTCTTTTATATCTTTTCCCTCTCACCCTAAACCTATGCCCTCTAGTTCTGGACTCCCCATCCAATGGAAAAGACATTGTCTATTTACCCTATCCAGGGCCCTCATGATTTTATAAACCTCTATAAGATGACCCTCAGCCTCCTATGCTCCAGGGAAAATAGCCCCAGCCTATTCAACCTCTCCCTAGAGCTCAAATCCTCCAACTCTGGCAACATCCTTGTAAATCTTTTCTGAACCTGTTCAAGTTTCACAACATCCTTCTGACAGGAAGGAGATCAGAATTGCACACAATATTCCAACAGTGAAAATGAATGTGAACCAGACCACAAAGTGTTGACATTCAGTTCAGAGGCTATAACACAAAAAGGCTGGCCTAAGTGACATTACTTTGGACATTTTATTTGCTCTCTCAAATGATTCGGGCATTTTAATAATTCTATATGAGTTCAAAGTTAAGACCTTGTCTTCTTTGTTTCTCTTTTTTTTTAAAATCACCTTCTTTATAATTAGCTTTAAGCATTTAGT
This sequence comes from Hemiscyllium ocellatum, assembly GCF_020745735.1. Taxonomy (NCBI): domain Eukaryota; kingdom Metazoa; phylum Chordata; class Chondrichthyes; order Orectolobiformes; family Hemiscylliidae; genus Hemiscyllium; species Hemiscyllium ocellatum. The sequence continues at coordinate 62,004,776 of NC_083412.1, read as the reverse complement.
GAATTTGTTTCATTTTTGGTGAACTTCAGCCTTGACTTTGGATCCCTTTAGACCCCATTTAACATCAACTTTTAGTCTTTCCCTGTTCAACTGTGGAGCTCTTTACCATCCCTGAGATGAACTCGGGTCACTGTCCTCTCCCTGTAGTTGTGGGATCACTTAGCTCTAACACTGCTGCTTTTGCTGTTTGGCATGCAAGTAGTCCTGTTTGGTAGCTTCACCAGGTTGATGCCTCATTTTTAGGTATGACTGAAACTTCTCCTGGCACAACCTCTTGCACTGTCCATTGAAATAGGATTGATCCCCCCCGCGTGATGGTAATAGTTGAGTGGGGGATATGCCGGGCAATGAAATTGCAAATTGTGCTGGAGTATAATTCTGCTGCAGTTGATGGCCCACAGTGCCTCATGGGTGTCAAATGTCTTGAGTTGCTGGATCTTGTTCTAAGTCTGCCCTAGTTAGCCCAGCGATAGTGCCATACAACACAATGGAGGATATCCTCAATGTGGAGGTCGGACATAGTTTCCGCAACGACTGTGCAGTGGTCAAGCTTACCAATTCTGTCATGGACAGATGCAACTGCAACTGGCAGTTTGGTAAGGATGAGGTCAGGTTTGATTTTCCCTCTTGTTGGTTCAGATCCAGCCAACAGCTATGTCTTTTAGGACCCAACCAACTCGATCAATAGTACTGCTGCTGCCCAGTTACTCTTGGTGCTGGACATTGAAATCCCTCATCCAGAGTACATTTATAACATCGAACATGGAACGATACAGTGCAGAACAGGCCCTTCGGCCCTTGATGTTGTGCTGACCTGTGAACTATTCTCAGCTCAACCCCTACAATATCCTATCATCAGCCATGTGCTTATCCAAGGATTGTTTAAATCTCCCTAATGTGGCTGAGTTGACTATATTAGCAGGTCGGGCATTCCACACCCTTACTACTCTCTGAGTAAAGAACCTGCCTCTGACATCTGTCTTAAATCTATTACCCCTCAATTTGTAGTTATGCCTCCTTGTACAAGCTGACGTCATCATCCTCGGAAAAAGACTTTCACTGTCTACCCTATCTAATCCTCTGATCATCTTGTATGTCTCAATCAAATCCCCTCTTAGCCTTCATCTTTCCAATGAGAACAGATGCAAGTCACTCAGCCTTTCCTCATTAGACATTCCCTCCAGACCAGGCTGGTAAATCTCCTCCACACCTTTTCCAATGCTTCCACATCCTTCCCAAAATATGGCGACCAGAACTGTACAAGATATTCCAAGTGCGGCCGTACTAGTGTTTGTATAGTTGCAGCATGATATTGCGGTTCCGGATCTCAATCCCTCTATGAATGAAATCTAACACACCGTATGCCTTCTTAACAACACTATCCACGTGGGTGGCAACTTTCAGGGATCTGTGCACGTGGACTCCAAGATCCCTCTGCACATCCACACTACCAAGAATCTTTCCATTGACCCAGTACTCTGCCTTCCTGTTTTTCTTCCCAAAGTGCACCACCTCACATTTTGCACCCTTATCACCCTCAATCCTTCCTCCAAGTGTTGTTCAACATGGAGGAGTACTAATTCATCCACAAAGTTAGGACAGTACATTGCAACCAGCAGAAGGTTTCCTTGTTAATGTTTAACCTGAAGGCACGAGATTTCAGGGAAATCAGAGTCAATGTTGAGGACTCTCGACTGTATAACACTGTGTTGTCACCTCTGCTGCATCTGTCCAGGACATAGCCAGGGATTATGATAGTGGTGTCTGGGACTCATGAGTATGACTATGTCATGCTAATGCTTAACTAGTCTGTGAGACAGCTGTCCCAATTTGGTACTAGCCTCAGATATTAGATTGGAGGATTGCAGGGTTGACAGGTTTGTTCCTGCTGTTGTTTTTTTCTAGTGCTTAGGTCAATATCAGGTGGTCCATCCAGTTTCATTTCTTTGTTGAGAATTTGTCGCAATTGATACAACTGAGTGGCTTGCTAGGCCATTTCAGAGGGCAGTTGAGAGTCAACCACATTGCTGTTACTCTAGGCCAGGCCAAGTGAAGTTGGCAGATTACCTTCCCTGAAGAGAATTTGTGAGCCAGATAGGTTCTGATATCAATGATTTCATGGTCATTGGTAGATTCCTAATTCCACATTTTTTTTATTGAATTCAAATTCCATCATCTCCCATGTGGGGTTTAAACCCAGGATCCCAGAACATTAACTTAGTTTCCGAATTAATAGTCTAGCAATAATACCACTTGGCCATTGCCTTCCCATATGTTAAATCCAATGCTTTGGTATGAATTGTACATAATAGATACATTCACAAGAAAACTTACCAATTTGCACTTGATTATTCAGTGCTCAATGCACTACATCCCCATTACCCTCTTATCACCAATTTCTATTAATTAGTACTTCAACCCTAAAATTCATGTTCTTTACTTCACCTTCATAAACTTAACATAAGGAAACTTATTACAGATGCTCACAAACATGCGATGCTTGTTCTTAAAGGGGAAAATAACACCAATAGGAGGAGGCAGCAATGAGCTGAAGGAGGACAATCATGCCCAAATGTCTTATGTCCAATGAAGAAGACTGCACTAGTTATCAATGAAGTCATGGTAACTGGCAATGCTGAAATAAACAATGATGAAGGAAATTGACTCGGAATTTTAGGTCAATTGCTTGGAATTGAGGTTGGGAGGTCTGCAACAGTGTCCTGGGCAGGCCTACAGTCCCTTCCAATTGTCTTCATACACATCTAATCTCTGTGTGTGAGAGTACATATGTGAGAGAAATACTGTATTAAATTCGGAAAAAGTGTGTGATAAATAGCCTTCATGTTCAAACTCTCAAAGGCTTGCTCTGGAATTTTTTAATTGGGATACTCACTCTGAGGGTACAAGAAAAACATAAATGAACTGATCATTGATAGGAAAAGGAATAAATCCATTATTTCTGTGACACATTACTGTTGTATGCATCTAGTCAGTTATCCAGGCCAGGATGATGAAGGACAAAGGCTCAGAGCAGATTGAGATTACCCTCCGAGGCCAGCTACAGTCTCCTTGATCAGCACCTGTGCTGCAACCACTCGGAAATGACCTTGTTGGAGCATGAGGAGGGACATTGACACACACAGGGGATGCATCAAAGATGATTTGTTTCATTGTATCTTATGCATGAATGAATTTATAAATTTAGATTGGAATGTGCAATCTTTTGTGAAAGTTCTTACATTTGCATTGTCAGAAAAAAAATTATGTGACCATCAGAAACAGATGGAAGTCCATGTCTATAAGAGGGAAGGCGTGAAGAACTCTTGGGCAATAGGGAGTGGGGTAAGACTTTTGGGCCTCATTAATGGAATGGATGTGGATGAGGCCCAAATGTAATCAAACTAGAAGGAGTACCAGTCCCCTGACCCTGTTTCCTAAGTTATCATGTTGGACCAAGTAAATTCAGAGCCAGCAAATCTACCTACATATGTTACGGGTAGTTAATAAGAGCCTTGCTAAAGGTAAATTAAGAAAACTGACCCAGATTTTTAAATAATTGCCTTGATCTGAGAATGGGAGCCTACAGCAGCACTTTGACCAGGCCTGTAGACCTTCCTAAGATTTGGAATAAAGGGAATTACAATCTCATTCCTTGCCTTTAATGTTGAAGGACAAATGCTATAATTTGTCGAGCTGTAATCTTGGGAAGTATGGTATAAATTAAGCTATGTATTTTGAGGATTTTTAGATGACACTTGTGTTGTTCTTTGCCACTAGGGAATGACAGTCGAGAATGTGGTGCTGGAAAAGCACAGCAGGTCAGGCAGCATCCAAGAAGCAGGAAAATCAACATTTTGGGCATAAACCCTTCATCAGGAATGAGGCTTGTGGACTGGAAGGCTGAGAGATAAATGGGAGCTGGGTGGGGTTGGGTGGAGTGTAGTTGAGAAAGTGATAAGTAGATGAGGGTGAGGGAGAAAGTGATAAGTTGGGGGTGGTTGGAGCGGATAGATGGGATGGGGATGGACAGGTCAGGAGGGCAGTGCCAAGTTGGAGGCTTGGGACTGGGATAAATGGGAGGGGAATTGAGGAATCTGTTGACATCCATAATTATCCCATGTGGTTGCAGGACCCCAAGGCAGAATAAAAGGCTTTCTTCTTCCAGGCGTCGGGTGGTGAGGGTTTGGCAGTGGAGGAGGTCCAGAACCACCATGTCCTTGACGGAGTGGGAGGGGAAGCTGAAGTGTTCAGCCACGGGACGGTGGGGTTGGTGGATGTGAGTGTCCCAGAGATGTTCTCTGAAATGATCCACAAGGCGGAGACCTGGTTGCCCGATGTAGAGGAGACCACATCGGGTGCAATGGATATAGTAGATAACATTGGTAGAGGTACAGGTAATTTTCTGTCGGATGTGGAAGGATCCTTGGGACCTTGGATGGAGATGAGGGAGTGGTGTGGGCACACATTTTGCACTTCTTGTGGTGGCAAGGAAAGGTGCCAGGAGTGGGGTGTGGGCTGGTGGGGGGACATAGACCCGATGAGGGAGTCGTGGAGGGAATGGTCTATCTGGAATGCTGATAGGGGTGGAGAGGGAAATATCTTTCTGGTGGTGGGGTCCATTTGGAGGTGGTGGAAGTGGCAGAGGATGATGCAATACGTGGAGGTTGGTGGGATGGAAGGTGAGGACTGGGTGGGGGGGGGCGGTTCTGTCCTTGTTGCGTTGAGAGGGGTGGGGTTCAAGGACGGTGGTATGGGAAGTGGAGGAGATGCACTGGAGGGCATCGTCAACCACGTGGGAAGGGAAATTGTGATCTTGGAAGAAGGAGGCCATTTGGGATTTTCTGAAGTAAAATTGATCATCCTGGGAACAAATGTGGTGGAGGCGGAGGAATTGGAAATAAGGGATGGCAGTTTTACAGGATGTAGGGTGGGAGGAGGTGTAATCTAGGTAGCTGTGGGAGTTGGTGGGCTTGCAGCATATGTCTGTGGTTAGTCAGTCACCAGAGATGGTACTGGAGAGGTCCAGCCACCTTCCACGGTTACACCGGCATTACCCCCCACCTCTTCCTCTGCTATATCGATGACTGTATTGGCACTACCTCCTGCTCCCGTGAGAAGATTGAACTGTTCATCAACTTTACCAACACCTTCCACCCTGACCTCTAATTTACCTGGACCATCTTTGGCACCTCACTCCCCTTCCTGGACCTCTCCATCACCGTCTCTGGCGATTGACTAACCACAAACATATACTGCAAACCCACCGACTCCCACGGCTATCAAGACTACACCTCCCCGCCATCCTACCTCCTGTAAAAACGCCATCCCTTATTCCCAATTCCTCTGTCTCCGCTGCACCCGTTCCCAAAATGACCAATTCCACTCTGGAAAATCCCAGATGATCTTTTTCTTCCTTGATCGCAATTTCCCTTCCCATGTGGTTGACGATGCCCTCCAGCTCATCTCCTCCACTTCCCTCATCACCATCCTTGAAAACCACCCCACCAAACGCAACGAGGGTAGAAACCCCCGATCTTCACCTTCCACCTCAACCTCAGCATACATCGCATCATCCTCCGCCCCTCCGAACGGACCCCACGACCAGAGATATATTTCCCTCCCCACCCCATCAGCATTCTGAAAAGACCATTCCCTCTGCGACACCCTCGTCAGATCCACGCACACCCATCAGCCCACACCCCACTCCTGGCACCTTTCCCTGCCACTGCAAGAAGTGCAAAACCTGCGCCCACACCACTCCCCTCACCTCCGTCCAAGGCTCCAAAAGATCCTTCCACATTCGACAGAAATTTACCTGTACCTCTATCAATGTCATCTACTGCATGCGTTGCACCCGATGTGGTCTCCTCTACCTCAGAGAGACAGGTCGCCATCTTCCAGATCGTTTCATTGAACATCTCTGGGACACCCGCACTCTCCGATGCCACCATCCCATGGCTGAACACTTCAACTCTCCCTCCCTTCCACTTCGTCAAGAACATGGAGGTCCTGGGCCTCCTCCACCGCCAAACCTTCACCATCCAATGCATGGAGGAAGAATATGTCATATTCACCCTGGGACCCTGCAACCACACGGGATAAATGCGGATTTCAACAGTTTCCTCATCTCTCCTCCCCCCACATTTTGGTAAAAACAATGACTGCAGATGCTGGAAACCAGATTCCGGATTAGAGTGGTGCTGGAAAAGCACAGCAGTTCAGGCAGCATCCGAGGAGCAGGAAAATCGACGTTTCAGGCAAAAGGCCTTCATCAGGAGCTTCTGCCCAAAATGTTGATTTTCCTGCTCCTCGGATGCTGCCTGAACTGCTGTGCTTTTCCAGCACCACACTGATCCAGAATATCTCCACATTATCCCAGTCCCAAGCCTCCAACTCAGCAGTGCCCTCCTGACCTGTCCATCACCTTTCCCCTCTATCTGCTCCACCACTCCTTCCAACCTATCACCTTCTCCCTCACCTTCATCTATCTATCGCTTTATCAGTTACCCACACCCCCAACCCCGCCCCCCCCCCTTCCCATTTATCTCTCAGCCTCCCGGCCCACAAGTCTCATTCCTGATGAAGGGCTTATGCTAAAACATTGATTCTCCTGCTCCTTGGATGCTGCCTGACCTCCTTTGCATTTCCAGCACCACACTCTCAACTCTGATCTCCAGCCTCACTTTCTCCTATGAGGGTATTAAATGTCATGAGAATGAGCAGGAGAGTGGGATTACAATATTTTGTGTATAATGAATAACATTAGCAAGAACTTTATGGGTGAAATTGTCTAATTTTATTCAGTAAAACAATGAATCTAACTTATGAAAGGGCAATGTGTTACTGGACAGAAATACACTTTGGAAAAGATTTATGCTGCTTTTGCTTCAGCACTGAATTTTTTTAACAAACGAAAATAGAAATTGCTGGAGAAACTCAGTAAGTCTCACAGCAACAATGGAGAGAGAAACAGAGTTAACATTGAGTACAGTGACTCTTCACTCAAAACATTAACTGTTTTCTCTTCACAGATGGGCTGCCAGACCTACTAAGTTGCTCCAGCAATTTCGGTTTTTGTTTGTTTCAGATCTCCAGCATCTGTAGTTCTTTGTTTTATTTCACTGAACTTTTCTTTTACTCTTTCTGTACTTTCATCCATATTTATAACATTCCTATTTAAGACCAAAACTTGAAAATCGTGCAATAAACAGTGAGAATTTTTGGGTCAGTCAGAATCTGAAAGAAAAATATATTAATACTTTAGTTAAACTGACAATGATCAGGCTGTCATTTTTAATGAGATGACTTAAACTGAGAGGGAGAACAGGTCTAAAGACCCATAGGTCAAATATGCTAACGACAGACACAAAATGGCAGGTAAGAGGCAGTTTGCATATTTCAGCAATTTTCCCTCAACTCTTCCTTTATTCATTTATAAAACTTGGTGTGGTCCATCGAAAGGAAGAAGGCTTTTCTGGTATGGTGCAGCATGGAAGATGGCCTCATCCCCAAGGATGTGCTTAACAGGGAAGTAACTCATAACAAGAAACCACCGAAGCTCCCAAAACTTTAACTCAAAACAGGTGAGAGTCTCTAGCTGCAGATGTTATGGCAGTAGATGTGAATGGCAAACCACTGCAGCATGTGGTTTCTGAAGGTCCAAAACAGACGCCAGCCCTGCAGACAATGCATCAGTAAAGATCACCCTTTACTGACGGTGAGGGACAAATTCAGGTGCGGCACTTATGGAGACTTGTCTTTCCAGAATCAAATTGTTCGGGCACTAAAAGGAGTGCTGCAAATAATCTCACCTGACCTCACCAAGGTTCTGAAGTTGTTTTCACGTCATGTCTCACTGATAGAAGGACGGACTGTGGTAGTTCTACTGAAAATCCTCTTGGAAATGTTTTTTCACATTCTGGAAGATCTGCATTATTTCGGACGTTTATTTCAGAATTCCAGCATTGAAAGCATTCCATATTTTTCTAGTATAGTTGCGCTACTTTTTAACTTTGTGCTTTAAGTTGAATGCATTTACTCAGCAGTTTCTGATGGGACAGAACTGTTCCATAAACCAGAGATGAAGAAGTTGGAGTGGAGAAATAGTTCTGCCATTTACAAACTGGATCACAGAATCTGCGAGTCCTTTAAAAAGCTGATTTCAACGTTGTTTTATTATAGCTAACACTATTTTAATCACCCATCAGAGTTCAATCTGTTGCTTTTCTTCTGCATTCACTAGTGTATTATTGCTTTAAGTCGTCTTTTGCCAATTAGCGGCCTCAGGGCTCTGGTAAACCTTTGACATGCTGTTAACAAAAAAAAAGCAGCACAAACAGCACATAACTGGTTTGAGTCATTATTTCCCAAGTACTAACATTAACACATACACAGCACATTACATTTGTCCCAAGGGGAACTGTTTCTGTATAATTCATCCTCATCCAGTGGTTTTACAAAATGGCCTCCCAGGTTTTCCATATTTCATTCTTTCTTGTGAACAATTATTATAATTCAGACTTTATAATTCACCTTTCTGTATAAATCTAGAAAATAAAAAAAAGTGCCTCAGAATACTGCATAATACTGCAGCTGTTATTCACAAAACTAAAGTAAAAATAAATATGTTGATGATTAAAGTGCTAGGTGACAGCTGTGTCTGGCAATATGTGTGCAGAACACTGACGCCCTGGGAATGTATGATTAAAAATTTAGTAGATTATTCATTGAAATTTGTAAGAGCAAGGCAAATAAACCGATATTTTCCTTTCATCAGCACAAAAGTCAAAACCTCATTTATCAAGCATAATAACAGAAAGGCATTGTAAAGGATTTAAAGCTCACTCGAGTAAACAACTTTATTTGTCTCTTAGTTGTCAAACAGGTTTTTCCAGCCATTTTGTATCGGAGGCACTTTTCAATTTCTCTTATTCTGGACATCAGTGGAAACAATATCAAAAAGATAAGGTTTCCCAGTAACTTAGAGTGGCAGCAATAATCCAAAATAGTAACTTGCAGATAATAAAAATAATAAGTAATTAATTGATCACTTAAACGAGTAAACAATTGACCATTCAAAATTAAATTAGATTAGATTACTTACAGTGTAGAAACAGGCCCTTCGGCCCAACAAGTCCACATCGATCCGCCGAAGCACAACCCACCCATACCCTTACATTTACCCCTTACCTAACACTACGGGCAATTTAGCATGGTCAATTCACCTGACCCGCACATCTTTGGACTGTGGGAGGAAACCGGAGCACCCGGAGGAAACCCACGCAGACACGGGGACAACGTGCAAACTCCACACAGTCAGTCGCCTGAGTCAGGAATTGAACCCAGGTCTCAGGCGCTGTGAGGCAGCAGTGCTAACCACTGTGCCACCGTGCTAAAACCTCTCCTTTTATGGTTAGGAAGCAAAGCTAGGGAGAGAGAGAGAAAAAAAAATGTTCGTGTTTCAAAGTCCAGATCACCAAGAAACTGAGTGGAGACTAGGGCTTAACTATGGAGTTAGCTTTTACCTGCTTTGACTTGCTCACATCTCGCAGGGCATAACCTCAGAGCTGGAGGGGTGGGGATACTGGAGGTGAACTGAAAGGGTAGATGTGTCAACCCCCTCACCTTCCCGTTCCACATATCTGCTTATCTCTCCAGTCACAAAACACATGAATTATTCCCTACAGTCTCTGCACGCACTCATCCATCCAGCCATCTATCCTGTTATCACTCACTCACTCACCTACCCACCTGTACAGTCACTACACTCAGCCATGCACCCAGCCTTCACTCCAGCCACTGTCCAAGCCCTGGAATATTTGCTGGTTAATGTTGGTGAGAAACCGTAACTACAGTTATGAAGGGAGCATGTACTTGGAAGCCCAGGTTAGCCAATTGGAGCATTCTGATTGTGCACAAATGATTAGCCAATCAAAATTAAGAGTCACACAACCCCAGGTTATAGTCCAACATGTTTCATTGGAAGCACGAGCTCTCGAAGCACTGCTCCTTCATCAGCGCATTCCGAAAGCTAGTGCTTCCAAATAGACCTGTTGGTCTATAACCTGGTGTTGTGTGATTTTTAACTTTGTACACCCCAGTCCAACACCGGCATCTCCAAATCATTTGTGCTCAGTGTGGTGCTGAAAACGCATAGTCAGTCAAGGAGCAGGAGGGTCAACGTTTCGAGCATGAGCTCTTGAACAGGAATGTGCACCGTCCAGCACTGACCTACACCGCCCAGCACTGACCAGCACTGACCCAACACTGTCCAGCACTGACCAAACACTGTCCAGCACTGATCCAACATTGTCCAGCACTGATTCTCACTGCCCAGCACTGACCCAACACTGTCCAGCACTGACCAAACACTGTCCAGCACTGATCCAACACTGTCCAGCACTGACCCACACTGCTCAGCACTGACACAACACTGTCCAGCACTGACCGGCACTGACCAAACACTGTCCAGCACTGACCCAACACTGTCCAGCACTGACTCACACTGCTCAGCACTGACCCAACACTGTCCAGCACTGACCTACACCGCCCAGCACTGACCGGCACTGACCCACACCGCCCAGCACTGACCGGCACTGACCAAACACTGTCCAGCACTGACCCAACACTATCCAGCACTGACCCACACCGCCCAGCACTGACCCGCACCGCTCAGTACTGACCCAACACTGTGTAGCACTGACCCTCACTGCCCAGCACTGACCCACACTGCCCAGCACTGACCCTCACCACCCAGCACTGACCCACACAAGCCAGCACTGACCAAACACTGTCCAGCACTGACCCAACACCGGGAGAAAGTGAGGACTGCAGATGCTGGAGATCAGAGCTTAAAAATGTGTTGCTGGAAAAGCACAGCAGGTCAGGCAGCATCAAAGGAACAGGAGAATCGACTGACCTAACACAGTCCAGCACTGACCCAATACTGTCCAGCACTGACACAACACTGTCCAGCACTGACCCAATACTGTCCAGCATTGACCCAACACTATCCAGCACTGACCCACACAACCCAGCACTGATCCTCACCGCCCCGCACTGACACAACAATGTCCAGTACTGACCTAACACTGTCCAGCACTGACCCTCACCACCCAGCACTGACCCTCACCGCACAGCACTGTCCAGCACTGATCCTCACCGCCCAGCACTGACACAACACTGTCCAGCACTGATTCTCACTGCCCAGCACTGACCCACACTGTCCAACACTGTCCAACACTGACCCAATACTGTCCAGCACTGACACAACACTGTCCAGCACTGACCCACACTGCTCAGCACTGACCCACACAACCCAGCACTGACACAACACTGTCCAGCACTGACCCTCACCGCCCAGCACTGACCCACACCGCTCAGCACTGACACAACACTGTCCAGCACTGACCCACACAACCCAGCACTGACCCTCACCGCACAGCACTTACCCTCACCACCTAACACTGACCCACATCACACAGCACTGACCCACAGCACTGACCCACACCGCACGGCACTGTCCCTCACTGCCCAGCACAGTCCCACACAGCACAGCACTGACCCACCTTGCCCGGCACTGTCCCTCACCGCACCGCACTGACCCACACCACCTAACACTGACCCACACCACCTGACACTGATCCTCACCACCTAACACTGATCCACACCGCCTGGCACTGACCAACAATGCCTTGCACTGACCAACAATGCCCAGCACTGTCCCTCACCATCCAGCACTGACCCACACATACACCACTGACCCACACCGCCTATCACTGTCCCTCATTGCCCAGCACTGATCATCACCGCCCGGTACTGTCCCTCACCATCCAGCACTGATCCATACCGCACAGCACTAACCCACACCACCTAACATTGACCTTCACCGCCCAGCACAGTCCCTCACCATCCAGCACAGACCCACACCGTCCAACATTGACCTTCACCACCCAGCACTGACCCACACCGCACAGAACTGACCCACACCGTCCAGCACTGTCCTCACCACCCACCACTGACCCACACCGCCCAGCACTGATCCACACCGCCCAGCACTGACCCTCACCGCACGGCACTGACCCACATCGCACAGCACTGACCCACACCACCTAACACTGACCCACACCACCCGGCACTGACCCTCACCACCTGGCATTGACCCACATCATCCAGCACTGACCCTCACCGCACAGCACTGACCCACACTGCACAGCACTGACCCTTACCACCCACCACTGACCCTCACCACCCAGCACTTACCCTCACCACCCAGCACTGACCCACAGCACACAGCACTGACCCACACCGCCCGGCACTGTCCCTCATCGCCCGGCACTGTGTCACACGGCACAGCACTGATCCACACCGCCCAGCACTGATGCTCACTGTCCAGCACTGTCCCTCACCGCGCCATACTGACCCACACCACCTAACACTGACCCTCAATGCCCGGCACTATCCCTCACCGCACAGCACTGTCCCACACAGCCCAGCACTGACCCACACCGCCCAGCACTGATGCTCACCGTCCAGCACTGTCCCTCACCGCACCGCACTGACCCACACCACCTAACACTGACCCACACCGCCTGGCACTGACCCTTAACGCACAGCACTGACCCACACAGCACAGCACTGATCCTCACCGCCCGGCACTGTCCCTCACCATCCAGCACTGATCCACACCGCACAGCACTAACCCACACCACCTAACATTGACCCTCACCGCCCAGCACAGTCCTTCATCACCCAGCACTGACCCACACCGCACAGCACTGACCCACACCATCCAGCACTGTCCTCCACCACCCAGCACTGACCCACACTGCACAGCACTGACCCACACCGTCCAGCACTGTCCTTCACCATCCAGCACTGACCCACACCGCACAGCACTGACCCTCACCGCACAGAACTGACCCACACCACCTAACACTGACCCACACCACTCGGCACTGACCCTCACCACCTGGCATTGACCCACATCGTCCAGCACTGACCCTCACCACACAGCACTGATCCACACCGCACAGCACTGACCCTCACCACCCACCACTGACCCTCACCACCCACCACTGACCCACAGCACACAGCACTGACCCACACCACCGACACTGTCCCTCACCGCCCGGCACAGTCCCACATAGCACAGCACTGACCCACACCACCGACACTGTCCCTCACCGCGCGGCACAGTCCCACACAGCACAGCACTGACCCACACCTCCCGGCACTGTCCCTCACTGCCCGGCACTGTGTCACCCAGCACATCACTGACCCACACCACCTAATACTGACCCACACCGTCTGGCACTGACCCTTAGTGCACAGCATTGTCCCACACAGCACAGCACTGAGCCACATCGCACTGCACTGACCCACACCTTCCAGCACTGACCCACACCGCCCAACACTGACTCACACTGCGCAGCACTGTCCCTCACCATCCAGAAATGACCCGCACCGCACGGCACTGACCCACACCGACCGGCACTGTCCCTCATCACCTGGCACAGTCCCACATAGCACAGCACTGACCCACACTACCCGGCACTGTCCCTCACCGCCCGGCACTGTGTCACACAGCACAGCACTGATCCACACCACCTAACACTGACCCTCAATGCCCGGCACTGTCCCTCACCGCACAGCACTGTCCCATAGAGCCCAGCACTGACCCACACTGCTCAGCACTGATGCTCACCGTCCAGCACTGTCCCTCACCGCACCGCACTGACCCACACCACCTAACACTGACCCACACCGCCTGGCACTGACCCTTAATGCACAGCACTGACCCACACAGCACAGTACTGATCCTCACCGCCCGGCACTGGCCCACCGTGCCCGGCACTGACACTGACTCTCACAGTCCAGCACTGACCCTCACTGTCCAGCACTGTCTGTCACCATCCAGCACTGACCCTCACTGCCCAGCACTGACCCTCACCGCACAGCACTGACCAGCATTGACCCACACCACCTAACGCTGACCCACACCACTTAACGCTGACCCACACCGCACAGCACTGTCCCTCACCACCCAGCACTTACCCACACCCCACAGCACTGACCCACACCACCTAACGCTGACTCACACCGCCCTGCGTTGACCCACACTGTCCAGCACTGACCCACACCGCCCATCACTGACCCACACTGCCCACCACTGACCCTCACAGTCCAGCACTGACCCACACTGACCAGCACTTACCCTCACCGCACAGCACTGACCCACACCACCTAACACTGAACCTCACCACGCGGCACTGACCCTCACCACCTGGCTCTGACCCACACCACCTAACACTGAACCTCACCACGCGGCACTGACCCTCACCACCTGGCTCTGACCCACACCACCCAGCACTGACCCACACCGCCCAGCACTGACCCTCACTGCCCAGCACTGACCCAAAGCACCCAGCATTGACCCACACTGCCCAGCACTGTCTCTTACCATCTAGCACTAACCCATACCACACCTCACTGACCCACACCATCCAGCACTGACCCACATCGCACCGCACTGACCCACACCACCTAACACTGACCCACACTGCCCGGCACTGACCCATACCGTGCGGCACTGACCCTCACCGCACAGTACTGACACACACTGCCCAGCACTGACACACACAACCTGGCACTGACCCTCACCGTCCAGCACTGACCCTCACCATCCAGCACTGAGCCTCACTGCACAGCACTGACCCATACTGCCCAGCACTGACCCTCACATGCACAGCCCTGACCCACACTACCCAGCACTGACCCACACTGCCCGGCACTGACCCACACTGCCCGGCACTGACCCACACCACCCAGCACTGACCCTCACTGCCCAGCACTGACCCTCACCACACAGCTGAAAATGTGTTGCTGGTCAAAGCACAGCAGGCCAGGCAGCATCTCAGGAATAGACAATTCGACGTTTCGAGCACAAGCCCTTCCTCACCACACAGCACTGACCCACACCACCCAGCACTGTCCCTCACCATCCAGCACTGAACCACACCGCACAGTACTGACCCACAACATCCAGCACTGACCCACACCATCTAACATTGACCCACACCGCCCAGCACTTTCCCTCACCACCCAGCACTGACCCTCACCGCCCAGCACTTACCCACACCGCACAGCACTGACCCACACCATATAGCATTGACCCACACCGTCCAGCACTGACACACACCACCTAATGCTGACCCACACCACCTAATGCTGACCCACACCGCCCGGCACTGATCCACACTGTCCAGCACTGACTCACACCACCTAACACTGACCCACACCACCTAACACTGACCCTCACCACCCGGCACTGACCCGCACCACCTGGCTCTGACCCACACCATCCAGCACTGACCCACACTGCCCAGCACTGACCCTCACTGCCCAGCACTGACCATCGCACCACACTGACCCACACCACCTAACACTGACGCACACCGCCTGGCAATGACCCATACCGTGCGGCACTGACCCTCACCGCACAGCACTGACACACACCGCCCAGCACTGACAGACACCACCTGGCACTGACCCTCACTGTCCAACACTGTCCCTCACCATCCAGCACTGAGCCTCATTGCACAGCACTGACCCATACTGCCCAGCACTGACCCTCACACGCATAGCACTGACTCACACTACCCAGGACTGACCCACACTGCCCGGCACTGACCCTCACTGCCCAGTACTGACCCACACTGCAGAGCACTGACCCACACCACCTAACACTGATCCACACCGCCCAATACTGACCCTCACTGCCCAGCACTGACCCTCACCGCACACCACTGACCCACACCACCCAGCACTGTCCCTCAACCATCCAGCACAGAACCACACCGCACAGTACTGACCCACAACATCCAGCACTGACCCACACCATCTAACACTGACCCTCACCACCCAGCACTTTCCCTCACCACTCAGCACTGACCCTCACCACCCAGCACTTAACCACACTGCACAGCCCTGACCCACACCGTATAGCATTGACCCACACTGTCCAGCACTGACCCACACCACCTAATGCTGACCCACGCCGCACAGCACTGACCCACACTGTCCAGCACTGACCCACACTGCCCAGCACTGACCCTCACAGTCCAGCACTGACCCACACCGACCAGCACTGACCCACACCGCACAGCACTTACCCTCACTGCACAGCACTGACCCACACCGCACAGCACTGACCCACGCGCCCCGGCACTGACCCACACCGCCCGGCACTGACCCACACAACCCACTACTGACACTCACCACCCACCACTGACCCTCACCACCTAGCACCGACACACGCCACTCAGCACTGACCCGCATCACACAGCACTGACCCACATCACACAGCCCCGACCCACACCACCTAACATTGACCCTCACCACTCGGCACTGACCCTTACTACCTGGCACTGACCCTCACCACCCAGCACTGACCCACATCGTACCGCACTGACCCACACCACCTAACACTGACCCACACCACCTAACACTGACCCTCATCACCCGGCACTGACCTTCACCACCAGGCACTGACCCACACCATCCAGCACTGATCCTCACGGCCCAGCACTGACCCTCACCAACCAGCACTGACACTCACCAACCAGCACTGACCCTCACTGCCCAGCACTGACCCACAGCACCCAGCACTGTCCCTCACCATCCAGCACTAACCCACACTGCACCGCACTGACCCACACCGTCCAGCATTGACCTTCACCACCCAACAGTGACCCTCACCGCCCAGCAGTGTCCCTCACTGCCCAGCACTGACCCTCACTGCCCAGCACTGACCCACATCACACTGCACTGACCCACACCATCCAGCACTGACCCTCACTGCCCAGCACTGACCCACACCGCACTGCACTGACCCACACCGTCCAGCACTGACCCACATCGCACAGCACTGATCCACACCACCTAACACTGACCCACACCGCCTGGCACTGAACCTCACTGCCCGGCACTGACCCACACTGTCCGGCACTGACCCTCACTGCCCGGCACTGACCCTCACCATCCAGCACTGTCCCTCACCACCTAGCACCGACACACGCCACTCAGCACTGACCCGCATCACACAGCACTGACCCACATCACACAGCCCCGACCCACACCACCTAACATTGACCCTCACCACTCGGCACTGACCCTTACTACCTGGCACTGACCCTCACCACCCAGCACTGACCCACATCGTACCGCACTGACCCACACCACCTAACACTGACCCACACCACCTAACACTGACCCTCATCACCCGGCACTGACCTTCACCACCAGGCACTGACCCACACCATCCAGCACTGATCCTCACGGCCCAGCACTGACCCTCACCAACCAGCACTGACACTCACCAACCAGCACTGACCCTCACTGCCCAGCACTGACCCACAGCACCCAGCACTGTCCCTCACCATCCAGCACTAACCCACACTGCACCGCACTGACCCACACCGTCCAGCATTGACCTTCACCACCCAACAGTGACCCTCACCGCCCAGCAGTGTCCCTCACTGCCCAGCACTGACCCTCACTGCCCAGCACTGACCCACATCACACTGCACTGACCCACACCATCCAGCACTGACCCTCACTGCCCAGCACTGACCCACACCGCACTGCACTGACCCACACCGTCCAGCACTGACCCACATCGCACAGCACTGATCCACACCACCTAACACTGACCCACACCGCCTGGCACTGAACCTCACTGCCCGGCACTGACCCACACCACCTGGCACTGACCCTCATCGTCCAGCACTGACCCTCACCATCCAGCACTGTCCCTCACCATCCAGCACTGAGCCTCACCACACAGCACTGAGCCTCACCACACAGCACTGACCCACACTGCCCAGCACAGACCCTCACCGCCCAGCACTGACCCACACTGCCCAGCACTGACCCACACTGTCCAGCACTGACCCACACTGTCCGGCACTGACCCTCACTGCCCGGCACTGACCCACACCACCTGGCACTGACCCTCACTGTCCAGCACTGACCCTCACTGTCCAGCACTGACCCTCACCATCCAGCACTGAGCCTCACCACACAGCACTGACCCACACTGCCCAGCACTGATCCTAACTGCCCAGCACTGACCCTCACCAACCAGCACTGACCCTCACTGCCCAGCACTGGCCCACAGCACCCAGCACTGTCCCTCACTGCTCAGTACTGTCCCTCACCATCCAGCAGTGACCCCCTCTGCCTGGCACTGACCCTCACCGTCTGGCACTGACCTGCACTGCCCGGCACTGTCCCTCACCACCCAGCACAAACACACCCTGCATAGCACAGACCCACACCACCTAACACTGACCTACACCACCTAACACTGACCCACACAACACAGCACTGACCCACACCGACCAGCACTGACCCACACCGCACAGCACTTACCCTCACTGCACAGCACTGACCCACACCGCACAGCACTGACCCACGCGCCCCGGCACTGACCCACACTGCCTGGCACTGACCCACACAACCCACTACTGACTCTCACCACCCACCACAGACCCTCACCACCTAGCACCGACACACGCCAGTCAGCACTGACCCGCATCACACAGCACTGACCCACATCACACAGCCCCGACCCACACCACCTAACATTGACCCTCACCACTCGGCACTGACCCTCACTACCTGGCACTGACCCTCACCACCCAGCACTGACCCACATTGTACCGCACTGACCCACACCACCTAACACTGACCCACACCACCTAACACTGACCCTCATCACCCGGCACTGACCTTCACCACCTGGCACTGACCCACACCATCCAGCACTGATCCTCACGGCCCAGCACTGACACTCACCAACCAGCACTGACCCTCACTGCCCAGCACTGGCCCACAGCACCCAGCACAGTCCCTCACCATCCAGCACTGACCCACACTGCACCGCACTGACCCACACCGTCCAGCATTGACCTTCACCACCCAACAGTGACCCTCACCACCCAGCACTGTCCCTTACTGCCCAGCACTGACCCACACCACACTGCACTGACCCACACCTTCCAGCACTGACCCTCACTGCACAGCACTGACCCACACCGCACTGCACTGACCCACACCGTCCAGCACTGACCCACATCGCACAGCACTGATCCACACCACCTAACACTGACCCACACCGCCTGGCACTGACCCTCACTGCCCAGCACTGACCCACACCACCTGGCACTGACCCTCATCGTCCAGCACTGACCCTCACCATCCAGCACTGTCCCTCACCATCCAGCACTGAGCCTCACCACACAGCACTGACCCTCACCACACAGCACTGACCCACACTGCCCAGCACAGACCCTCACTGCCCAGCACTGACCCACACTGCCCAGCACTGACCCACACTGCCCAGCACTGACCCTCACTGCCCGGCACTGACCCACACCACCTGGCACTGACCCTCACTGTCCAGCACTGACCCTCACTGTCCAGCACTGACCCTCACCATCCAGCACTGAGCCTCACCACACAGCACTGACCCACACTGCCCAGCACTGACCCACACTGCCCGGCACTGACCCACACCGCCCAGCACTGTCCCTCACTGCCCAGCACTGACCCACACAGCACAGCACTGACCCGCACCATCCAGCACAGTCCCTCACCATCCAGCACTGAGTCTCACCGCACAGCACTGACCCACGCGCCCCGGCACTGACCCACACTGCCCGACACTGACCCACACAACCCACTACTGACTCTCACCACCCACCACAGACCCTCACCACCTAGCACCGACACACGCCACTCAGCACTGACCCGCATCACACAGCACTGACCCACATCACACAGCCCCGACCCACACCACCTAACATTGACCCTCACCACTCGGCACTGACCCTCACTACCTGGCACTGACCCTCACCACCCAGCACTGACCCACATCATACCGCACTGACCCACACCACCTAACACTGACCCACACCACCTAACACTGACCCTCATCACCCGGCACTGACCTTCACCACCTGGCACTGACCCACACCATCCAGCACTGATCCTCACGGCCCAGCACTGACCCTCACCAACCAGCACTGACACTCACCAACCAGCACTGACCCTCACTGCCCAGCACTGACCCACAGCACCCAGCACTGTCCCTCACCATCCAGCACTAACCCACACTGCACCGCACTGACCCACACCGTCCAGCATTGACCTTCACCACCCAACAGTGACCCTCACCGCCCAGCAGTGTCCCTCACTGCCCAGCACTGACCCTCACTGCCCAGCACTGACCCACATCACACTGCACTGACCCACACCATCCAGCACTGACCCTCACTGCCCAGCACTGACCCACACCGCACTGCACTGACCCACACCGTCCAGCACTGACCCACATCGCACAGCACTGATCCACACCACCTAACACTGACCCACACCGCCTGGCACTGAACCTCACTGCCCGGCACTGACCCACACCACCTGGCACTGACCCTCATCGTCCAGCACAGACCCTCACCATCCAGCACTGTCCCTCACCATCCAGCACTGAGCCTCACCACACAGCACTGACCCACACAACCCACTACTGACACTCACCACCCACCACTGACCCTCACCACCTAGCACCGACACACGCCACTCAGCACTGACCCGCATCACACAGCACTGACCCACATCACACAGCCCCGACCCACACCACCTAACATTGACCCTCACCACTCGGCACTGACCCTTACTACCTGGCACTGACCCTCACCACCCAGCACTGACCCACATCGTACCGCACTGACCCACACCACCTAACACTGACCCACACCACCTAACACTGACCCTCATCACCCGGCACTGACCTTCACCACCAGGCACTGACCCACACCATCCAGCACTGATCCTCACGGCCCAGCACTGACCCTCACCAACCAGCACTGACACTCACCAACCAGCACTGACCCTCACTGCCCAGCACTGACCCACAGCACCCAGCACTGTCCCTCACCATCCAGCACTAACCCACACTGCACCGCACTGACCCACACCGTCCAGCATTGACCTTCACCACCCAACAGTGACCCTCACCGCCCAGCAGTGTCCCTCACTGCCCAGCACTGACCCTCACTGCCCAGCACTGACCCACATCACACTGCACTGACCCACACCATCCAGCACTGACCCTCACTGCCCAGCACTGACCCACACCGCACTGCACTGACCCACACCGTCCAGCACTGACCCACATCGCACAGCACTGATCCACACCACCTAACACTGACCCACACCGCCTGGCACTGAACCTCACTGCCCGGCACTGACCCACACTGTCCGGCACTGACCCTCACTGCCCGGCACTGACCCTCACCATCCAGCACTGTCCCTCACCACCTAGCACCGACACACGCCACTCAGCACTGACCCGCATCACACAGCACTGACCCACATCACACAGCCCCGACCCACACCACCTAACATTGACCCTCACCACTCGGCACTGACCCTTACTACCTGGCACTGACCCTCACCACCCAGCACTGACCCACATCGTACCGCACTGACCCACACCACCTAACACTGACCCACACCACCTAACACTGACCCTCATCACCCGGCACTGACCTTCACCACCAGGCACTGACCCACACCATCCAGCACTGATCCTCACGGCCCAGCACTGACCCTCACCAACCAGCACTGACACTCACCAACCAGCACTGACCCTCACTGCCCAGCACTGACCCACAGCACCCAGCACTGTCCCTCACCATCCAGCACTAACCCACACTGCACCGCACTGACCCACACCGTCCAGCATTGACCTTCACCACCCAACAGTGACCCTCACCGCCCAGCAGTGTCCCTCACTGCCCAGCACTGACCCTCACTGCCCAGCACTGACCCACATCACACTGCACTGACCCACACCATCCAGCACTGACCCTCACTGCCCAGCACTGACCCACACCGCACTGCACTGACCCACACCGTCCAGCACTGACCCACATCGCACAGCACTGATCCACACCACCTAACACTGACCCACACCGCCTGGCACTGAACCTCACTGCCCGGCACTGACCCACACCACCTGGCACTGACCCTCATCGTCCAGCACTGACCCTCACCATCCAGCACTGTCCCTCACCATCCAGCACTGAGCCTCACCACACAGCACTGAGCCTCACCACACAGCACTGACCCACACTGCCCAGCACAGACCCTCACCGCCCAGCACTGACCCACACTGCCCAGCACTGACCCACACTGTCCAGCACTGACCCACACTGTCCGGCACTGACCCTCACTGCCCGGCACTGACCCACACCACCTGGCACTGACCCTCACTGTCCAGCACTGACCCTCACTGTCCAGCACTGACCCTCACCATCCAGCACTGAGCCTCACCACACAGCACTGACCCACACTGCCCAGCACTGATCCTAACTGCCCAGCACTGACCCTCACCAACCAGCACTGACCCTCACTGCCCAGCACTGGCCCACAGCACCCAGCACTGTCCCTCACTGCTCAGTACTGTCCCTCACCATCCAGCAGTGACCCCCTCTGCCTGGCACTGACCCTCACCGTCTGGCACTGACCTGCACTGCCCGGCACTGTCCCTCACCACCCAGCACAAACACACCCTGCATAGCACAGACCCACACCACCTAACACTGACCTACACCACCTAACACTGACCCACACAACACAGCACTGACCCACACCGACCAGCACTGACCCACACCGCACAGCACTTACCCTCACTGCACAGCACTGACCCACACCGCACAGCACTGACCCACGCGCCCCGGCACTGACCCACACTGCCTGGCACTGACCCACACAACCCACTACTGACTCTCACCACCCACCACAGACCCTCACCACCTAGCACCGACACACGCCAGTCAGCACTGACCCGCATCACACAGCACTGACCCACATCACACAGCCCCGACCCACACCACCTAACATTGACCCTCACCACTCGGCACTGACCCTCACTACCTGGCACTGACCCTCACCACCCAGCACTGACCCACATTGTACCGCACTGACCCACACCACCTAACACTGACCCACACCACCTAACACTGACCCTCATCACCCGGCACTGACCTTCACCACCTGGCACTGACCCACACCATCCAGCACTGATCCTCACGGCCCAGCACTGACCCTCACCAACCAGCACTGACCCTCACTGCCCAGCACTGGCCCACAGCACCCAGCACAGTCCCTCACCATCCAGCACTGACCCACACTGCACCGCACTGACCCACACCGTCCAGCATTGACCTTCACCACCCAACAGTGACCCTCACCACCCAGCACTGTCCCTTACTGCCCAGCACTGACCCACACCACACTGCACTGACCCACACCTTCCAGCACTGACCCTCACTGCACAGCACTGACCCACACCGCACTGCACTGACCCACACCGTCCAGCACTGACCCACATCGCACAGCACTGATCCACACCACCTAACACTGACCCACACCGCCTGGCACTGACCCTCACTGCCCAGCACTGACCCACACCACCTGGCACTGACCCTCATCGTCCAGCACTGACCCTCACCATCCAGCACTGTCCCTCACCATCCAGCACTGAGCCTCACCACACAGCACTGACCCTCACCACACAGCACTGACCCACACTGCCCAGCACAGACCCTCACTGTCCAGCACTGACCCACACTGCCCAGCACTGACCCACACTGCCCAGCACTGACCCTCACTGCCCGGCACTGACCCACACCACCTGGCACTGACCCTCACTGTCCAGCACTGACCCTCACTGTCCAGCACTGACCCTCACCATCCAGCACTGAGCCTCACCACACAGCACTGACCCACACTGCCCAGCACTGACCCACACTGCCCGGCACTGACCCACACCGCCCAGCACTGTCCCTCACTGCCCAGCACTGACCCACACAGCACAGCACTGACCCGCACCATCCAGCACAGTCCCTCACCATCCAGCACTGAGTCTCACCGCACAGCACTGACCCACGCGCCCCGGCACTGACCCACACTGCCCGACACTGACCCACACAACCCACTACTGACTCTCACCACCCACCACAGACCCTCACCACCTAGCACCGACACACGCCACTCAGCACTGACCCGCATCACACAGCACTGACCCACATCACACAGCCCCGACCCACACCACCTAACATTGACCCTCACCACTCGGCACTGACCCTCACTACCTGGCACTGACCCTCACCACCCAGCACTGACCCACATCATACCGCACTGACCCACACCACCTAACACTGACCCACACCACCTAACACTGACCCTCATCACCCGGCACTGACCTTCACCACCTGGCACTGACCCACACCATCCAGCACTGATCCTCACGGCCCAGCACTGACCCTCACCAACCAGCACTGACACTCACCAACCAGCACTGACCCTCACAGCCCAGCACTGACCCACAGCACCCAGCACTGTCCCTCACCATCCAGCACTAACCCACACTGCACCGCACTGACCCACACCGTCCAGCATTGACCTTCACCACCCAACAGTGACCCTCACCGCCCAGCAGTGTCCCTCACTGCCCAGCACTGACCCTCACTGCCCAGCACTGACCCACATCACACTGCACTGACCCACACCATCCAGCACTGACCCTCACTGCCCAGCACTGACCCACACCGCACTGCACTGACCCACACCGTCCAGCACTGACCCACATCGCACAGCACTGATCCACACCACCTAACACTGACCCACACCGCCTGGCACTGAACCTCACTGCCCGGCACTGACCCACACCACCTGGCACTGACCCTCATCGTCCAGCACAGACCCTCACCATCCAGCACTGTCCCTCACCATCCAGCACTGAGCCTCACCACACAGCACTGACCCACACAACCCACTACTGACACTCACCACCCACCACTGACCCTCACCACCTAGCACCGACACACGCCACTCAGCACTGACCCGCATCACACAGCACTGACCCACATCACACAGCCCCGACCCACACCACCTAACATTGACCCTCACCACTCGGCACTGACCCTTACTACCTGGCACTGACCCTCACCACCCAGCACTGACCCACATCGTACCGCACTGACCCACACCACCTAACACTGACCCACACCACCTAACACTGACCCTCATCACCCGGCACTGACCTTCACCACCAGGCACTGACCCACACCATCCAGCACTGATCCTCACGGCCCAGCACTGACCCTCACCAACCAGCACTGACACTCACCAACCAGCACTGACCCTCACTGCCCAGCACTGACCCACAGCACCCAGCACTGTCCCTCACCATCCAGCACTAACCCACACTGCACCGCACTGACCCACACCGTCCAGCATTGACCTTCACCACCCAACAGTGACCCTCACCGCCCAGCAGTGTCCCTCACTGCCCAGCACTGACCCTCACTGCCCAGCACTGACCCACATCACACTGCACTGACCCACACCATCCAGCACTGACCCTCACTGCCCAGCACTGACCCACACCGCACTGCACTGACCCACACCGTCCAGCACTGACCCACATCGCACAGCACTGATCCACACCACCTAACACTGACCCACACCGCCTGGCACTGAACCTCACTGCCCGGCACTGACCCACACTGTCCGGCACTGACCCTCACTGCCCGGCACTGACCCTCACCATCCAGCACTGTCCCTCACCACCTAGCACCGACACACGCCACTCAGCACTGACCCGCATCACACAGCACTGACCCACATCACACAGCCCCGACCCACACCACCTAACATTGACCCTCACCACTCGGCACTGACCCTTACTACCTGGCACTGACCCTCACCACCCAGCACTGACCCACATCGTACCGCACTGACCCACACCACCTAACACTGACCCACACCACCTAACACTGACCCTCATCACCCGGCACTGACCTTCACCACCAGGCACTGACCCACACCATCCAGCACTGATCCTCACGGCCCAGCACTGACCCTCACCAACCAGCACTGACACTCACCAACCAGCACTGACCCTCACTGCCCAGCACTGACCCACAGCACCCAGCACTGTCCCTCACCATCCAGCACTAACCCACACTGCACCGCACTGACCCACACCGTCCAGCATTGACCTTCACCACCCAACAGTGACCCTCACCGCCCAGCAGTGTCCCTCACTGCCCAGCACTGACCCTCACTGCCCTGCACTGACCCACATCACACTGCACTGACCCACACCATCCAGCACTGACCCTCACTGCCCAGCACTGACCCACACCGCACTGCACTGACCCACACCGTCCAGCACTGACCCACATCGCACAGCACTGATCCACACCACCTAACACTGACCCACACCGCCTGGCACTGAACCTCACTGCCCGGCACTGACCCACACCACCTGGCACTGACCCTCATCGTCCAGCACTGACCCTCACCATCCAGCACTGTCCCTCACCATCCAGCACTGAGCCTCACCACACAGCACTGAGCCTCACCACACAGCACTGACCCACACTGCCCAGCACAGACCCTCACCGCCCAGCACTGACCCACACTGCCCAGCACTGACCCACACTGTCCAGCACTGACCCACACTGTCCGGCACTGACCCTCACTGCCCGGCACAGACCCACACCACCTGGCACTGACCCTCACTGTCCAGCACTGACCCTCACTGTCCAGCACTGACCCTCACCATCCAGCACTGAGCCTCACCACACAGCACTGACCCACACTGCCCAGCACTGATCCTAACTGCCCAGCACTGACCCTCACCAACCAGCACTGACCCTCACTGCCCAGCACTGGCCCACAGCACCCAGCACTGTCCCTCACTGCTCAGTACTGTCCCTCACCATCCAGCAGTGACCCCCTCTGCCTGGCACTGACCCTCACCGTCTGGCACTGACCTGCACTGCCCGGCACTGTCCCTCACCACCCAGCACAAACACACCCTGCATAGCACAGACCCACACCACCTAACACTGACCTACACCACCTAACACTGACCCACACAACACAGCACTGACCCACACCGACCAGCACTGACCCACACCGCACAGCACTTACCCTCACTGCACAGCACTGACCCACACCGCACAGCACTGACCCACGCGCCCCGGCACTGACCCACACTGCCTGGCACTGACCCACACAACCCACTACTGACTCTCACCACCCACCACAGACCCTCACCACCTAGCACCGACACACGCCAGTCAGCACTGACCCGCATCACACAGCACTGACCCACATCACACAGCCCCGACCCACACCACCTAACATTGACCCTCACCACTCGGCACTGACCCTCACTACCTGGCACTGACCCTCACCACCCAGCACTGACCCACATTGTACCGCACTGACCCACACCACCTAACACTGACCCACACCACCTAACACTGACCCTCATCACCCGGCACTGACCTTCACCACCTGGCACTGACCCACACCATCCAGCACTGATCCTCACGGCCCAGCACTGACCCTCACCAACCAGCACTGACCCTCACTGCCCAGCACTGGCCCACAGCACCCAGCACAGTCCCTCACCATCCAGCACTGACCCACACTGCACCGCACTGACCCACACCGTCCAGCATTGACCTTCACCACCCAACAGTGACCCTCACCACCCAGCACTGTCCCTTACTGCCCAGCACTGACCCACACCACACTGCACTGACCCACACCTTCCAGCACTGACCCTCACTGCACAGCACTGACCCACACCGCACTGCACTGACCCACACCGTCCAGCACTGACCCACATCGCACAGCACTGATCCACACCACCTAACACTGACCCACACCGCCTGGCACTGACCCTCACTGCCCAGCACTGACCCACACCACCTGGCACTGACCCTCATCGTCCAGCACTGACCCTCACCATCCAGCACTGTCCCTCACCATCCAGCACTGAGCCTCACCACACAGCACTGACCCTCACCACACAGCACTGACCCACACTGCCCAGCACAGACCCTCACTGCCCAGCACTGACCCACACTGCCCAGCACTGACCCACACTGCCCAGCACTGACCCTCACTGCCCGGCACTGACCCACACCACCTGGCACTGACCCTCACTGTCCAGCACTGACCCTCACTGTCCAGCACTGACCCTCACCATCCAGCACTGAGCCTCACCACACAGCACTGACCCACACTGCCCAGCACTGACCCACACTGCCCGGCACTGACCCACACCGCCCAGCACTGTCCCTCACTGCCCAGCACTGACCCACACAGCACAGCACTGACCCGCACCATCCAGCACTGTCCCTCACCATCCAGCACTGAGTCTCACCGCACAGCACTGACCCACGCGCCCCGGCACTGACCCACACTGCCCGACACTGACCCACACAACCCACTACTGACTCTCACCACCCACCACAGACCCTCACCACCTAGCACCGACACACGCCACTCAGCACTGACCCGCATCACACAGCACTGACCCACATCACACAGCCCCGACCCACACCACCTAACATTGACCCTCACCACTCGGCACTGACCCTCACTACCTGGCACTGACCCTCACCACCCAGCACTGACCCACATCATACCGCACTGACCCACACCACCTAACACTGACCCACACCACCTAACACTGACCCTCATCACCCGGCACTGACCTTCACCACCTGGCACTGACCCACACCATCCAGCACTGATCCTCACGGCCCAGCACTGACCCTCACCAACCAGCACTGACACTCACCAACCAGCACTGACCCTCACTGCCCAGCACTGACCCACAGCACCCAGCACTGTCCCTCACCATCCAGCACTAACCCACACTGCACCGCACTGACCCACACCGTCCAGCATTGACCTTCACCACCCAACAGTGACCCTCACCGCCCAGCAGTGTCCCTCACTGCCCAGCACTGACCCTCACTGCCCAGCACTGACCCACATCACACTGCACTGACCCACACCATCCAGCACTGACCCTCACTGCCCAGCACTGACCCACACCGCACTGCACTGACCCACACCGTCCAGCACTGACCCACATCGCACAGCACTGATCCACACCACCTAACACTGACCCACACCGCCTGGCACTGAACCTCACTGCCCGGCACTGACCCACACCACCTGGCACTGACCCTCATCGTCCAGCACAGACCCTCACCATCCAGCACTGTCCCTCACCATCCAGCACTGAGCCTCACCACACAGCACTGACCCACACTGCCCAGCACAGACCCTCACCGCCCAGCACTGACCCACACTGCCCAGCACTGACCCACACTGTCCAGCACTGACCCACACTGTCCGGCACTGACCCTCACTGCCCGGCACTGACCCACACCACCTGGCACTGACCCTCACTGTCCAGCACTGACCCTCACTGTCCAGCACTGACCCTCACCATCCAGCACTGAGCCTCACCATCCAGCACTGAGCCTCACCACACAGCACTGACCCACACTGCCCAGCACTGACCCACACTGTCCGGCACTGACCCACACCGCCCAGCACTGTCCCTCACTGCTCAGCACTGACCCACACAGCACGGCACTGACCTGCACCATCTAATACTGACCCGCACCGCACAGCACTGACCCACACAGCACAGCACTGACCCACACCACCTAACACTGACCCACACTACCTAACACTGACCCACACCACCTAACACTGACCCACACCATCCAACACTGACCCACACCACCTAGCACTGTCCCTCACTGCTCAGTACTGTCCCTCACCATCCAGCAGTGACCCTCTCTGCCTGGCACTGACCCTCACCGTCTGGCACTGACCTGCACTGCCCGGCACTGTCCCTCACCACCCAGCACAAACACACACTGCACAGCACTGACCCACACCACCTAACACTGACCTACACCACCTAACACTGACCCACACAACACAGCACTGACCCACACCGACCAGCACTGACCCACACCGCACAGCACCTACCCTCACTGCACAGCACTGACCCACACCGCACAGCACTGACCCACGCGCCCCGGCACTGACCCACACTGCCCGGCACTGTCCCACACAACCCACTACTGACCCTCACCACCCACCACTGATCCTCACCACCTAGCACCGACACACGCCACTCAGCACTGACCCGCATCACACAGCACTGACCCACATCACACAGCCCCGACCCACACCACCTAACATTGACCCTCACCACTCGGCACTGACCCTCACTACCTGGCACTGACCCTCACCACCCAGCACTGACCCACATTGTACCGCACTGACCCACACCACCTAACACTGACCCACACCACCTAACACTGACCCTCATCACCCGGCACTGACCTTCACCACCTGGCACTGACCCACACCATCCAGCACTGATCCTCACGGCCCAGCACTGACCCTCACCAACCAGCACTGACCCTCACTGCCCAGCACTGGCCCACAGCACCCAGCACTGTCCCTCACTGCTCAGTACTGTCCCTCACCATCCAGCAGTGACCCTCTCTGCCTGGCACTGACTCTCACCGTCTGGCACTGACCTGCACTGCCCGGCACTGTCCCTCACCACCCAGCACAAACACACACTGCATAGCACTGACCCACACCACCTAACACTGACCCACACAACACAGCACTGACCCACACCGACCAGCACTGACCCACACCGCACAGCACTTACCCTCACTGCACAGCACTGACCCACACCGCACAGCACTGACCCACACTGCCTGGCACTGACCCACACAACCCACTACTGACTCTCACCACCCACCACAGACCCTCACCACCTAGCACCGACACACGCCAGTCAGCACTGACCCGCATCACACAGCACTGACCCACATCACACAGCCCCGACCCACACCACCTAACATTGACCCTCACCACTCGGCACTGACCCTCACTACCTGGCACTGACCCTCACCACCCAGCACTGACCCACATTGTACCGCACTGACCCACACCACCTAACACTGACCCACACCACCTAACACTGACCCTCATCACCCGGCACTGACCTTCACCACCTGGCACTGACCCACACCATCCAGCACTGATCCTCACGGCCCAGCACTGACCCTCACCAACCAGCACTGACACTCACCAACCAGCACTGGCCCACAGCACCCAGCACAGTCCCTCACCATCCAGCACTGACCCACACTGCACCGCACTGACCCACACCGTCCAGCATTGACCTTCACCACCCAACAGTGACCCTCACCACCCAGCACTGTCCCTCACTGCCCAGCACTGACCCTCACTGCCCAGCACTGACCCACACCACACTGCACTGACCCACACCTTCCAGCACTGACCCTCACTGCACAGCACTGACCCACACCGCACTGCACTGACCCACACCGTCCAGCACTGACCCACATCGCACAGCACTGATCCACACCACCTAACACTGGCCCACACCGCCTGGCACTGACCCTCACTGCCTGGCACTGACCCACACCACCTGGCACTGACCCTCATCGTCCAGCACTGACCCTCACCATCCAGCACTGTCCCTCACCATCCAGCACTGAGTCTCACCGCACAGCACTGACCCACGCGCCCCGGCACTGACCCACACTGCCCGACACTGACCCACACAACCCACTACTGACTCTCACCACCCACCACAGACCCTCACCACCTAGCACCGACACACGCCAGTCAGCACTGACCCGCATCACACAGCACTGACCCACATCACACAGCCCCGACCCACACCACCTAACATTGACCCTCACCACTCGGCACTGACCCTCACTACCTGGCACTGACCCTCACCACCCAGCACTGACCCACATTGTACCGCACTGACCCACACCACCTAACACTGACCCACACCACCTAACACTGACCCTCATCACCCGGCACTGACCTTCACCACCTGGCACTGACCCACACCATCCAGCACTGATCCTCACGGCCCAGCACTGACCCTCACCAACCAGCACTGACCCTCACTGCCCAGCACTGGCCCACAGCACCCAGCACAGTCCCTCACCATCCAGCACTGACCCACACTGCACCGCACTGACCCACACCGTCCAGCATTGACCTTCACCACCCAACAGTGACCCTCACCACCCAGCACTGTCCCTCACTGCCCAGCACTGACCCTCACTGCCCAGCACTGACCCACACCACACTGCACTGACCCACACCTTCCAGCACTGACCCTCACTGCACAGCACTGACCCACACCGCACTGCACTGACCCACACCGTCCAGCACTGACCCACATCGCACAGCACTGATCCACACCACCTAACACTGACCCACACCGCCTGGCACTGACCCTCACTGCCCAGCACTGACCCACACCACCTGGCACTGACCCTCATCGTCCAGCACTGACCCTCACCATCCAGCACTGTCCCTCACCATCCAGCACTGAGTCTCACCACACAGCACTGACCCTCACCACACAGCACTGACCCACACTGCCCAGCACAGACCCTCACTGCCCAGCACTGACCCACACTGCCCAGCACTGACCCACACTGTCCAGCACTGACCCTCACTGCCCGGCACTGACCCACACCACCTGGCACTGACCCTCACTGTCCAGCACTGACCCTCACTGTCCAGCACTGACCCTCACCATCCAGCACTGAGCCTCACCACACAGCACTGACCCACACTGCCCAGCACTGACCCACACTGCCCGGCACTGACCCACACCGCCCAGCACTGTCCCTCACTGCCCAGCACTGACCCACACAGCACAGCACTGACCCGCACCATCTAATACTGACCCGCACCGCACAGCACTGACCCACACAGCACAGCACTGACCCACACCACCTAACACTGACCCACACTACCTAACACTGACCCACACCATCCAACACTGACCCACACCACCTAGCACTGTCCCTCACTGCTCAGTACTGTCCCTCACCATCCAGCAGTGACCCTCTCTGCCTGGCACTGACCCTCACCGTCTGGCACTGACCTGCACTGCCCGGCACTGTCCCTCACCACCCAGCACTAACACACACTGCACAGCACCTAACACTGACCTACACCACCTAACACTGACCCACACAACACAGCACTGACCCACACCGCACAGCCCTGACCCTCACTGCCCAGCCCTGACTCTCATTTTCAGCACCCAGCCCTGACTTGCATTGTGAACTCAACTTCAGGCTGAGCTAAGGCAAATGTGAGGACTGCAGATGCTGGAAATCAGAGTCTAGATTAGAGTGGTGCTGGAAAAGCACAGCCAGTCAGACAGCATCTGAGGAGCAGGAAAATCGGCGTTTTGAGCAAAATGCTTTCATCGGGAATACCAATCTTGTTGAGTTTTACATTGCTCTTCCAGTGAAAGGCTTTTTCTTTCTTACGTTTGATGCTGAATCTTTCCCTGCTGAGCAGCAATCACTGTGGGGAAGTGGCCTCTGATAGGAGAAGCATCAGTTTGCAAAATCTTGAAGACATGCATTTGGAGCAATGACCTCACGGATGAGCTCATAGCCAATCTCATTGTGGTGTCTGGGCTCCCTGGTTTACTATAGAACATGGGGCCATCAGTCCAAGCATTCAGTTTCCACTACCAGCCCTTAGAATAGTTGACTTCCCTCATCAGTAGCTGTGTTAACTTAAAGAAAATCTCAATGGAGCAAATACTTGGGGTTGAGTTTACTGGCAGCAGGTCCCAGTTGGTCAGAATGGAGATAGTGGCAGATCAGATAAGATGATGAGGAGCTGCTTTGGGATGGTTCATTTTCATTGTCCCTGCACTGGGAGAGTTTCCCAATGGCACACTTATCACTGTCCATTCTATAGAGGTAGACAGTTAATTTTGAGGATTAAAGACCCATTTTCACAACATTTGATCAATAGCAGCACAGTCATCAGCTCCATCTCACAGCTGTCAGCTTCATGGAAATTGATTCCCAGCAGTAACCCTGGAAGGCCTTAGAGGTAGTGGTCCCATGACCCCCAGGGGAGGTCATGGGTACCCATGGTAACTCCACCAATACCCCTGACATGTTTCCTCTCTGTCTGATGGCACCCATTGCCCTCAGCCATTTCCAAATCTTGATTCCTGCCAATAAACAGTGCCATCATTTTCCAACCTGGGGTCATAGTAACACCTAATACGAGTTTACCTTGAGCAGGGTGTTTTATCTGATGCATCAACGTTTACATAGTCCCTCATTACCTAAGAACCTCGATATGAATATTGTGGTATTGAGGAATCAGCAATTGCTATTTTAACTAATCATTATGCACAAACGTTAAACTATGACTGAGCAGCATCTTCCAATAGCTTCTCATGCTTCAGGTGATTTCAGGGTTATATGGGGTATGAGATCTTTATACCCTCAGGCCACATGCTATGTTGCAGTGAAATATCATGAGCATTCTCTTAAAGGCATGTCAATCAAAAGACGGATACAGCTTTCCATCTTTCAAAAGACTAAAAAAAAATTATCTCAAACAGATCTCCATGGTGCCAATGTTGGCAATTTGATAATTATACACACAGGGCGGGGTATAAGAGGATTGACAAGACTACCATGTCAAATTTCAATGTTACATTTGAGAGATTTGACAACACATCCTGACCTGCTGATCATATGTCCATCGGGAGAGGCAGGTTTTGTTCTTTATTGCACTTGTTTGACAATTTGTTTGTCTTGGTCATTAGACTGTCCTTCCTCACTTTCTTTGTGTTTGATTGCTGTGCTATACGTTGGTCTGAGCTGGCTTCTCTTCCTTGCAATGTAGCACCGTGATCAGTAATGATTTCATTTGATCTGGACTGGTTGCATTTCCTAGAAACCTTTGCTACCATCCAAGTAGTTGTATTTGTATTCTTGACTCCCACTCAATGCCCAGTGCACTATCTATCGATATACACAGTTCATTTTTTTTTCTGTCTTTCAAGTAGAATACCCAGTTTCTCAGAATGGTTAGACAATTGGTTGCTGAACAAAATCACTCCTTCAGAGCATATATTCTGCTGGGTAACCCCTTCTCCATTGGTGTTGCATGAAAACACAATGTGAAAATCTTGTTCGGCAAGTAGTGATCTTTGCTTTGTAGAATGCACTGTACCATCTGGTAGACTGTTCCAGCATGGATAGTGTGATGTTGATGTGATCGAGGTTGAGAGTGTGTTGCTGGATAAACATAGAAGGTCAGGCAGCATCCAAGGAGCAGGAAAATCAACGTTTCGGGCAAAAGCCCTTCATCAGGAATCCTGTTGTGCTTTTCCAGCACCACACTCTTGACTCTAATTTCCAGCATCTGCAGTACTCACTTTTGCCTTGATGTGATCTCCCCATTTAGCACTTGTCTTAAAACAGTGTACTCCAGTCCATTGTCAAACACTACTGGATCCGGAATACTGAATACACGGAAACTGATGCTTATTTTGTTAGCAATGGTCATGCACTTTCCATCTAATAATTGAAAATTTAAAGGAGTAACCTGTCACAGGAATATAATTCTCCCTTGCACTATGCATAAGTCTGTTGTTACTTTTGTTCCAGGATTAGATTAATGTAGATGTAGAAGCTTCCTCCACTGCTGGGATTGGTACATTTGCCAGATCACCAGTGCATCAATATTCACATGTCCCTGGTCGAACACGGACATAGACATGATACCTTGGCATAATGTTCATAATAGGACTTGTTTGCGCTGAAAATGATTTGTGGTGATATATCAAATTCATCCCTGAATTGCTAAAATGAACAATTCTTCTCAGGCACTTCTTTAATACTATCAGACCATTCTTTAATAATGAACCTTTGCAGCTCTTATTATTCAGTTATTCATCTTTGGCAAGTGTACGTACTGCAGATACTGGCCCTTGTCAAAGTATACCAGATCTACCTGAAAATGTCTTCAATTTCATAGTCAAGAGAATGAATGTAGATCAAGAGGGATATCTCAGTCTTCAAATAATTTAGCTAATCCATGCAGTATGTCAGCTGTTAGCATCCTGGTACCTGGCTTGTATTTCACTTCAAAGTCATTTCCTTAGAAGATGATGACTGATTCCATTGCATACATATGATCAGATCCACCATATAATGCACAGTTTAAATCTAATGAATTGTGACTTCATTGAGCTCTGTATGTACTGTCAGTCCTGCCACTGTATCTGAGGTGGCATCTGATAGGCTGTACCATGGACCACCACTTGCTGAGATACATGTTTCTCAGATGCATAGTGGTAATATATTGGATTTAACGCCTGCCAACTTTAGCTTTTAGTATGTTTCATCCTGGCTTTCCAAGATTTATATTAATGGTTGTAAAATTTTCTGATCACCTTATAGCATCAACACAGAGTGTGAAATTAACATTATGGAAAGCTTAGTTGTTGTCTGAAATGTTGACACAGAACCTCATGCCTTTATGCACCTTCTTAACATTTTCGAGTAAAAAATGAGATCTGCAGATGCTGGAGATCACAGCTGCAAATGTGTTGCTGGTCAAAGCACAGCAGGTTAGGCAGCATCTCAGGAATAGAGAATTCGACGTTTCGAGCATAAGCCCTTCATCAGGAAGGGCTTATGCTCGAAACGTCGAATTCTCTATTCCTGAGATGCTGCCTAACCTGCTGTGCTTTGACCAGCAACACATTTGCAACCTTCTTAACATTGCCTTGCTGCCAATGTTGTGTCTTATACCATCTTCTTGGTCATTTGGTATAGAGTCTAATTTGCCATTGGAGTGAGATTTCCTGCATTTGCTAGTCCAGGATACCTACTCATTGACCACAGCTCTGCCTTCAATATCATAATTCCAAACAAACTCAGCTCTAAACTCCGAGACCTGGGTCTCAGCTCCCCATCTTGTAATTGGATCCTCAACTTGCTGACCCAAAGGCCACAATCAGTAAGAATAGGTGACAATACGGGACAGCACAGTGGCTCAGCAATTAGCACTGCTGTCTCACAGCACCAGGGACCCGGGTTCGATTCCAGCCTTGGGCGACTGTCTATGTGGAGTTTGCACGTTCTCCCAGTGTCTGCGTGGGTTTCCTCTGGGTGCTCAGAGTTCCTCTTGCAGTCCAAAGGTGTGCATTGGCAGTGCTAAATTGCCCCTGGTGTTCAAGGATGTGTGGGTTAGGTGCATTAGGCAAAGGAAATGTAAAGTAATATGGTAGAGGAACAAGTCTGGATGGGTTACTCTTTGGAGGGTCAGTGTGAACCTGTTGGGCCAAATGGCCTGTTTCCACTTTGTAGGGGTTCTATGAGCACCTCCTCTACCATACTCCTCAACACTGGTGCCCTGCAAGCCTTCAAACTCAGCCTCCTCCTATATTCCTCATATACTCACGATTGTGTGATCAAATTCCACCCCAACACCAATTACAAATTCACTGATGATACCACCAATGTAGGGCGGATCTCAAACAACAATGAGACAGAATAAGGAAAGAAATTAAGTGCTTAGTGGCATAGTATAAAGACAGCAAACTCCCCATCAAAGTCAGCAAAACGAAGGAGCTGGTCATTGACTTCAGGGAGTCGAGTGGAAGGCATGGCCCTGTCTGCATCAATGATGCTGAGGTGGAGATGGTCGAGAGCATCAGATTCTTGGGAGTGATGATCACCAACAATCTGTTGCGGTCCACTCATATCGACATAATGGTCAAGAAAGCACAATACCGTCTCTACTTCCTCAGGAAGCTAAAGAAATTCGGCATGTCCAGAAAGACGTTCACCAATTTTTATGAGTATAAACATCCTATCTGGATGCATCACAGTGTGGTATGGCAACTGCTCTTTCCAAGTCCACGAGAAACTACAGAGAGCTGTGAGCATAGTCCAGTCGTTCGTGCAAACCAGCCTCCCATCCATTGACTCCATCTATACTTCTCACTGTCTTGGGAAAGCAACCAGCATAATCAGAGACCCCTCCCACCCCAAATGCACTCTCTTCCACTCTCTTCCATCAGGCAGAAGATATATGTACATGTGTATCAGTACAATGTACAAATAGATTCAAGAACAGCTTCTTACCCTCTGTCATTAGACTTCTGAATGGACCTCTCAAATTTTAAATTTAACATGGATTTTGACCTTTGTGCACCTTGTCTGCAGCTGTAGCTGTAGCATTGTATTCTTTGCTCAAAGTACTTCGTACGGTATGATCTGCCTGTACTGCATTAAAAACAAAACATTTCACTGTACTTAGGTACATGTGACAATAATAGATCAAATCAAATCAAATCAAACCAGTGTTCCATCATGCTAGATGCTTTGAAGTTTTCAAGAAAAACTGGTCATCGGTTTCAGATTTTGTTTGTTTGGTCTGCTTTGCTGGCGCAGCAAAATGTTCAGCGTATCTAAAGCAAAGAGACCATAAGGAATTGGAATTGGAATTGGAACAGGAATAGACTATTCAGCCCCTTCAGCTTGCTTCGATATTCATGGCTAATCCCATATTTCCTCATATCCGTTTCCTGCCCTCTCCCCATAACCCTTGATTCTGCTAATGATCAAGAATCTATCTATCTCAGCATTAAATACACATAAGGACTCTTTTCCCACAGTTGTCTATAGCAAAGAGTTCCAAAGACACGCAACGCTGTAAGGTTAAAAAAAAAGCCTTCTCATCTCAAACTTAAATTAGTGCCCCTTTATGCTGAGACTATTCCCTCTGGTGATAGACTCTCCTATGAGGGAAACATCTTTTCAGCATTTATGCTGCCAAGCCCTGTAGGAATCCTAGATGTTTCAATGAGATCACATCTAATTTTCCTGAATTCCAATGAGGCCCGACCTGTTTAATTTCTGCTCATAAGGCAATTCCTCCATACCAGCCATCATCCTAGTGAATGTTCTCTGAATTGTCTCCAATGCAATGATATCTTTCCTGAAATAAGGGAACTAAAATTGTTTACAGTTCTCCAGGTCTTGTCTCACCAGGACCTAGTACAGTTGCAGTAAGACTTCCCTACTCTTATATTCCAATCCTCTTGAAATAAAAGCCAACATTTCATTAGCCTTCCTCATGACCTGCTGTACCTGTAGCTAGCTTTCTGTGCTTCATGTACAAGCATTCCTAAGTCTCTTTATGTTATAGAGTCATAGAAATGCACAGCATGGAAACAGATCCTTAGGTCCAATTCATCCATGCCAATTGGATATCCAAAATTAATCTAGTCCCATTTGCCAGCAATTGGCCTATGCTCTTCTAAACCCTTCCTATCCACAAACCCACCCAAATGCTTTTCAAATGTTGCAATTATACCAGCATCGGCCACTTCCTCTGGCAGTTCATTCTATACACACACCACACTCTGCATGAAAAGGTTGCCCCTTAGGTCTCTTTTAAATCTTTCCTCTCTCATCTTAAATCTATGCCCTCTAGTTTTGGACTCCCCTTCACTGGGGAAAAAACCTTGACTATTCATCCTATCCATGCCTCTAGTGACTTTATAAACTTCCATAAGGTCACCCTTCAGCCTCCAAAGCTCCAGGGAAAGTAGCCCTAGCTTATTCAGCCTCTCCCTGTAGCTCAAACTATTTAATCCTGGCAATGACCTTATAAATCTTTTCTGAACTCTTTCAAGTTTAGCAACATCTTTCCTATAGCTGGAAAACCAAAACTGAATGCAGTATTCCAAATGTGGCCTAACCAATGTCCTGTACAGCCACAATGTAACTTCCTAACTCCTACACTCAATGCACTGACCAATAAAGGTAAGCAGACCAAGCATTTCAAGGAACTTTGAACCTGCACCCCAAGATTTCTTTGTTTGGCCACATGCCCCAGGACCTTGCCATGAAGTGTATATGTCCTGCTTTGATTTGATTTACCAAAATGTAGCACCTCACATTTACCCATATTAACCTCCCTCTGCCACTTCTCGGCCCTTCAGCTCATCAGATCAAGGTCCTAATGTACTCTGAGGTAACCTTCTTCACTGTTCACTGCACCACCAATTTTGATGTAATCTACAAACCTATTAACCATACCTCCTATATTCACATTGAAAGCATTTATATAAATGACAAAAAACACTGAACCCAGCCTCGTTGCAACTTTCTGCAGTTTTGAATAGTACTCTGTTCTTTTGTCCTACCTTCCAAGATAAACAACTTCACATTTCCCACGTTATACTTCATTTGTTGACTTGCCGTTATGATTTCATCCTTGCCTCCACCCTCAACTACTCCTTCCTAAAGGTTTTAATTGGTTGGGAGACATTGACAAACACAATCAGCCTCTCACAGAGTCAGAATCATGTACGATGGAAACAGACTCTTTGGTCCATTTTGTCC
Source organism: Hemiscyllium ocellatum (assembly GCF_020745735.1). Classification (NCBI taxonomy): domain Eukaryota; kingdom Metazoa; phylum Chordata; class Chondrichthyes; order Orectolobiformes; family Hemiscylliidae; genus Hemiscyllium; species Hemiscyllium ocellatum. Next base: position 61,964,538 of record NC_083412.1, on the reverse strand, counting down.
GCACCAATCATGATCCCAAACTAAACTATTCACGCTTGCCTGTGTTTGGCCCATATCCCTACAAACTTTTCCTATTCATGTATTTATCCAAATGTCATTGAAATGTTATAACTGTATCTGCATCCACCACTTTATCTGGCAGTTCATTCCACACACAAACCACTAGCTGTGTAAAGAAGTTGCACCTCCCCTTTCTCCTCTCCCCTTAAAAATATGCCCTCTAGTTTTGAACACCCTCACCGTAGGGATAAGACCCTTGCCATTCACCTTATATATGCCCCTCATATATAAGCCTCTGTAAGGACACCCTTCAATTTCCTACATCCAGTGAAAAAGATCCCAGCTTATCCAGCCTATTTTTATATCTCAAACACTCCATTCCCAGCAACATCCTGGTAAATCTTTCTGAACCCTCACCAATTTAATAATATCCTTCCTCTTCTGAAAAGCTATACATGCCTTTTGTTGTAGTATCTACTGGTAACCCAGTCAATTGTTATGGACCAAACCAAACCATCCCAAATATATAAAGGAGGTAGCTGAGACACTAACATTTATCTTAATTAAAGGCAAATGTAAGGCACTGTGTTCCAGATGTTATTCAATGGGTTACACTACTTGGTTTTAAGCAAAACACTCTTTATTCTTACCCTGTAGTTAAAATACAAATAAAATAAATTAGAATTGATGTAATTTTAACTCTATTGGAAAACTTAACAGAATAATAGATTATCTAACTACTAAACAGTAACTGTTCCAATATAATAACATCACATAAGCATACTCTTGGCAAAAGCAAATTCAATAAAATGCATTGTCTCACATGCAATGTGTCTCTGGTCCAGGAGGAAAGAACATCAATGACAATTCTGGCAGAAAAAGAGAGAACTCAAGTGTTTTTCTGTGGCATGGAGAGATGTATGGCAGCTTTAAAAGCCCAACAATTACTGAAAACTAAATTAGAGCCTTAGTTCTGTGACTGCCTGACTATCCATTCATGTCACTTCTATTGTTCCAACTTCTAAAACAATACCCAAGGCTTCACAAGCTTTCTATTTTATTGATTTGAAAAAGATTATTCATCACCTCTGCCTCAATCTCTCTTCACAAAAAAATGATATAATGCACCTTTAGGGCCATTGTATTGTCACACAATAAAGCCTAAAGGTTGCCATCTGTTTGACATGAGTCAGGGATTGTTAATCCTGAAATCAATTCTTATAGTGCACTGGTCTTTGAGAATGTTCTAGATCTTTTATGGATCTTTCTGCATGTCTAAGGAATAATCAGATTATTAATTCTGTGAAGCCCTTCCTTACCAATGGCAAGCAAGATTTTTCAAGGTCTTTTTATGGGGTGATCTACTGTTTGATCTGTGAAATAGAAATATATATCAGGATATAAGGTGTGTGATTTATATTTGTTAATAACATTTAATTATGAGTTTGGATTTTGAAACAGTATGGTTTTGGTCTATGTGCATGAATGGGGTTTAATAATTGTCAGGTTTTTTGGATTCATGATGTTAAACCAATGTGTCAGAGAGCTGTTTTCTAGGCACCTTCCTAGATAAAGTAAATTTGTTTGTATTGTGAGAATTTTAAAATCAAAGAGAGCAATCTTTGAAATGCATTAGCTTGCTCTTAGTTTAGAACAATCAGGGAGTGATTTTTGTTTTGGAAAAGCCTACAGATTAGAAAGTTTTTGGTTTTAGTTTGCAGAAAACTTGATTGGGGTCAGATGTAAGCAGTTTCTCATGGAAAAGGGGATGAGTTGAAAACAGTTAAGGAATAACTAATTACCTCAGTGTAAGAGTTTTAGTTCAAACATTTCAGGCCAGAAGTAAGACCATCAGACATAGAAGCAGTAACAGGCCATTCAGCCCATTGAGTCTGCTCCAATATTCAATGAAATCATGGCTGATCTCATAAACTTTAACTTCACCTTCCTACCTTTTCCACATTATCCTAATTTCCTTTACTACTTGAAAATCTGTTTATCTCAGCCTTGAATATAACTAATGACTCAACCTCAACAGTCCTGTACAGTAAAGAATCCTGCAGATTTACTACCCTCTGAGAATATATACACAAAGGACTCTACCACAACTACTCACTCTCTCTGCCAAGCAATTTCAAAGATTCACAACTCTCACAGAAATAATTCTTCATTGCCTCTGTCATACAAACCTCTGGTTCGCACTCTCCCACAAGGGGAAACAACCTTCCTGCATCTACCTTGTCAAGTCCTTGAAGAATCTTGCATTTTTAAATAAGGTTGCCTCTCATTCTTCTAAACACAAATAAGTACTCACCCAATGTAAGACAGTCCCTCCATACCTGGGATCAGCTTCCCCAGACTGCCTCCAGTGCTAGATTATCTTTCCTTAGATAAAGGACCCAAAATCACTCACTGTATTCCAGCTACGGTCTGGCTAATGTCTTGTATAGTATTAACAAAATGTCTCTATTTTCAAACTCCATTCCTGTTGAATAAAAGGCCAGTATTCCATTTGCCTTCCCTATCAGTTGATGAATATGGATGCTAGTTTATTTTTTGTAATTTATGCACAAAGATTCCCAAGCTTTCTGAAATCTTCCTCCATTTAAATAATAATCAATGCTACTCTTCCAACAAAGTGCATTACCTCACAATTTCCTACATTACATTTCAGTTGCCAAGATTTAATTCACTTCCTTAACCTGTTTACATTCCCCTGCAGACTCTTTATGTCATTCTCACCACTTGACTTCCAAGCTATTTTTGTGTCATCTGCAAACTTGCTACACTCCATTCACTTTCCTCATCCAAGTCATTAATATATTGTAAATAATTGTGGCCCCACTACTGGTCCCTGTGGACCTCTACGAGTTACAGGATTCTGAAAAATGCCTCACTTATCATAACTCTCTGTTTTCTATTATTTAATGAATCTTTTATCCATGTTAACCAAAAAAGCTGAAAGAACTAGGGATGCTAGAAATCAGAAACAAAAACAGAAATTGCTGGAAAACTCAGCAGGTCTGGCAGCATCTGTGGAGAGAAAGCAAGTTAAAGTTTCGGGTCCAGTGACCTTTCTTCAGAATTTTTCTTCCAGCAATTTCTGTTTTTGCTTCTATCCATGTTAATAATGGGGACTTTTATCTTATGAGGTAGCATAATGCATGGTACTGTAACAAAAACCTTCTGAAAATCTAAATATGTTACATCCACTCCTTATCCTTTATCTATTCTGCATGTTACTCCTCAAAGAATTCAAGTATTTCTCCTTCTCCTTCATGATGTTAAGCTGACTCTGCTAGATCAAATGATGTATTTCTAAATGCTCTGCTATTACATCCTTTACACTAGATTCTAACTTTATCCTAAAAACAAATATTACGCTAACTGGTCCCGAGCTGCATGTGTTTTTTAAAATCTTGTTCCCCTCTTTTTAATCAAAGTATTGTATTGGCAGTTCTCCAATCCTCAGGGATTTTCCCAGAACCTAAGGATTCCTGGAAGATTACTACCATTGCATGCATTATCACTGCAGATTTATATCTAATATCCTAAGATATCCTTTAATATCCTTTAATGTCCTAAGATGCATCCCATCAGTTCCAAGGGAGTTATCAGTTCCTAGACCCATTATTTTTCCTAGCACTTTTTCTCCTTTTGACCCTCCAATATTTAGCAATTTTGGAAAACTATTCGGGTTTTCTACTGTGAAGACTAATACAAAATATTTATTCAATTCCTCTGCCATTTCCTGTTTCCCTCTTATTATTTCCCCAGTACAGTTTTCTAAAGGGGCTTGTGTTCTCCTTGGCTTTTCTCTTTCAATTTGTATATTTAAAGAGGATCTTGCTGTCTATCTTGATATTTCTTGCAAGATTACTCTCAAACTTTATTTTCTTTTTTTTGTCATAAATTATTGCTTTTAAAACTTTCCCAATCCTCTGTCTTACTACTAATCTTTGACACATTGTGAATTTCTTTCAATTTTGATGCTATTAATAACTTTCCTAGTTAACTATAGTTAGTGTATCCCCTTCCTAGAATCATTCCTCCTCACTGTAATATACCTTTGCTGTGAACCATGAACTATTTTCTTAAACATCAGTCCCTCAACCGTCTTTGCTACTATAACTCCTTTTCCCGGTTCAGTCTTGCCAGCTCTGCACTTTGGTGAGAACACTGAAGGTGTTATTTGAAGTTGCAAAAGTTTAAGCTCCATTCTGTAAAAAATTAAGGAAAAGGCTATCAAGTCCTCAAGAGTACGTAAAATGATGTTGTTTGGACAACTGGAATTATCCAGCCATATGTCTTGAAAAGTCTTTCAAAATGTACCATATGTAAATAGCTTGATTTGTTCTATTTTGTATATTATATATATGTTCAATTGTCCTTTGTAATGAACATCTGTTTTATCATTACAAACAATTCTGTAGCATTGCACGCTTATATTTCAGTGAAAGAGCACCAAATAATTTTTTTTTTAAAAGTCTATCAAGCCAGATTTTAGTCTAGGATCTGACTTATCCAGTAGGAATTAAAGGAGATGTAATTGGAATAGTGCAGTTCAATAGGTATCATTGCTGCTTAATCCTTAAGTAAGTATTCACAGTCCATTTCACTTTACAGATATTTTTCTTTTAGAAATAGAGTGCAGTGCATTTTATGTGTATTTCTTTTTCTGGTTTTGCTTCTCTCTCCTTCTGTTTTCCACTTTTTTGCTTCTGCTCCCTTTTTATTTTTCACTGTTGCAGCTCCTTTTAGAATTACATACATGTAGTAGCAGTTTTCCACCTGTAGGTGGTGATCATGCCTAAAAGGAGTTGTGATCTCAAGTTAAAAATCACACAACACCAGGTTACAGTGCAACAGGTTTAATTAGAAGCACTAGCTTTCGGAGCACTGCTCCTTCATCAGTTGGTTATGGAGTACACAATTGTAAGACACAGAATTTATAGCAAAAGTTTACAGTGTGATGTAACTGAAATTATACATTGAAGAATATCTTGATCATTTGTTAAATCTCTCATCTGGTAGAATGACCATGATAGTTTCACTTGTTTCATATGTGAATCGCAAAACTTTTTTAAAAAGTTACATTCTCAGGTGTCAGCCAGATAAGATGTTGAAGGTGTTAGCCCCTGTGTGCTGTTGTCTGTGCCATAATGTTTAGACTGATTCTAATCTAAAAAATGAGTTAACAGAGTCTTACAATGGAATCATGCAGTTTTTGAGCAAAGTACAGACGAACTCTGCAAGTACAAATTCACCCGATGCTCTGTAAGACTCTGGATGGTACACTGTAGATTTGAATTATTTTATTCCTAAACTGTCCATAACTTCCTTGAATAATTTCAATATGAAGTTTGACCCTTGGTCAGATTGTATCTCTGTGGGTAGTCCGTATCTAGTGAAAGATTTGAGTAACTCCTCTACAATCCTTTTAGCTGTGATATTACATAATGGTATGGCCTCTGGAAATCTAGTGGACACATTCATTATTGTTAACAAATACTGATTCCCACTTTTTGTTTTAGATAGAGGTCCTACGCAATCAATTTCTCACCCCTAAATGAACCACTACTGATAGCTCATGCTCCACCTGCAACACCTCCGTTCTATAACTCACTGGCTATACGACTTGATGAACATCTGGCCATTTCTCATCTGTCTGAATGTGATTGTCTCCACTTCCTCATTAAGACATCATTTTTAAGATTATAACACTGGGATTCACCTAGATTCTTCTTTTGTGTATGCTTTTTGATATAATTGGTTTAGTTTCTCAGCTTTCTGCTGTAATTCAGTTAATTTCTCAAACTAAAGTTGTCTGCTGTGTCATTTATCTCCTCCTGTTTTGTGTCAAGCATTTGACAGGGTCTCTGCTAATTCCACTTTAACTTTTGTATCTGTGCTCTTTGATCTCTTCTGTTTCAACTAGTGACTTTTTGACCTCATTACCACACAGTCTGGAAAAATCCCAGGATGTGCATCTTTTAATAGTTCAGCAGCCTGAGTTTCCATTGGCTTTTCAATCACAGTAGGCAGCACTCTTACCTGTGAACCATCTATATCATTAGCAAGGACAAATTGTATTCCTGGAGCTGCGAGTTTGTTCAGTACTCCTACCATGACGAATCCATTCTTCATTGGACACTCTAACCTCACTTTACATAATTTAGTGCTTCTTGTCTCACCATGAATTCCCATTACTAGTACCTTTTCTGGCAAAAATCCTTCAGAGGTGCATATCTTCTCACCTTTCAACATCAAAGATTGAGAGGATCCTGTATCTCTTACTATTGTAACCTCTTTACCTGCTGCTCCTGGCCTATGTGAGTAAACTTTACCTTCGCAGGTATTTGTTTTAAGAAGATCTGGCATTTCCTCCTTAAACAATCTCCGATCAGCTTGTACATTCTGGTGCAGGTTTCTAGCCTCCACTGTGCTTTCTGTTACCACTCCAACAACATTCACTGGCTTATCTTGTTTTCCTACATCTGGCTTCCCAGTGCTTCTTCTAACCCACCAACACTCTGATTTCATTTGGCCTACTTCATTGCAGTGAAAACACTGGAGCTTTTTAACTTCTCTTTTCCCCTTCAAGGGTTTCCTTTTTACCCTGTGTTAAGTTGTCATTATGATCTTCACCAAGATCAACCTTTCCTTTTCCACGTGAGGATTTCTCTTTTCCCCCACTTCTATTCCTCATGGATTGAAATTGTTGTTGAAAGACAAACTTAGATTTATGAACCAACTCATAATTATCAGCCATTTCAGCTGCTAATCTTGTTGTTTTAACTCACTGCTCTTCCTCCAGCCTTCACCTCCATCCTTTTAAGCTGACTTTCCTAAGTGCCAATTTCTGATGTTCAAACTCCCTCTCTTTGTTCCTTTTTTCTCTCTTCTTTTCTCTCTCTTCTCTTTATTTTTCTTTTAGTCCTGCTAAAGTGATTGGTTCTTTTTCTCTTTCTCCTGCTTTTAATTGTAATGTAAACAGTTTCATTTTTCTTGCCCTTTTATTCTCTTTTGCCTCTAACTCAAGCTGCTTCATTTTCAATTAGTTTTTAGCCATCTCTAAAGATTCTGATGATGTTTCCAGCAAATTTAAATGCTGAGCTAATGCCGTAATTATCTCTCCTTTCCTCATGGAAGGAAGCAACTCCAACTCCAGCTTGTCGGCCAATTCCAACAGTTTGGCCTTATTCACCTTTCGTAAAATCCCCAAGGTCACATCTTCCATCCCCAGAAAATTCTTAGTGATGGAAAGAACCTTTGCTATCCCAAGCAATGTTTAAGCCAATCGAATTCAACAACCCGAACAAAAGACACTAACACCACCACTCACTGCTTTCGAGTCCATCAACCCTAATCTCAAATTGGACCTGTAGAACAAATCCCACAGAGGGCCCCCTATCTGTTATGGGCCAGACCAGACCCCCCTCAAAACCTTTCAAGGAAGTATCCCAGAACCTACCTTGCCTTGTTGTTTTGAAGAGGTATAAAGTGGATATTCCAGGTGTGATGCAGCTGGCCAAAGTGTTCACAGGATGCTTCCCCACATGGGAGAGTCTAGGACAAGGGAGCATAGTCTCAGAATAAAGCGGTGATAACTTAAGTTTGAGATGAAGAAGAATTTTTTTCTCTCAGAGTGTTGAGAGTCTTTGGAAATCCTTGCCACAGAGATGTGTGAGGGAGTGCCCTTGTGTATATTTAGAAATGAGATGAATTGGTTCTTGATCAGTTGGGGAATAAAAACTTATGGAGAAACTGCCAAAGGAAGTGGTAGATATAGATATAGTTACAACATTTAAAAGATATTTGAATAGGTATGTGAATAGGAAAGATTGAGGGGGATATGTGCCAAATACAAGCAAATGGGACTAGTTTAATTTGGGAAATCTGGTTGGCCTGGATGAAGGGTCTGTTTCCGTGCTGTATGAATCAATGACTCTATGAGTGTGGGATCAGCAATGATCCTATTGAAAGGCAGAGTGGGCATTAGGGGGTAAATGCCTACTCTTGTTCCTTTTTTTTATGGAAGCACCTTCTGAAAGATGTTTAGCCCAACTAACAAGCAGATCCCAGCAGAAATAGCAGTTAATTTTGACCCTAGCTCAGAGAAAACATAATGTTGAGGTCAGTTAAAAATAAGCAACTTAATTACTTATGAGGAGAAACTGAGAACTGCAGGTGCTGGAGTTCAGAGTCAAGAATGTGGTGCTGGAAAAGCACAACAGGTCAGCAGCATCCGAGGAGCAGGAGAATTGATGTTTTGGGCATAAGCCAATCATTTTTGCCCCTTAGTGATCTGAACTTGCAGGTTCTGCAAGGCAACAGAAACCAGCATTGATAGCAACACTTAAATTCTAAGAATTGTTTCAAAATTAGCTGCTCTCAACGTACATCACCTCCATAAGACTGTCACCTTTCCTTACTACTTTTGATGAAAAAGATAATCTGGTTAATGAAAAGTTTCAGCTGTTTAATCTCTATGCCCTCTAGCAATGTGAAAGCAAATTGTTTATATTCTCCAATGTACTCAATCAATTCATTCCTCACTATGAGAGCACTTTCATCAATATAAACTTCCCACTAAACTTTTATGTTAACCACTCAAAACTATTAGCAATGTTCATAATGTTGTGTAGGATTTACTGTGCAAGTGCAGTTGATATGTGTCATCATGGGAAGCCACGATACTATAGGGTTTCTCTGGGAATATGATACTATTTCTGCTGACTGGTATAATTAATGTTTAGTGATGGAAAGCTAACCTCTCAATTAAAAAGAGAATTTTTCAATCCAATGTTCCAAATTTATCTGCAGGAAGGCATTTAGTGCATCTATCATTAGTGAGGCCTTTTTGTACAAACTCCATTTCTTTCAATGTATGATGATTTAAATGGCACAATGGTACTGTCATGAAGCTAATGGCAGACTGGTGCAATTCAACTGAGGCCAGCAACCTATAGGACACTGATATTTAATTATACAGCAGCTGCTTGAGTAAAGTAGCTGCAGTATGCACACACAAATAACAATAAACGTCACTAATCTCATCAATATTTTGACAATAAAATTGCAGGTTGAGAAATGGTGAGCCGTCTCAACATTTCCATGGTATTACATTTTTAGATGGTGCTTTAAGCGTAGCATTATGTCACCTAATCATATGTCAGGTAATCCGCTGTCAATTTGAACTGCAGTACTTAAACTTCACCACAGGTAGGCAGTATGGCAACATGTTTCTCTGAGAATGCCAGGCTTTATATTAAAGTTGAATAAAAGCAAGCCAATTGAGCTTGTATGGATTTCATAGAACTGTTACGCTGCAGAAAGAGGACATTTGGCCCATTGTGCATGTACCAGCTCATGTCCAACGTACATCCCACTCAGTGCCATCGTCCTTTAAACCTGCATGTTGCTCATTTTCAAATCGTCATCCCAATTCGTTTTGACTGCATCAGTTATAGAGTCATAGAGCTGTACAGCATGGAGACAGACCCTTCAGTCCAACTCATCCATGCCAACCAGATATCCCAAATTAATCTTGTCCCATTTGTCAGCACTTAACCCATATCCTTCTAAACTTTTCATATTCATATTCGCTTCCAGATTCCTTTAATATGTTGTAATTGTAACAGCCTCCACCACTTCCTCTGGCAGCTCATTCCATATGTGCACCACTCTCTGCATACACAAGTTGCCCTTAGGTCCCTTTTAAATATTTTCTCTCTCATCCTTAACCTATACCCTCTTGTTCTGGACTCCCCCACCCCAGGGGAAAGACCTTGTCCATTTAACCTACCCATGCACCTCATGATTTTATAAACCTCTATAAGGTCACCCCTCAGCTTCCGACGCTCCAGGGAAAACAGCCCCAACCTATTCATTCTCTCCCTATAGCTCAAGCCTTCCAACCCTGGCAACATGCTTGTAATTTTTTGCTGAACCCTTTCAAGTTTCACATCCTTTATATCGCAGGGAAACCAGAATTGCACACAATATTCCAAAAGTGGCCTAACCAATGTCATGTACAGGCGCAACATGACCTCCCAAATCCTATACTCAATACTCTGACCATGAAAGAAATACATACCAAATATCTTCTTCACTATCCTATCTACCTGCAACTCCACTTTCAAGGATTTATGAACCTGTACTACAAGGTCTATTTGTTCAGCAACACTCCCCAGGATCTTACCATAAAGTGTATAAGTCCTGCCCTGATTTGCCTTTCCAAAATGCACACCTCACATTTATCTAATTTAAACTCCATCTGCCAATCCTAGGCCCATTGGCTCATCTGATCAAGATCCTATTGTACTCTGAGGTAACCTTCTTCACTGTTCACTACACTACATTATGTCACCTAATAATATGTCAGGTAATCCATTGTCAATTTGAACTGCAGTACTCAACCTTTACCACAGGTAGGCAGTATGGCAACATGTTTCTCTGAGAATGCCAGGTTTCATATTAAAGTTGAATAAAAGCAAACGTGTCTGCAAACTTACTAACTATGCCTCCTAAGTTCACATCCAGATCATTTCTTTAAATGACAAAAGGCAGTTGGAGTGGGAGGAGCGACAGTGAGGACCAGAAGCCGGACGGAAAGGTAAATTATAAAAGATATAAAGGTTTACCTCGGAGCGCGCAGTGAGCAGGAGCGGACATGGGTTAGTGAGGATTTATATTTGGATGCTTTTTTACCCGAAACACTATGTGAGTAGTGTCTCCCACCCAACTCCTCCTCTAACCAAAACAGAAAGGTTCTGTGCGCCGATTAGTAAGCTGATTTGTTTCGGTTTATTTAGTTTTTCAGTAGTCTCGCTGGGAATTTAGAATAGTGAGGATGGAGGTTAGGGCAGTTGAATGTTCCTCCTGCAGAATGTGAGAGATAAGGGTCACCACTAGTGTCCCTGCCAGCTGCATCTGTGGGAAGTGCACCCAACTCCAACTCCTCGAAAACCGCGTTAGGGAACTAGAGCTGGAACTGGATGAACGTTTTGGAGGTTCCAAGGTTTTGGAGCCGTGGTTTATGAAGGACGTTGAATTTCTTGTCAAGAGGAAGAAGGCGGCTTATGTTAGGATGAGATGTGATGGCTCAGTTAGGGCATTTGAGAGTTACAAGTTAGCCAGGAAAGACCTAAAGAGAGCGCTAAGAAAAACCAGGAGGGGACATGAGAAATCATTGGCAGATAGGATCAAGGAAAACCCTAAGACTTTCTATAGATATGTCAGGAATAAAAGAATCACTATAGTAAGATTAGGGCCAATCAAACATAGTGAGAATGGAGGTTAGGGCAGTTCCTCCTGCAGAATGTGGGAGATAAAGGTCACCATTAGTGTCCCTGCTAACTGCATCTGTGGGAAATGCACCCAACTCCAGCTCCTCGAAAACAGCGTTAGGGAACTAGAGCTGAAACTGGATGAACTTTGGATCATTTGGGGGGTGGGGGGGGTAGTTTATTGAGAGTAGGTACAGGGAGGTACTCACACCTCAGGTAAAACATGAAGGTAGATGGGTTACTGTCAGGGGATGGACAAGGTGGACCGAAGGGTCTGTTTTTGTGCTGTTCATCTCTATAACTCTATCACTGTATGACTAATGCTCTGCTCCTTTTCCCCTTCCCTTCTGAGCAACAGGGACAGACTCTGCCAGAGATCTGTTCCCCATTTCCTAGTCTTGGAACCTCCTCCCCCACCCCACAGTATCCAAAGCAGTATGCTTGTTGTTGAGGGGAATGGTCACAGGGATCCCTGCCCTCATCAATCCTCTTTGTTACTTCTTCAAGAAACTCAATCAAGTTTGTGAGACATCATTTCCCATTCACAAAGCCATGTTGACTATCCCTAATCAGTTCTTGCCTTTCCAAATACATGTACATCCTATCCCTCAGGATTCCCTCCAACAACTTGCCCACCACTGACGTGAGGCTAACTGGTCTGTAGTTCCCTGGCTTGTCCTTACCGCCCTTCTTAAACAGTGGCACCACGTTTGCCAACCTCCAGTCTTCCCGCACCTCACCTGTGACTATCGATGACACTAATATCTCAGTAAGAGGCTCAGCAATCACTTTTCTAGCTTCTCACAGAGTTCTAGGGTACATCCAGCACTTACTCCTCTGTAATATGGACATTTTTCAGGATGTCACCATCTTTTTCCCTACATTTTGTATCTTCCACGGTAAACACTGATGCAAAATACCTGTTTAGAATCTCACCCATCTCCTGCGGCTCCACACAAAGGCAGCCTTGCTGATCTTGGAGGGGCTCTATTCTCTGCCTAGTTATCCTTTTGTCGTTAATGTATTTGTAAAAACCCTTTGGATTCTTCTTAATTTTATTTGCCAAAGCTATCTCATGTCCCCTTTCGCCCTCCTGATTTTCCTACTGCATTTATATCTTCTAAGGATTCACTCGATCTATCCTGCCCAAACCTTAGATATGCTTTTTTCTTTTTCTTAATTAAACCCTCAATTTCTTTAGTCATCCAGCATTCCTTATACCTACCAGCCTTTCCTTTCACCCTAAGAGGAATATACTTTCTTTGGACTCTCGTTATCTCATTTCTGAAGGCTTCCCATTTTCCAGCCATCCCTTTACCTGCGAAAATCTGCCCCTAGTCAGCTTCTGAAAGTTCTTGCCTAAAACCTTCAAAATTTGCCTTTCTCCAATTTACAACTTCAACTTTTAGATCTGGTCTATCCTTTGCCATCACTGTTTTAAAACTAATAGAATTATGGTTGCTGGCCCTAAAGTGCTCGCCCATTGACACCTCAGTCACCTGCCCTGCCTTATTTCCCAAGAGTAGGTCACGTTTTGCATCTTTTCTAGTATACATCCATATACTGAATCAGAAAATTGTCTTGTAAACACTTAACAAATTCCTGTCCATTTAAACCCTTAACACTATGGCAGTCCCAGTCGATGTTTGGAAAGTTAAAATCCCCTACCATAACCACCCTATTATTGTTACAGAAAGCTGAGATCTCCTTACAAGTTTGTTTCTCGATTTCCAGCTGACTATTGGGGTGGAGGGGGTCTATAGTACAGTCCCAATAAGATGACCATCCCTTTCTTCTTTCTTAGTTTCATCCAAATAACTTCCCTGGATGTCTTTCCGGGAATGTCCTCCCTCAGCACAGCTGTAATGCTATCCCTTATCAAAAGTGCTACTCCCCTCCTCTCTTGCCTCCCTTTTTATCCTTCCTGTAGCATTTGTATTCTGGAACATTAAGCTGCCAGTCCTGTCCATCCCTGTGCTATGTTTCTGTAATTTCTAAGATTTCCAAGTCCCATGTTCCTAACCATGCCCTGGGTTCAGCTGCCTTCCCAGTTAGGCCCCTTACATTGAAATAAATACAGTTTAATTATCAGTCCTACCTTGTTCTCAGCTTTGTCCCTGCCTGCCCTGACTGTTTGACTCACTTCTGTTCTCAACTGTAACAGTCTCAGACTGATCTCTTTCCTCACTATCTCCCTGGGACCCCTTCCCCCATCTTCCTGCACCCTCCTTACTAGTTTAAATCCTCCTGAGAAGCTCTAGCAAATCTCTCTGTCAGTATATTAAACTCCTTCCAATTTAGGTGCAATCCGTCCTTCTTGTACAGGTCACTTCTACTCCAAAGGAGATTCCAATGATCCAAAAATGTGAACCCTGCTTCCATACACCAGCTCCTCAGCCATGCATTCATCTGCTCTGTTCTCCTATTCCTGCCATCACTAGCTCATAGCATCGGAAGTAATCCAGATATTACTACTCTCAAGGACCTCCTTTTTAAATTCCTGCCTAACTCTCTGTAATCTCCCTTCAGAATCTCAACCTTTTCCCTTCCTATATTGTTGGTTCCAATGTATACAATGACCTCCTGCTGGCCCCTCTCCCCCTTGAGAACATTCTGCACCCTCTCTGAGACATCCTTGATCCTGGCACCAGGGAAGCAACACACCAAAATGATTTTTCACTGCTGGCTGCAGAAACGTCTGCCTGTACCTCGGACTACAGAGTCACATAAAACAATTGATCTCTTGGAACACAACATAACTCTCATTGCATTAGAGCCAGTCTCAATACCAGAAACTTGGCTGTTCTTGCTTCATTCCCCTGAGAATCCATCACCCCCTACATTTTCCAAAACAGCATGCTTGTTTGAAAAGGGGATAGCCACAGGAGAGCTGAAAGTGTGTTGCTGGAAAAGCGCAGCAGGTCAGGCAGCATCCAAGGAGCAGGAGAATCGACGTTTTGGGCATAAGCCTTTTTTCAGGAGTAGGTTAAAATCTTCTAGGAGAAAGTGAGGACTGCAGATGCTGGAGATCAGAGCGGAAAATGTGTTGCTAGAAAAGCGCAGCAGGTCAGGCAGCATCCAAGAAGCAGGAGAATTGACATTTCAGGCATAAGCCCTTCTTCAGGAAAAGCCTTCTTCCTGAAGAAGGGCTCATGCCTGAAACATCGATTCTCTTGCTCCTTGGATGCTGCCTGACCTGCTGCGCTTTTCTAGCAACACATTTTCAGCTCTGATCTCCAGCATCTGCAGTCCTCACTTTCTCCCATAGCCACAGAAGACTCCTACATGACTGCCTACCTCTCTTACCTTTCCTGGAGTTAACCCATTTATGTGACTGTATCTGTGACTTTCCCCCTTTCCTGTAACTGCTATACATCACATCCCATTGTTCTTGTAAATTCCTCATTGTCTCTGTCACTCCAACAGATCCATTCGATCAGATGCGATTCGCAACCAAAGGCATTTATTGCAGATATAATTCTTAGTAAACTCTCCTTAACTCCCACATCTGACAAGAAGAGCACATCACTCTACTAAGGGCCATTTTTGCTTCTTTCAATCTCTGGCCCCAGAAAATAGCACTATGTTATTTCTCTACAAAACACTGCTCCAGTTTAAAGTAATATTTATGGGGCATATTTTAAGTTTAATCAAGAGACATATCTCAATAAATCATATAATCAAGAAAGAACCCACTCTACTCACTACTCTAGACTTACTGTAAGGCCACTCTTAAAATATTCACTTATCTGTTTCTGCGCTGTGACCTCTCCCAAATAGGTTCCTCCATGATTAGTTGTGAATTTCACTGTTGGTTAATTTTCCCAGGCGCACTCTGATGTCCAGCAATACATGAATTCAAACAGCAAAGGTAGTAACTGTGCAGGTTCACTGCTGTGTCACTGCTGGGTTTCTTTCTCACCCTCTCTCCTGCACTGACCTCACCATGTGCTTTCTTTGTCTGTTCCTCTCCCTTTTAAAAGTGATGTTGTTTTGACTTTTTTTTCTCCAAAGTTCCAAAACAATGCAACAGCAGATAAAACAGTAAGTGCTGCTCCTAGAATTTGAGGAAATCGCCTCCAACACCTAAAATTCCAACAAAAATGTGCAGCCTGTTACAGCCAGAAATGTTTCCTGTCCTCCATCTTGGACTACCCAGAATCCTCATCATTGGAGACTCCATAGTTAGGGGGACAGAAAGGAGGTTCTGTAAGAACAAGAAAGACTCACGGTTGGTGTGTTGCGTCCCGGGTGCCAGGGTTTGTGATGTCTCTGATCATGTTTTTGGGATCCTTGAGGAGGTAGGGGAGCAGCCCCAAGTCGTGGTCCACATAGATATGAATCGCATAGATAGGAAGAGCGATGGGGATTCAAAGCAGAAATTTATGGAGCTCGGGTGGAAGCTTAGAGCTAGAACAAACAGAGTTGTTCTCTTTGGTTTGTTACCCATGCCACATAGGGAGAGAAAGGAATGGCTACAGGAATGGTGCAGGAGGGAATGTTTTGGATTCTTGGATAATTATAGCTCTTTCTGGGGAAGGTGGGACCTCTACAAACAGGGTGGTCTTCACCTGAACCAGAGGGGTGCCAATATCCTTGGAGGGAAATTTGCTAATGCTCTTTAGGTGGGTTGAAACTAATTCAGCAGGGGGACAGGAACCGAAATTGTAGTTTGAGTAGATGGGAGGATGAGAGTAGTGAAGTCAGAACTAAGATTTCAGCATCCCTTGAAGGCACCAGCAGGCAAGAGGTTGGTTTGAAGTATGTCTACTTCAACATCAGGAACATCTGGAATAAGGTGGGTGAACTTGCTGAATGGGTTAGTACCTGGGATTTCGATGTTGTGGCCATTTCAGAGACATGGATAGAGCAGGGTCAGGAATGGTTATTGCAGGTTCCGGGATTTAGATGTTTCAGTAAGAACAGAGAAAATGTAAAAGAGGGGGAGGTGTGGCACTGTTAGTCAAGGACAGTATTACGGTTGCAGAAAGGACGTTTGAGGACTCATCTACTGAGGTAGTATGGGCTGAGATTAGAAACAGAAAAGGAGAGGTTACTCTATTGGGAGTTTTCTATAGGCCTGCAAATAGTTTCAGAGATGTGGAGGATAGGATGGCCAAGATGATCCTTGATAGGAGCAAGAGTGACAGGTTAGTTGTTATGGGGAACTTTAACTTTCCAAATATTGACTAGGAATACTATAGTTCGAGTACTTTAGATGGATCCGTTTTTGTCCAATGTGTGAAGGAGGATTTCCTGACACAATATGTAGACAGGCCAACAAGGGGCAAGGTCACATTAGATTTGGCACTGGGTAATGATTAGGTGTTAGATTTGGAGGTAGGTGAGCACTTTGGTGATGGTGACCACAATTTGGTTATGTTTACTTGAGTGATGGAAAGGCATATGTATATACCGCAGGGGAAGAGTTATTGCTGGGGGAAAGACAATTACAATGCGATTAGGCAAGACTTAGGATGCATAGGATGGGGAAGGAGACTGCGGGGGATGGGCACAATTGAAATGTGGAGCTTATTCAAGGACCAGCTGCAGGGGATGGGCGCAATTGAAATGTGGAGCTTATTCAAAGACCAGCTACTGCGGATCCTTGATAATTATATATTGGTCAGACAGGGAGGAAGTTGCCGAGTGCAAGAGCCGTGATTTACTAAGGAATTGAATCTCTTGCCTAGACGAAGAAGAAGGCTTATGTTAGGATGTGATGTGATGGCTCAGTTAGCGAGCTTAAGAGTTACAAGTTAGCCAGGAAAGACCTAAAGAGAGAGCTAAGAA
Organism: Hemiscyllium ocellatum; assembly: GCF_020745735.1. Classification (NCBI taxonomy): domain Eukaryota; kingdom Metazoa; phylum Chordata; class Chondrichthyes; order Orectolobiformes; family Hemiscylliidae; genus Hemiscyllium; species Hemiscyllium ocellatum. The sequence continues at coordinate 61,947,454 of NC_083412.1, read as the reverse complement.
AAGCCAGGAGGGGACATGAGAAGTCATTGGCAGATAGGATCAAGGAAAACCCTAAGGCTTTCTACAGGTATGTCAGGAATAAAAGAATCACTACAGTAAGATTAGGCCAATCAAGCATAGTAGTAGGAAGTTGGGTGTGGAGTCAGAAGAGATAGGGAAGTGCTAAATGAATACTTTTCGTCAGTATTCACACTAGAAAAAGACAATGTGGTCGAGGAGAGTACTGAGGTAGAGACTACTAGACTAGATGGGATTGAGATGCATAAGGAGGAGATATTAGCAATTCTGGAAAGTGTAATAGTAGATAAGTCCCTTGGGCCGGATGGGATTTACCCTACAATTTTCTGGGAAGCCGGGGAGAAGATTGTCAAGCCATTGGCTTTCATCTTTATGTCATCATTGTCTACAGGAATAGTACCAGAAGACTGGAGGATAGCAATGTTGTCCCCTTGTTCAAGAATGGGAGTAGAGACAACCTTGGAAATTATAGACCAGTGAGCCTTACTTCAGTTGTGGGTAAAGTGTTGGAAAGGGTTATAAGAGATAGGATTTATAATCATTTAGAGAGGAATAAGTTGATTAGGGATAGTCACCATGGTTTTGTGAAGGGTATGTCATGCCTCACAAACCTTATAGAGTTATTTGAGAAGGTGACCAAACAGGTGATTGACGGTAAAGCAGTTGATGTGGTGTATATGGATTTCAACAAGGCATTTCATAAAGTTCCCCATGGTAGGCTATTGAACAAAATACAGAGGCATGGGATTAGGGGTGATTTAACGGTTTGGATCAGAAATTGGCTAGCTGAAAGAAGGCAGAAGATGGTGGTTGATGGGAAATATTCATCCTGGAGTTTAATTACTAGTGGGGTACCACAAGGATCCATTTTGGGTCCACTGTTGTTTGTCATTTATATAAATGACCTGGATGAAGGCATAGAAGGATAGGTCAGTAAATTTGCGGATAACACTAAGGTCGGTAGAGTTGTGGACAGTGACAAAGGATGTTGTAGGTTACAGAGAGATAGATAAGCTGCAGAGCTGGGCTGAGAGGTGGCAAATGGAGTTTAATGCGGAAAAGTATAAGGTGATTCACTTTGGAAGGAATAACAGGTATGCAGAGTACTTGGTTAATGATAAGATTCTTGGTAGTATAGATGAGCAGAGAGACCTCGGTGTCCAGGTACATAGATCCTTGAAAGTTGCCACTCAGGTTGATAGGGTTGTTAAGAAAACATATGGTGTGTGGCCTTTTATTGGTAGAGTGATAGAGTTTTGGAACCATGAGGTCATGCTGCAGCTGTACAAAACTCTGGTGTGGCCACATTTAGAGTATTGCATACAGTTCTGGTCACCACATGATAAGAAGGATGTGGAAGCTTTGGAAAGGGTTCAGAGGAGATTTACTAGGATGTTGCCTGGTATGGAAGGAAGGTCTTATGAAGAAAGGCTGAAGGACTTGAGGCTTTTTTGTTAAAGAGAAGGTTGAGAGGCGACTTAATTGAGACATAAAAGAAAATCAGAGGGTTAGAAAGGGTGGACAGTGAGAGCCTTTTTCCTCGGATGGTGATGGCTAGCATGATGGGACAAACCTTTTAATAGATATAGGACAGGTGTCAGAGGTAGTTTCTTTACTCAGAGAGTAGTAAACCGTGGAATGCACTGACTGCAACAGTAGTAGACTCGCCAACGTTAAGGGCATTTAAATGGTCATTGGAGAGACATATGGACGAGAATAGAATAGTGTAGATTAGATGGGCATCAGATTGGTTCCACAGGTCGGTGCAACATTGAGGGCCGAAGGGCCTGTACTGCACTGTGATGTTCTACGTTCTAATGTTCTATGTTCAAAAAAGCAGTGGATCCAGCACCGATCCTTGTGGCACTCCACTGGTCATAGGCCTCCAGTCTGAGAAGCAATTCTCAACCACTATCCTCTGTCTTCTACCTTCAAATCAGTTCTGCATCCAAATGGCCAGTTCTCTCTGTATTCCATGTGATCTAACCTTGTTAACCAGTATACCGTAAGGGACCTTGTTAAACACCTTAATGAGCTTCATATAGATCACATCCATCCACTCTGCACTCATCAATCCTCTTTGTTACTTCCTCAAAAAACTCAATCAAGTTAGTGAGAAATGATTTCCAACACACAAAGCCATGTTTGCTGTCCCTACTCAGTTCTTGCCTTTTCAAATACATGTAAATGCTGTCCCTCAAGATTCTCTTCAACAACATGCCCACCATCAATGTAAGGCTCACCGGTCTACAGTTTCTTGGCTTTTCCTTACCACATTTCTAAAGTCGTGACACTATGTTAGCCAACTTCCACTGTTCTGGCACCTCACCTGTGACTATCGATGATCCAAATATTTTAGCAAGGGGCTCAGCAATCATTTACCCAGCTTCCAACGCCATTCTAGGGTACACCTGACTAGGTCCTGGGGATTTATCCACCGTTATGCATTTTAAGAAATCCAGCAGCTCCTCCTCTGTAATATGAACCTACCTCCATCACACTCAGGCAGTGCATTCCAGACTCCAACCACACATTCTATGAAAAAGCTTTTCCTCATATCATTTCTGTTTCTTGAATTATTTATTTTAATCTGTGCCCTCTCATTCTCGATCTTTTCATGAGTGGGAACATTTTCTCCCATTTGCTCAGTTCAGACCTCATGTGATTTTGAATACTTCAATTAAAATTCCTTTCAGCTTCATCTTCTGCAAGGAAAATAGTCTCAACTTCTCTAAATTATCTTCTTAACTGAAATTCCTCATCCTTAGAACCATTCTTGTGAACCTCTTCTGCACATTCTCAAATGTCTTCATATCACTCCTAAATCATAAAAGTCATTGAGGTCGACGGTACGGAAAAAGGCCTTTCAACCCATTGAGTCTGTGCTGGTCAAAAACAAACAAGGACCTACAGTGCAACTTTGGATGTGAAAAACTAGCTGAGCCCAAATTAATGTCTTATACAAGTTCAACATAATCTCCTTGGCCTAGTATTCTATGCACCGATTGATAAAGATAATATATTAACTGCACTCTCAACCTGTTATACCACTGTTAATGGACACACCCAGCCATGTCACTCTGCACCTACGCTCTCTTTAGCATCATATCCTTTATTTTCTATTGCCCCTCCATGTTCTTCCCCCCCAGAATGTATTGGTTCACACTCCTCCCCATTGAACTTCATCTGACATCTATCTGTCACCAATTTGTAAATGTGTTTTGGAATTTCTACACCATCTGTTAACGTAGCTTCTCTTGTTCCACTGCTCAGCTCATTGAAAATCTTGTATTTTGCTTTCTCCACAGAAATCCTGATATTTGTTTAATTTATTTAATTAATTTTCTCTCGTGGATTTACAAAACTAACTAATATTGTTGACTGGGGCCCTGGTCTTTTTTTCTCAATTTTCCTGATGCATAAGAGGCAATTTCTATTTATTAACATATCTCTAATGCAGTAAACTTCCTGCATAACTTATTGAATTCATTTTATCTCAACTATTACTAAATTACTTTAATTTTACTTTGATGTGGTTCCTGCCATTCTGTGGAAAGCTATTTTAAATTTCATTTGATACAATTTTCCTGCTCTATTTCCAATTATCCTGTCCTCTTTACACTTTTTCGCCACTGTCTCTTGCAAACCTCTTGTCCTTTTCGCATCTCTCTTTTGGGCTCCTCCTCCATACTAGCTTTCTTTCACTTATGTTCTAACCTCAATCTTACTGGTTTCTCATTCACATTCTTCTTGGGATTTTCTTTCCTCTTCTCTGATTTGTCTTCCCATCTCATCCTCTTTTCCCAATCTTTATCTGCTGCCTTTTTTTTCTGACATCCTCATCCTCTTCCCACTTCCCATCCAGTACCCTTCAGCTTCTCTTCATCACTCTAATTTTTCTCCCGTTGCTCATCCTCTACACCACTCTCTTCCTGAGAGCTCTGATGAAAATAATAGTTTTAATAACAGTTAAGAAACAAAAAGAGAATGAAGACAGTACAATAACGGTTAAAGAATGTGTGTTAGACAGTACAGGTAAAGTGAGATTGCAAGCATTGACTTTGGGAATCCAAAGGTCCCTGTGGAACTAGGAAAAGAAGGGGGATATACGGGAGAACATTGATGAGGTGACAGGGAAATATATCCTGAACCCCTTTCACTCTAAACAGGCTAGAAGGCAGCTTTCTTCTTACGCTCCATTTTTAATGCGATTGTTCACCTGACAATTGTTCCCAATGGTCACATCTATCCGACAGAGTCCACTTCAACATTCCTTTGGCCACTATTCAACATTAAAAGTCATGATGATAATGTTCTCATTAAGATCTTTGATAATCAACATCCAGTTCTTTGGACAGCATTAAATTATTCACCATAACGTCTGTCTTGGGCATTCATATGTGATGCTACTGTAATGACCACAGCATGGTTGGTGAAAGGCTGCTAACTTTCAGTGGAGAGAACCAGCGGTCATCTTGCATAACAATCTGAGTAGTGCCAGGCTCTGAAGCCTGACTTCAGACAGCACCACCTTGTCATAGGTGCCAGTTTTCAGCTAGTTAGTTGAGAAGACCAGACTGGTGATGGTAACATGAGGGCTGTTCTGGAGTACTCTGTCCAGTTCTGGTCTTCCTGTTAATATGAAGGATATGAAGCTGGAAAAGTCTCAGAAGAGACTTACCAGGACATTGCCGGGAATGGAGGGTTTGAGTTATAAGGAAAGGCTGGGACCTTTTTTTCACTGGAGAGTAGGAGGTAGAAGGGTGACCTTGTAGAGGTTTATAAAATCATGTAAGGTATAAATAAGGGAATGGCAGATGTCTTTTCCCTAGGGTAGGGGATTTCAGGATGAGGGGGCATATTTTTAAGGTGAGGGGAGAAAGATTTTTAAAATACATAATGAGCAATATTTTTACACAGAGAGCGACTTGTGTGTAGAATTAACTTGCAGAGGAAGTGGCAGATTTGGGTAGTTACAACATTTAAAAGACATTTAGATGATACATGAATAAGAAATGTTTAGAGGGATATGGGCCAACCGCAGGCAGGTGGGACTGATTTAATTTGGAATTATGGTTGGCATGGACTGCTTGGATTAAAAGGGTTGGATTCTGTGCTCTATGACTCTATAAATCACAGGGTTACTGCCACTCACATGGAGCAGCATCTCACCAACCTGCTGGAGGCCAGATTGCTCACCTGGTCTAAAAGGCTCCAATACCCATCCAGATGCCTTTTAAATGTTGTAATTGTACCAGTGTCCACCACTTCCTCTGGCAGGTCATTCCATATACACACCATGCTTTGTCTAAAAAAGTTGCCCCTTAGTTCCCTTTTATATCTTTCCCCTCTCACCCTAAACCTATGCCCTCTAGTTCTGGATTCCCCCACCTCAGGGAAAAGACCTTGTCTATTTATCCTATCCATGTCTCTCATGATTTTATAAACCTCTCAAGGTCACCCCTCAGCCTCCGACGCTCCAGGGAAAACAGCCCCAACCTATTCAGCCTCTCCCGAAAGCTGAAATCCTGCAACCCTAGCAACATGCTTGTAAATTTTTTCTGAACCCTTTCAAGTTCCACAACATCCTTCCAATAGGCGGGAGACCAGAATTGCAAGAGCAGAAACTATTTAGGAATCTCCTCAAAATCTTCCTGAAGGGAATCCCACTGACTCATGGGCAACCTTCATTTGTCGGTGAGGCAAATAGAGACCAAAAGGCCTGTGTCCATGACTCTATGACACTAAGCCCCTTTTGAAAACGGAACTGCAGCCAGGTTGGGAACATTGAGTTGCATGAGAGCAAACATGATTTCTTGTCATCAATTTGAGCTTCCACTCTGTCATTCAGTCACTGAGTAGCTGTGCAATTGTTGTGATGAAAGCTGAGATGGCACTTAGACTCTTCATCATAACTGAATCTGTTAGTGCTTGCAAGGAGCTGGCTACCAATTCCAGAGTGCAAACAATGCTAAGCTCTAAGGTCTCTGAGCCACATTGGATCCAGGCATCTCCATGGTCCTTGAGAGTTATCTAACAAGCTATCTAACAGGCTTGCCAAAGTACCAAGTGTCTTGGTTTGCATCTTCATCAGTGTTCTCCAATAGGCTGTCCTATCAATGGCCTATGAGTCCACATTGTAAAGCTTCTAGGTGACCTCATCATCTAAAGTAGTGGCAGACAGACTAACTCTTTACTCCTGCCTGGACAGCAGTACACTCATGCCTGGTGATTGCCCTTGTACTGATTCCAACTCCCTACCACCCTATGAGGTACACATAATGTCAGAATCTAAATCGATGATGATCAAAGTCAAATGAATTGATGGGTACTTCCTCACAACTGTGACACTGCTCTCTCTCTGTTCCTCTTGGATGTACAAAATTGTAAGGGGCATGGAGGGGATAAATAGGCAAAGTCTTTTCCCTGGGGTCAGAGAGTCCAGAACCAGCGGGCATAGGTTTATGGTGAGAGGGGAAAGATATAAAAGAGACCTAAGGGCCAACTTTTTCATGCAGAGGGTGGTACATGTATGGAATGAGCTGCCAGAGGAAGTGGTGAAGGCTAATACAATTGCAACATTTAAAAGGCATTTGGATGGCTATGAATAGGAAGGGTTTGGAGGGATATGGGCTGGATGCTGACAGGTGGGACTAGATTGTGTTGGGATATCTGGTCGGCATGGACGGGTTGGACCGAAGGGTCTAATTCCGTGCTGTACATCTCTATGACTCTACTGTGGTTTGCTAGGAGCAGGTCTTGGGGACCTAAAAACATAACAGAAGGAGGAAAGGGTTGAGGTGAGGGCAGGGGGAATCGGGGAATCAGGGAATGCCATGAGGTTGGGTATGAGTATGATGTCCATGGTTGCACCATCTGCAGCATTCACTTCATATCCAAGATAACAGCTTATGGGTGCAGAGGGAATTGAGAAAAAGCCAAAAGCAGGAACATATTATCATGCTCCCCACAACACTTGAGTGTGTTACATTCTGTTCCTGTTTGACTCTGTTGCATGAGACAATTCCCTGAGTTTTTATTTCACCACAGAAATTTTGTACGCTTAATATTTTGATACTTCTTTCGCATCAGGTTGTAAGACTGCACAACTCAGGAGCAATAAGTTTCTTTGTGCGTCAATTCCATTTTAATGAGATAGAAAATTCTATTAACATCTGTTAATAATCATAAAGCCACATGATGAGATGACGTTTCAGACTATTTAAAACTTAGGACAAGTGGGTGAATATCGATTAATAGAACTGAACATGAATGATTATTGCCTAATAAGAACGTTTGAAGGGCTTGTGTAATTCATCACTGTTTTGAGAAACCTAGGCAATCTGCAGGTAGCTAATCTGATTATTTTTGTAGGAAAGGGCAGGGGTGGTAGAAAGAAAGATAAAGGCCAGAGGAAAGAATCATTGGAAGGTTTGCATGTAGAAATGATTATAAGAAATAATTTCCAAACCTCTGTGTAAATATCTATGCTTGAATTTTGTAAATTCTCAAAAATACAAGAATTAAAAATAATAACATAAAATTCAAAAAATATGCAAAGGTTAGTTTTAATTTTAAAAGAAAAAAGACTGGTTATAATGTCTTGGGTGTGCACGACATCTTCAAAACATTTAAACTTGTAAAAAAGAATATGACAAAATTGAGAAGTTAATTTGTATTTTGAAACAACTCCAATTTCAGAAGCAGGAGCATTGCAATTCAGTATTCTTTGCCAATATTCCTTTGAGGCTAGTTCTGTGACTCAAATGCTATGCATTTACATAATCTGAATCTTCCAACAGAATTACATCAGGAGGCAAGCTGAACAAAAGCCAAAAGCTATCACTAATACCAATAATGTAGATGAACAAAATTGATAAGACTATCAATGCTTGTTGTTTAAGATTAGGTTTCTCAATAGTTTGAAACAGTTTTGTAGTGAAAACAGATATGTGGCTAAAACAAACTGCTTACAAAGTAGACAAAGGACAATTAGTCACATGTGGTGAATTGAGCAGCTGCCTAATCTGGTGACATTTGAGTGTTGTTTAGTCAGCAAGATTAACCTGACATAACAATTAGTCACTTCTTTCCACTTTATAAAAATTAATTCATGATTACCCAACTTTGATACATCTGGGTTATATTACATTTTAATTTTTCTTTCAACTTGCAAATGTCCTTTCCTCTACTTCATGCTTTTCTATTTGGTTTTGCAATCTCCTCTACATTGGGGAGACTGGGCGCCCCCTAGCAGAGCGCTTTAGGGAACATCTCCGAGACACCCGCACCAATCAACCACACCGCCCCGTGGCCCAACATTTCAACTCCCCCTCCCGCTCTGCCGAGGACATGGAGGTCCTGGGCCTCCTTCACCGCTGCTCCCTCACCACCAGACACCTGGAGGAAGAACGCCTCATCTTCCACCTCGGAACACTTCAACCCCAGGGCATCAATGTAGACTTCAACAGCTTCCTCATTTCCCCTTCCCCCACCTCATCCTAGTTTCAAACTTCCAGCTCAGTACTGTCCCCATGACTTGTCCGGACTTGTCCGACCTGCCTATCTCGTTTTCCACCTATCCACTCCACCCTCTCCTCCCTGACCTATCCCCTTCACCTTCTCCCCCACTCACCCATTGTACTCTATGTTACTCTCTCCCCACCCCCACCTCCTCTAGCTTATCTCTCCATGCTTCCAGCTCACTGCCTTTATTCCTGATGAAGGGCTTTTGCCCGAAACGTCGATTTCGTTGCTCGTTGGATGCTGCCTGAACTGCTGAGCTCTTCCAGCACCACTGATCCAGAATCTGGTTTCCAGCATCTGCAATAATTGTTTTTACCTCTTCCTTTCTGTGTCAGTTTCAGTTTAAAACAGAGTTGATAGAATGGATTAGAATACAGGGGAGGCCATTTTGCTTAGAAACAATGATCCAATTAAAAGGCTATTCAATTGTCCCTATTTGTTGCTCCTTCACTGTTTTACCCAATAATTTCCTTGGAGTCCAGTTCACTTGTCACAGACCCTCTTTCAACATTTCAATGTCTTATTTCTCAAATAATTTCTACGCTCATTTATAGACCTTCCATCCTTCTGAATTTTCTGTTTCATCTTCTTTTCTTTTTATCTGATTAAATCAAAGTTAACGCAACAGAAACCTGTTCTCCCAACCTATTGCAGTATCTTTAGCCGAATCTCATCCCATTTAACACATTAATAGCTCTGTGATTATTGTCTCCCGATCTAAAGATGCAGTATCGGAACTACCTGCACTGGTAAAGCATTGCTCTTCCAAATGCTTTCTGCATAAAAACAATTTTTTCACACTTCAGTTGCAACCTTAAAATTATAGTGACCCCTCTCCTTGCTAAACCAAAGAGAATAAACGATAAGACCATAAGACATAGGAGCAGAAATTAGGCCATTCGGAGCATTGAGTCTGCTCCACTGACAGGTTTTTCAACCCCATTCTCTTGCCTTCTCCTCATAACCCTTGATCCCCTTAACAATCAAGAACCTATCTATCTCAGTCTTAAATACACTAAATGACCTAGCCTCTACAGCCTTCTGTGGCAATGAATTCCATAGATCCACCACTCTCTGGCTGAAGAAGTTTCTCCTCATCTCCATTCTAAAGGGTCTTCCTTTTACTCTAAGGTTGTGCCATCGAGTCCTAGTCTGTCCTACCAATGGAAATATCTTCCCAAAATCTACAATTTCAGTATTCTGTAAGTTTCAATAAGATCCCCCCTCATCCTTATAAACTCCAACAATTATAGACCCAGAATCCTCAAATGTTCTTCACATGTTAAGCCTTTCATTCCTGGGATCATTCCCGTGAAACTCGTCTGGACCCACTCCAGAGCCAGTACATCCTACCTGAGATATGGGGTCCAAAATTGCTCACAGTATTCTAAATGGGGCCTGGCCAGAGCCTTATGAAGTCTGAGAAGTACATCCTTGCTTTTATATTCAAGTCCTCTCAAAATAAATGCCAACATTGTATTTGCCTTCCTAGCCAGGAAATCCATTTTTCAAGTTAACCTTAAGAGATCCCGGATTAGGACTCCCAAGTCCCTTTGCACTTCAGATTTCTGAATTTTCTCCCCATTTAGAAAATAGCCCATGCCTCTATTCTTCTTACCAAAATGCATGACCTCACACTTTCCCACATTGTACTCCATCTGCCACTTCTTTTGCCACTCTCCTAACTGGTCCAAATCCTTCTGCAGCCTCCCTGCCTTCTCAATACTAGCTGTCCCTCCACCTATCTTTGTATCATCTGCAAACCAAGCCAGAATGCCCCCAGTTCCTTCATCTACATCATTAATGTATAAAGTGAAAAGTTGTGGCCTAAACACTGATGCTTGCAGAACATGACTAGTCACTGGCTGCCATCCTGAGAAAGATCTTTTTATCCCAACTCTTTGCTTTCTGCCAGACAGTCAATCTTCTATCCATGGTAGTACCTTGCCTTTGACACCATGGGCCCTTATCTTACTCAGTAGCCTCCTCTGTGGCACCTTGTCAAAGGCCTTCTTGAAGTCCAGGTAGATAACATCCATTGGCTCTCCTTAGTCTAACCTGCTCGTTACCGCCTCAAAGAATTCTAGCAGATTTGTCAGGCATGACCTCCCCTTGATGAAACCACACTGACTTTACCTTGTTTTACCATATACTTGCAAGCATTCAGAAATCTCATTCTTTACAATTGACTTTAAAATCTTACCCACAACCGGTTCCTTCACCTTAAAACCTCTTACCAAGTCTGCCTAATTGCACATTGCTAAATCCAGAATTGTCTGTTCTCTACTGAGCTCCGCCACAAACATCTCACTCTTTCTTACTCTATCAAAGCCTGTCATGATTTTTTAAAAAAACTCATTCGATCCAGTGCCATGTCTATAAGACAGACAGAAATCCAGAAAGAGTTCAGATAAACTAGGTTAAAAATCACAACACCACATTAAAGTCCAACAGGTTTATCTGGAAGCACTAACTTTTGAAGCACTGCTTCTTCATCAGCTGGTTGTGGAGCAGAATCGTAAGACACAGAATTTATAGCAAGAGGATTGCAGTGTCATGGAATGTAATATTGAACAAATTTAGCTTAAGACTTTCATTTTTTAGAACGATCAAGTTAATTTCAGTTCCTTCAAATGTAAATTCCAGAACTTTATTAAAGTTACATTCTTAAAATAACTTTTACAATAGGTGCCATCTCAGCTCAGACAATGTATTGAAGGTGTGAGGTTAAACTCTGTCTGTGTCCCAAAGTTAGATCAGACTGATTCTATCTCTAAGGTGGGATTTAAAGAATCTTACATGGATTTATGCAGTTTTTGAGCAAAAGAAAATGTAATTCTGTAAGTACAAAGAGACCCCACAAACTTATATGTGTGTGCATGCAGGGGAGACCAATTGAGTGTATGGATGTGGGTGTGTGTGAGTATAACGGGATATAAGTCTGTGAGAGGGTATGTGTGTGGGTGTGAGTGGGGGGGGGGGGGGGGGGGGTTGTTGGTGTCAGCATATGAGAGAGAGCTTGTATATGAGAGAGGGTCTGCATGAGTGTGTGGATCCGTAGGAGTGCTTGTGTGCACATGTGTGACAGTGTATAATGCAGTGGGGTTGCCTGTAGTGTGACATGAATCCAAGGTTCCAGTTGAGGCCATCCCCATGGATACCGAACTCGATTATCAGCATCTGCTTGGCCACCTTGCGTTGTTGCCTGTCCTAAAGTCCACCTTGGAGGATGGTCACCCTAAGGTCCAAGGCTGAATGCCCCGGATCTCTGAGTGGGAGGGAAAACTCCTGCCTAGTGATTGTTGTGCAATGTTCATTCATCTGTTGCCATAGCCTTTGCTCAGTCTCGCCAATGTACCATGCCTCAGGACATCCTTGCCTGCAGCGTATCAGATAGACAATGTTGGCCGTGTCACATGAGTACCTGTCGCATGGGTGGAGTCCCCACATGTAATGGGGGTATCCATGTCAATACTCTGACACGTCTGTCATGACAGGGTTATATGGTGTCGTCCTGAAGATCAGACAGTTTACTATGAACAACGATCTGTTTGAGATTTGGTGATTGTTTAAAGGCAAGAAGTGGAGGCGTGAGGAAGGTCTTGGTGAGGTACTCAGCCTCATTGATAATATGTTGCAGGCTGTGAAGAACATGGCGTAGTTTTTTGGCTTCTAGGAAGTACTGGACAACGGTTGTAGCTCATGTCTGTCTCCTGAGGAGGTCATTATGATTTCTCGCTGTGGCATGTTGGACCTGGCAGTCGATGAATTGAGCATTATACCCAGTTCTTATGAGGGCATCCTTGAGACCTTCCAAGTAGCCTTCACGTGATCATTCTAAATATGAAACACTTAAGCTAAATTTGCTTAATATTACATTTCATGACACTGCAATCCTGTTGCTATAAATTTTGTCTTATGATTCTGCTTCACAATCACCTGATGAAGAAGCAGGACTTTTAAAGCTAGTGTTTCCAAATAAATCTTTTGGACTGTATCCTGGCGTTCTGCGATTTTTAACTTTGTCCACCCCAGTCCAAAACCGGCATCTCCAAATCAGATAAACTAGGAGGGAGTAAGATTGATTAAAATGCAAAGTTGGCGATTATGAAGCGATCTCAGGAATAGGGAATTCGACGTTTCGAGCATAAGCCCTTCATCAGGAATCGAAACGTCGAATTCCCTATTCCTGAGATGCTGCCTGGCCTGCTGTGCTTTGACCAGCAACACATTTTCAGCTGTGATCTCCAGCATCTGCAGACCTCATTTTTTACTCGAAGATTATGAAGTGATGTGTTGTAACTTCCAGCATATTCCGAAAACACCTTTATTAAGTTAAAAGACAGGGAGTGGTTGGTGCTGAGCTCTGCACTCTGTGTCATCTTCATTTCCTCCAAAACCTCATCAAACACCCAGAAACGAAAATGTTTGGAAATATGTTTCTCCTGTCACTGGGCAACCCCTGATTGCGGATTTGGTCAGTAGGAGTGAGTAATGCCAGCGTGACCAGCGCCTGGTGTACTGAAGAATGGTTTTTAACAGGCTTGCATTTCAAACTGCAAAAACTAAAATTATGCACTTTATAGCATCCTAAGTTAAATCCGTTAACAGAAAGACGAATTGACTCGATTGTTGTGATAGTGGTTTGAACTATGTCTTAGAGCAGCCACCTTACTGAGCAAACGAAAATGGCAGCAAGTAAGTACTAATGTGAGGGGGGGGTGGAATTAATGAATCTTCAGAAGCAAGCGAATCCCTGATTATTTGAAAGGTCTTTTAACTTTTTTGGTACACTTCATTGAATAAAACATGCAAGCTTGGTTTTATTTTCGAATGCTTTGCGGTGTTAGGCCAAACAGTAAGAATCCAAACCGGTCTCCCCACCCTTCATGGGTTGGCTTTTTGAGAATGAAGGCGGGTCAGTGGGCGGAGAGTCTGAGTTTTGTAACAGTGCGCAGCTACACTGTAACATTCTGTCGCCACATTGTGATCAGGGTAGAAGCTGTGGAAGCAACACCGAGAGACTAACAATGAGTAAGCATGTGTGTGGAGGCACTAGCTCTGAGAAAACTGCTACTCCAGAGGTGCAGCAGATCGCTTGTTCGGTGAGTACAAGCTTTGCAGAAACAATGATGGTTCACCCAAACTGAGCAACCAGCGGTCGAAAGGTGTGATGCTGGAAAAGCACAGTTGGATTCCCCACCCTCCTCTAGCTTATCCACGCTTCAGGCTCTCTGCCTTTATTCCTGATGAAGGGCTTTTGCCCGAAACATCCGAATTCGCTGCTCCTTGGATGCTGCCTGAACTGCTGTGCTCTTCCAGCACCACTGATCCAGACAAGTAGCATCCGACCAGCTGGAGAGTCGACGTTTCGAGCATGAACTCTTCATCAGGGTGGCCTAAGGAGGGTGAGAAATAAGTGGCGTGTTGGCCTAAACACAGAGCTAACCAAATCCTTGCTCCTAAGAGTTAGAGGTCGAGAGGGAGGTAAAATGATAGATGAGTTTAGATAAGAATCTACGAATACTGGAAATCTAAAGTAAGGACAGGAAATAAACTCGACAAACTCAATTGGGAGGGCAGTATCTGTTTTTTTCCAAAAAAAGTCCGAAATATTAACTCTCGCGAAGTATCACATGGATTTTCAAATGATAGGTTCGAAAAGATTGAACTGCCTGGGGGATGGGGAATGCCAAAATTAGCAAAAGGTAAGGTGGGTGTGAGAGCTTAAAGTCAGATTGGCAGTATTTAAAACTGGTTTTCTCACTTTAAAAGAATGAATTATTGTACTACACGCCTCCCTCTCTACGTTACGTAACGTTTACAATGTTGGGGATTTTTAATTAACCTGAAATGCTGACCAGAACAGCGAAGGAATATTAATATTTTAGTTGTATTACACTATCTTTTTCAATCTTGATTTTTTGGATTTGTTGCAGATTTTGCTCACTGCTCAACATCTAAGTAGGAAATGTAAGCCTCTTAAAGAGGTGAACAGTAAAATTTACCTTTTGCCTACTCAGACAGATTCTTCAAAAATCATGATTAATGTGGTAGAAAATAAAATCAAATTGTACACAGAAGGAAACCATCTTGTATTTTAGTGCTACACCCACTTGATGTTTTTTGTAGTCTGGATACTGTAATGTGACAGACCATAATAATCTATTATGGAGAATTGGCATGTCTGGCCTGATCAACCATCGAGTCATGATCGAGATTTCTCAACCCCATTCTCCTGCCTCCTCCCTGTGTCCCTTGATCCCATTGCCAATCAAGAATCAATCAATCTCTGTTTTAAAGACACTGAATTACTTAGCTTCCAAAGCCCTCTAAGGCAATCATTTCCACAGATTAACCACCCTCATTTCCAGCAAATGCATGGAAGTCAGGGAGGTTTTGAGAAACAAAGATTGAAACCATTTTATCAGCCGTCACTAACACTGACCTGTTTTCCCCATTACCGGCAGAGCCAAAGTTTCCTCGAAGATTCCGGCATTACCTAGCCCTGAAGTAATATATTCATTTCTGTCTTGTATACCCTCATGATTCCACTGAGTTTACGTCATCCCTGAGACCCATCCATCTGTTCCCTCAACCCAATTCACGTGAAATTGTTGTACAACCAACTTCCCTTATTAGCTTCCACATTAGCAGAAATTAGATCATCCAGAACTGCTGCCTACACCCTAACCTGCACCAAGTCCTGTTCACCAATTACTCCTGTGCTCACTGACCTTCACTGGCTCAAGAAATGCATTAGTTAAAATTCTCATTTGTGTTTTCAGATCTGCCTGTGGCCTTGAACCTTTCTCTGTCTCTCATCTCTAGTCATGCAGCCATTCATGTTTTCTACACTTGTGCAATTCTGGCTTCTTCAGCATCTTGATTGTGTTCAGTCATTGATTACAAAGCCTTCAGTGGTCAAGACTTTGGTATTTCTTCCCAGAACTCTTTTGCCTGTCTTCCTCCCTCCCTGAAGACACTCCTTGAAACCTACTCCTGACCAAGGTGTTTGGTCATTTGCCTTCATATTTCCTTATTTAGTTGGATGCTAAATTTTCACTTTTGATGCTTGAGACTTTCAAATTGACATGACACAGCTTAATGTAATGGTGAGGGAGGGAAGAAAGGGCTGAAAGATGGTGTGAAATTAACTATTGATTTTCAAGATCAAAAAGTATTAAATTCAAATCTTCAAATTAATGTATGCTAACTCTATCCTATCATGTTCTTTGTACTGCCTTATCCACATCACCATTCAGGAATGATCTACTATGGTTTCTGACATCAATGTTATTCAAAATGCTAATTCTTTACATTATTTCATAATTTATTTCATAATAATTATTTCATAATTTACATTACCCTTTGTCTCTTTCATCCATGCCAATGTTTTCCTCCTTGGAGCTCTGTTTCTGAGCAGGTTTTTCCTCTGCATCCGATGTTGACCTTGCAAAAGCCTGTGACTCTCTCTCTCTCTCCTTCCTCCACCCCCCCAACACACTTTGGAATTCTTTAACTAAATTACTTGCCCTTTTTGCCTTTTTCTTGAACACCTCCTTAAAACTTATCTGTTTTAAAATGACTACACTTTGATTACAAAAGTGTTTTTGGGACATCTTGAAGTCACAAAAGATGTGACGTGAAATCAAATTAGCTTTTAATAACTGGTCTTGCAGCTCAGTTTTCATTTCTTTATTAAGCCTTAAGGGCTCTTGGACATTTTTTTGGCACATTCAGAGTACACTCTGTATAAATATAATTTGTTCTAAGTCCTTGATGATTCTCTCTTTTCCAGATGAAATCTGAGATCGAAGAAAAGGCAAACAGAACATATGATGTGTTTGTTGTAAAATCTTATAAGACTCAAATTGTATCTGGGATCAATTATTTCATGAAAGTAAGTTTGTTTGTGTTTTCAAATGTTTTGGATGTGTCTTACAAACTTTAACACACATGGTTTGTCTCCTGTGCGGTATGGCTGGATACCTTTTGTAGCCCCTCTAACATGAATAATATCACTTCAACCACCGGTTGGTTTCCATATGCAGCAAACTTTTATTAACCAGGACTAGGAATGTACCGGTACATCAAATATTCTGGTTGATCAAGAGGTCCATATAATCAATCTTAAAAACACACTAAATAATAGCATAATGCAGGGTAAATACATCACCTTTATACTTTATTTACAGCATAAGTTAATTAATATAACTTTGCCTTAAATAAAACTTAATGGCAGAGCATCTTCTCACCTGCAACTAACTACTCAGACATTGCAGAGATTGCAAAAATATAGTAAACTTCCAGTATTTGAGGCATGTAATATTTGCTGGTTTATAGAGTGCCAGTGCAAACAATGTTTGCTGTATTTGAAGACTTCAGCTTGGTTTAACTTTCGCAGTAACTTTATGCTTGTGAAAGCAGAGAGATGGAGGCACTTTAAGTACAACTATTTTACTGCTTAGTAGTTCCACCTCAATGACTTCCAATTCATATTGGGAAACTGGCTACAAAACTCCACTTACAGATTTGGTGGGTTTATGGAACCAGGTTGGGAGAATGGAGAAGAACTGGAAAGCTGCTTAGGCTTCTGATTCCTAGATCAGATGAATATTGAGACAAAAAATGCATTTAAGAATGTTGAGATTTACTATATACATAGATTATAGTTTTACTAACCTAACTTCTCTCTGTGTTAATTAGATCCATGTTGGTGGTGATGACTACATACATGTAAAAATATACGAGGATCTTCCTTGCAGGAGTAGCAAAAAGGAAGTATCTGATATCAAGACCAACAAATTACACACTGATGATTTAGTGTACTTTTAAAACAAATCTTTATTTTAAGTTGCTAGACTGGAGCAAAAGCAGTTTCTCAGCTTGTATAATCGCTAGCACTTTGTCAGTGCCATTATATCTTGTTATGGGGAAGTGATGGAGACAATTTATGGATGCTCTAAGTGTTTTTCTCCCCACCCTAATTCTAGTGCCAATTTAGATGTTTAATAAGTAAACTGATTTCCTTCTATTCCATTTCATAATTTTTAACGAATGGAAAATTAGTTACAATGGAAATTACTTTACCTTCAAAGGTTACGGGTGTGTTTGGAAAATCAAATTATTTAATCCAGAAAAATACAAATCAAGTAGCCAGAAATGTTGATTGGTTAGCTGGTTTTGCTCCAGCCTAGGTTTAACTATGGAGATCCTACACTTTAGAAAAGAAAATGCCTTTTTTTAAACCATTTTAATCCTGATGGAAAATGTTTGAGTAATCTAAATACAATGAAAACACAGGCAGGCCTTTTTGTTGTAAATCTTCATTTACTGTAGATTGAAATAAGAAACACATTCAAATATGCTTGTATAAGAATTTTGCATTGTAATAGTAAATAAATATTTCTAAACATTACACTAGAAAGCAATATTGTAAATTATTGTAAATTAAGGTACATGTATTCTTCCAGTTTGCTGACATTTTTTATTTTAAAAGCAACGCCTTTACTGAGGACAAAAGGAATCCAATAAGGATTGGATTGGTTTTACACTTGGCGCAACTGCTGTTCCATATTTTGTGTAGATCGTGATTTTAAATTCTCCTTTAAAATGACAGTTTTGTATTTTAAGTGCTTGTGCTAACATCCAAAGTGTGGATTTAATTTAAGTCCAAATGCTGGTGAGAGGAGAAAGTACACAACAAACACCACTGCTTTACATGATTTGGGATGGCATAGCAATTATGCATGTTCATTTTTCTACTGATTCAACATAGAATAGCTATTGCAGTTACTTGAGCACACTGCCAGTGTGCCATTGATGTGTTTCCGAGCGGTGAATAGTTTTGGATGAAACCACATCTGCCGTCCTGGTTGTATGTAACAGATATTGTGGCACCATTGAACGGATCAGGGGAGTTGTAGCCAATATCCTAGACAATGTTTATCCCTCAGAGGCTTCATTTTAATACAACAAATTCAGATATGTAGTGACAGTTGCCATTTAACCTAGAACAGGGGTTTCTTGTGCAAATTGCCATTGCCTTCAACTATGAAGATGTCACATAAGTGGGTTGGTTATTGTGTCAATCAAGCAACTGTTTGTAATTGGAATGCAATTACTGGTTAAGGTCTTTTAGTTCCCATCTTTATCGGTTTTGATTGTGGTTTATAAAAGTGAAACTGGTCAGATGATTTAATATGTTTAAAAGTCTTCTAGTTGCTTAATTGGTTCATTGTAAATCATCAGTCTCTCGAATTTTGGTAAGCGGTACAGTAGTCAATTGAACATTCAATTCAACATTAAATAGAAACTCATTTGCATTTATCCAATGAAATAACAAAGTTCATGATGTACATTGTCTCAAATAGACTTTTTGACAGGTAGAGGAAAGAAAACATTGGCTCACTGAGAAGGTAGAAGCATATCTCAGCAATAAGTTCCACTAAAACGTGAAATTACTGAAATTCCTCAATTAGAGGAAACATTATGGTCTTTCCTTACAGTAGTTAAGGAACAAATTGTTTGGGTATCAGTACAGTATCACACTGGCTGTTACTTTTTAAACTAAGTTATGCACTCCCTTGTGTCTCTGACCTTTTAATGACATGAGAACTGGACTTAAATCTTACAACATTATCTCTGCACTATTTTTTTGAAAATCTTGGAAAATTATAAATTCACAATCTGGAGAAACTCAAGATCATAGTGAGTTTGAAACATTAGCTCTAGTGTTTCACAGATGCTGTCAGACCAGAGTTTCTTCAACACTTTGTGGATGCTGGAAATCTGAAACAGTATTGTTTTTTTTAAATTTTAAAATCATTCCTGAGAAACATCCAATAAACTTTTTGCTTTTGGAAATTGTAAGTGCACAATCCAACAAAGGTTATTTTGATAGTCAAAGTTAAATGACAGTTTCTAGACAATTTCTACAACTAAAATTCTGGATTAAGGAATAGTTACTACTGAAATACATAAGTCTTTTGTGAATAGTCCACATCCATAATACAACCTTTTTATACTGCAGTTGCTGCAGATTTTTCTCAGCAATCTTTACCAAACATTCAGACCGACAGCAATGTTCTTTGGGTGTGTGGCGAGAGTGATAGTTCTTTGGAGAAGGTGTATCTAACATGTATAGTTGGTATTACATCTATGCACACAAGACTAAAAGCACCAGTGGATTTTTTTATTACTAATGGGACACAATCTCCAGAAATAAAACATTGTTTCAATATGGTTTCTTCAGAAGTTAGAACTCCAGATTGCACACAACAGAACATGTCCAATATTTAAATACACATGAATAGACAGGAACAGAACCATATTTTATCTAGATTTAAAAACTGTTGATTTGAGTTAAAACAAAAGGAACCTTGACATGAGTTCCAATAGAATCACTGTTTCCACAAATACAGTAATACAGATAGTGTTCCTTTTACCCACGGGTCAAGACAATTCATGATCTTTATAAAAAGTATTACTGTCAGGGCAGATTTTATTAAAGAGTTTCTAGATGGTTTTGGCATACACCACCCTCTCCATCTTGTTTATCTTTAATGGAAAATAATTATCACCCAAAACATGGCTAAGCAGACCATTATTGCCCATGTAACACTAGAAATTAAGATGAATAGCAAGAATGATTAAAAAATACCTTTAGATTTTGAACAGATCATTATATGTTTTGTAAGAAAGAGCAACCATTTTAAGCAGCACCCAGGCTCTGAAGGAACACTTGCCTGGGTATTTGGCATCAGGGAAAGAAAAAAAGTTTCTGGTGCCCCAGTCCCATTCAAACATACCAACCAGCAAGCTCTAAAGAATGCTGAATTGCTAGCAGATTTGGCCCCTCTTGTTTCTGCCCTACTGCATGAAATAAGTAACTTGAGGACTTTTTTTAAATTGAACACACAAGACATTAACCTGTACTTACAATCGAATATTTTGAACTGTAGATGAGACAGCCAGAGGGAAACATTTGCAAAATTTGACATAACTGTAAATGGCATTTTAACAACAAAGTCAGAGCAAATGTTTAATCCCTAGCCTGAATGGCACAGGT
Organism: Hemiscyllium ocellatum; assembly: GCF_020745735.1. Taxonomy (NCBI): domain Eukaryota; kingdom Metazoa; phylum Chordata; class Chondrichthyes; order Orectolobiformes; family Hemiscylliidae; genus Hemiscyllium; species Hemiscyllium ocellatum. The sequence goes on along the minus strand of NC_083412.1, from coordinate 61,926,837 downwards.
TCAAATTCTAAACTCTTAATGTCTAAATTAGAAATTAAACTCTCAGGCTTCTAAAACCGTCCAGCTTAATCACTGGTATTTGTACTGTGCACCTACCCGATTACCAGATATAAACCGAGCCAGAGGTTTTGGTAGCTGAGTATTTCCTTTCACTTCAACTCTTTGAGACAGTCTGAGTGACGTTGTAGCAATTCCAATTGTGATTAAATGGGAATCCAGTTCTGAAGGGTAGTTGTTTTTTAATAAAATGCAGCCTACAATTGAATAAACATGGAAACAAATAGCAAGTCTGATATCTTTTATTGCAAATTAAAGTTGGATTGGGCAATTTGACGGAGATAAAACTTGTTAAAATTGTCATGACATCACCAAAATTGTCCAATAATCCTACACGGGACAGAGGGAAAAACATTCTTGTAAATGAAGCTATGAAAACCTTCCAGATACTTTGCAACATCTGACATGATCTGTTTCATTATGCAATTAAAAAAAAGTTTAAACCATGCATGAAACTGTCTTAAGATATTCAAGATGGACAAGCATGTTTGTGTAAAGCTCACAAAGTTTACATCATAGTAAGTTTGTTTGAACCATTTTTATGGGCAATTTTAAGTTGTTGCTGGAACTGCCAGTTTCCCCACAATCATAGGTCCATCAAATTCAAAATGTCTTAATCATTATACCTATAAACGGTCCCTGAAATGGTCCACTGCACTTTACTCTCAACAACTATCATCTGATCCATACTTCACAAGCCACAGGCAGACAGGAATTGGCTTGTCTTCACAGTGCTTTCGTGTCACAGGCTGGTTGAGGGCTTGTAATGATTTCTGCAGCGTTCCTTGAAGACCTTGAAAAAAATAAATTGAAGTGATTACTCCAGAATTTGACTCACTTGTGTTTTATTTAGATGGGATGGTTGGATGGGGTAAATACTTTCTACAATACATCAATGACGTTATCGCTGCTGCTTCTTCCTCTTGTCTTGAATTGGAAAAAACTTGTCAATTTCACTTCCAGTTTCCACCCTGCTTTCACCTTCAACTGGTTCATCCGATTCTTCTCTTCCTCTACATTTCTGGGGATAGACTGGCCACCAATATCCACTACAAACCCATTTACTCCCACGGTTACCTCATCTATACGTCCTCACACCCTGCTACCTGTGAAGAGTCCATTCCAATCTCCATCACTGTGGCACCTGTTCTGATGATGTCACTTCCTATAGGAGGTCCTCAGAAATATTCATATTTGTTGTCCACCAAGGATTTCCTATCGTGGTTAATAGGGCCCATTTCCCACAACACAAAAGGATCCCCCACTCCTCACCAGCCTCCACATCCAACGGATCATAAGCCTCCTTCTCAGTCACCTCCAGACACTTAATCCCCTTCCCTCCATTGTCAGCATTTTGTAGGATTATTCACTATGGGACACCCTTGTCCTCCACTCCTCCATTTACCCCTCAGCATCACCTCACACCACCTTCCCATGCAATTGTAGACGGTGTAACCTCCTCACTATCTAAGGCCCCAAACACCTTCTAGATGAAGCAACAAATTATTTGCACTTTATTCAATTTAGTCTACTGCATTCGTAGCTCATAATGCAGTCATCTCTACATGGGGGAGATTAAACACAGACTGGATGACCACTTTGCAGAACACTCATGTTCTGCTCACACAAAAACCCAGAGCTGCTTGTTGCCTGTTGTGTCCCCTGACCAACACTTCTGTTGCAGGCTTGCTGCAGTGGTCCAGTGAGGGTCTATGCAAACTGGAAGAACAGAATCTAATTTTCTACCATGGGACCCTGCTGCCTTCGAGGATTCAATATTGAGCTCAATAACATGAGGGCCTGAACACCTCCTTTCATGTCCTTTATCATGACATGAGTTGCTTTCAGCTCAGCTGACATATTTTCACTTACTTATAGTCACTATTTTCAAGCTTTCGTTTCTCCCTTGCTTACCATTATACTTTCCTTTGTCTGTTTCACTCTCTCCTACTCGGGGCTCCATCTATATCTATCGCCTACTCCTTTAACCCCCAACCTCTCTATCTTCAGTACATAAACAACCTTTTCCAGTTACTATCGGTTCTGAAAAACGGTCACTGGACCTGAAATATTAACTCTCTCTCCACACAGTCTGCCAGACCTGCTGAATTTCTCCAACAAATTCTGTTTTTGTTTCAGATTTCCAGTGTCCTCAGTTCTTTGTTTTATTATAATTTGGTGGGGTGTCTCTGATAATTAATTCATTGAAAAGGGACACTTCAAAAAGGTTTAAGAACTACTGATCTAGGTGACAAAAGAAATTAAACAGCTTATATAATCATTTGGATGATGAATTAATTTTTATATAATTGTACTTTTTCCAATAAATAAATACTATTAAAAGAGAAATGCGAGCACAGTTCCTACCTTCCAACTTCTGTCATTGACAACCTCCTCAACATTTAATTCGGACTGCATCAATTTCAACTGAAACATAAACAAACAGACACTCAGAATGCAAATATAGAATACGTTACAGCAGTCAGAGTGATTTATAATATCACAGGAGGCCATTTGACCCACTGATCACAAAGCGTCTCACTCAGAACCTACCCTATCCCCATAACCTTGCATTTGCCATAACTAACCTATCTAAACTGCACATCTTCGACTGTGGGAGGAAACTGGAACACATGGAAGAAACCTATGCAAACACAGGGAGAATGTGAAAATTCCACACAGTCATCCAAGGCAATTGAACCCGGGTCCATGGTGCTGTGAGACAGCAGTACTAACCATTGTGCTACCATGCTGATAAGGTTTAAGCACATTAAAGAGATAGATTCAGTCCAAATTTTGTGCCTATCTACTGAGACACAGACACCATCATTTCTACACAGACAAGTACACTGATTGCACATATTTCAATATGTTTTATATAACCATACAGAGACTCCAATATCCTTTATCCCTCTGCATTACAATATTTACATAACATCTGAACAAAAGTACTTTGTTTAGGATAATTTTAATCAACCATCCTGTAAAATTCTTTCCATATATGATGCGCATTATAGAAATCAGAGACTTTTTGTATTGTCTCTTTCCTCCTCCCTCTCTTTCTGGTTCACATGACTAACAGTTGAGCTCTATTTACAATGCTGAACTTTGATCTGAATGTTAATAATCACAGGTAACAGAATGTGCTGAGTTTTCATTAATAAGTCAGGAGAAATACAAATGAACAAGGGCTTGTGATGGTCTTCTCCCATAAATAATTCTAATTGAGACAAAGTTGTTTTCATACAAGTGTTTTCTTTACTGCCAGCATGTCCTCTACAAAGTTGAAAAAGAGGAAGGATTTATTTGAGTTCATCATCAGAACCAGGATGATGTTGAAGCTACAATTAGCAGCTCAAGTTGTGCCAATTAGGGAAAGTCAGCCAGTAAGATTTGGTGGAAAATGTAATTGTGAGAACTTCAGGTAAGGGTAGAATTAAGGCCAGCTGAGAAATTCACTACAACCTGTGAACCAAGACTGTTGTTAAGATGAAAATGTGATAAATGAGCACGTAGAAAAACTACTACAGGTAACTCAGAATTGGTGGAATATTATGCCAACATAGATCATCACCTTCAGAATGGGAGAATATTGAAGAAAAAAAAAATACTTGTATGAATTCATCATTGAAATCTTGTCAATTTTTGCAAAGATTTGAATAATTTATGCATGGACATTGGCCTGAAAGAAGGTTGATTATTTTGATAATGTTTTGTAAACTATTAAGCCCTTATGTAATATTAATTTGTAATATTAACAAAGTGACAATAATACCTAGAGTTCACTTTAAAATGGAATTAAAGCATCTTACATATTCATTATTTTCAATTTAGCTTTGTACTTGTGAAATGAAAGGAGAGCCCCTTTAGTTACAACCTCTCATTTTATTTTGTGATCTTAGTATTCACAAGGGGCGGCACGGTGGCACAGTGGTTAGCATTGCTGCCTCACAGCGCCAGGGACCTGGGTTCAATTCCCGCCTCAGGCGACTGACTGTGTGGAGTTTGCACGTTCTCCCCGTGTCTGCGTGGGTTTCCTCCGGGTGCTCCGGTTTCCTCCCACAGTCCAAAGATGTGCGGGTCAGGTGAATTGGCTATGCTAAATTGCCCGTAGTGTTAGGTAAGGGGTATATGTAGGGGTATGGGTGGGTTGCGCTTCGGCTGGTCGGTGTGGACTTGTTGGGCCGAAGGGCCTGTTTCCACACTGTAAGTAATCTAATCTAATCTAATCAAAAAAAAGTGTAATTTCAGATTAACAAAATACATGCAATATGTTAATATATAATGATGTGGGGATGCCGATGTTTGACTGGAGTGGACAAAGTTAAAAATTACATGACACCAGGTTACAGTCCAACAGGTTTGTTCAAGCTTTTGGAGCGCTGCTCCATTGTCAAGTAACGAGTGGATTAGGATCACAGGACACAGAATTTATAGCAAAAAGATCATAGTGTCATGCACTGATGTGATATATGGAACAAACCTGGATTGCTGTTAAGTCTTTCACCTAGGTTTGTTCAATAGATCACATCAGTACATGACACTATGGTCTTTTGCTATAAATTCTGTGTCCTATGACTCTACTCCACTAGCTACCTGACAAAGGACCAGCAGTCTAAAAGTTTGTGTTTCCAATTAAACCTGTTGGACTATAACCTGGCGTTGTGTTATTTTTAACTCGATATACAATAACATTCAACTCACATTGGCTAGATTTGATAAAACTAAGAAGAGCATGTAGTGCAACACTTCCAACAGTATGTTCAGGTACTAACAACTCCAACATGAGGCCTTGAATGGTAAGGTACCACTTTAGTAAAGAAGTGAAGTCTCTGTGACAAATAGGTGATTGATGGGGGCTAATTGCCAAATAGAATATCAGGTGATGTTCATTAAAGAAGTACAGCATTTCAGAAACAATTACTTGTCTTAAAGACCTTTCTTGTTTGGAAGTACATAGAGGGTTGAGATGAATTTCAAGTGTTACTAGGAAGGGGTACTTGTCATTTAATGTTCACTTCCTACTGAAGTTGTGAAGAGGACCTCCAGAATGTTTTGCCAAGATTTTACCAGCATTCTTTCCCTATTCATTCTGCAATTATGCCCTGAGTTATTCTACCATATTGGATACCATATAAAAGTCTACAGGAGAAAGGAAATGCTCAGTCAAGGGAATCTTACAAAGGAGCCCCATGGTCTGAGAAGAATGGGAGGAGGACACATGGGCAGAGACAGCAGCTTTTGGGACCCTTTACAACTGGAGTACGAGAACAGGGTACAAACTTTCTCTCCTTCTCTCAAACTACTGTAACAATTCAGAGATCTGTGTTCCCTCTCGGTCAGTGCAGCACACTGTGTGCCAGCCAGCATATTGAATGCAGGCTCATCAGTCTAATTCCAGAGATGAAGGCTTTGTCTATGAGGAGAGATTGAACAGTTTAGGATTGTACTTTCTGGAGTTTAGAAAAATGAGAGGAGATCTATTTGAGTTATAGAAGATGCTCAAGGGAATTGACAAAGAGAAGATCGTTTCTCAAGTGAGGCAATCTAGAACAAGAAGGCAATATTTTAGGATAAGGGGGTAACAGACTTAAAATAGAGGTGAGGAGAAATTACTTCTCTCAACAAATCTTGAATTTGTGGAATTCATTACCCCAGAGTGTGTGGACGCTAAGACATTGAGGAGATAGATATTTTTAATTAGTAATGGAGTGAAGGGTTACGGAGGGCAGGAAAGAAAGATGAGATCAGCCGTGATCAATCAAATGTGGAGCAGGTTTGAGCAGGTGAATCGCCTACTTCTACTCTGATTTCTTACATTCTTATATTAGGTTGGGGTGGGGTGGGATTGGGGGCGGTGGAGAATGGTGAAGAGATGAGGAAATAACTGCTCCATATAAACTGCATCTAGTCAACAATCAATTGTTGAATCCCTACAATGTGGAAACTGGCCATTTTGACCCAACAAGTTCACAATGACCCTCCAAAAAGAGTAATCCACTCAGATCCATTTCCCCTGACTAATGCACCTAGCCTACACATCCTTGGACTCTATGGGTAATTTTAGCATGGCCAATTTACATAATCTGTACATCTTTGGACTGTGGGAGGAAACTGGAGCACCCACGAAGACATGGGGAGAATGTGCAAACTCCACACAGACAGTGACATTAGGTGGAATCGAACCTGGGTCCCTGGCCCTGTGAGGCAGCAGTGCTAACCACTTAGCCACCATGCTGCCCTAAACATTAGCTGAGTTGCTGGATTAAAATGCTAGTGACAATACCACTAGCCATTGCCTCCCCCAATGAGGCCATGTCCTTCCCCTTGGCAAGTGCTAAACTTGCAGGTTTTTGTTTTTGCACCTCAGAACTTGTCCAAGTTCTGGCGATCGATAATTAAAACAAATCTTTGTGACTAATTAAGACATTCAAATGAATGCTTTATTAGCACAGCAAATAATATGTGCATGTTTTCGTCTTTCAGCCAAATATACTCAAATTTGTTGAAGGTGCAATTAACAAGAATTCCGTATTTATTAGTAAGACCATAAAGACATAGGAGCAGAAATTAGGCCATTTGACACAATGAGTCTGCTCCATCATTCAATCAAGGCTGATGAGTTTCTCAAACAAATTCTCCCAGTTTCTCCCTGTAATTTGATACCCTTTCAATCAAGAACCTATCTCCATTTTAAATATACTCAATGACCTGGCCTCCAGAGTCTTCTGTGACAGTAATTTCTATAGATTCACTTATCTCTGCCTGAAGAAATTTCTCCTTATCGCTGTTCCCTTTACTCTAGGCTGTGCCCTCAGTCCTAGTCTCTCCTACCAATGAAGGGATCTTCCCAACATCCATTCTGTCCAGGCCATTCAGTAGTCTGTAAGTTTCAATTAGATCACCCCTCATCCTTCTAAGCTCCATCCAGTATAGATCCAGAGTCCTTAAATATTCCTCATACGTTAAGTTTTTCATTCCTGGGGTCATTCTCATGGACCTCCTCTGAACATGCTCCAGGGCCAGTACATATGGGACTTCCTGACATATGGGACTTAAAACTGCACACAATACTCCATATGCGACCTGATTAGAGCCTTCTAGAGGCTCAGAAGTACATCCCTTCTTTGATATTCAAGTCCTTTCGAAATAAATGCCACCATTGCATGTGCCTTCATAACTACTGACTCAACCTGAAGTTTACCTTGAGACAATTCTGGACTAGAACTCCCAAGTCTCTCTGCACTTCAGATTTCTGACTTTTCTCCCCATTTAGAAAATAGTCCATGCCTCTATTCTTGCTACCAAAATGCATGACCTCACACTTTTCTACATTTCACTCCCACAACCATTGTGGAGTACAATTTGTTTCACAAAAAACATACTTCCACTTATTTAAAAGGGAAATATCTGTAACTTTCTTTAGCAAGAAAGGGCTGGAGCCAAATTGTTTTTTCAAGTCTCATGATTTACAGTAAATAAACATGTTCAGAACTACAAATATTATTTATTATTCTTAATACAACAAACTTTTCAATTAAGTATTAGATTTTTGTTAAAAGACTTCAGCAGCAGAGCACACATTATTTCTGCTGTATTACTGGGCAACTGAGCAATGTCATATAATACCTAAAACCAATAAACTTAATTCTAATGCTAATGGTCAGCAGCCTCTCTGCAACAAAAGAACACTTCAAACGTGCAATTCTATTTTAAATTTTTTGCATTATTTATTAAAAACATTTAAGTTTGGCACATCCACATCAAAAGTATGTTTTAAAATAAAGTTTCAAAGGAAGGAAACTGTGGGAGGTGGCTGAAATGACTCTATGCATGCCTTACATTTGTTTGTTCTTTCCGAAGTCGTTTTAGTAGCGTTAAATTGTCCATATCTTTATTTCTCTCTTCTCGTAGTTTGTTCACCCTACTGGAGCTTTGGTTTATGCACGTCTTTATGGCTTTTTCCCTACTAGCGTGTGCCTGTTTTAGCTAAAAAGGGGGAAAGAAAAAAGAGGAAGATAGGTACACCACAAAATTTACCAACCTTGTAATATAAAATACTTTCATTTGGTTTTGTCTTGATGCAGTCGACAGATATCCCAGAAAATGGACCAAGATACAAGTACATTTTACCACCCGGAAGTAAATTGCAGAGAAACAAGTAGACAAGTATTATGAAGAAAAAATATACACTAAGCAGCTTATAGATTTTTAAAATTGGAAACATGTTTGGAAATAGAGCACACACTTTAGACCGTGCTTTATATCTCTGTGCAATTTTCAAAAAAAACGTTGACTAGATTTTAGGTGAATCTTTAACAATTGGAGTAATGTTTGGAGTGGAATAAGCACCCCCAAATCATCTATATCATTAAGAAAACTAACAGAATTCTCTTATTTATTGTAAAGGAAATTGAATCAAAATTAGGGAGGTTATGTTTCAGCTTTATGGGACACTGGAGAAACCACATCTGATTTTGATTCATTTGTTGTCCCGTGTATTTTTGTTACAAAATATAGTGAAAAGTGTTGCATCGTGCTGCCACTCTCCGGCGCCATCATAAAACACAGAAACATAAACTGAAAAATAGAATATAAAGGTAGAAGAATATATAAATAAAAAGTGTTCAACTTCACAGTCCTCCTTGTTTAGTGCTCTGCCATGGGCCATGGACCTATTGGCCAGGCATAAGCCCCTTCACAAAGCTGCTACTACTGGAATGAAAGTTGTCACTCTTCAGTGCTATCTTGCCTCTAAAAACTTCCTCGCCAATTTAAGTCCACGCCAAAGCAGCTGCTGCCATGAGTCCGCTTTGGGCCCACCTCACCAATGCAGCAGCTGTCGATATCACGGGGTATTGTACTGGGCCCAAACTCTCCTCCGCTGCAGCAATCATGAGTCAACATTAGGACTGCCTCATTGATGCAGAGGCCACCGGAAACCCAAACTCTCGCTGACACCACTGCCACGTATCTGTAGCGCCAAGAATTGGTGCTGGGCCCACTCGCCTATTGCCAATGCTGTCGCCCAGACTGAGCTCTTTAACAAGAGGCAAGTAAAATAAAAGGGGAAAAAAAAAAGACAGTGAAAAATAAAGAAAATAAATGAAAAGTGGATGGAGTGGACAAGCCCCAGGCTGAGAAGCCCGACTCCATCGCCAATTTACCATAAAAGCCCTCAGACCACAAATGTTTAAAATCGGTTAACAGCCAAATACGTTGGCCAATGATCCTGACCACACTTAAGGAGGAAATCAGGAGAGCAAAAAGGGGACAAGAGATAGTTTTGGCTAATAGAGTAAGGAGAATCCAAAGGGTTTTTCATAAATACATGAAGGATAAAAGGGTAACTAGGGAGAGAATAGGGCCCCTCCAAGATCAGCAAGGCAGCCTTGGTGTGAAGTCGCAGGAGATGAGGGGGGGGGGGGGGGGGGGGGAGGGATATTAAACGAATAGTTTGCATCAGTGTTTCCTATGGGAAAAAACATGGAAGATATAGAATGTAGTAAATAGATGGTGACATCTTGAAAAATGTCCATATTACAGAGGAAGTGCTGGATGTCTTAAAAAGCATAAAAGTGGATACATCCCCAGGACCTGATAGGGTGTACCCTAGAACTCTGTGGGAAGCTAGGGAAGTGATTGCTGGGCTAGGGAACTATAGGCCAGTGAGCCTGACCTCAGTGATGGGCAAGTTGTTGGAGAGACTCCTGAGGGACAGGATGGACATGTATTTGGAAAGGCAAGGACTGATTAGGGATAGTCTACATGGCTTTGTGAGTGGGAAATCATGTCTCACTAACTTGATTGAGTTTTCTGAAGAAGTAACAAAGAGGATTAATGAGGGCAGAGTGGTAGATGTGATCTATATGGACTTCAGTAAGGCATTCAACAAGGTTCCCCACGAGAGACTGGTTAGCAAGGTCAGATCTCATGGAATACAGGGAGAACTAGCCAGTTGGATACAGAACTGACTTGAAGGTAGAAGACAGCGGGTGGTGGTGGAGGGTTGTTTGCTAGACTGGAGGCCTGCGACCAATGGAGTGCCATAAGGATCGGTGTTGGGTCCACTACTTTTCATCATTTATATAAATGATTTGGATGTGAGTGCAAGAGGTATAGTTTGCAGATGATACTAATTTAAATAAATGCTAGGTGCTGCATTTTGGGAAAGCAAATCTTAGCAGGACTTACACACTTGGTAAGGTTCTAGGGAGTGTTGCTGAACAAAGAGACCTTGGAGTGCAGGTTCATAGCTTCTTGAAAGTGGAGTCGCAGGTAGATAGGATAGTGAAGGCGGCGTTTGGTATGCTGTCTTGTATACGTCAGAATATTGAGTACAGGAATTGGGAGGTCATGCTGCAGCTGTACAGGACATTGGTTACAACATTGTTGAAATATTGCAGCAAATCTGGTGTCCTCCCTATCAGGAAAATGTTGTGAAACTTGAAATGGTTCAGAAAAGATTTACAAGGATGTTGCCAGGGTTGCAGGATTTGAGCTCTAGGGAGAGGTTAAATAGGTTACGGCTGTTTTCCCTGGAGTGTCAGAGGATTAGAGGTGACATTATAAAGGTTTATAAAATTATGAGGGGCGTGATTAGGATAAATAGAAAAAGTCTTTTCCCTGGGGTGGGGGAGTCCAAAACTAGAGGGTATAGGTTTAGGGTGAGAGGGGAAAGATATAAAAGAGACCTAAGGTGCAACCTTTTCACGCAGAGGGTGGTACGAGTATGGAATGAGCTGCCAGAGGAAGTGGCTGAGGCTAGTACAATTGCAACATTTAAAAGGCACCTAGATGGGTATATGAATAGGAAGGGTTTGGAGGGATATGAGCCGGGTGCCGGCGGTGGGACTAGATTGGGTTGGGATATCTGGTGGGCATGGACAGGTTGGACCAAAGGGTCCATTTCCGTGCTGTACGTCTCTATGGCTGTCTTATGAGGGACAAGTTAGACATGCTAAGCTTGTTTCCAACGGAGTTTAGAAGACTAAGAGGCAACTTGATTGAAAAAGTTAAGATCCTGGGGGGGGGGGGGTCATGAAAGGGATAGCTTTAGAAAGGATATTTCTTGTTCTAGGGGTATCTAGAATTGTAGGTCACTATTTAAAATATGGGGTTGCCATTTAAAACAGACTTGAGACAAAATTGCTTCTCACAGAGGATGGCGAGTCTCTAGAATTGTCTTCCTGAATAGATGGTGAAAGCAGACTCTGAACATTTTAAAGTCAGAGACGGACTTTTAAATCAACACGTTCAGATATGTTTGGACACACCTCTGCAGCCAGCTTAAAGGCAGGGGCCTGATCCCTGCGCCAGAAGAACTCTCAGAGCCAGACAGATTCTTGATAAGCAAAAGGATGAATGGTTATTGTGGATTTGAGATTATGATCAGTTCAACTATGATCTTATTAAATAGCAGAGCAGGTTCATGGGGCAGAATGTCTTACTTCTGCGTCCTGTTTGCACATGAATACTCTTGGCAGGCAAACTCTCCTGGTTCCTTCTGAAGTCTCTAACAGAATTTTTGAAAGGTAGAGACAGCCAGTCAATAATCTCAATAATACTGTCATTAAAGCATTCACTCTGCGGCAGATTCCTGCTGAGACAGAATTATCTGTTGTGAAACGAAACGGTGCATTTTGATGCTAGCCTTAGGAAATGTAAATGTTTGAACAAGTATGGATTGGATCATGACATCAACCTTGTATAAGTTTGTTGGAATTCTGAAACAAGGTGCTTCCCGAGTCTTGATCAGGCAGAGCGATCTTCTTTCTCGTATCCCAACAAAATTTGTTACAGCAGAAACGTACACTCTTTCCCAGCGGATCATATTTCCAATTCCACAGAAGAAACGTGAGGTCTCTGAGAATTGTCTCAGATTAGGAGCTATAGGGTAGTTGTACCATGAAATGTACTAGCTCAAAATTGGAGAAAGGCCAATTTTGATGGTATTAGGCAAGAACTTTCAAAAGCTGATTGGGGTTAGATGTTCACAGGTAAAGGGATGGCTGGAAAATGGGAAGCCTTCAGAAATGAGATAACGAGAATCCAGAGAAAGTATATTCCTGTCAGGGTGAAAGGAAAGGCTGGTAGGTATAGAGAATGCTGGATGAGTAAAGAAATTCAGGGTTTGGTTAAGAAAAAGAAGGAAGCAGATGTAAGGTATAGACAGGATAGATCGATAGAATCCTTAGAAGAGTATAAAGGAAGTAGGAGTATACTTAAGAGGGAAATCAGGAGGGCAAAAAGGGAACATGAGATAACTTTGGCAAATAGAATTAAGGAGAATCCAAACTGTTTATACAAATACATTAAGGACAAAAGGATACGAGGGAAAGAATAGGGCCCTGCAAAGATCAGCAAGGTGGCCTTTGTCTGGAGCCACAGAAAATGGGTGAGATACAAAATGAGTATTTTGCATCAGTATTTACTGTGGAAAAGGATATGGAAAATATAGATTGTAGGGAAATAGATGGTGACGTCTTGCAAAATGTCCAGATTACAGAAGAGGAAGTGCTGGATGTCTCGAAACGAGTAAAGGTGGATAAATCCCCAGGACCTGATCAGACGTACACAAGAACTCTGTGGGAAGCTAGAGATGTGATTGCTGAGCCTCTTGCTGAGATATTTGTATTATCGCAAGGTTTGTAGCTCAGGTTGAGGTTTACGGTGTAGGTTTGCTCGCTGAGCTGTAGGTTTGATATCCAGATGTTTCATTACCTGGCTAGGTAACATCATCAGTGGCAACCTCCAAGTGAAGCGAAGCTGGTGTCTCCTGCTTTCTATTTATATCTTTCTCCTGGATGGGGTTCCTGGGGTTTGTGGTGATGTTATTTCCTGTTCGTTTTCGGAGGGGTTGATAGATGGCATCTAGATCTATGTGCTTGTTTATGGCGTTGTGGTTGGAGTGCCAGGCCTCTAGGAATTCTCTGGCATGTCTTTGCTTAGCCTGTCCCAGGATAGATGTGTTGTCCCAGTTGAAATAGTGGTTTTTTTTCATCCATGTGTAGGGCTATGAGGGAGAGGGGGTCAGGTCTTTTTGTGGCTAGCTGGTGTTCATGTATCCTGGTGGCTAACTTTCTTCCTGTTTGTCCTACGTAGTGTTTGTGGCAGTCCTTGCATTACTTGAAACGAGTCCAGGAATTCCTAAAAATCAAAAACACCAAAATAGAGGAAGACGAAGCAATGATCTCATTCGATGTAACAGCACTGTTCACGTCCATCAACATCGACCTAGCAAAGGAAACACGCGCCACACTTTTAGAACAGACTATCACACACACATACACCAACCACCGTCAATCGCATTACCAACGAAAACATCATGAAGCTACTGGACCTGTGCCTCACCACCCACTTCACTTTCAACAACATAGTCTACAAACAAACCAATGGCACACCCATGGGATCTCCGCTATCAGAATTCATAGCAGAAGTGGCAATGCAAAGGCTAGAACAAACAGCCCTACCAATCATCAAACCAAAAATCTGGGTTCGCTATGTAAATGACACCTTTGTCATCACAAAACGAAACAAGATAGGAGAGACATTTAACATCATCAACAATACCCTCACAGGCATAAAGTTCACCAAGGAGGAAGAAACTGACAACAAACTCTAATTTCTGGACGTCACAGGAGAAAGAAAGGACAAGGGAGAATTACAAACCTGCGTATACAGAAAACCGACAAACACTGACTGAACACCCAACTACACCAACAACCATCCCAACACACACAAACGAAGCTGTATCAGAACACTACTCCAACGAGCCACCACACACTGCAGCACAGATTAACTTCGAAAAACCGAGGAGAACTACCTATACAACGTATTCAAGAAGAATGGATACTCAAAAAACACAGTGCACAGATTCCTCAAGAACAAACCACAACAAGCAGATAAAACACAGCCAGAAACCCTAACCACCTTACATATATCAAAGAAGTTTCAGAAATGACAGCCAGACTACTGAGACCCCTCGGAACCCTAGTAGCACACAAACCCATCAACATTCTCAAACAAAACTAACAAACTTGAAAGACCCAGTACAACCCATGGACAAAACCGACGTCTGGAAAATTCCATGCAAGGACTGCCACAAACACTACATAGGACAAACAGGAAGAAAGTTAGCCACCAGGATACATGAACACCAGCTAGCCACAAAAAGACATGATCCCCTCTCCCTCATAGCCCTACACACGGATGAAAAAACCCACCATTTCGACTGGGACAACACATCTATCCTGTGATAGGCTAAGCAAAGACATGCCAGAGAATTCCTAGAGGCCTGGTACTCAAACCACAATGCCATAAACAAGCACACAGATCTAGATGCCATCTATCAACCCCTCAGAAAACAAACAGGAAATGATATCACCACAAACCCCAGGAACCCCATCCAGGAGAAAGACATAAATAGAAAGCAGGAGACACCAGCTTCGCTTCACTTGGAGGTTGCCACTGATGATGTTACCTAGTCAGGTAATGAAACGTCTGGATATCAAACCTACACCCCATATTCATATTATCGATAGTCACAGGTGAGGTGCCGGAAGACTGGAGATTGGCAAACGTGATGTCACTGTTTAAGAAGGATGGTAAGGACAAGCCAGGGAATTATAGACCAGTGAGCCTGACCTCGGTGGTGGGCAAGTTGTTGGAGGGAATCCTGAGGGACGGGATGTACATTTATTTGGAAAGGCAAGGACTGATTAGGGATAGTCAACATGGCTTTGTGCGTGGGAAATCATGTCTCACAAACTTGATTGAGTTTTTTTTTTGAATAAGTAATAAAAAGGATTGGTGAGGGAGGAGCGGTAGATGTGACCTATATGGACTTCAGTAAGGCACTCGGCAAGGTTCTCCATGGGAGATTAGTTAGCAAGGTTAGATCTCATGGAATACAAGAAGAACTAGCCATTTGGGTACAGAACTGGCTCGGAGGTAAAGACAGAAGATGGTGGTGGAGGATTGCTTTTCAGACTAGGGGCCTGTGACCAGTGGAGTGCCACAAGGATCAGTGCTGGGTCCTCTACTTTTTGCCATTTACATAAATGATCTGGATGCAAGCATAAGAGGTACAGTTAGTAAGTTTGCAGATGACACCAAAATTGGAGGTATAGTGGACAGCGAAGAGGGTTACCTCAGATTACAACAGGATCTTGGCCAGATGGGCCAATGGGCTGAGATGTGGCAGATGGAGTTTAATTCAGATAAATGAGAGGTGCTGCATTTTGGGAAAACAAATTTTAGCAGCACTTATACACTTAATGGTAAGGTCCTAGGGAGTGTTGTTGAACAAAGAGACCTGGAGTGCAGGTTCATAGCTCCTTGAAAGTGCAGTCGCATGTAGATAGGATAGTGAAGAAGTCATTTGGTATGCTTTCCTTTATTGGTCAGAGTATTGATTACAAGAGTTGGGAGGTCATGTTGCGGCTTTACAGGACACTGGTTAGGCCAGTGTTGGAATATTGCATGCAATTCTGATCTCCTTCCTATCAGAAAGATGTTGTGACACTTGAAAGGGTTCAGAAAAGATTTACAAGGATGTTGCCAGGGTTGGAGGATTCGAGTTATAGGGAGAGGCAGAAGAGGCTGGGGCTGTTTTCCCTAGAGCGTCGCAGGCTGAGGGGTGACCTTATAGAGGTTTACAAAATTATGGAGGGGCATGGATAGGGCAAATAGGCAAAGTCTTTTCCCTGGGGTCGGGGAGTCCAGAACTAGAGGGTATAGGTTTAGGGTGAGAGGGGAAAGATATAAAAGAGACTTACGGGGTAACTTTTTCACACAGAGGGTGGTATGCACTGTCCGAGGAAGTGGTGGAGGCTTGTACAATTGCAATATTTAAGAGGCATTTGGATAGGCATAAGAATAGGAAGGGTTTGGAGGGATATGGGCCGGGTGCTGGCAGGTGGGAATAAAATGGGTTGGGATATCTGGTCGGCATGGATGGGTTGGACCGAAGGGTCTGCTTCCATGCCGTACATCTCTATGACTCTATAAATGAGTTTATATATACAAGTTTATTTTAACTAAGATAATTAGGTCAAACATTATTTAAATCCAGTTGAAATTAAAGTAAGGTTTTGAGGATCCAAGGATTTTTCTCTTATGGCTTTAATTAAATACCAATAAAATGAAGCTGGCTACAACTGAACAAGGTCAAATGTCTCAGATTTGAGCTCAGCTATTTAAACATAACATCGAAGGGCCATGCCCCCAAAACGCTTTGTTTAGGTCCAGTTCACATCAAACATGCAATAATTAGAAAAATATTTATTAATACCCACTAAAAATGGATAAATATGAATCAACATGACCAAAGGTATACAGGAACATAGGAACAAGTGTAGGTCACTCAGTCCCTTGAGCCTATTCTGCCATTAAATGAGATCATGACTGATCTGTGGCTTAATTCCATATACCTGCCTTCGGCCCATATTGCTTTATACCTTTGCTTAACAAAAAACGTTATCCAACTCAGATTTCAAATTAACAACTGATCCAGTATCTGCTGCAGTTTGTGGAAGAGAGTTCCAAAATTCCAGCACCCTTACATGTGGGAGTGCTTCCTAACATCTCTGCTGAACAATTCTATAATTCTAATTCTCAGACTTACCCCTACTTCTAGAATACCGAACCGATGGAAATAGTTTCCCTCTTTAACTACCCTATCGTTCCTTGTTAATATTTTGAAGACTTTGATCAGATCATTGCTTAACCTTATAAATCTCGAGAAAATGAATCTAATTTGTAGAATCTCTCCTCATAACTTGAGCACTGAAGTTGTATCCCCTCATAGGCCAATATCCTTCTTAAAGTGTGGTGGCAAGATTTACATTCCAAGTAGGTTCGAACCAAAGTTTTGTATAACTGCAGCATAACATCTACATCTTTGAACTGGAGTCCTCAAGATATAAAGGCCAGCTTTCCATTAGCTTTCCTAATTACATTCTGCATCTGTTTATGAGATGTTAAAGATTTATGCACTTGAACCCCCAAGTCTCATACTGTGAAGGAATTGGTCACTTTTTTAGCCATCAAAATTTAACAGGTCTAGCACGTGATGAGTTGCACATTATAAATCAAACTTCAACTTTGTTTTTAAACTTATTATTGAACTGGATACAGAGTAAAAGGACTCCACAAAAAAGAAATTTTCTTTGCAAAATAATGAATAGGACATTACTTACAGAATCATAAAGTTGCTTGCATGTTTGACTTGCATCAATCTTTCCAGCAAAGGATGCTGTAGGGATAATAGTATTTAATTCGTGAACTATCCTATCGTCAATTTGTCGCATCACCCGCAATGCATCCTATTGATAGAAACAAAGAAGGAGGTTCAGCTTTAATAATACTGTAAAATTCACTGATGCAGTTAGACAAAGTCTAGGCATAATCAATAGCCAAATAAACTGATTTATTATCATTTATGCTAAAGACTATATGAAGACTACATTTTTTTTAAAAAACATAAATCACTGATGAGGCCTTAGCCAGAATATTGTGTACAATTATGAGAGCCATGCTTTTAGCAGAATGTCGCGGTCTTGGTCATAGACTCCCTACAGTGTGGAAGCAGGCTGCTCAATTCACCAAGTCCATACTGACCCTAAGAGCAGCCCCAAACCTATCCCCATAACTCTGCATTTACCAAGGCAAATCCACATAACCTGCACATCTTTAGTCTGTGGGTGAAAACTTGAGCACTATGAGGAAACCCGTGCAAGACATGGGGAAAACATGCAGTCTGTAACCTAAGGGTGGAATCAAACTCGGGTTCCTGCTGAGGCAGTAGTCCTAACCATTGTGCGTCGTGGCTGCCCCATGCTACAGAGATTTTCTTTAGTTCACCTGTGGGCTGTGGGTGTTGCTAGCTGGATGGCACTTATTTCCTGTCCCTAGTTGTCCTTAACAAGATTGTGGTGAGCTGTCTTCTTGAATTGCTGCAGTCCAATTGCCACAGGTTGACCCATAATGCTATTTGGGGAAATTCCAGGCTTGTTGACCCAGCGACTAAGAAAGAACGGCGATATATTTCTAAGTCAGGAAGATGACTGACTTGGAGGGAAACTTGCAGGTGATGGTATCCCCATGCATCAGCTGCCCTTGTCCTTCTAGATGGAAATACAGAATAATTAGGGGCTTTCATTATATTGACAGACTGGAGAGATGGGAGATTCTCCACTCTGAGGAGAACAAAATTGCAAAACTTAATAGAATTATTTCAAATGATGTTTCCTTTGAAAAAAATTGTTCCACTGACAGGAAGTTGTGAGAAAGAGTAGAGTTTTTTTAAAAAAATGAAACAAGTAGTTATTATTTGAAATGCATTGTTTTCAAAAAGGAATTGGACATGTGCTTCAAAAAAGAAATAGCTACACGGTTATGGTGAAAGAATAGAACTTTAAGAGCACAATTGACTAAATGCAGCTCTTCTGTGGTGAAGACACTTCTAAAAGAACATATTTATTCATTCTTCTGAAATGGTGTAGCTGATAAGTTTAGAATTTATTGCCTAAGGGAATATACTGATGAGCTGCCTTCTTGAACAGCTGCAGTCCACATGGTGAAATACCATTGGATATCCATCCAGAATATTAACCCAATAACAATGAAGGAACAACAAAGTGCTTCTAGATTCAGATGCAATTTGGAGGGAAATTTGTAGGTGGTAGTGTTCCCACGTACATGCCACCTTTTCCTTCTAGCTGGTGGGGTTCACAACTTTGGAAGTTGCTGCAGCACATCTTTTGAATGGTACATCCTGTAGTCTTGATGCACTGGTTGGGATGACAGTGAACTTTTAAACAGGTAATGGGATGCCAATCAGCACATCGTTTTGCCTGAGAGGTGGTGTGCAAGCTCAAATATTGCCAGCCTTGCATTCATCCAGTGAATCAGAGATTATATTAAACTTTTTACTTGTTCTTTGTAGTCGTTGTACTGGCTTTGAGGAATTAAGAAAATGAGACCCTTCCCACAGAATACCCAGCAGTGGCCTGCTCTTATAGAGCAGTGTTTATGTGGCTGATCCATTTAAGTTTCTCATTAATGGTGCCAGACAGAATGTCATCAGAATGGTCTTTACCTGGCACAAATGTTATTTGCTATTTAGTCCAAGCTTGAACATTAACCATGTTTTGTTATATATGTGCATTTCAAATGGAAATGAGCACTGTGCAGTGAACATTCTCATTTCAGACCTTATGACGGATGAAGCAGTTGCACATGGGTGAATGTAGGAAACGATCTGGACTAACTCCTGCAACAATGTTCTATAGTGAAGATAATTAGTCTTTAAAAGATCATAATCTTCCTTGATGCTTATTTTCCTCTCGATTCACATTTACTTGAAATTTTGCTGAAGCATCATGACGCTGTACTCAATCAAATACTGCCTTGAAGCCAAGGGTAATCCATCTCTCGTTTTGTATCTGAAATTCAGGTCTGTGTCTATGTCAGGACCAAGGCTATAATGAATTTTAGTATTGATTGGCACTGCCAAAACTCAAATTGAGCACCGAGCAGGTTATTATTGCATAAATGCTCCTTGATATCATCCTAGACAATCCCTTCATCACTTGTCTGATGATTGAGAGTAGATTGATTGAGTAGTTGACAAAATTCGACTTATTGTGGTCATGTGTACTTGTGCAATTTTCTGCAATATTGCACAGATGCCAGCCTTCAAGCTGTTCTGGAAACAAAACCTGTTTAAGAGCATGGGTAACTCTGGTACACAAATATTCAATACTAATGCTGGGATGGTGTCAGGGCCATAGCCTTTGCTACTTCTAGACTCTTCAGGCATTCCATCATATCACATGGAGTGAATCAAATTGATGACAAAGTGGCAGGAAGAAGCTAAGATGGATCAGCTACCCCGTAATTCTGACCGAAAGTGATTACAAATGCTTGCAGCTTGATATTTTCATAGATACACTGGATTTCAACCATATTGAGGATGGGGATGTAAGTGGAACTTTCTCCTAAGGTTAATTGTTTAATTGCACACTATAGTTCACAATTGGATTTGGGAGGACTACAGAATTTTGATTGATCCATTGGTTGTGGCATTACTTCGATATTAATGGCATGCTGCCTCCATCATCCCATTTAATCATGGTAGCATCACACTGGTAGAATGTGTCCTCAGTGTGAACAGGGAACACAGTTTCCACAGAACTATGACAATCATTGTTATGAGATTTCCATGAAGATCCCACTATCTTAACAGTGCCCCTCAGGTGAGGTGTGGTAACCCTTAGGTTAAACAGTAGTTGTTTCTCTATTTTTATGGTTCTCTGAGAAATTGGCAAATTTACCTTTAGATATACCTTCAACAAGTAGACTGGTGATGATGAGAAAAAAAAAGGTTTTTCCTTCTTACTGGTTCCATCATCTGCCAGAGATGTAGTCTGGCACAAATGTCCTTTAAGACTTGGCCAGTACATCAGCAAAATTGCTACTTAGGCACTTTCACTAATTCTGAAGTCTTCCAATGAGAACACATTTTGTGCACTTTCTATTTCCAGTGGTTTTTTTTCCCCCGTAATGTTCAACATGGGTGGAATGTTTCCTTGCCACTTTTGCTACAACTAGATGCGATGTAGATTTAACATTAAGACTTTCCACAGCCACTCCCTCTGGAGTGATCACAATTATGTCACCACTTGTAATGGTTCTGTTCTGTCTGTGGGACAGGAAAAATACAAAGATGATAAACCTTACATCAACAAACAACATTTTCTGACATGCACTCGTAATGGCTGTATATTAGAAAAGATAAGGGGCAAACCAACTCAAAAATATTGAAGCAGGAGGTATCGGACAAAATTAGTGGGTGCTTGCACAATGCTTGCAATTTGAATCAAGTTCTCTGAACATCTGCTGGACACTGTAGCAAAATGTCCATGCCTCTGCCTTCCCCATTGTAGTGTTAAAACATATGAACACAAGGAAACATGCCATTTAGTTCAACTTGTCAATGCCAACTAGATATCCTAAATTAATCTAGCCCCATTTGCCAGCACTTGGCCCATATTCCTCTCAACCCTTCCTAGTCATAGACTCATTCAGATGCCTGTTAAATGCTGCAATTGTACCAGCCTCCACCACTTCCTCCGGCAGTTCTTTCCATACATGCACTACCCTCTGTGTGAAAAAGTTGGCCCTTAGGTCCCTTTAATATCTTTCCCCTCTCACCCTAATCCTATGCCCTATTAATTCTGGACACTCCATTCCAGAGAAAAAACCTTCACTATTCCCCCTATCCTTGCCCCTCATGATTTTATAAACTTCTATAACATCACCTGTCAGCCTCTGATGCTCCAGGAAAATAGCCCAACCTATTCTCCTTCTACCTATAGCTCAAACCCTCCAACTCCGGCAACATTCTTCTAAGTCTTTTCTGAACCCTTTCAAGTTTCACAATATCATTCCTGCAGCAGGGAGACCAGGACTGCACACAGTATTCCAAAAGTGGTCAAACCAATATTCTGTACATCTGCAACATGACATCCAACTCCTATACTCAATGCTCTGACCAATAAATGAAAGCCATGCCAAGTGCCTTCTTCACTATCTGGTGACTCCACTTTCAAGGAACTCTGGACCTGCATATCAATCTCTCTTTGTTTGGCAACACTCCCCAGGACCTACCATTACGTGTATTGGTCCTGCCCTGATTTGCCTTTCCACAACGCAGTACCTCACATTTATCTAATTAAACTCCATCTGCCACTCCTCAGCCCTTTGGCCCATCTGATCAAGATCCTGTTGTACTCTGAGGTAACCTTCTTCACTGACCACTACACCTTCAATTTTTCTGTTATCTGCAAACTTCCAAACCACAACATTTAAATGACAAACAGCAAACCCAGTACCGATCCTTGTGACACTCCACTGGTCACAGGTCTCCAGTCTGAAAAGAAACCCTCCACCACCACCCTCTGTCTTCTACCTTCAAGCCAGTTCTGTATCCAAATGGCTAGTTCTCCCTGTATTCCAAGTGATCTAACCTTGCTAACCAGTCTACCATGAGAAATCTTGTTGAAAGCCTTACTGAAGTCTACAGAGACCATGTCCACTACTCTACCCTCAATTCTCTTTGTTACTTCTTCAAAAAAGCTCAGTCAAGTCAATGAGACATGATTTCCCATGCACAAAGCCATGTTGACGATCCACAATCAGCCCTTGCATTTCCAAATAAGTGTAAATCCTGTCCCTCAGGTTTCCCTCCAACAACTTAACCACCACCAACGTCAGACTCAACAGTCTACAGTTCCCTGGCTTTTCCTTACCACCTTTCTTAAACAGTGGCACTTTTGCCAACCTCCAGTCTTTGGCACCTCACGGTGGCTATTGATAATACAAATTTCTCAGCAAGATATAGCTTTGGAAAATAGAGTTAAGGAGAATTCAAAGGGTTTTTACAAATGCATTAAGGACAAAAGGGTAACTAGGGAGACAATAGGGCAAGTGGCCTTTGTGTGGAATCGCAGGAGATGGGGGGGGGGGGAGCAATATTAAATGAGTATTTTGCATCAGTATTTACTGTGGAAAAGAATATGGACAATATAGAATGTAGGAAAATAGATGGTGATATCTTGCAAAATGTCCAAATTACAGAGGAGGAAGTGCTGGATGTCTCGAAATGTATAAAAGTGGATAAATCCCCAGGACCTGATCAGGTGTACCCTACAACTCGGTGGGAAGCTAGGGAAGTGATTGCTGGGCCTCTTACTGAGATATTTGCATCATCGATAGTCTTAGGTGAGGTGCCAGAAGACTGAAGGTTGGCTAATGTGGTGCCACTGTTTAAGAAAGGTGGTAAGGACAAGCCAGGGAACTATAGACCAGTGAGCCTGACATTGATGGTGGGCAAATTATTGGAGGGAACCCGGAGGGGCAGGACGTATATATATTTGGAAAATCAACATGATTTCCCACACACAAAAACTTGATTGAGTCTTTTGAAGAATTCTACACTACAGAAACAAGTCTCTTAAAGCAGTTTCTGCCGAACAATGAGGATTGATGAGGGCAGAGTAGTAGATGTGATCTATGTGCACTTCAGTAAGGCGATTGAAAAAGGTCCCCATGGGAGACTGGTTAACAAGTTTAGATCTCATGGAATACAGGGAGAACTAGCCATTTGGGTACAGAACTGGCTGAAAGTTGGAAGACTGAGGGTGGTGGTGGAGGGTCGTCTTTCAGACTGGAGGCCCGTGACCAGTGGAGTGCCACAAGGATCAGTGCTGGGTCCTCTACTTTTTGCCATTTACATAAATGATTTGGATGCGAGCAAAAGAGGTACAGTTAGTAAGTTTGCAGATGACACCAAAATTGGAGGCATAGTGGACAGCGAAGAGGGTCACCTCAGATTATAACAGGATCTTGACCAGATGGGCCAATGGGCTGAGAAGTGGCAGATGGAGTTTAATTCAGATAAATGAGAGGTGCTGCATTTTGGGAAAACAAATCTTAGCAGGACTTATACACTTAATGGTAAAGTCCTAGGGAGTGTTGCTGAACAAAGAGACCTTGCAGCGCAGGTTCATAGCTCCTTGAAAGTGGAGTCACAAGTAGATAGGATAGTTAAGGCAGCATTTGATATGCTTTCCTTTTTTGGTCAGTGTATTGAGTACAGGCGTTGGGAGGTCATATTGCAGCTGTACAGGACATTGGTTAGGCCACTGTTGGAATATTGCATGCAATTCTGGTCTCCTTCCTACCAGAAAGATGTTGTGAAACTTGAAAGGGTTCAGAAAAGATTTACTAGGATGCTGCCAGGGTTGGAGGATTCGAGCTACAGGGAGCAGTCAAATTGGCTAAGGCTGTTTTCCCTGGAGCAGAGAGTGAGGGGTGACCTTATAGAGGCTTATAAAATCATAAGTGGCATTAATAGGATAAATAAACAAAGTCTTTTCCCAAAGGTGGGGGAGTCCAGAACTAGAGGGCATAGGTTTAGGGTAAGGGGAAAAAAAGATATAAAAGAGACCCAAGGGGCAACTTTTTCACTTGTATGGAATGAGCTGCCAGAGGAAGTGGTAGAGGCTAGTACAATTGCAGCATTTAAAAGGCACCTGGACGGGTATATGAATAGGAAGGGTTTGGAGGGAAGTGGGCCGGGTGCTGGCAGGTGGGACCAGATTAGGTAGGGTTATCTGGTCAGCATGAACAAGTTGGACTGAAGGGTCTGTTTTCGTGCTGTACATCTCTATGATCTAATCAGATCTTGGGGATTTATCTACCTTTGCTGAAAATGTGTTGCTGGTTAAAGCGCAGCAGGTAAGGCAGCATCCAAGGAACAGGAAATTCGACGTTTTGGGCACAAGCCCTTCATCAGGAATCAGGCTTGTGCCCGAAACGTCGAATTTCCTGTTCCTTGGATGTTGCCTGACCTGCTGCGCTTTAACCAGCAACACATTTTCAGCTCTGATCGCCAGCATCTGCAGACCTCACTTTTTACTCGATTTATCTACCTTTATACGTTATAAGCTATCCAACACCATCTCCTGTGTAATATGGAGATTTTCAAGATATCATTACTTATATCCCCACGTTGTATATCTCCTGTATACAGTAAACATTTGTTTAGTAAAATACTAGTTCATTTCTTCCCCCCCATCTCCTGCAGCTCCACACAAAGGCAGCCTGGGAATGCATCACATTTGGGTCCATAGCACTCGCTCACATGAATCTGGAGTCCTTCGCTTCATTAAAATTTTAAACTGGAAGTAACAATATTCCATCTGTTTTCCCCAGACTGGGTAATCTCTTGAAGCTTTACAATACAATGACTACACTTTAAAAGCGTTTAATCCCTGTAAAGCACTTTGAAATGTCCAGTGGTTGTGAGAAAGGCTAAGACACTTTGTTAACACACTATTCATTAGGATATCTACAGGAAGCAGCAACTGGCTTTGCAGTATATTCTTGGACAGCTAACCGGCAGCACACGTAGCCCCTTCAACCGAAATGAACATTAGTATTGCTGTTTTAATTTAAACAAAAAGGAGATTTAAACGGAATAAATAATTTCTACTTTTTTGGTGGCTGTAATGGATAACCGTACTTTCCAGGGAGCAGACCACGAAAGCAAAAAACGTGATGTGGTGCAAATGAAGTAAGTGCTTCTGAAAAAGGGCACATTTTGTCGAAACTTTTGTATTTGTACTCATCAGAACATTTCACAAAATTGCCAATTCAAGATGAAATTAATGAACACAATGAGCCAAAGGGCCTCTTTCCACGTTGTGAAAACTCCGAGTATGACAAGTATTACATTCATGAAACCGTGTGTCGAAAAGTGAAATGTGAGAGTTGTGCAGAGTCCACTGAACCGAATCGGGGGAGGACAAAGTCCAAAAGCCCTGGACATCGGCCGGGACCGTGCAGAATTGGCGACAGCTCTTGATCGCAGCTGCTGTCGAATGCCCTCCCTCAGTCCTCGACTCAGACCCCGACCTTCCCGCCAACCTCCCCAAAGGGTACCTGCTGCCCATAGGATTGGAGAAGGGGGCTCCTGAAGGACGAAACCCTCCGAGCGAGCACACCAGCCGCCCCCGAGCGGGCCCGCTGAGCAGAGCCCTTCAGCCCGGCCCGTTCTTCAGTCCCCCTCCCCTTCCCCGTTGCCGTTCTCCCAGCCCTTACCTGGAACTCAGAGAAATCCTGACAATTTAGCTCCTCACTGGGCGCCGCCATCTTGTCGCCGCTTCCGAGGACTCCCCCGTGAGGGCTGGCCGCCGCACCGCCTGATGGAACAGGACAATGGAGGGGAGGGGGTGGGAGAGAAACCCCAGAGGCGGCGGCGGCGGCGGCGGAGCGTCACCGCTCGCTTGGGCGCGGGCCGGCCACTTGTCAACCGACTGAGAATTTTTTAAAAATATGGTAGACGAACATATTGTAGCGCCGAGGAAGTTGCTTGCCAGTAACCAATCACGGGTTTAAATCTGATCTATTTCCCTCGTGAATAAAAAAACCTCGATTCTATTCGTCTCCTTCCTTCAGAAATCCGCCCCTTTCTCGCGTGAATAGGCGGGCCTACCCCGGCTCCCTCTAAACACCGGCTCGATGGCAGGCTGGGCTCCGGTGACCTCTGGAGTAGGGGGTTAGAGTCCGCCGTGGGTAGGCGGTGCGGCCTCGGGATGTGGAGTTACGCGGGCTCGGTGGCCGGAGGCCTGAGCCTGGCGTTCAGAACCAACCGCCAGCGGCTGCAGGGGTTTTGCAGCAAGCCCGGGGACGGCAAATCCCCGCAGGGGGGAGGCCCGGCGACACCGGACAGAGTCCGGTCTGAAGGTAAGCTGCGGGCCCGGGGGGAGGTTAGGAACACCAGAGGGGTGGGGGTGGGTGAGGGGGAGGGTGGACACGGCGTGGCATCAGAGGGCCCGAGTCAAGGAGTAACGGGGATGTGGGTGGTGGGGTGGAGGTTAGTCTTCTCCGCTCTGCAGGACATCCTTACAGGTGTACCTACAGGATAACTCCGTTGCTTGATCTTTCTCCCTCGTAGGACCAGAAACAAGTGTGATTCCAGAAACACAATGTTAGAGCAACTCAGCTGGTCCAGCAGGTATTTGTGGAGAGGGAGAAAAACAGTTAACGCTTTGAGTCGTACAGAAGAGTCATACAAACTTAAAGCGCTAACTATGCTTTTTTCCTCCCCATAAATGGTGCCAGACTGTGTTTCAGATGTCCAGAAGCTGCAGCATTTTATGCAATGCTTAGTGCTATTTCTGACTTCAACAGAAACAAAACATTTTTTGATGCACAAGTACCAGGCCTGCTGCAGCGAGAGAACCTAATCACTAAATCCACATCCTGAAGGTGAGCACTGGCCAGAAACTGAACTGGATCAGCTATGGAAATACCATGGCTATATCACTAAGGCAGAGGCTGGAAATTCTGCAGCAAATAATTCACCATCTGATTCTCTATACCTTGATGTTTTATTTCTTTTTTCTACCTCTAAAGTAAGTAAATCAAAACACAGACTAATGTTTTAAGATAGGGTTAGAAAGTGGTGACACTAGACCATACTTTTTACTTGGAACAAAATATAACAATAAATAAATCAAAACTACAATACTCTAGAAGAAACCCTCCTTTATTCTTCACTCCTTCAACCCCTTCTCTCAATCTCTCCTTTTCAACTCCTCACTCTTCTTACAGGGTCATCATACCCTCCAAGTAATATTCATTGAAAAGTACTTAGATACAATAGAGGGAAACATATTCAAGGTCAATTGATCACATTTGCTAAGTGAAGTGGGATAGAATACAAGAGGCCCAGATTGAGCACTTCTGATAAGGATAACAAACAAAATTTTAAATTCTGTTCAAAGTTCTTACACCCAGTCAACATGACACACCTTTATTGTATTACTGAAAATTCTGAAGATAAAGTGCAATGGAGGTTTGTTTCATAGTCCATAGTTGTATAAATAGAAGCTTAAAAATATACCAGACCTCATCTGGTAAAATCATTGAGTCTGAATATTGCTTATTGTAGGTCCAACTTCCCCAGAGGAAGTTCATGTGACAGAGGTGTGCACAAAGTGTAAATGGGAAATAGTTCCAGGACTGACTTAGCACTCTTTGACTCAGACCTTTTTAGATGTAACAGCACTTGTTGATCTAAGAACTGTAGTGTCCACTATGTAATAAAGGTATGATCTTCACCATTCCTCCCTCTCTCCTCTTCCCCCCCCCCCCAATAACACTTTTGTGCTATGAAAGTAAACTATTTGAGTGACATGGGTGAGCTATTGGGAAAGAACAGAAGGTCCCAGAAATAGCATTGAAATGACCAGAAAATAACAGTATTGTGATGGTGGTTGAGAAATAACTGCTGACCAGGACACTGCTACTCTTTGAACAGAAGTATTTGCATTCATTTAAGACATTAGATAAAATATTAAATGAGACCTAAAGATGTTTCTTCTGACAGTACTCCCTCAGTATTGAAGTGTTAGTCTAGATTTTGTATACTTAAATATCTGTATCAGGACTTGACCCACAACCTTCTGATTCCAAGTTGAGAATATATCACTGAGCTGAAGTTAGCATGTATTTTAACATTTTAAATATTCTACAAGTTTTGTATAATTTAAGCTAGTTTACAAGGAAATTGTGACCCATGAAAATAGTTTTTTTTTTCAGGACGTCCAGCTTTCAAATTGCCAGGATACAAACCCTCAAGTTTTGATAAAAAGATGTTGGTGTGGAGTGGTCGATTCAAACGAGAAGCAGATATACCAGCTGCGGTTTCGTAAGTGGTGAAATGGGTATGGGATCCTATTGGTTGGTGACTTTTTAAAATTGGGATGTTGATACTACTTTCCTTGGTAAACAATTTTTTAAAATCATCCTCCGTGCAAACAACAACAGCTGAAAACAAATGGTAAGATTCTTTCTACTGTCACTTCTATACTGAACTTCTCCCTTGACTCTGCTGCAGTAATGCAGATTAAAAGGCCATTCCTTATATATGACCACTCTGTCACTGCATACTTCATTTCCTTAGAAATCACAAGCGTTTCACCAGTCCCTCAAGTTTCACAAACTGCATTCTCCTCAAGTAATAAATATTAACTGTGTAGTAAAGAGGCCAAATGTACTGGAAGAGTTGAACTTCTTTTGCTTTACACAATCAAATACTTTGTGCCTTTGTGGGGGCAAGTGTTGAAGGGAGTCTCTTCTAGTGTTTTTTGTTAGGTATGAGATTGTACGTGTGTGTGTGTGTGTGTGTGTGTGTGTGTGTGTGTGTGTGTGTGTGTGTGTGTATTGATGCTGTCATCTTAGACCTATTCCTAACCTTTCAGTAGAATTGCTTTTCAACTTGGTGCAAGCGTTTTTTCTATTTGTTCATGGAACATTAAGAACTGGTAGCAAAGCCAGCACTTAATACAATTTCTCTTACCTTGAAAAGGTGGTGGTGAGTCACGCTTTTCTATCACAGTAGCCTACGTGGCATAGGAACACCCAAGGTGCTGTTAGAGTGCCAGGATTTTGTCCCAATGACAAGTGTAAAGACTGTCTTTTTATTGTCGACTGAAATGGGAAAAAAATTGTTTAAGACCAAAGATTGTGCAGGGATTTTTTTAAAAAAGTACTTACTGACTGGTTAGTCTAACATCTTATAGAGAAAATGCTGGAATCTATTACAAAAGATATGATACCTTAGAATACGAACAGCAATGTCAACATTGACTTAAGATAAATACTGTTGACAAACCTACTGGAGTTTTGAGGCTGTAACTACGAAAAGGGAGAGCCAGAATGTGATGTCAGAAAACTTTGGATAAAGTCTCTCATTAAGTTACTGTATCCCCATGGGAGACAGATTAGCAAGCTTAGATCTCATGGAATACAGGGAGAACTAGCCATTTGGATACAGAACCGGCTGAAAAGGTGGAAGACAGAGGGTGGTGGTAGAGGATTGTTTTTCAGACTGGAGGCCTGTGACTAGTGGAGTGCCACAAGGATCGGTGCTGGGCCCTCTACTTTTTGTCATTTACATAAATGATTTGGATGTGAGCATAAGAGGTACAGTTAGTAAGTTTGCAGATGACACAAAAATTGGAGATGTAGTGGACAGCGAAGAGGGTTACCTCAGTTTACAAGAGGATCTGGACCAGATGGGCTAATGGGCTGAGAAGTGGCAGATGGAGTTTAATTCAGACAAATGCGAGGTGCTGCATTTTGGAAAGGGAAATCTTAAGTATACACTTAATGAGGTACGTCGATTTCGCTGCTCTTTGGATGCTGCCTCAACTGCTGTGCTCTTCCAGCACCACTGATCCAGTATACATTTAATGGTAAGGTCTTAGGGAGTGTTACTGAACAAAGAGTGCAGGTTCATAGCTCCTTGAAAGTGGAGTCGCAGGGAGATAGGATAGTGAAGGCAGTGTTTGGTATGCTTTCCTTTATTGGCTAGAGTATTGAGTACAGGAGTTGGGAGGTCATGTTGCGGCTGAACAGGACATTAGTTAGGCCACTGTTGGAATATTGTGTGCAATTCTGGTCTCCTTCCTATCGGAAAGATGTTGTGAAACTTTGAAACGGTTCAGAAAAGATTTACAAGGATGTTGCCAGGGTTGGAGGATCTGAGCTACAGGAAGAGGCTGAACTGGCTGGGGCTGTTTTCCCTGGAGAGGAGACTGAGGGGTGACCTTAGAGATTTACAAAATTATGAGGGGCATGGATAGGATAAATAGGCAAAGTCTTTTCCCTGGGGTTGGGGAGTCCAGAACTAAGGGGCATAGTTTTAGGGTGAGAGGAGAAAGATGAGACCAAAGAGGGAACTTTTTCACGTAGAGGGTGGTATGTGTATGGAATGAGCTGCCAGAGGACGTGGTGGAGGCTGGTACAATTGCAACATTTAAGGGATATGGACTGGCTGCTGGCAGATGGGACTAGATTGGGATGGGATATCTGGTCGGCATGGACACATTGGACCGAAGGGTCTGTTTCTCTACATCTCTGACTCTATGGTGGTAAAATATTGGTAAGGATAGAATTGGTTAAACAGACAGGAAACATTAGGAAAAGTGAAGTATTTTCTGGAGTGGAGGTGGTGACAAACTGAATACCATGGGTATCTGTACTTGGGGACCACATCTACATGTATTTATAATATGTATCAAAAATAACATCATAAATTTGGATAATGGAATGAAGTGTAGAATTTCCAAAATTTCTGACAACACAAAACTTGGCAGTAAGGAGGATGTAAAAAGAGGCTTTGGAGCCATTTTACAGAAGTAAATACACAGCATGACATGAATAAGCATGAATTTGACCACTTCATTGTGAATAACAATGTTAGCAGTATTTAAATTGGAATAGATTGGGAAATGTTTACTTACACACCAGTGAAAGCGAGCTTACAAATGCAGAAAGAAAAAGGATTGTGTAGAGGATCAAGGAAGTCTTACTGCAATTGTACTGCACCTTGGTGAGACCACACCTGGAGTACGGAGTGTAGTTTTGTTTTTAGGAGAGCAGCAAAGGCTCACCTAGCAGATTTCGGAGGAAAGATTGGGTTGATTGGGCCTGGATTCTCTGGAGTTTCAAAGAATAAGTGGGGACATCTTTGGAATGTCACATTATGACCAGGCTGAATAGACTGGATGCAGAGGTATTACCCTACATTTCTATGCATCGAATCTCAATTGCCACCTCTTGCCCACTCCACCAACTTGTCAATGTCCTTTTTTGGAATTTCACACCATCCTCCTCAGTTTACAAATTCTTTCAACTTTAATGTCTTGTGCAAACTTAAATATATCCCCTGTACCCAAAATCCAAATCATTCATATATATCAGGATAAGAAAGGGTCCCTGGGTAACTGAACTATATACTTCCTCCAAACCAAAAAAAATCCATTGACCATTACACTGTTTCTATATCACGAAGCTAATTTGTATCCATCTTACCATTGCTTTTATAACATGACCTACAAATTTCCTAAAAATCTTAATACTGTATCAAGTGCCCCTGAAATTCAGTTTTGCTACCTCATAAGCATTTGCGTCATCAATCCTTTCCATTACATGTGGGATTAGATTGGGTTGGGATATCTGGTCGATGTGGATGGGTTGGACCAAAGGGTCTGTTTCCATGCTGTACATCTGTGACTCTATTACTACTTCAGAAGAACTCCCAACTAGTTAAATGCAACTTCCCCTTCGTAAACCTGGTAGCTTGGATGAGTTGACTGTGCTTTTAGCACACCCTGTACTGTTTTAAATTTGGTGTGATATAATTTTCTACCAGTGCCTAATAACTTAGTTCATTTTCTATAGTCCCAGATATCATTGTTGAAATGTAAAGTAATTTGCACTTCCAAAACCTATGCATATCATCCACAAAACCTTTTTGTTTCATACTATTCAATTCTTTTTTTTAAAGCTGGACATGCTATTTGGGAGACCTAATTTAAAAACAGAAACAAAGCAACTTGTCAGGGTTACTCTGACCTTCCTCCTCTCCAGAAATAATTGATGTATTTTCTCAATTCCAAAAGTAAAATATCACAATCATTTTATCACAGATGAGGTATACCTTTCAGAATGTACTGAACTTTTTACAGGAAGGTTCTCTTTGTCTGTTAATCTTTAATAGAAGGGATAATATATGTATTGAGGTCTTAAGTGCAAGACTTCCATCATTATACCATTAGCATTTTGCAGCATTAAAAAATATCAGTGCAGCTTTTAAGTTGGCAGTTCTTAAAATTTGACATGGAATTTCAATTTCTAGGGATCTAGTGAAATCTTCTAAGTTGAGAATGGAATCTCATTTGCCTCAATTTGTGCAAACCTGCTGTCTGTATTTTCCACAGTCCTCTGTGATTAAAATCTTCTTTTTCCTTTCTTACATGATGCATTATCTCTGCTTAAGCTACTCTGAAAGCAGCCCTCTCTAAAGAAATGCCTCTCAATTTAAAGATGTCATGATAATGAGGTTTGTGGATAAATTGACATAATTTGTTTCAGATTTGAGATGATTGATGCTGCAAGGAACAAGATGAGAGTGAAAGCAAGTTATATAATGGTGGTCGTGACAATTGTGGCCTGTATTGGGACAATAATCTCTGGGAAGAAGGTAAGGGGAAATCTTATTAGCTTGATCAGAAATGGCAAAGTTCAGTTTTCTTAATTATTTCAGTTTTTATTATCTTATACTTTGCCCGTCAGTGACACAACCAATAATTGTACTTGTTTTGGCTCAGGTGATTTGCTTTAGGCATAAGTTTTAAAATACTATATGATGTGAATAGTTGCTTGTGATTTATTCTCAATTGAATAAATTGAGTTTTTAAAAGTACTTGTACTAGTCCTAAGCCTCTCATGTAGCAGGACTCAATTTTTCCAATTGCATATTTTGTTCAGAGGGTGGGTTTCACCTGTACTGGAAAGGAACAGGTATGTGGTAATATGGATTGAAATTAGAAATAAAAAAAATCCCTTTGGGATTGTACTGTAGATCCCCCAATAGTCAGGGAAATTGAGGAACAAATATATAGAGAGATCTTGTATATATGCAAGAATAAGAAGGTTCAGATTGTTTGCTCACTGAGCTGATGGGTTTGTTCTTGAACATTTTTGTCACCATGCTAGGTAATATCAGTGAGCTTTATAATAATAAGGTTGTAATAATCAGTGACTTTATGCAGACCCAGTCAACATTTGGAAAAGTAAATTTCTCACCATCAAAACCTTTGTGTTTGTAAATATTCCTACTGCAGAAGGAATGAAACTTGACCGGCTCTTGGGTAATAGGGCAAGTGACTGAAATAATTATAGGGAAACACTTTAGGCTGAGTGATCATAATTTGTTTTAAAACAGCATTCCATAAAAATTAAAGTTTTTCATAAGACAAAAAACTTTCAAGGATTGATTGGAGAAGACTTTGTAGGTAAAGGGACATCTGATAAGTGAGAAGCTTTCAAAAGTGTGATGAGAGTTCAGAATTACTTTGTTTAGTGAAACACCAATACTACCCACTAGTTGGTAGTATTTGAGAATAAATGGATGAATAGAGAGGTTAGAGTCAGGGATATAAAACTGGATCCAAATGAATCTTTCCAGTGGTATAGAGTGTAGAACTTTTAAGAGGGAGATCAGCAAGGGAAAGAGAGGCTATGAGAAGGTTACTTGCCATGGTTAAGGATAATCCAAAGAGATTCTTTTAATACAGTAAGAGCGAGAGAGTAGGGCCCCTTAAAGATCAGAGGCTGTATTTGTATTAAACCTCAGGAGATGGGAGAGACAATAAATGAACATTACCAAAGAAAGAGTGCTGGAGGTCTTTGAAAATATAAAGGTCAATAAATCTCTGGGACCTTACCTGATCAAGGTATCCCAGGAAATTAGGGAGGAAATTGCAGGGCCCTTTGCAGAAATATTTTTGACATTTATCAATACGGTGGGTTGCCAAATGACTGGCTGAAAAGTAACTAATGTTGTGCCCTTTGAGATGTAAAGAGAAGCCTGGAAACTAAAGACCTGTGACTCTGACTTCAGTGGTAGGCAAGTTGTTGGAAGTGATTTTGAAAGATAGGATTTATATACATTTTGAACAGCAATGATTAGGGATAGTCAACATGGTTTTGTGCGAGGGCAAACAATGTTTCTCAAACCGGAGTTTGAGGAAGTAGCCAAGATGATTGAAGGCAGAGTAGGAGACAGATGTAGAGCACGGAAACAGACTCTGTGGTTCAACCCATCTATGCCGACCAGATATCCCAACCCAATCTAGTACCATCTGCCAGCACCTGGTCCATATCCCTCAAATGTTTCCTATTCATATACCCATCCAGATGCCTTTTAAGTGTTGCATTTGTACTAGCCTCCACTTCTTCTGGCAGCTCATTCTATACAGGTACCACACTCTGCCTAAAAAGTTACCCCTTAGGTCTTTTATATCTTTCCCTTCTCACCCCAAACCTATGCCCTCTTCCCTGGGAGTGGGTGCGGGGTGGGTCCAGAACTGAAGACCTTGTCTATTTAGCTTATCCATGCCCCATAATTTTATAAACCTCTATAGGGTCACCCCTTAGCCTCAGACGCTCCAGGGAAAACAGTCCTAACCTATTCAAACTCTCCCTATAGCTCAAATAATTTACTTGGACTTGAATAAAGCCTCTGACAAAGTTCTGCATGGTAAACTAATTCAGATGAGCTTGCTAATTGAATACAACACTGGTTTAATAGCGGGGTGATGATAGAAAATTGTTTTTCAGGCCAGAGGCCTGTTTCCAATGGTGTTCCACAGGGATTGCTTCTGGGTCCACTTTTGTCTGTCTGTCATTAATATAAAATTATTTGGATGAGAACATAGAAAGCATGGTTAGTGAGTTTGTGGATGATGCCAAGATTGGTAGTTTTAGTGGACAGTGAAGATGGTTATCCAAGATTACAAAGAGATCTTAAACAATTGGGTCAATGGGCATATTGTTTTGGCACAACACATGAAGGTGATACTTAAATTAAAAGTAAGGCCTAGGGTAGTATTATAGGACAGACCTAAGAGTTTGGGTACATAACACTGAAATTTGCATCACATACATAGGGTGGTTAAGGTGTTTAGCATGCTTGCCTTCATTGCTCAGACTATTAAGTTAGGAATTGATGAGACCTTTTCTGCAGTTCTGCATTCAGTCTTGGTCTCTTATTAGAAGGATATTATTAAGCTGGAAAAATATTCAAAATAGATTTAATAAGTTGCTGGGAATGGAGGGTTTGAGTTATAGGAGAGGCTTGATAGTCTGGGACTTTTTTCCACTGGAGTGTAAGAGCTGAAGGGGGGTGTGATCTTAAAGATTTAAAGTCATGACAAATATAATGTGAATGGCAGGTCTTTTTGCTCGGGTGGGAGGTTAAGCCTGTGGAACATTTTTAAAATCTTTCTCCTCTAACCTTAGAGGTGAGGGGCAACTTTTTTTGAAATGGTGTTTAGTGTACGAAATGATCTTCCAAGGAAGTGGCATATGTGGGTACAGTTAATGTTCAGAGGGATATAGACCAATTGCAGGCAGCTGGGATTAGTTTAGTTTTGGATTATTCAGCATGGACCAAAGGGTCTGTTGTTATGCACTGTGACTCTGGCTACTAATAATTTCTTCTTTTAAAAAATTTAAAGAACACAATGGGATTTTGGGTGTTACCCCACACTACTCTGCAAGTATCTTGTGTATTCTTTAAATTCTTAAATTATAAAAGTGATGAAAGTTAATGTAGAAGTTACTGATTCAGAATCTACTGTAGTTATTTAGCCATGTTGGTTAATTCAAACTTTGAACTGTTAAAGCGGATTGTGCCAATACCTTCACATGAAAATACTATTTTCCCAACAGTAAGTGGCCTATATCCCAAAACTAAAATCTTTCGAGCTCCATTATCAATTGATACAGATGAAATAGTAGCAGATGTTTTGGATGACAAAGTACCAGAAATTAACTGATCTTTGGAAAACCTTTTCTTTAACCCTGCAGGTGTGTACCAGTCAGTGGTAATGGGAGTTGAACCCACACTGGTGTCACTCTGCATCGCAAACCAACCAGGATAGAGCAAAAGTTATTAATCCTTGCTATTTTGCTAAAGACTTTGAGGAGAAAGGGTTGGGAGAGATATGGGCTGTGTGCTGGCTGGTAGGGCTACTAGTTGGTCCAAAGGGTCTGTTTCTGTGCTTTACATTTCTATGACTTCGTAAGACAGGCTAATCAGCACTTCTGTATACAGTGCTGAACTCTATTGTGGATCTTTTTCTAATATTGATCAAAATGGTAACTTATATCATGGAATTTGATATCTTGCCTCAAGTGGATAATGTTTGTGGCTGAGTTTATTGTAAAAGATCATGTAAGTGAGCAGGTTTTGATCAAAAATTTAAAAATTGTTTCCCTTTCAAAGTTCTTCACTTTGACACTGGTGCATATGCTTAAATTCAAATTAAGTTTTACGATGTGGCTCAATCACAGTAACGCTAACACTGAGGCTATTAAACTCTTTGAATATTTCAAAGGCTGAATATATTGATTAGTTAAAACTGAGTGCACCAACTTTATTTTCCATCTTTGGCTGCAGGCTGCAAATAGACATGAATCTTTGACAGCTATCAACATGGCAAAAAAAGCCAGGTGGAAAGAGGAGAATCGACAGGAAGCAGAAGGTGCCAAAAGACAGTGATTCAATGTGGAGGAGGTTGTTCCAATATTAATGTGGTGATACATATTTTTGCTGTGTTAACACTATAATTAAGACAACAAAATACTGTGCCTCTAAGTTCCAATGTAACCAGTTATTTCCCAAGTTACTTTTGATTTATGACTGGTCATGAAATATGACAACTGCAGCTCCAATTTTATGGAATTACTATGCTATCTACTTGTCTTTGAATAATTAACATTGAAAAGTCAGTTGCAGTATAATTATCTCAAGAGCCTAGTTCTGCACATGATTACACTTCTGAAAAAAGTAATTTCAGTTAGGAAGTACTATGCCTTGCACTTGCTAGATCTTTTGCTTGGAGCTTTCTATTTCATTAAACTGGTTAACTTGCTTTGGGCCTTACAAATTAGCCAAATTTCATTGTATGATGATATCAGCCAATAATGAGTATATCTGCTGTTTTATTTTTCCAGATCAGAAAATAAAATTGACATTGCACCTATTCACGTTTGTAATTTTAATCACTTATTTCCACAATATTAAATTCATATTTATCTGTTCAAAATACTGTATTTTTACTTGCACGACACACTTGACAAGATGCAAGAGACCTTGTGTTATAGTTGCTGTGTTCTGTTGTGGAGTGATTAGCCCTTTGATTTCTTAGCATAGAGTCAGATGTACAGCACAGAAACAGACCCTTTGGTCCAACTCAGCCAAGTCGACCAGATATCCCAACCCAATCTAGTCCTACCTGCCAGCACCTTGCCTATATCCCTCCATACCCTTCCTAGCATGATCACATTTTTCATCCTACAGTTGCTAGGAATGCATATACTTAAATTATTTGCAACCCAATATCTCAAATTTCATAATCTATCATGCATTGTTGGAACTGGAAAGTCAAAAGGAAATTGGGGGAAAAAAAAACACAGCAAGTAAACTAGTGTTGAGGAAATAGGCCTAGACAACCCCTAATAGATCTGCCTAACTATCGCCATCACCGAGCAACAACCTTTGGGCTGAGACAATAGATTTTTTTTTAAAAAAGGTTGACACCCAGAAGCTGTGGGCATTGTCGGGAGGGGTTTGCAAGGATGTAGTAGTGGCTGTTGCTTAGTACAAGTCGCAGCTTGAAGCTAAAAGTAGTGGTTTAAAAGAAACCAAAGTATACGGATAATAGTTCTTAGATGAATCTACAACCTATTTTTGCATTCAATTCTACAGTCTTGGATGTGCACGTTATAGATTCAAGGGATTATAATTTCATTTGCACGGTAGATTTGTTGCTAAACTGTAATTTGTTTAAGTTTGCCTGTAATAAACATTTTAAGATTTTTTATGAAAAGTCCTGGTCAGTCTTGTGTTCTTGTTAATCATCAAAACAATAAAGAAATATTGACATGTTAAGACATTTCCACATATGGTACAGCTCATGGAGTGGAGCTTTCCAGTGCACTTGCTGCCAGTCATAACACAGTGAAAATTATGGAAGCATAATTCAATGGCTTTATCAATTTACACTAGCTCAGCTTTTGACAGGAGTTTTAGCTTGTTAAATAAAACATCTCAAAATAAATAGCTATCAAATAGTATGTGTACTAGATTAGAACTACATAA
The DNA here is from genome assembly GCF_020745735.1 of Hemiscyllium ocellatum. Classification (NCBI taxonomy): domain Eukaryota; kingdom Metazoa; phylum Chordata; class Chondrichthyes; order Orectolobiformes; family Hemiscylliidae; genus Hemiscyllium; species Hemiscyllium ocellatum. Next base: position 61,888,466 of record NC_083412.1, on the reverse strand, counting down.
ATGTTTTGTATAACAGGCTCTACTGCCTTGCAAAGGAGCTTTAGCTTTGAGTTATTGTAAATTACTTTAACAAATTTTAAAATAATTCATTACAAATGGAAATAAGAATCTTAAAAAAAAAAATAAATTTAATACCTTTGCTTGGATTCACCACAATTAGTGTTTAGAGATTCTGCCCATTGCACGCAAATCTTCTGTCCTGGGGCATCTCAGATGTTTGAGCAACTTTTTCATCTTGCTACAACACATTTGCAGAATGATGTCATTAAGCTGTTGCACCAAGTCAAAAGCATGTTCTTCCGGTCATAAGATGCATAATGTAGCATGTGAATTTCAATACCATTGTGATGCTAGCTATGGAAGCTGTATATTCCAAGGAACAGTGGATTTTACCCCTTCAACAATTCACACATTGGCAAGTTACCTAGTTAGTCCACACAAACTCCAAACTGTTCACTATTAGAAGTGATTCTGCAATTGAACAATATTCATTAAAAATCCTGAATGTGCTAATTACATTTATAAAAATGTGCACTTTTGGTCATATTCATAGTATTGGCCTATACTGGAAGCTTTATATGTTAATACTTGACACTGTTCGCTGCAGATAGAACATTTACATGCATTGTACCTGTTTCAACTCAACAAAATAGGTAACTACTTGGATGCATTTTTAGAGCAATGCCTTGACCAGTGTCAACTTGCCTGGTTCGGAATTTGAACAAAGCTTAGTAATTAACTGCCAGTCAGCTAACTTGTGCTTTTTCCATTGCAATCTCTGCCTGTGTCCACTTCCTACATGGGCGTTTCTTATACACTATCCTGATAAGACAAAAAGCTTTGACAAATTGTTGGTTTAGTAACAAGTTTGATTGAGAAAGTTTTATTATGCATTAGACAAGTTTAGAGAGGAGCTAAATCTAAATATTTCAACTCTTGAACTGAATGTCATTTCCAAAAAAACTGCTGCTAGACATGTTGGCTGACTTTTTAATCGGAGAATTGATTGATCATATTTACAGTTTGTGGAATCAGTAGACAAGTGAAATGAGAGTTGGGCGAAGGGAACACTGGGGAAACTGACTAATCTATATTGTGTATATTGATATTAGATTAGATTACTTAGTGTGGAAACAGACCCTTCGGCCCAAAAGTCCACACTGACCCGCTGAAGCGCAATCCTCCCAGACCCATTCCCCTACATTTGCCCCTTCACCTAACAATAAGGGCAATTTAGCATGGCTAATTCACCTAACCTGCACATTTTTTTTGGATTGTGGGAGGAAACTGGAGCACCGGAGGAAACCCACGCAGACACGGGTAGAATGTGTAGACTCTGTCCACACAGTCGCCTGAGGCAGGAATTGAACCTGGGTCTCTGGCACTGTGAGGCTAACCACTGTGCCACCCACACAGTATTAGTTGTGCTTTTAAGTTCATTAAAAATTTACTGGGTTTTATGCATTCATACCATTATATAGTGAAATATTCCTATCTAAAGTATTTTAAAACACTTAGTACAGCTTGTGAAATTCTAATTTGATAAGACTATTTACGTAACTAATTTATAATTCTTATGTCCATATAAGTAGTAGGGATTCTGTAAAGGTCTATTGATCTTTCTACTCCAAGGCCCAAATTAAAGTTAAAAATTCCTTGCTACCTTCAAATCATGTGCATGTATCTCAAGGTTCTTAATTTCTGCAATCCATTTAGAATTCTACCAATTATTTTATATTTGCTCTATCACTTTGCACTCCATTAAATTTTATCCCCTCCTTATCAGTGTACTCCATCTGCCTGTCCAAGTCCTCTAAGCATATCACCATCCCTACTCAGTTCATAATACTTTCAAATTTTGTCATTCATAAATTTAAAAACTGCACCTTACATATCAAAATCTAGGTCATAAATACACATCAAGATAGAATGGTCCCAACATGTACCCACGTGAAATCCCACTGCACATCATCAGCCTGAAAAACAATTAATGACTGTTTCTTCAGTCTGCCACCCATGTTCCATGTTATGTTCCATGTTTTGTTCCACAGGCAGCAAATTTGCTGACAAGCCTGTAATGTGGCATTTTGCCAAATGTCTTTGAGGACTATGCACACATTTATCCACTCAAAAATTCAAGTTAGCTAAATATAATGTCCTTAAATCTGAACTGCCTTTCCTTAATTAATATTCATATATAAAATCGTACCAAAAATGTCCTACCTTCAATGGAACAGAACACATTTTTGAAAGCAACCAGTCATGAAAATTTAATTCTATTAAACACTTGATAATGGTTATTTGCCTTGTGACCATCAGTTGTATACATGCTTAAAAAGCCAGTTAGAGGCTTGTCAGATGCTTAATAAATTCTTTAATATCATTCTGTTTAAAAAAAAAATCATTGAATGGAGGTGTAGCTGGCAAGATCAGCAATAGCTGCGTGCTGAATGGAGACCAGTCAGAACTAACCAAATTGCTGTTGTCCTGAGGTCTCTCAGAGGCCAGCCTGCATAAGGAAAATAGTGGGAAACCTTTTTTTTTAAAAATAAAAGAAAAACTGACATTGGCTTCATAGCCCCCACTGCAGAAATTAGCTTTACATTCTATCAACTACCACAGTTGGAACTGAATGTGGCCTCACATCATTAGCCTGACTTCTGCATTACTAGTCTGATGTGGCCACAACACCTGTGCTTCCCTGATGTCACCTTTATAACTAAAATTTCCCCTTTTTCAGGGAAAAGTGGATCTAGATTTTGCTCCACACAAAGTTGAAACAAATGTGCTTACTTTGCAAAAATAGAAGCGATCATGCTGTCCTTTCTGATGTATGTTGGAATTTAAACATTCCTAATATACAGCATAAAGGGCAGCCTGGGGGTTGTCATACAGAACAGATTGTCAGAATACCTCAATAATTCACACTTAAATTTCAGACTTCCTAGGAAGTTTTTATTTATTAAAATGTTCATTGTTTGCCATATGGCAAATGGATGTTGTTTTATGTAAATCAGAAAGCAAAGGGCTGAACTGGTTGACAGTTGTGCAAACATTAATAAGCTATCAATTTTGGCAAGGATAAAGCTCAAGTAACAAAAATAAATCATATCCCTGTAAACAAGATGAATTTGTAAATATAGCTTACTGAAGAAAACCAAGTTCTCATTGATGCTGCTGAATCCTGATCACTGACCTCTATGTTAAGGTGAATCCTCTAACAGACACGAAGCATGATAACAGATTAAATTGAAATAATGTTCAAATGTAAACAATTAATAAAATCTGCATTCATATAGTGCCTTTCATGACCACTAAATATATTGCAGCTTTTTTAGAAACACTTTTAAAGCATACTCCCTGCTGTGGTTTTCCAGGTCAATTTGCACACAGCCAGTTCCCACAAACAGTAGTTTCATAGTGATTAGATAATTTTTTTTGATGTTGATTGAAGGATAAAATTTGGTCAGCACACTAGGTATAAATCTTCTTTCCCACCTCTTCTTGAAAATAGTGCTTTGGGATGTTTATCTCTAATTGTAAGGCCAACAGGATCTTCATTTAAGATGCCCTCCAGGCAATTAGGGATTGGCAATAAATGCTGCCTAGCCAGTGATGTGCTCATCCAGTGAATGAATAAAGAAAAAAGAAATTATCCAAAAGACATCATCTCTCAGTTAGTGCAGCACTCTCTCAATACCACAATGGAGTAGCAACCTTGATTTTTATGCTCATATTCTTGAATGTCACTCAACTCAGATCTTAATATTCAGAAACTAATAAGCTACCAATTTAATCATGACTGACCCCATTCATGCCTTATTAAATTTGTTTTTTGTTCAAGTTATTCAGTGATAACCTGAACAGAGTCGTTGAGAGAATACTGCCAACATTCAATTTATGACATCTATTGAACAGTTCACTAACAGGTTGTAACTTTAAACCATGGATCACCATCATTTAATAAAAGATGGTACAGGGCATCAGAATAAAATTAATTTACTTGAACGTACCTTTGAACTCTTATAAACCTTATTTTTGTTAAACATTTCACATTATTATAAAAAATTGTATAACTACTAAATGGACAAACTGTCCATGGACAAACAAATCACAAAAAAGTCCTACAGCTTGGCTGGGAAATCTTTTTATCTCCAAAGAGTGCAACACGAAAAGGATGATATGGTTTAAAAACAAAATTTGCAAGAGAAACTATTTTTAGAAATAAATTCTGAAAACAAAGCTAAAATACTTAAAATTAGTAAGTGCTGAAATACTATTTGGCTACTTGATAGAGACTAATAAAACAGCATTTCTTTTTGATCGTTTTTCCATTAAAACCTGTTGGTAATGCAATGTTTAAGACTGGACTGGACCATACACACAAATGCTATGTCCGAAGATGATAAAGAAAAAAGGTGGAACTGGAGAAGATGCTTTGTTGCTGCACTTTCCTTCAACCAAAGCTATAAAATACCAACAGTAGTATCAATACTGCAAACCAATACAAAAGGAAACAGATATTCTTTTTCTATGCCATTTTCAAGCGGGTCACAGCAAACTAGTTTGCAGCATATTTTGATGCTGAACAGTTGCATCATGATACAGTATTGCCAGCACTGCTCCTCAGTATTAGTCCCAATACACTATTTTGTTGTTTAAAACAGGATTGTTATATTTTACCATAATTTAGAGATTTAATCTCTTACACCGAATAACTGACAGTAGAGCTTGGTAGATTAGATTAGATTCCCAACAATGTGGAAACGGGGCCCTGCGGCCCAACAAATCCACACCAACCCTCCGAAGAGCAACCCACCTAGACGCATTCCCCTACATTTACCTCTTCACCTAACACTACGGGCAATTTAGCGTGGCCAATTCACCTAACCTGCACATCTTTGGACTGTGGAAGGAAACCGGAGCAAACCCACGTAGACAGTAACAAAACAAGCATTACTTTACATATTAGAGATTTAAACATTTTGATGCTGGAGGATGTGCAGTTGCTCTCGAGAAAACACTTAGATTATCTCCTTTGGTGCTAAGAATGATTTCTGATAATGGCAACAAAAACCAAAGTACAAAAATCACTTCTGTAAATGCTACAAAGTTAAGTCATACTTAGAAACAGTATCATGAAAAATATGGAAACACCAAAGTATCTTGATAAAACTAAAATCAATGCAATGAGCCTTTGTATGCGCCAGTGAATCAAAAACCAAAAAAAAGTTTCATAATAAATTAAAAGAATGGACAGAACAAGAGCTCAGTCAGAATGTTTTAGTGCTAGTGATGATTGATTTGGATTTTTAAAAAAAAAATGTATAACTACTGAATAGACAAACTGTTAGTTTCCCTGTCCTTTTACCTTCACTGTCAATCATAGAAATAAAACAAACATTCAATTTGCAAAACAGACGGGTAAAACAACTAATTCTGAAGTAGCTGGAAATTCTTTACCTATTTGAAGATACTTACCAAAAGCTATTCTGTGAAACAAGTCCTCAATACTGCTATAACAAGGAATTAGAAGAATATATTTTCCAGAGGAAAAGACTGCAACAAATTTTAACTGATTAAAGATCAATGAACTCATAAGCTTCGTGGGAACGCTGCAAGATGTTTCAACCATTAGTGATGTGCCACAAAGCGGCTATCCAAGTGTTATGTGCCAAACAACAGAACCTGGATAACCAGGATAAATGTTGCATGAATGATGATCTCTATATTCCATTCCTATTTGCAAGAAATATTGAGCCAAAGAAAATATCAGCTGAAAGATATTTCTGATCTTAGATTGGTTTTGACCAGAGATGACCTATCAGCTCTGATGGCTTATTAGCAAGTGTTATGGTTGCTCACCGACCACAACTTCAGTGGGCATAACAGTGACATTCAAGACTTATTATTTGTCACTTCTTCCAGCTGAAGGAAACATATGGCGAATATAGTCCAACAATCAAGGAGTTTATAGTGACACAACGATTCCCAAAGGGTTAATGGCAATGATTTGTGGAATGATGTTCTGGTGGCATCTAAGAATGTACGTGGCAAAAAGCATGTTTGAAGGCATCAATCTCAAAGCATTTCACGATGCTGTCCCTAATGTTTAACGCAAAATTATGAATTTAGCCAAGGAAGCTGGCTCTGAAAAGTTAGGGGGTGGCTGTCGTACAGCCATTATGAGTGTCCCATGGACACAAATCAAGTTTGAATTTCGCACAGCTAGAAACAAACGCTGGAGAAATGTATATTGTTTGAAACACTGCCAAAAATGTTAACAAAATGATCAAAAACCTTTTAAACTTATTCAAGGCACAATAGAACTCTTCATTGAGGACAATCCAAATAGAAATTGCAATTCCAAAGTAACAGTGCAATCAATTATGGCATTAAAATGCTACAAAGAACTCAAAAGAAAAACAGCTGGCCAAAAGTACTTGAATAAATTTTTAGGTTGGTTGACAATCCTGCCCCTCCAGCCCATTAACTCCTCCACCCACTCCACCACATTTATTCCATCACTCGAGTGTTACCATATTTAAGTACAATTTATATTTATAAGTTTATTTTAAATGTTTTTTTAGGAATGTAATGCAAATGTACAGTATTTCAATTTGTTCTTCCTTTCATGAGAAATGACTGAAAGCATTTAATTCCCAATTTATACTTCAATTCGTATGGGAAAATGTACACTCAACGTAGTTTTGCTTAAAATCACTTCTAAAGGATGCAAACACCACCTTAAGAAAGGCATTGCTGTACTTGAAAGTATGGCAACTAATTTTGTAAATGCAAAATTGAATATTAAAAAACACTGTTGCTCTCACTGCATTATTGGTTGTAGTAGAATCTTTAACCCTTATTGAAATTCTGCCATTATCAATAATGCATTAACTTTCAATCTCTCTGATATTAGTGAACTTGCTACTTGAATCTCAGGCTTCACTTAACACAAAAAAATCTAAGTCAACTTTGTACTTATGTTATTCTGGTCACTTCTGCCTCAAATGTTGAAAGTTGTACACAACAGTAAAGAGCTTTAACTGTCACCAATTCAAACTCATGTCTCGCAAGAGCATGGTGACATGTGACCAAGTTGTAAATCTTGGTCCAAACCAAGGGAGTGGAACAGTTATCATCAAGACACACTAGTATTTCATGACTGAAAGGCCTGGATAGCAAATTGTCAATGCATTTAAAGTCATGGAACATGTGCAAGACAGCAATGTTTTGAGGGAGAAGATAATTGGTTTCAGGTGATTAGATCTATAAGATTAAGAGTTTTGATAGCAGAGATCAATCCTTGATACAACTAGAACTTAAATAGTGCAAAGTTTACCCCTAAAAGGAATGGGAACAAGAACCAAAAGAAGTACAAGTTGGAGATCTGTATTAATCATTTGTCTCAAGAACGTTGTCACAAACACTATTAACCAACTGTATCTCAATGTAACAGCAAGGGAACTAAAAGAACCAGTTGTTAATGCCCATCCAATTTCTTTACATGTCCACAATGACAAATTATAACATTGCCAGCTTTTGGGTCTCTTTTTTGCAACATAGCAATTTGAATATTATCTGAATAATTAACATTGGCTGGTCATTAGAAGGTTGAAATGACAAGACCAGTTGAATGGGATGTATGTTGTTATTGTGTATCAATGAAAGATTCGTAAAAAGACCATTCTTGAAAAATACACCATGGCACTTAATTTTGATGATCCTTCATGTTCGGATTCTGCCAGGATTGTTCATCATGTCTTTTCAGTGCGAACCGTTTCCTCCATTCTCACCAGTTTGTACTCACTAAATCACTCTGCTACCTAGTAAGATAACACCACAGTAAGGTAGGTTTCTTAATTTAACCTTGTTCTGAAAAGAATGGCAGTTACATTGCCCAGAACAACAATCCTAAGCGGCAAGAGGATTTTAATTCAGGTGAACTAACAAGCAAATTATTTCTGGTTCTAATATACACATTGCACTGAACATTTTAAGTTTATACAGAGACCAGAATAAGTTCTAGAATCAACCTCTACTCCATGACTTCATGGCTTACTGTATACCAGCCATTTCAGGTTATGTTGCCAGCATAGTTCCAATAGTTCCTAATGCTGAATTGCTAACTTTTTCAGAGATGCAATATAATTCACCAATCACAGATCCTTATGCATATGAACTTAAATTTCACTGCTTCACAATTCCAACAAAAATCTGTCCAATTTTCACAGACATTTTGTCTAATCTTCACAAGAACATTTTAAAATGAAGCTAGAAAAGGATCTTTTACATTATGCTTAGAATTACCACAAAGTAAAAGTTAACTAGTTCAGTAGATTTTGTCACTGGTGCGATTTGTCATATTGATAAACGGAGCAGGAAGTAACGTTCATAACACCAAGCCCAGACACCCCTCAAACTACCGTAAGGGTTGATCACAACTCCATTTATAATAGATTTGTCATTAACTATATATAACGCAAATGAAAGTCATTCAATGGAGGGTATTACTGGGTAGACAGTCCATTAATTAACCTACATTGATATTGCACCAGTTTGATTTTTACAAACAAAAAAAAAAATCAGCAATATTAAACATCACAATAGAAAGAACAGAGCCACAGCAAAGGATACAAGTATTTAAGATGGAAGAGTCAGGTGGTGCAAATTTGCAGAGTTTGCCCTAACCCCTATTTGAATGTTATGTACATATATTATTATACACACAAGAATACAACCTTCATATATAATATACTTTTTGTGTGGTTCCCAAATGTAACTTTGTAGAGTGTGCTGTATGCAAATACGTGCTTTTCTATACACCTACATACAACCTTTTGTTAATAAGAACCATTCAGCTAATTGAGCAAAGTTCTTACTAGCATTGCTCACCTGTATAGGTGCAACTTTATCATGGTGATAGGTGCAGTGTCCCTCCCCCCACCCCACCAACCCCAAAAGAACTTGTCAGTCCCAACAGCCCTAGGAGAGGTGTGTGTCTTAAGTGGAGTCAGTAGTCCTCTTTGTGATTGTGCTTACAGCTGGAAGCCCTCCATCTGAGCTTCATGTGGTTGGAAGATGTATTGCTGCTGATTAAGATCGACTTGAGGGACAATGTTAGCATCTTCCTCTTCTTCTGTACCGAAGTAATGCTCTATTAGATCAAATGCTTTCTGATAAACATCTTGGTTTTCATGGCTCTGCAAGAATTCAATCTTATCCAAACCTGCAGGTTTTTAAAAAAAAGGTTAAAGTCAAGGTTTTCTCATTAAACCTTGAGAGAGTGTTTGAATGCAAATAGAAAACTTCTAAAATTATTTTCAAAATTGCAGCTTTTACAAAGTGAAGTCTCCACCCAAGTATACTGGCATAATTCCAAATGGGAAATGTTTCACAAACCAGCACAGTCAGCCTATATTAGAATGTAAACTTAAGAATCTTCTTTGGATTAAAAATATTCATTGGAGTATTTAGGGAGGTATCTTAATAAAGTGAAAGTAGACATTTCAAAAAAAAAGGAAACATTTTTAAAGAATGTCTAGTTACCTGTAAGTAAATAGAGAAGATTACAAATTAAATTTAATAATACAATACTGACTAGTTATTACTACTTTAAAATCAAAGTAGTAGAAAATTCAGCTCACCAATTCTGCTCCACCATTCATGATCATGGCTGACCTGATAACCTTCAACTGTACTTTCCTGCATTTTCCCTACAACTCTTCATTACCTTATTGATTACAAATCTGTCACAGCCTTAAACATACTTACTACAAATCAGCCAAAAAGAGAGCATACTGCAAAAAAATTCCATACATTCATGGCCCTCAGAAGAAACTCAACTATCTGAAATGTAAAACTCCTTATTCGAAGATTAGGCCCTCTGGTCTTAGGCTTTTCCACAAAGGGGAAACAAGCTTTCCGCATCCACCCAGTCAAATCTCCAAAAGAATCTTACAAGCTTCAATAAGGTTACCTCTTAGTCTTCTAAATTCAAGTACAGGCCCAACCTCTCCTCATAAGACAGTCCTTCTATATCGAGTATCAGCCAAATTAACCTTCTCTGAACAGCCTCCACTGCCAAAACACCTTTCCTTAGATAACAGTCCCAAAACAGTTAATGATACTCTAACTGTGTTCAACTAGTGTCCTGTATTGTTATCAAAATCTCCCTATCTTTATTTCAAAGGGAATGGAGTTTAAAGGCTATTTGCCTTCCTTATTACCCATTGACTTTGGATGCGAGCTTTTTGTGATTCATGGACTAAGACTTCCAAATCCCTCTATTCTGTAGATTTCTACGGTCTTTCTCCATTTAATTACTCAGCTCCTCTTTTTCCTACAAAAATGTATTTTTCTCACATTACATTCCATTTGACAAGTTTTTGCCCACTCATATGGGCGGCACAGTGGTTAGCACAACTGCCTCACAGCACCAGAGACCTGGGTTCAATTCCAGCCTCAGGTGACTGTGTGGCATTTGCACATTCTCCGAGTGTCTGCATGGATTTCCTCCAGGTGCTCTGGTTTCCTCCCACAGTCCAAAAACATGCAAGTTAGGTGAATTGGCCATGCTAAATTGTCTGTCGTGATAGGTGAAGGTATAAATGTAGGGGAATGGGTCTGGGTGGGTTGCGCTTCAACGGGTCAGTGTGGACTTGGGCCGATGGGCCTGTTTCCACACTAAGTAATCTAATTTAATTTATCCTGTCTATATTCCTTAGTAGACAGTCAACTTCACGGTGTCTTCACATTCCTCATCCATTATTATACAGTTTAAGTTATAGAGGTCTCAACAAAGATCCCTCTGGCATTTCAAGTATAGGTTGCCATCCTGAAGTGTCCCCCTTATCCCAATTCTGTCTCAGTTAGCCAATTCTCTACTTATGCTAATATACTAATGCAACATGGATTCTTGCCTGATCAACTATCCCTCTGGCACGCCACTCAAGTTCTTAATAGAATATATAAAAGCATGCACATGTACACGGAACAGTTAACAAAAGTAGACTGGAGTTAAGTACATTTTAGGTTCAAGACACATGGACATAAACAATTTAAACAGCACATATTTACAGCAGCTTTCCTGTGATGAACAAAATTACTCAACCTTTGCTACAAGATCACCAAGTTTCTTTGCCATATTTAATTAATGAAAGTACCACTGCACAGTTTCCATTGAAATGGAATAGAATACACAAAACTAAATTAGTAAGATGCTCATCATATTTTATGAATTTCAGTGCATTTAAAATTTGGTTGCTTACAGGCAGAGAATAAGACATTCATTAAAGATGTTTATTTGCGAGGAACTTATTTTCAGTTGCTTTAATACAAGCGCAGGGTACTATCCTAAACATAATGAATATTTTAATCTGATGAAAACTAGTCATTTGGATATAGAACTGGCTCAAAGGTAGAAGACAGGGTGGTGGTGGAGGGTTGTTTTTCAGACTGGAGGCCTGTGACCAGTGGAGCGCCACAAGGATCGGTGCTGGGTCCTCTACTTTTTGCCATTTACATAAATGATTTGGATGTGAGCATAAGAGGTACAGTTAGTAAGTTTGCAGATGACACCAAAATTGGCGGTGTAGTGGACAGCGAAGAAGGTTACCTCAGATTACAACAGGATCCGGACCAGATGGGCCAATGGGCTGAGAAGTGGCAGATGGGGTTTAATTCAGATAAATGAGAGGTGCTGCAGTTTGGGAAAGCAAATCTTAGCAGGACTTATACACTTAATGGTAAAGTCCTAGGGAGTGTTGTTGAAAAAAAGAGACATTGGAGTGCAGGTTCATAGCTCCTTGAAAGTGGAGTCGCAGGTAGATAGGATAGTGAAGGCGATGTTTGGTATGCTTTCCTTTATTGGTCAAAGTATTGAGTACAGGAGTTGGGAGGTCACGATGAAGCTGTACAGGACATTGGTTAGGCCACTGTTGGACTATTGCATGCAATTCTGGTCTCCTTCCTATGTTGTGAAACTTGAAAGGGTCCAGAAAAGATTTACAAGGATGTTGTCATGGTTGGAGGATTTGAGCTTTAGGGAGAGGCTGAACAGGCTGGGGCTGTTTTCCATATAGAGTGTCTGAGGCTGAGGGGTGACCTTCTACAGGTTTACAAAATTATGAGGGGCATGGATAGGGCAAATAGGCAGAGTCTTTTCCCTGGGGTTGGGGAGTCCAGAACTAGAGGGCATAGGTTTAGGGTGAGAGGGGAAAGATGTATGGAATGAGCTGCCAGAGGAAGTGATGGAGGCTGGTACAATTGCAACATTTAAGAGGCATTTGGATGAGTATATGAATAGGAGGAGTTTGGAGAGATATGGGCCAGGTGGTGGCAGGTAGGACTAGACTGGGTTGGGATATCTGGTTGGCATGGACAGGTTGGACCAAAGGGTCTGTTTCCATGCTGTACATCTCTGACTATGAAACATTTCAATGCACTTCCTGCAATTACCACACAAAAAAAAAGCAGCAAGCGTCTATGCAACTTATTTTCTGTTAACTAAACACAAGAATTATTCAAGTTCTTATCAGCTCACCATAGGCCTCTTCTATTAGAGCACAGTATGGATTTATTCCTGTTCCATTTTGTTTAGCTTCCTGCTCACCCAGTCTAAGGATATTCTCCAAACCATTCAATGACACTTGAACGATCTTTGCATCCATAACAGTCAGCAAGTCGCATAATGGTTTAATGCAGCCCAATTCCACTATATATCTGAGGAAAATTATAGAAGGGGCAAAAACTTAATAGCAGATTGACACATGCAAAATACTGTCACAAGCTCTGTATTATTTGATAATTTACAGGTGCATGACTAGGATGCACAGTCCAGATTTCCTTGAAAAATGAGAGTCGTGTATCACATACCTGCATGACATTGAAGCTTTCATATACTCAGAGTACAACACGAGACTCAAACAAAAATATTACCCAATCAACCTGCTCATAGATGCAATCTCACACACGCTTCTCGAGCAGGTAGAACTTGAACCTAGGCCTCCTGGTTCAGAGGTTCAGATTATGCCACTGCACCGCACAACCCTCCCCCCATCCCCATCTTCCATGAGTCTATTCTCCATCCTGGTCACCAACAGATGAGTCAATGTTAAATCATTAATTTAATTAGCACCTGAAAAAGGATCTCATAACTGGATCCAGGCTATAATTTTGAAAGCATTCATAGTGAGTTCTATGAACAATCAGACTACAATCTATCTACTCTATTTCCTACAAGGCTTAAAAAGGGTACAGTCTAGGCTAACATTTTAGAATAGTATTTGAGAAGTTTTGCATTATTAGAGGTAATGGCATATGAATGGCATGTTAAACCAAGGTCCTGTTAGATGACCAGGTAGATGTTAAACATTTTCAGTTAGCTATTCCAATGCCCCGATCAATAACCAATATCAATACAGATGAACTATCATACATCTGCTCCTTTTAATACCTTATTCTGTGTAAAATGGAACCAGCGATTGCATTTCACAACTAAGGTTTGTAAAATTTGAAGTTAAGCTAAGCTTAAGTTAAGAAATGATATGGGACAACTCAAGTTCAACACATTATCAAACATGACCTAAACTTGGTCTTGATATCCCATTTTAATACACAACCGCACAGGGGAAAAAAAAATGAAGAAATAGGACAAGGAATAGATACAAAGGCAAACTGCTGCAGATGCTCAAAATCTGAAGCACAATACTGGAGAAACCCAGGCCTGGCAATAGATATGAGTGACATGGAGGTGTTGGACTAGGGTGTACAAATGTAAAAAATCACAACACCAGGTTATGATCCTGATCCACAGTTACCCAATGAAGGAACAGTGAAACGAAAGCTAATGCTTCCAAAATAAACCTTTTGGACTATAACCTGGTGTTGAGATTTCTATTTCTGTCTTCACAGACATTATTAGAGTTAATGTTTGATCTTGTATGACTCTTCATAACTTTTTCCAGTGCTTTGGCATTAATATAATTGTAGCCGAATATTACTTCATCAGGCGTTGGTCACCCTGCCACCCTACAATGTGCCTTGAGAAAGCCTTGATCCAAGCAATATGCAGCAATTTGTTTTAATTGTCACCTTATCAATCAGCAATCTTGAGCAAATGACAAAGATATACCTTAAATATACCAGTTATATCTTGGTATTTATGCTGTAAATATATAGAGTCTAACAGTGATGTGTATACTCCTGCATTATCTTTCTATTACTTAACTGTGTTTTTACATTGTAAAAACTTCAATACTTCCTTAATTTTTTTTTAGGGAAATTGACGTCTCAAAGTTTTGCTTGGTCAGGGTTTACTGTGATTGCGCGTACCTTGACTACCTGGAAGATTTGATCAATTGGCACACTCCTGTCCTGTAGGTGCCGGTTAGTAAAAGATTTACTGTACACACTTTGTTTCAGTGGTTATTCCTACTGTTTGCGACAGGACTTCAAGATTCTGATCGGATTTTTAGCCAAACGTCAGAAGGCAGAGCTCTGTCTAAATTCCAGCTTCCATCAGAGTGCACTCCAGAACTTTGACTCAGCAACAGTAAAGGGACAGCTTGTAATAGATAGCATATCAGAGAAATATGCAGGTGGTAGAGATTCAATTATTCTGATAGCCTTGTATTTTTAGTTGGAAAGTACTTTTCACCGAGCTGGCATTCATCCACAAACTCCATCAACAGACACATCGACCTGGACCCAATATACCAATCACTACAGCGGACAGCTGAAACTGACACCCGGAAGCGGCAAGGACAGACCATTATAAATGCCGGAAGAAACATCAAAGAAGCGCTTCGCAGGAGGCTCCAGAGCACTGATGATGTCTCCTAGCCAGGGGACGAAACGTTTGCAACAAAAACTTCCAGCTCGGCGAACAGAACCACTACAACAAGCACCCGAGCTACAAATCTTCACACAAACTTTGAGTACTTTTCAGCAGATTAGGAGACTTCCTGTAGGGTACATTGTGGATGGTGTACACTGCTGCTACTTTGTACTGGAGGAAAGTGTGAATCTTCAAGGCAAGTCAGTCAGTCGGCTACTTTGATCTGGATCGTTTCTAATTTAGATTGCTGTTGCGACTGCACCCATTTAAGAAAAAGAGCTCAACTTGTGCTTATAGATGGTAGATAGACTTAGAGAGTTAAGACAGTTACACACTGCAGAACTCCCAGCCTCTGACCCGCTTTTATAGCTACAGTATTTCTTGGTTTGTCTAGTTCACTTTCTGGTCAATGTTTACCCTCAGATGTTTAAGCTTGGGGATTCAGTGATGGTGATGCCTTTAAATATCCAAGGGAATTGGTTAAACTTTCTTGTTTGAAATGGCAATTGCTGGATACTACGGTGGCACAAACCCGAACATTGCCCAAATCTTGCTGATTCATTATTGGAGGAGTTGGGCATGAAACTGAACATTATGCCATGAGTAAACATCTCCCCCTTCTGACCTAATAAGGGAGTGAAGGTCATTATTGAAGCCATTGAAAAATCACTGGATGTACAAGACTACCATGAGGAACTCCTATTACAATGTACTAGGACTGAGATAATTGGTCCTGAACAATGACTTTTGTGCTAGGTATCGCTGTAATTAGTGGATAGTATAATGTACCTAACATTCTTCCCACCCCCCCTTCTTTTGATGTATAAATCAACAACTTTTATCAAAAGGTCTGCAACTTCATGATGAAAACAAAACCCCACCTTTGCCACTGAAGGTATTCTTACATTTCCATATTATAATATTTGTGATTAATGGAAATTTTTCAGGACATGAAAAGTTGTAATGATTTTGCCAATAAATACATTTTATTGCTATATCATAAAAACAAAACAATAAATTAACCATTAATAAGGTGATACTGGAAGATAGAGGGTGGTGGTGAGAGAGTTACTTTTTGGACTGGAGGCCTGTGACCAGTGCAATGATCAGTACTGGGCCCATTTTTGATTGTCATTTATATCAACGATTTGGATGAAAATACAGGAGACATGGTTAGTAGGTTTGCGGACAACACCAAAAGTGGTGGTGTAGTTGACAGTAAAGGTGGTTATCTAAGATTACAGAGGAGTCTTAATTGATTGAGTTAGAGGGCTGAGTGGCAGATGGATTTTAGTTTAGATAAACGTAAGGTATTGCACTTTGTTAAAACAAACAAGGGTAGGACGTACACAGTTAATGATAGGGCTCTGGTTGTCGAACACAGAGACCGAGGAGTTCAAGGACATAACTCTTTGAAATTTGCAACAAAGATAAACAGAGTGGTTAAGGTGACATTTAGCACACTTGTCTTCATTGCTCAGACCAGAAAGTATAGGAGTTGGGATGCCATGTTGAAGTTGTACAAGACATTGGTGAGGCCACTGTTAGAGTACTGTGTATAGTTCTAGTTGTCCTGCTGTAGGAAGGGTATTATTAAAATGGAGATAGTTCAGAAAAGATTTACCAGGATGGTGCCAGGAATGGATGGTTTGAGTTATAGTGAGGGG
Source organism: Hemiscyllium ocellatum (assembly GCF_020745735.1). NCBI lineage: Eukaryota > Metazoa > Chordata > Chondrichthyes > Orectolobiformes > Hemiscylliidae > Hemiscyllium > Hemiscyllium ocellatum. Next base: position 61,871,957 of record NC_083412.1, on the reverse strand, counting down.
CTGGGACTTTTTTGTTTCCACTGGAGCATAAGAGGTTGAGGGTGACCTTCTAGAGGTTTATAAAATCAGGAGCACACAAAGATGAATACCAAGGGTCTTACCTGAGGGTATAGGAATTCAAAACTAGGGGGCATATTTCTAAGATGCGAGGAGAAAGATTAAAAGCAGGGCTTAAGAAGTAACTTTCTTTCAAAAAAAAAGTCTCAACTGTGGAGTCAACTCCCAGAGGAAATGAGAGATGCAGGCAGAGTTACAACATTTAAAAGACATTCAGATTGGAACAGGAAAGGTTTGGAGGGACATGGACCCAGTGCAGGCAAGTGGGACTAGTTTAGTTTGGGAACATGGCTGGTGTGGACTAGTTGCTCCAAAGCGTCTGTTTTCCATGTTGTATGACTTTGCCTGTGGTTATATTTCAAAATAAAAAGTGAGGTCTGCAGATGCTGGAGATCAGAGCTGAAAATGTGTTGCTGGTTAAAGCGCAGGTCAGGCAGCATCCAAGGAACAGGAAATTCGACATTTCGGGCCAGAGCCCTTCATCAGGAATGAGGAGAGGGTGCCAGGCAGGCTAAGGGGGGCTCTGGCCCGAAACGTCGAATTTCCTGTTCCTTGGATGCTGCCTGACCTGCTGTGCTTTAACCAGCAACACATTTTCAGCTCAGTTATATTTCAAAGGCAAGAATACTGGTCCTAGGGGGTCTCACCAAATGGTCTCAGTATCCCACCAGTGCAATGTATCGCACAGGTTGAGAACTACTGATCTACAAGATGGATTGCAGCAACTCACCAAGGCTCCTAGGTAGCACCTTTCAAACCAACAACCTCTACTACCTAGAAGGACAAAGGCACACGGAAAAGAATATTTGAAAATTGTAAATATAGAAATCCATGTCTATTGTCATTCACCTCTTCAAAGATATATTTCATTCATAACAAATTTTATTTGTCTCTTCCATTGTCACATATTGTGTCTCCATTTAATTATTCAATTTCAAATGCTTGGTCCCTTAAATGTTTGTCCATCATTTCTTCTTATAAACCTTTACTCTCCAGGTCTAGGTCAGGCATTGCCAAAATTTGGGAGCAGAACAAAGATACCCAATGAAAAATGCTGCCCTGGACTCAAAACTTAAACAGTTGACTCCAAATATAATTGATTCTCCAAAGCATAAAGGACCTACGCAAATGAAGAAAAACAGTAAGCCTAAGCAGTAGCAGAGGAAAGAAACCTGAAAGTTGGTATATGATGTAATTGGAAATGTATATGTAGTATAAAAGGAAGCTGCAGTGACAATCCCAAACTAAATAGATGGCATAAAAAGAATAGACCACATGAAAATTGGACAGGTGGCCTAGCAAATTAGTAGGGGACATTTAAAGAACAGATACATGTTGAAATACTAGATAATGCCCATTTATGAACCAAATCAGAAATCCTATACAGGATGAAGTCTTACTTGATCTGTTCAGGAGTTCCACCTGACGTTGCATTGGTGATGGCCCAAGCAGCTTCTTTCCTTGTCCGAAATTCTGCTGTCTGTAGAATAGTTATTAGGACAGGGAAGATATCGGCATCTATCACAGCCTGCAATTGTTATGGACAAAAGTTTGAATAAAACTTTTTAAAACCTTTTCTATCAGTAAAGTTATAAACTTACCTTTCCTATGCAAGTACAATATTTTAAACTTTAGAAGATCACCATTTGTCACAGGTAGAGAAGGTGGTGACGGCAGTGCTTAACAAGCCTGCCTTCATTCATCAGAACATTGAGGACAGGAATTGGGACAACATATTACGGCTGGACAGGAGGTTGGGGAGATCACTTCTAGAATATTGCATACAATTCTGGTCACCCTTCAATTGGAGGGATGTTGTTAAACATTAAGGTGCAGAAATGATTTACAAGGATGTAGCTGGAATTGGAGAGTTTGAGCTACAGCAAGAGACTGAATAGGTTTGTAACCTTGGAGTGGAGGCTGAGGGGTGAAGTTATAGAGATTTATAAAGTCATGAGGAGCATGGATAGGGTGCATAGACAAGGTCTTTTCCGCAGGGGTGGTGGGGAAAAAAAAAAGTCCAAAACTAGAGGGCATCTGTTTAAGGTTAAGGTGGGGGTGTGGGGGGGATTTAAAAGGAAACTGAATAACCTTTTCATGCAAAGGATGGTGCATGTATGGAATGAGCTGCCAGAGGAGAAGGAGGCAGGTACAGTTTAACATTTAAAAAGGCAACTGGATGGGTATATGAACACATAGGGTTTGAGAGATATATGGGCCAAATGCTGGGAAATTGGATCAGGTCAGATTGGGATGTTTGGTTGGAGCGAATGAGATGGACCAAAGGGTGTTTTCCAAGCTGTGCAACTCTACAAGTGATAACCCATTATCTGACAAAACTTCGTCATGGTATGCAGTTGACACCGGAAGATATACATTGTTACAGCAAATACCACTGGTGAGAGAAAAATGTAGAGTTAGTAATTGATATATGCGACAGCTTGAAGCATACCTGTATCTGTGCTCTGTTGCCTGCTGTAATATTGGATATAGTCCAACATGCTTCCTTTTTGATTGATTCTTTAGGGCTGCTCAATAAGTGCAATAAACTCTGTAAAGCAGAGCAATTTAAAATTACCTAGGGGACAAAAAAGAAAATAAATCATTAATTATTCATGTAAAATACTACTTAAATCAAGCCAAGTGGTTTAGATATGCACGAACATAAACAGAGAGACATTAAGTTTGGTGACTAGATGTTGATCTTAGTCCAAGGTGCACTAGAATGAAGTGATTGGAGATCAAAAAGAGACTATTTTAAAATCACATTGACCATGCAAATGTGTGAAATGAAACAACAGTCAGCACTGTAAAGTTGAGCTCGAGTGTACCAGCATTCCAATAATCTTCAGAATATAACTTACCTGACATGCACCCTCTACTTCTGTATGCCTTCCTTTCCCATTCAGTACACCAGTACCAGCAATAGCTCTTAAAGTCACTATGTCCCAGGTCTTTAACATGCTTTTGCCCACTTTGAAATCCATGTTAGAAACATGCTTAGTATGCATCAAATCAGCTTGAAATGAGCACTATCCTGACCCTTTGTCCAAGTTTCATGTTACTTGAAACTGCTTAAGGTTTCACTTCTATAGAAGGCAGGATAGTAGATAATTAGTTTTAGGAGAAGTTGGCTATCTTAATAAGGGCTCCACTGACAGACTAAACCTCATGGCAAAGCAACTAGCAAATACTTAATCACAGTAAATAACTGCAGGTCTTCTCATTTAATCTTACTTAAGATGCTTGCTGAAATAGGTTAGTTCATTAATCTTGATGTAGAGTAAGACTTAAGTGAGCACACCACCTTGATAAGGAAAAAGAACTGGTGAATTGAGTGGCCATTACAAAGAGCTTGTTAGCTAGAGTTGAAAAATGTGGTGTTGGAAAAGCACAGCCGGTCAGACAGTGGAGGAGCAGGAGAGTTGACGTTGAGCACGAGTTCTTCATTCCTGATGAACAGCTCATGCTCGAAATGTTGATTCTCCTGCTCCTCAGATGCTGTTTGATTGGCTGTGCTTTTGCAGCACCACATTTTTCGACTCTGATCTCCAGCATCTGCAGTTCTCACTTTCTCCTAGCTAGTCTTGAGCCTCATAAATAACTGATAGTAGAACAGAACTGCCAATGAAAGTTCTGTGAATTAGCTTGAGATTGAAGAGGATATGTTAACGGGAGTGACGAGACTGGTCAAGGAGGGATGCTTGAGATAAGATGAAGTGAAGATGAGGCAAGAGGAATTGACTAAGGCCAGAAAGTACATACAAAAACCACAAAAGCATGTGATTATATTAAAAGTGGTAGGGTTTTCAATGCAAAGTTTAGATGAAAAACTCAACACCTCAAAGCGTAGCTTGAAATAAAGTAAACTTTTATCGGCCAATAATTTAACCAAGTATTCACCCTTGAAAGGGGTACAAAAGATCAAGACTTAGGAGAGTTCAGAGCAGTAGGCAATGAAAGATGAGTCTGAATTCTGACTCCAAACAAACAGTCCTGAGGGGTTAAAGTCACTCAAAAACATTTGAACACTGAGAAGTGAAGTAGAAAAAGAGAAAGCTGTTTGTGATTGCCAGCTCTTTTACTTGATATAAACTGATAATTGCCTCCTGTCATAGATGTGAGCCTTTACTGTAAAACAAGTCATGTTATACCCCATTTTAAACCCTTGTTAAACATTTACATCCCACTATATTGAGGGACTCAATTCTGATTGGTTAATCGGATAGCAATAAAGTCTGAAAAGTATTGGAGTGTTAATTCAAAGTTTCAAAAATATTACAAATGATTACACCTGTCACTATTAATGAAACATTTTTGTGCAAGAGGTGCTGTAATGTTTAGCATTTTATCAATTGCATGAAAATAGCAATATTCATTGATATATTCATACCCTTCATCATTTGCTTACATTTTGTTTAACAAGTCTGAATTATCCCTACAATATATTTCATTGATGTTTGCTCATTTCACTTTCCTCCACATACCTGAGTCTGTATGTCATCACCTGTTACAATGTTCCCTACTGCGCGTAAAGCTGGTGATATCACCTTATAGTCACAGTGCCTGTTAGAAAAACACATGGAGAAAAGTTACCAAACCAAAACACTTAAGTTTTGCTTTCATATTGAGACACTGACTGATCATCTAAAGCACAAAAGTTTATTTGTACTATGTAAGAGGTTGTAACTATTTTTTCTAAGGGATGTCTACTGGGAAATGTAATACAGACAGATGTTAGAACAAATCTAATTGTAACAAGGCACGTGTTGGAAATTGGGTTCCCCTTTAAAGTGGAATCCTTTTAGTATTTCATATTTAGTTTCCTGTGCAGCAAAGATCGCTGGAAAAGGAAAAGTCATAAGATTTATTGAGCACCACATTATCCTAATATCAATAAGATGTTGGGGAAATAGCATGTTTTAGTGGTAAAAGTCTTCAAAATAGCCTTCAAACGGAGGGGGAAAAAATGAGATGGCAGTTAACCATCTTAGGCTAGGGGAGGATGCTGCCTTCACAGTTTTAATAAGACGGACACATTCTACACCAGTAGCCTGTTTGTTGTTCTCTGCTATTGGTAAGCCATTGTACTCTTTGTCAGACTAATTATAGCTGAACTTTTACTTCTTTAAAAACTTAAAATTTTGAAAATTTCTTACAAATGATGTTTGCCTGTTTTAGCTAACTTTGATGAACTCCCAAAATCTAACATGTCCATTTCCAGTCTGGTATCTGCATGAGTGCAACATTGAACATTTTTAATATTTAAGCATGATTAGGGAAGAAGTTGGAACTCTTTAAAAGTGATGCAATATATGAACGAGAAACAAATGTGAAATTATTTTCTGGCCACTAAAAATGAACAGATTGATTCACTTTCAAACACTCAGACTGACTTAATTACCTTGCTGACACAAACAGAAATTGGAGGGAATCACTAACTGGGAGCAGAGATTTCTGGGTAGATGTAGCTGCTTCAACAAGACAGTAATCGTATTGACAAATAATAGCTAGCTATTACTGAAATGCAAACTTGACACTTTCAACAATATCCATATCCGATGGCATGTAATTTAGATGAAAAATGATCAGATTGTCTGCAACACAGGTGGTGAGAAATGGTGTAAAACAGGGCAACTTGTTAAATCAGATTGCATTCATTCTGCATAGATGTAGTTGCAGAATAGAGTTAAAATGGGTTATCTTTCTTGCTTAAACTTGAAAATAGAAAGAAATTGAGCCCATTTCTCTTTGGAACAGGCTACGTATTTTTGGTTTATCTATTCAACATGTTAGAGGGTTTGTCTCACATGCTTTAGCATTATTAGTAAATGGACAGAAATACAGAGGAACCCTCAATTTTCCGAATATCGGATTATCCAAAGGAGACAGAGGTCCAGACAGAAACATTACGTCAAAGACTTGTGCCCAACAGTGTTTTTGTTTACAGTTATTAAAAGTGCTGCCGGGAACAGTCCTGGACTGATGGGAGCGCAGGCACAGTCTCTAAACGACTCACCTCCCACATGCTCTCTCTCCCTCCCCACACTTTCCCTGGAGTTCTACACAGACATGTATCCAAAACACGCCTTCCCCAGATAATCTTTCCAACATTGTCCTGTACAGGGCAAAGGTAGAACCTGTTAAAAAGTTGCATTAAAAAGGTGTGCGCGCACGCACACGATGGGCGCACTATTTGTAAACTCCACCCCCCCAAAAGGCAGTCGTAGCAACAGCAGTCTTGTTGTGGGTGTCCAGTCCCGCTGTCCCGGAGAAGGGGTGGGGGTGGGGGCAGATGGGGAGCAGTGTTGGATGGGGCAGGGCCTTGCGTGCAGTGTGCTGCTGCCTAGTCTGAACAGGGAGCAGACTTAATAGAAAACTCCGAGCCCCAAAGGAAAGGTATTGAATTGATCAGCCGAATAAAATCAATAATCCAAACAAACTAGTGCCCGCCCATCTCATTCAGATGATTGAGGTTCCTCTGTACTGGCTTCTAATTCTCTTGACCTCTTGAAACAATTCTTGCATTTCAAAATCCTTCTAACATTGGTGCCTATTGATTTATTATGATAAAAAATCTGGCGTGTACACCGAATGACAACCAGTGCTTCATACCAGTAATATTGCACCATTACTAATGCCATAACATCTATAAAAGGTGCATATTTCATCTAAAAGGAAACTCTGTTCGCTTCTGGAAGCTATTCTGTTGTGAACGCCAGTTAAAAGCTTGAGGGGCAAAAAAAAAGTTATAAAATAGCTGCAACAGAGAAGAGGCTTGGATCTCAACCAGAACATTTTGTAGTACAGAGGGTCATTATGCCATACTGGCAGTGTCCCTACCTCTGTGCCAGAAAACCTGGGTTCAAGTCCCACCTGCTCCAGAGATGTCAAAACATGTCTGAAGCTGTTGCTTACAAATATACATAGAGAAACAGTTAATATAGAAAGGTCATTATAACCTGAAACATCAGAACTAAGAAGAAGTTCTAACCCTGAAGTGTTAGTTTCTTTCCACAGATGCTGCTCTTAACTACTGAGTATTGCCAGCATGTTTTTTCCCCAGAAATCCAACACCTGCGGTACTTTGCTGTTGTGTATAAACACAAGGTTTGGGTTAACTTAAGGAATAACTTTAGCCTCCAGAATCTGATCCATGAACCAGTTACTTTGAGAGGGAGTTGAAAACACATTTTATTTGCAAGTCATTTGAACAGTCCACAATGGTACTTGTACTCGCATTAAGCCTTCTTGCAAAGCAGTATGCCAAACTTCACTGATCTAAGCACAGATGTGAAAAGCAGTAACCATGAGAAGGCTACGATACAGTGTGCAGAATTGAACCCAGGAGAGCCACTACCTTCAGAAACTGGATAGGGAATACATTGGAAGGAAACTGGTTTCGACAAAAATATTATGCTTCTACAAAGAGTGCTTTTTCATCTATTTAGCAGTTCAAAATTATCAGAGGAGTATGACTGTACGATAAACAGATATAAAGAAAGGCATTCCTAGCCAAAGAATTAAAATTAAAAGAGTTAAAAAGTAACTTACATTAATAGTTCCACTAATCTTCTGCAAACTCCGGAGTCTATTACTGCTTGGATTTTATCATTGGGCCCATCTGATAAATACGACAAAGCCCAGCAGGCATCAGCCAGAACATCTATGTCATTGAGGAATAGCAGCCAGGACACAACACTGAGGCAGGGAGATACCTAGGAAAGAAATACAATCGAATTCAATATACAGCTTATCTGTATTCTCCTGGGTAAGGAGTTATCATGCTGACAATATCATTTCAGAGACTGAACAAAATAAAATTAAATGCCTACTGAAAAAATATAGAACTGGTACAAAACTTGCAGCTTTCTAACTAATTTTAAGATATTCTAGCTGCTTTAATGCAATGTTCTCTGGTAAAACTCATGTACTTTGGGTGATTTATCAAATATTGTGTTACTGACAATGTAATATTTTATAAAAAATAAATATTCAGGTAGCGAATATTGAATACATGAAAATTATTTCATGTTCCTCTTCACTGCATTCCAATATAATTGCGTTTTCATGATCAAAAGAAATTCTAGAATAGCATCACTGGGTTATTGATTCTCCAACTTTTAAAAAGAGAAGACTTTTGTCGGATGTGCTTCCTTTAATTGTCCATGCAAGTCTTGCTATATTGCCCAATAAATTTGATTTACCCAGTAACTGATTCCCAAGTCTCTTGATGTCACTTACTGACCAGTTATTGAGTATAGCAGAAGCATCCAATTTTACCTTCCCTTTCTCACTGGATTTCATTCAGTGCTCCCTCCTACATCAGAGGTGAAACCCTGGTATTAGTGGATTCAAAGTGTTGAAATGTTATTTTTTTTCTTTTGTTTCTGATCTTGCCTGATGTACTGGGTATTTTAACATGTTCTATTTTGATTGCAGATTCCCAATATCATTTACAAATGTTGCTTTTGTAGGATCAATTATGTGATGACACTCCATGGTCTTGTTCACTGGTGCTCAGAACAAACTCAAAACTACATAGTATTAAATAAATATTCAAACTTCACTCTTTCATCATTTCACAATACAAAAGCAGAGGCAGAAAATCAGTGGTCATCAGAACTGATTGGTTTGATTCACAGGTCAAGTCGTTTCACTCTTGGACTTTCCTTTAGAGAATCTAATTCCATAAAGGTTCAACATTTAATCACATGGTGAGCTTTGGGTATGAACTGGTACATTACTCTGGATATGTATACAAACAATTTATGCCAATGATCTATTTCATTCTTGAAGACTGCTCTATATTGATTGCTTGCACATTTGCAAATTTGTAAAAGGCTACTTGTCAGCAGATTTTAAAAAACATCCAACAAATGTAAACTGTTTGAACAAGATTATCAGTTTATAGAATTGAAATATCGTTCTCCAAATCATATTTTTCACATCCAAAAGAACAAAGTATACTGAAGCGTCACTGGATGGATACTACCTTTGAAAATTCTGGAGGAGGATTCTTCCCTCTACAGAGGTTTGACAATGCCCAAACAGCATTCCTAGTCATTGTCAATCGGTTAGGTTTTGATAGCAGCCTAAAGTATTTAAAACAAATAATTAACATTAAAAATTATTTGAAGTACAGAAATGCACATCTGAAAAGGCTTTCTTCATCTTTAAAATATGGTAATCAATATGTAAATACTTCTAGAAAGGTAGTTTTTCCCTGATCAGTTTGGCAAAGTTGATTGATTAAGAATCAGTACTACTAGAGATGGAGATTAAAATCTTGACACTGACCAGTGATTGGAAAGCTGCAGTTTAAAAAAACAATAGAGGCAACCTTGTAAGATACTAAATGAATATTTTGCATCAGTATTTACTATGGAAAAGGATATGGAAGATATAGACTGTAGGGAAATAGATGGTGACATCTTGCAAAATGTTCAGATTACAGAGGAGGAAGTGCTGGATGTCTTTAAACGGTTAAAAGGTGGATAAATCCCCAGAACCTGATCAGGTGTATTCGAGAACTCTGTGGGAAGCTAGAGAAGTGATTGCTGAGCCTCTTGCTAAGATATTTGTATCATTGATAGTCACAGGTGAGGTGCCAGAAGACTGGAGGTTGGCAAATGTGGAGCCACTTTAAGGGGGTAAAGACAAGCCAGGGAACTATAGACCGGTGAGCCTGACCTCGATGGTGGGCAAGTTGCTGGAGGGAATCCTGAGGGACAGGATGTACATTTATTTGGAAAGGCAAGGACTGATTAGGGATAGTCAACATGGCTTTGTGTGTGGGAAATCATGTCTCACAAACTTGATTGAGTTTTTTGAAGAAGTAACAAAGAAGATTGATGACGGCAGAGCAGTAGATGTGGTCTATATGAACTTCAGTAAGGCATTTGACTAGGTTCCCCATGGGAGACTGATTAGCAAGGTTAGATCTCATTGAATAAGGGGAGAACTAGCCATTTGGATACAGAACTGGCTCAAAAGGTAGAAGACAGAGGATGGTGGTGGTGGAGGGTTGATTTTCAGACTGGAGGCCTGTGACCAGTGGAGTGCCACAAGGATTGGTGTTGGGTCCTCTATTTTCTGTCATTTACATAAATGATTTGGATGAGAGCATACGAGGTACAGTTAGTAAGTTTGCAGAGGACACCAAAATTGGAGGTGTAGTGGTCAGCAAAGAGGGTTACCTCAGTTTACAACAGGATCTGGACCAGATGGGCCAATGGGCTGAGAAGTGGCAGATGGAGTTTAATTCAGATAAATGCAAGGTGCTGCATTTTGGGAAAGCAAATCCTAGCAGGACTTGTACACTTACTGGTAAGGTCCTAGGGAGTGTTGCTCAACAAAGAGACCTCGGAGGGCAGGTTCATAGCTCCTTGAAAGTGGAATCGCAGGTAGATAGGATGGTGAAGGTGGCGTTTGGTATGCTTTCCTTTATTAGCTAGAGTATTGAGTATAGGAATTGGGAGGTCATGTCACGGCTGTACAGGACATCGGTTAGGCCACTGTTGGAATATTGCGTGCAATTCTGGTCTCCTTCCTATCCGAAAGATGTTATGAAACTTGTAAATCTTTTCTGAACCCGTTCAAGGGTGTTGCCGGGGTTGGAGGATTTGAGCTATAGGGAGAGGCTGAACAGGCTGGGGCTGTTTTCCCTGGAGCGTCGGAGGCTGAGGGGGTGATCTTATTGAGGTTTACAAAATTATGAGGGGCATGGGTAGGATAAATAGATGAAGTCTTTTCCCTGAGGTGGGGGAGTCCAGAATTAGAGGGCATAGGTTTAGGCTGAGAGGAGAAAGATATAAAAGAGACACAAGGGGCACCTTTTTCCACGCAGAGGGTGGTACGTGTATGGAATGAGCTGCCAGAGAATGTGGTGGAGGCTGGTACAATTGCAACATTTAAGAGGCATTTGGATGGGTATATGAATAGGAAGGGTTTGGAGGGATATGGGCTGGGTGCTGGCAGGTGGGACTAGATTGGGTTGGGATATCTGGTCAGTGTGGACAGGTTGACCAAAGGGTCTGTTTCCATGCTGTACATCTCTATAACTCTATGACTTATCAAAAGCATGGGCTGGATTTTGGCTATAAATTCGTTAAGCTAATTCTGACATATGTTCTCTAGTTCAGCACAACTCCATACACTGAATGGAGTCTACCAGCTTGTTATAATACTTTTTTGACACTCTGGTCTGGATTTTAACTCAATTGTGCAATGACAAGGAATGACCAATTCCTATAAGTGATCCACAACTTTATTGGCCTAGTATTTGGAGAATCCTTATTAGGGTGACTTCTTTATCTTTCCTAAGCACCTTGCTGAAAAGTCTAAACTTGGAGAACAAAGGACAGAATTAGGCTTCATTGTAGCATATTACTTCGTCAAATTGCATATTAACTTTCTCCAGCTTGACACGTTAGAAATAAAAATTACTCAACTGATGGAACATTACAGAGCATTCACACCTGTGAAACTGAAGTTTTAAAAAAAAAAGTGCTTTTAAGAGACACAAGGACAAACTGGAGAAGTTCCACATAGGTAACTTCTAACCTGATGCACAAGTTTAATAAAAATTGAGAATAGAACAATATCTAAAAGGAATTAATTTGATATGTATTTGGTTTATCCCAAAATATGACAAGACTGCTTTTTCTAGTTTACTTGAAACACTTAAAATGTAAAATAACTTACTGAATGAGAGGAGGCAGTATATTACAGTCTAACACATAATCCCTGCACATGGTGCTGTCCCCTGCAATATTGCCAAGGGCCCAGATTGCCTGCAAGTTAAAAACAAAAACCTCAGATGTTATATTTGACTGACTCAGACAGCAGATACAAAAGCCCTGAATAAACATTTAAAATCACTGATTATTCAACTGGAAGATGCATTCTCTAGTGCCTCTGCAATGACAACTGGTCAGTGGTTAAAAAAATTAATCATGAGAACATAGGAAATAGGGACAAAATATGCCCTCGAGCCTGCTGCACTATTCAATGAAATCATGGATGTGGAGCTGCTGGTGTCGTCAAAGTTAAAAATCACAACAGCAGATTACAGTCCAACAGGTTTATCTGGAAGCACTAGCTTTCTCAGTGCTGCTCCTTTATTAAGGACTCCACAGCTACCTGAAGGAGCAATGGTCCAAAAGTTGATGAGTCCAAAAAAAGCCTGTTGGACTGTAAACTGGTGTTGAGATTTTTTAACTGTCAACTAAATCACAGATGATCTTTTACTTCAATGCCACTTTTCCACTTCTCCTCACATAGCTTGATATCCATATCTTGAAATCACAGCATGTTCGAGATAGTGAAATAAGCTTCTGGAACTAGTCATAAAGCACGGAAACAGATCCTTCAGTCCAACTTGTCCATGCTGAACACAATCTCAAACTAAAGTAGTCCCATCTGCCTGCTTCTGGCCCAAAGTTTTCAAAATCTTTCCTATTCGTATACTTATCCACATCTCTTAAACATTGTAATTGTACCTACATCCACCACTTCATCAGGATTTTCATTCCACGTGCAAACCACGCTGTGTGAAGCATTTGCTTCATAATCTTTAAAATGTCTCTCCTCTCATCTTAAAATTGAGTGCCCTAGTCTTGAAATCCTCCAACCTAGGTAAAAGATATCCAACATTATAAACTAAGGAGTATAGGTAGGGTTAAACTATTAGGCCACCTCTCAACCTCCAAACTACAGTGAAAAAAGTCCTAGACTATCCAGTCTACCCTTATAACTCAAATCTTCCATACCAGGCAACATCTTGGTAAATATACTCTGAACCTTTTCCAGTTTAACAATATCCTTCCTATAAGTGGGTGACCAGAACTGGACATAGTACTCCAGAAGAAAACTCAATGTCCTATGCAATCAGAACATGACTTCCAAAGTCCACTACTCAAAAGTGGTGTGCAATGAAGTTAAGCATGCTAAATGCCTTTTTAACCACTCCATCTATGTGATGCAAACTTCAAAAGTATCTGTACCTGCACCCCCAGGTCTCTCTGTTCTACAATACTATACAAGGTTCTACCATTACTTATATATGTCCTACCCTTGTTTGCTGTACCAAAATGCAATACTTCATATTTATCCAAATTAAACTCCTTCTTCAAGATCTCCTTGTAATCTTAGAAAACGTTCTTCATTGTCTACTATACCACCAATTTTGGTGTTGCCCACAAACTTACTAACCATGCCTTCTATATTCTCATCCAAAACATTTATATAAAAAAGACAAAGAGGAGGACCCAGAGACAGCTAGTGACAGGCCTCCAGACGGAAAAATAATCCACTACCCTTGTCTCCTGCTGTTAAGCTAATTATGAATTCAATTGGCAAACTCACCCTGAATCTAACTTTACTAATTAGTTATCATTTGGAACCTGGTCGCCATTGATATTGATATATTTAGAGGTGTAAGTAAGCATATCTAATGAACAAAGTGTTATCTGTAATTTAAGTGGAGGGTTCTGAAGCTTTCTGCAGTCTGAGGGATTTGGGAGTCCTTATCCATGAATCACAAAAATAACTAGCAGGTTCAGCAGATAACAGAGAAAGCAAATGAAATGAAATATTTCAAAGGGACTGGAGGATAAAAGTAGATTTGCTAAGACCATACAGAGCACTAGTCAGATCACAGCTGGACTAATGTGAACAGTTTTGGGCCCCTTAACTAAGGAAAGATACTCTGGCTTTGGAAGCTGGATTTCAGGTATGGGCAGGCTGTCTTATGCAGAGAGCCTGGGTTTGTTGAAATGTAGACAAATAAGGTGGCCTTATTGAAAATGGGGGTCTTGATAGAGTACATGCAGAATGATTTTTAAAAATGGATATCACTGGCCAGGCCAGCATCTATTGCCCTTCCCCAACTGTCTGGAGGGAAATTAAAAGTCAACCACATTGCTGCGAGTCTGCAGTTACATGTTGGCCAGACCATGAAAGGATGGCAGAATTCCTGGGCATTAGGGAATCAAATAGGTTTTTCTGATACTCAGACTTCATGGTCATCATTACACTCTTAATCCCAGATTTGTTTAAAATTCAATTTGAATTCCACCATCTGCCAAGGTCAGATTTTAAACCAGCTCCCCAGGACATGACCAAAAAGTCAGTGTCTTCTCCTTTTCTGTTGTTTCTCCTTGAGGAGCAGACAGCATAATGTCAGAATAAGAGATTGCATGTTTATCACAGAAGAGGATGAATTTCTTCACTCAGATGGTTATAAATTTATGTAATCTTTCTTAAAAAGCGCACAGGCTGTTGAGGCTGGATTGTTAAGTATTTTAAAAGACTGAAGTTGATAGATGTTTAAACCACTAAGGGAATCAAAGGTTATGGGATAAAAGCAAGTAAATGGAGTGGAAAATTCTGTTATGAAGAAGAGTTACTGGACCCAAAATGTTAACCCTTCTTTCTCTCCACAGATGCTTCTAGACCAGCTACGCTTTTCCAGCAATTACTGTTTTTCTTTGATTACCAGCATCTGCAGTCTTTGATTTTTGTTTTGAGGATATCTGATCACCTGTGATCTCAAAAGGTGCAACAGACTCCATGGGCTGAATGGTCTCCATCTGCTCCTCCATTTTATGGTCTGGCACAAATATCTTGTAAGCACTCAACTGTCTGTCTCAGTACTATGCCCTGTCACCATGGTTTATACACAGCTGCTTTCAAACTTATGAAAAATTGTTTGCGAATGCACCTATGTGATTCTGCATATTTAGAACCAAGAGATAAACCTAAAGGACAGTGACAGCTCTTTAAAAAGGGCCTATTTTTTGCTGTAAACATCTAGCAATGCACCCAATTTATGACAATGACTTCTTGAAACACCATTAGCTTATCTCCCATGATTCTCTATAAAAAGTAAAAACTTAGTTGAAGACAATGAAACTGCTATGATCTGAAACAGCACTGATATTATCCAATTTCCTCAAATGAATTTGAGTGAGAGCATCAACTTACAAAAAGGTAACTAAAACATTAAATGGCAATTTAATATGGTGAAATAAATCAGAATCTCTATTCAGTGGCATTAAATTTCCTTCCCACCCATCATTCAGAGTCATCTGGTAAAATATTTGGAAGATATTTACAGGATTCCTATAAGACTATGTGGTGTACCTGTATAAAATGATAGTCAATTAACAAGGAAAAGGCAAAGGGGCATAAATTTGCCACTGTGTTGCAAAAATAGCTCGATAGCGTAATTATTTCCATTAATTTTTTTAATAGTCCATAATGAACCACTTATTTTAGAAATATTAATTATTCCTAGGACTCAAATTAGCTCCTTTTCTTTTTAAATTGGCAATCATTAATCACCTGAAAAACATACAAATTCACTATAAAATGGTGAGTTTTGAGAAGATTTGTAGTTCAGATAGGGGCTCTGAATGTAAGTTTGCTAGCTGAGCTGGAAGGTTAGTTTTCAGATGTTTTGTCACCATACTAGGTTACATCAATGAGTCTCCAGTGAAGCATTGATGGTATGGCCCACTTTTTATTTATGTGTTGAGGTTTCCTTGGGTTGGTGATGTCATTTCCTGTTCTTTTCCTCAGTGGGTGGTAAATGGGATCCAAGTCAACGTGTTTGTTGATAGAGTTCCAGTTGGAATGCCATGCTTCTAGGAATTCTTGTCCCTCTCTGCTTGGCTTATTCTAGGATGGATGTGTTGCCCCAGTGTATCACTAGTATCTTTACAAACAGATGAGGAAGGACACCCACTTGACTGCGACAACACATCCATCCTAGGACAAGCCAAACAGAGACACGCACGAGAATTTCTAGAAGCATGGCATCCCAACCGGAACTTTATCAACAAACACTGACTTGAGTCCCATTTATCACCTCCTAAGAAAAGGAACAGGAATTGACATTGCCACAGAAAGTGACATCACCAACCCAAGGAAACCTAAACACAAAGAAAATAGCCCGTAACACCAGTGCTTCACTGGAGGCTCACTGATGTTAGCCAGTATGGTGACGAAATGTCTGAAAACAAACCTTCCAGCTCAATGAGCAAACTTACATCCATCACTATAAAAAAGGATTTGAAGACACGATTAACAACAGTAAACTGGCAGTTACCTGTTCCTGCACATCTTCAAAATCTGATGCTAGTAATTCAATAAAAACAGGCACAGCACCGGCCTTGATTACTTCACGGGTCTGTAACGAGCTTCCTGATGCAATATTTGTCAGAACCCATGCTGCTTCAAACTACATTGAAGAAAATTACAATTACCAATGGTTACACTAGTATCAATATTTGCTAGTTCAAAGCAATGACACTTTTTCAAAAAAAGTGAAGAATCATGTTTCAGAACTTTAAAAGACAAGTAATAAAAGTTGAAAATGGTGTATCGCCATATAAATATCTTACAGAAAAAAAACAAATTTTCTTTCAAAGTTCTATAGGACTCATGGAAAATAAAAATTAGCAAACAAATTTTCTTATTCACAAATCTTAGAACTTAGCAATGACAAAACGGAATACAACACAAGGAAAAAGTTCAATTACAGTCAGTTTTGATAAAACATGATAGCTCTGTTCTTGTGCGATCGCGCGTAAGAAAATCGCGCAGTAGCCAAGCCATTTAAACTAATGGAGCCGGAATATTGATAGCCAACACAGGTAAGGAAAGTTCGCGTACTACAAATACAGTATAACTTCAATTGTGTTAAAGCCAATTTGTGTTGAAGAAATGTTATAGCAGAACAGACTGGGAGTAAAATATGTGGGACATCAGAAAATAATTATTCTAAAGCATGATACAACAAGTTTAGTTAACTTTCAAATATATCAAGCTTATGATGTAAAACAGACAGTGACATTTTGTACTCAAATATTTCAATGTGCGATTTAGATTGAGAGCTCATTGGCACTTTGTGAAGTCTCGTGTAGAATAAATGAGACTTAAAATTGGAAATAGTTATCCTATATACTTGCATAAAGGACATTCTTGCTCACTAATGCAGATTTCATTTTACCTGAAACAGAAAAATGTTTTTGGAAGGCATCCAAGGAAAAATCACCACATTCATGAATAATGGGATATAAATCGTTTGAGTAGTTTTGAGTTCCTCACAAACACTAGCATTTAAGTAAACAGCAGCATTCCAGGAACTGAAAATGTATGTGAATTTAATGGTTCACTACAACATGGAGAGCACCCACAGGATAATTGAGACAGCATTAATTATACTTATTTCATTATTCTATGCAAATAATAGGCAAAGTTACAAAGTAAATTTAACATTGGAAAACAATTACTAGCCTTGCCAGTGACGACCATAGCTCAAGATGACTAAAAACCAAATCCAAAACATTCTTGCGGACATAATTCTTGGAGGCCTGCAGATTAACTGTTGCTTTATTTTACATATGCCAAGTCTTTTATACCTGTCCATTATAATCCACAAACTGTTGCAGAGATGAAATTCTGTTTGATAATGCACGTACAATTGTTCGTGATTTCTGAAGTTAAAGAACTAAACTTGCATTTTTTCACACCACGAGCAAATTATAGAGGTTCAATTTTCAGAAATTGATGTATAACTACATACAGAGCAACACTGTTACAAAAAGTACAAATGTAGATATCAGTATGTTTCTATTACCTGTAATGTACAATTTTCTCTCCTTTTGAGAAATTCTACAAATCTTTCCACAACTCCTTGTGTGTTGATCACTTCGTCAATAGGAGGATTAGGTTCTGTTGAAAAAGACATGAAATACTGGATTAAAATGGTTTCTTTCCAATTTCAGCTCATCTCAAAATTTCCAAACTAGCATGGAAATTAAACACTTATGCTGTATACTTTCCTTCTATCTATAGAAGATAACTTCAACTAAAACCAACATGCAAGAAAATGCATCATAGAACTAAAAAAGGTTTATGTTCTCAAACACTACTTCAAGTCTCATCAGATAATGAATATATTTATGCTCTAAGATATAAATGTAGTTATTTTGTAGACAGTAAACATAGAAGTACATAATTTACATGCGCAGAATTACATTCAGCTCTTCATTTCTGTGCCAATTCTGATTCTAAAACTATTTCAATGCTTTTCATTTGGTTATCACTGGCAAGGCTAGATTGCCTTCAAGATATGGTGTGTCACCTTATTAACTAACTGCTGTGCACAAGACATTGGCACATCAACACTGCTGGTAAGTTGATGGTTTGATAATTTTGACTCCGTGATGAAGAAACAGATTTTTTCCCCCAAGCACATATCATTTTAGGAAATTTCTAATTTTTATTTGTTGTTCGAATGACAACCCTTGCCTATGCTGGCTGCATTATTACTCATTTGCCAACAGCTGAAATGATCATCGCTTCAGTTGCAATTTTCAGAAGAAAATAATTCCTAACTTCTTTCCTGCTGTCAGGAATATGTAGTTTTGACGTCCATACTATTTTAACACAATCATTTAAAAAAAGTTATCTTTCTTGCTCCTGTCCACTTCATACCAATACCAGATCTCTCTCAAGTTGAGTTTATGATTCTTGAAGTCATTTTTAATACATAAAAGTTAACATTTTGGAAATAGACACTTTGGCCTAACAAGTGCATGTTGGTGCTTCTTCCTCATATTAGCAAGTGTTAATCCAAGTTACCAAACTCCATTATTTCCTCTTTCAACTTGATCAAAGCTATTCCTACAAAAATGACATGGCTTCTGCCCAATTCACTAAAACAACTAACAGAGTCAGCAGCATTGTCAGAAGCCAGTTAAAGGGAATTTTGACCACAGCATTAATCAGTCCTTTAGATTATATGCTCAAATTCCACCCAAAATCTGGGCATAACTGTGCATGCGTGTGAACATAGAATGGCTGGTAATGAAGACTGGTGAGTCACAGGCACAGATTACCAGGTAGAAATATGATGTTATGGCTGTATCTGAGACCTGGATGAAAGGGGGTCAGGAATGGATCTTTAATATTCCTACATACTAGTTGTTCACTTGCTACGTGTTTCCTCATAGTCAAAGGCTTTACCTTAAGGAGCTGTTTTCATTTAGCTGAACAGGCTGATTCTCCAACAAGTCTTTGGGCAAATTGAGCAGGATGTCCAACAAGGTAAAGGGTTCTGGAGTGCAGCATTTGCATCAGTTTCTTTTGTTGCTGCTGTCTCATTGAAATACGAGGGCTCAAAAACATGACACAACTTTGTTGACCAGTTGTTGTAATTCCAAATGCTTTGGTAGACAATTCCTGTCATCAAGATCAACACTTCAAAAGAGTTGGGTTTCTTTGAAGTGTTTTGTCTTCCCAAACATTGGCCATTTGAGAGCTGAGCAAACAGGATTGGTTGGGAAAAGATTGCTTTCATTCATTCAGACAGCATGCAGTCCATTGAAGTTGATTTTGCAAGAGTTTCACCTAAATGAAGGGGCTGGTTTCAAAGTTGCTTGTGTGCAACTCTACCTTTGCACTAAATGCAATAGATCTGAGAAATAGGTTGAACAGATCTACCATTAAATACACAACTGTCGGGAATCAAGCTAAAAATCTGGGAGCTTGCCATCTCCCTCGATCGACCATTACCATCAAGCTAAGGGAGCAAGTCTGGAGGTGTATAGAAGAGCTTGACAAGAGCAGCACCAGGCATACTTGAAACAGAGGTGCCAATGTAGTGAAGCCAGAACAGGATGATGTACTTGTTAGACAGAAGAAATGTGGCATAGGTAGGAGTTAAGTGATCTCACCCAACTGATCACATCAGGGTTCTACAATTCCACCACATCCTACCATAAAATTTTACAAACAATTAAACTAACCAGGAAACAATAAAAAGACTCCAAAAACAACCCATCCTACATAATTGTGGGGCACAACTCATCAATGCAAAAGACAAGGTTAAAACATTACCTTCAGGTGTCAAATGGATGAGCCATGTAGTCTTTTCCTGAAGTCTCCATCATAGATGCCCATCTTTGGACAATTTAATCTGCACCACGTGGGATCAAGAAATGGCTAAAAGGCTGATTATGGCTGAGACAATGCACCCTGACAACATCCTATGGTACTGAAGACATGCGCATCAAAACTAACTGTGCCCCTAACTAAGCGGTTCTAGTACAGCCACATTACTGATATCTACTCAATATGGAAAATTGCCCAGGTACAGTGCCTCAGGGCAAATCTAATCTGATTAGATATCAGTGATGGAAGGGGTTGATGAGAGAAATGACCAATCAGCATAATCGTACCCGTGATGCTTATTGTGTGCGTACTGCTAACAGCCACTCCTCTCCAGAGAATTTCAGCTTTGCCCTAACATGAAAATAAATTAAATTTCAGAGGGGAGGGTAATTTCAACATCAAATCAGTATTTGACTAAACGCAGCCTCAGGGAGGTATAGCAAAATTAACAGGATGGGATGAACTCCATCCCAAGTCATACCTAGCATAAAGAAGGAAAAAGGAACAAGAGTTTAGTTTCTGAATGGAATTATCACAGTCCGAGACATTAATGCAGAAGTTCCACAGCCACATCTCCTAAGCACAACCATCTTCAGTTGTTTCAAAGCACTTTCCCCTCCATGATTAACTCCGAGGAGGTCAGCTGAAGATTGCGGTGAACAACATTGAAAACAACTCCTCAGATACTGAAGCAGACTGCCCTACAAGCAGCAATACCAGGATAATTTTCATGCAAGAGCTGAAAACAGTAAAGAACATCACATCTCTCAGGCTCAGGGTAACAACCAATTCCAAAGAAAGAAAAAAATAAGTATATACCACTTAATGACATTCAATGGCATCAATATTGAGGTTACTATTCACCAGAAATTCAATTGGAATACTTCCCCCATTTTCTCAGGGGAGCTTGCCACTCAGGATAAAGTAGCCAAGTTGTTCGGCATCATCCACCATTGACATAGTTAATAGCATATCATATACAGTAGGCAATGCAGCAACTTGCCAATCTTCCTTCAATAGCAGCTTCATCCTGGTGACCTCCATCACCCAGAATGACAAGGATCAATGATATACAGGAACACCATCACCTGCATGATCCTCTCCAATTCAGTGCCCCAATTCGGAAATACATTTAATGTACCTGGATCAAAATCCAGGAACCTCCTCTTTCACAATGTCTTGGATATACCTAACCATAAGGATTGCAGTGGCTAAAGACAGCAGTTCACCAGCACCTTCTTGGGAAAATGGATAATAAATGCGGTAAGTCAGATGTACAGCATGAAAACAGACCCTTTGATCCAACATGCTTTGTAAATATTTTCTGAAGTGCTGGCATTGTTATCATTATTCATGTTGAATTAATCATTTTTGTGTTCAAGACATACTTGGGCAATTCTCCATTGTTGATAGAGGCCAGTACTGTAACTGCTAGAAGAGCTTGGTTAGAAGAGCTGCAAGTTCTGAAGCACAAGTTTTCAATAGCATTGCTGAAATGTTGTCACGGTCCATGGCCTTTGCAGTATCTAGCATCTGTAACTGTTTCTTTGTATTGACTGAATTGAATTGGCTAAAGACTGGCATTTATTAAAGCTGGGAGCCACTGGAGGAGGCAGAGATGGATCAACCACTTGGCAATTCTGGCTGAAGATTGCTGCAAATGTTTCAGCCTCATCTTTTGCACTAATGTGTCGTTCTGAGGATGGGGACGTGTGGAGCCTCCATATCCAGTAAGGTGTTTAATTGTCTACTATCAATCATTCATAACTGGGTGATGCAGAGCTTAGATCTGATCTGTTCATTGCGGGATTGCTTAGCCCAGTCTATCACTAGCTGCTTAGCATACATGTCATCCTGCTTGGTAGCTTCACCAGGTTACACCTCACCCTTTAGGTATGCCTGATACTGCTCCTAGTTTGCCCTCCTGCACTCCTAATTGAACCTACATTGATGGTAATGGAAGAGTGGGGGATATGCTAGGCAATGACGTTGCAGGATATGCTAGAGTATAATTCTGCTGTTGAGGCCCACAAGGTCTTATGATTGCCCAGTTGATTTGCTAGATCTATTCAAAAGTTCCATTTATCACAGTGGAGGTGTGACAACATCACTGTAAGGATTGTACAGTGGTCACTCTTACTGTCATGGGCAGATGCATTTGCAGGGGCAGATTGAGGTCAAGTATGTTTTTCCCTCTTGTTGGTTCCTGAACCACTTGCTGCAGACCCAGTCTAGCAGTTCTATCCTTTAGAATCTGACCAGCTCGATCAGTAGTGCTGCTGTCAGGACTGATATGTTCTGTTCAGCGATGTTATAACACACCTCTGGAGTGAAACTTAGCAGTTCTGGCACCATCTGAGAACAGAAAACGAGTTAACATTGAGCCCTGTGACCCTTCTTCAGGAGCTAGGAGATTTCAACTTCCAACATTAACTGGTGTAGCCAAGTGAAGATTAAGAGGAAGCAAAATTCTAAAAATCTATCCTGGATGCATTTTAAAAGCCAGTAAGTAAGGAGGGGATGGCCCTGGACTTAAATTTTAAGCAATGAAGTGGTTGAAATATCAGTGGAAGAGCGCATTTTGCAAAGAGCAATCATAACTCTCCAGATTCAAGACTGTTTTGGAAAAGGAGAAGGTTGGACCTGAAATCAAAGTTCTAAACTAAGGAACAGCCAATTTGGCCAGTGGGTTGAAAACAGATATGTTTAGGTAAAGCTGTGACAATGCTGTGGGACACATTTGAGGAGGAAATAGGGAGAGCACAGGGTCAACATGTTCCAATGAAGGCAAAAGGGTGGGACCAACAATTGCAGGATATACATAAAAGGATAAACAGAAAAGGGAGGCCTACAGCACATACCAAATTATCAAAACAGCAGAAGCCCTAAGGAAGTAAAGATATGCAAAGAGGGATTTCAAAAGGATATTAGGAAAGCAAAAACAGGGCATGAAAGAATAATGGCGGGTAAAATAAAGAAAAATCCAAAAGGTATTTTATATGTACACCAAGGATAAAAACGAAAAGAACAGGGCACATTAAGGACCAGAGTGGAATTTGTACATAGAGCCAGAGGACGTAGATAGGGTTCAAATTGAATAATGTGTGTCAGTGTTCACCAGCAAGAGGGATGATGTGGGAAATCAGGCAGAAGGACCGCGAAAGACTTAAAGAAATTAGCACGGATAGAGAGGAGATTCCAAGTGGTCTGCAAGTTTCAACATAAATAAATCTCCAGATCAGATAAAATGTATCTGAGTCTGTTGAGTGAGGCAAGGGAGAAATAGCATGAATACTGACAAAAGTTTTCAATTCCTCTCTGGCCACAGAGAGGTCAGATGATTTGAAGACAGCCAAAGTTTCATATACTGTTATTCAGAAGAAAGCAAGGGATAAAGCAAGAAATTACAGGCCAGTCTAACCTTGGTGGTGGGAAAACTATTGGAGGCAATGAGGAACAGAATTAATCTGCATTTGGAGAGGCAGGATTAACCATGAACAGTTGGCATGGTTTTGTTAAGGAGACGTTATTTCTCAGTCAATTCCTGAAAAATTCAGGTTGATAGTGTATCCACGAAGGCAAAGCATTTGACAGTAAACTTGGACTTCAGCAAGGCTTCTGATCAGATCACACGTGAGACTGGTTTCGAAGCCAACAGCCTATGGGATCTGAGGAACCTGTGCAGATTGGATCCACAATTAACTGAGTAGTATGTAGAGGATGATAAAGAGGTTTGTGTGTGAATGGAAGTGTGTTCAGTGGGGTTTCTGAGGCATCATTCTTGGGGCCTTTACTGTTTGTAGTATATAGAAATGATTTTGACTTGAATGTAGAAGAGTTCATGAATAGTGCCAGTGTAAATAGTGAGAAGGATTGCAGATTACAGGAGGGTATAGATGAGCTGGTCAGATGGGCTGATCATTGGCAAAATGAATTCAATCCAGATAATTGCAAAGGAACGCACTTGTGCAGGACAAACAGTTAAGGGAATACATGACGATTGTTAAGGCTCTGGGAAGTATTGAGGATTGAAGGGACCTCGGTGTGTATGTTCTTAAGGTAGCAGGACAGGTAGATGATGAAGTAGACATATGGATACTTCCATTTATTTGCCAGGACATAGAGCTTAAGAGCAGGTTATGCAGGGACCGTATGAAAGGTTGCCGCAACCATAATTACAGTAGCATGGCCTACGGGGAGGGGTGGGGGGGCAGAATGGAAAGGTGTCATTGCACGGGAATAGGTACAGAGACGACTGAAGGGAACATATCAGATGTATACATTCTGAATGGGAATATATTGGCAGACAGGGAGAAACCTTTCCCTTTGGTAGAGGGATTAATGACCAAGTTTAACATAAAAGGTGCAGCAGGCTTATTAGGGATGAGAGGAAACTTTACTTAAACCTAGAGGATAGTGGGAATCTGGAACTGACAGCCTGTAAGAGGCAGAAATCCTCATCACATTTAAGTATATAGATGTGCACTTGTGATAACGAAGGCTATGGGCCACTAGAATATTTAAGTGGTAGTTTCTGGCAGGCACAGACTCGATGGGCCAGAAGACTTTTTTCTGTCCTGTAGACCTCTATCATTCTAGCTACTACCCTTTACATTCAATGGCATTATCACTGCTGAATGCCCAAATCTCAACATCCGACAGGTTACTATGACCAGAAATTGAACTAGAATATTCATTTACATACTATGGCTTTATAGCAGATCAGACTAGGAATTCAGTGATTATGAATTCACCACCTGACTATCAAAGACTTGTCCATAAGACACAAGTCAGGAGTGTGATGGTATACTCTCCACCAGACTGGATGGCACAGATCTAATAACATTCAAGAAGCTCAACACAATCCAGGACAAAGGCTCACTTGAATGACACCCCACCCACCACTTTCAGCCTTCAATTTCTTCAGCACTGATGCACAGTGGCAGTGTGTACCATCTACGTGATGCAGTAATTCAGAAGTCTCTGCTGACAACACCCACCACAGAAAAATAAGTGCAGCAGATATATAATAACATCACTATCGGCAATTTCCTCTCCAAGTCTCTCAACAGTGATTTCCTTCACTGTCATTAGGTCAAGATCCTAGAACTCTCTCCCTAGCAGCATTGTGGGTGTTTCTACACTTCGAGGATGACAATGATTCAAGCACATAGCTCACCACCAACACCACCTCAAGGGCAATTAAAGGATGAACAATCAATGCTGGTCTAATCCAGTGAGGCTGATACCCCTTAAATGAAGAATAAAATTCCAATTTTCTGTTCATCTATTCCCTGCAACATGTTTCTACCAAGTCTGAATAATTCAAATATAACAACTGAACATGGAAATGACCTCCGGGCTTTTCAACATTTAAATCACTGTAATCCAAGGGTGAATCAAATAACTGAAATTCCATCAAACTCCATTTACAATTAAAACAAGTCATGAGTAGAATCAACTTCAAGATGCTCAGATTTATAACTGCTAATGAAAGCTTCTATAAATCTATTGTCCTCTTAATTACATAAAGTACTTTGAATTAATGTTTGGAAAATCTTTAAATATTTAAGCATCAATATGTTACATTATGGAGTACGAATATTATACTTTTAAATGCTGTTGAGTTTCCAAATCTTGAACCTGAGTAATGCAGAATTAGCATAAGCACACCAAGTTGTTTCACCATCTAAGATCAAGCAGTGAGAGCATTGTTGTTAATAAGTACTATGAATGCAACAAAAAAAATAGAATTACATCAAATGCAGCGTAAACTACGTTTTCACCTTTGGAAAGAAGTTTCCGAAATTTCTGTGTAGCAGCCAGCTGCTGTTCTGAATTGTTAGAAAAAATCATCTGGACCATATCTGACGTGATTACTCCAGTCTGCACATGAATGAAAAAAGACAGAATCAGAATTGCTATAAAAATTATTCATTCAGCATCTTCACAAATTTGAACCGCACAGTGTTACACCTAATCTCAGCTTAAATTTTCTCAGTCATCTTGATACAAGCTTGATATTTTAACTTGCTACTTTTGGAAGACGTAATATAGTAGATAACGTCCTCAAAACTATCTTAATTTATCAAAATGGATTACTTTGGGGGGTGCAGCCGATTCTCATTAGTGAAATGAGAGAAGTTTCTATAAAAGGTCAAAAAATGTGTTAAGGACAAATTAATCTCGTTTGTGTTGTGAGAACTTCTGATCTTTTCAAGAGAATGCTATCGGATAGTTAATATTTTTCAATGAGTGAAGCCTCAGCTGTAGACTTGTCCATACTGATCCAAAATAAAAGATACCTCCAAAAACCCAAGCTCTTACTACCATATAGTTTATAAGAGGTACTTGAACTCCAGATCTTCAGATAGCAGGACCATCATCAGAACCAGGATGAATTATAATCTTTGTAGAACATTCACCAGTTACTCAGTAACCCAATATAGATAAGAACACAAGTACTGGCGGCTGTAAGTGGCAATTCAGGCCCTTGAGCCTGCCCTGCCATTTAACACTATCATAGCTGATCTCATCTCAGCTTCAACTCCACTTCCTTGCCCACTCTCCATTACCCTTTACTCAAGACATTTTTTTTTTAATTAGTAATATCTCCTCTTGCACTCAAAGCCCCAATATCATACCTGAGGTAGTGAATTTCACAGATTCACATCCCTTTGACAGAAGTAATCAGAAGTAATTTCTCATGTTTTAAATCTGCTACTCCTCAATGCACTGGGAATAGTAAAGGGAGGTATCTATTTACCAGACTGTAGAATTCTCAAGACAAGCCCAAGAGAGAAAGACAACATCCGCAACAAACTCAAAGTAGTGTTGGAGACAGAGTATTTCAAATACATGTGTGCTCTTTTAACAGAGCAAAAAAAAAAATTCATATCTTTACTTGAAGGAAGGGTACAATAAAAACTGATCTAACTTTTCTACCAAAGTTAAACATTTCACCAGGCTTGAAACACCAGGCTGGAGTCACCAGGCTTGAAACACTGCTTTCCCCTCTACAGATGCTGCCAGACCTGCTGAGTTTCTTGAACAAATTTTTGTTTTCATGATAGAAATAGCTGCGATGTCTGCAGCTGCTGTCTCCGTATGCCCAGCAAAAAACAAAAAAAATGTACACTTGTTTGTCCTTATGGATTTTGTCTTTATATTTACACGTGAACAGTTGGTCATTTTTCCCCCTGTGGGTAAGTTAGATTAGATTGGATTCCCGACAGTGCGGAAACAGGCTCTTCAGCCCAACAAGTTCACACCGACCCTCCGAAGAGTGACCCACCCAGTCCCATTCCCCTCTGACTGATGCACCTAATGCTGTGTACAATTTAGCATGACCAATTCACCTGACCTGCACATCTTTGGACTTTGGAAGGAAACTGAAAATGTGTTGCTGGTTGAAGCACAGCAGGTCAGGCAGCATCCAAGGAACAGGAAATTTGACGTTTCGGGCCAGAGCCCTTCATCAGGAAGGGCTTTCCTGATGAAGGACTCTGGCCCGAAACGTCGAATTTCCTGTTCCTTGGATGCTGCCTGACCTGCTGTGCTTTAACCAGCAACACATTTTCAGCTCTGATCTCCAGCATCTGCAGACCTCACTTTTTACTGTGGAAGGAAACCAGAGCACCTGGAGGAAACCCACGCAGACACGTGGAGGATGTGCAAACTCCACACAGACAGTTGCGTCACGGTGGCACAGTGGTTAGCACTGCTGCCTCACAGCGCCAGAGACCCGGGTTCAATTCCTGCCTCAGGCAACTGTCTGTGTTGAGTTTACACATTCTTCCCGTGTCTGCGTCGGTTTCCTCCCACAGTCCAAAAATGTGCAGGTTAGGTGAATTGGCCATGCTAAATTGCCCGTACTGTTAGGTGAAGGGGTAAATGTAGGGGAATTGGTCTGGGTGGGTTGCGCTTCTGCGGGTCGGTGTGAACTTGTTGGGCCGAAGGGCCTGTTTCCATATTAAGTAATCTAATGAGGCAAATTAATTAGCGTTATTTACATGTATCCAAAAATTAATGAAAACCTGAAATGGAAGTTGTTATGGACCTCAACATTCATGAATGCAGCATTATGACCAACAAAAACAAACTCAGACTTCCCATATTATAATACACAGAACAGATTATTTGGCCTATCATGCTGGCTAAAGAATACAACTTCATAAAGGTTAACTCTTTACATTCATTTGTGGTGTGCGCACAAGAGGAGGCTGGCGTCAAATCAACATGCATACATACTGATAACTACAAAGATCACTACACATATTTCAGTGATTAACCTAAGTTTTAAGAAAATAGTTTCAAATATTTCAAACAGAATTCCACATGATAGTGCTTTTAAAAGTGCACACAATTTTGAAAGGAACTGTGAAAGTATCAAATTGTGTTTGAAAAAGTGTTCAGAGTCTTTTTCAATGGCCTTGCGTTTATAACCTGTAGATCAGCAACTTTAACCAAATCAGTGCTTTCAAAAGCAGTTGTCAGACAGTTTGTGTGATTTAAATTATTTACTAAGCTACTTTCATATATTCCTCAGCATATCATAATTCGTAGCTTGCAGCAGTGAAAAGTTGCTGGAGGAAGGTGAAACTACATTTTAATTTACTCAAATCACAATTTACTAAAGAGGTAGTGCATAAATTTGCAAGCTCAGTTGTCTATTGGTCGAATGGAGCATGTTAGATGATGCATTGCTTACCAAAGCCATATCCATATTTACTTGCGACTCATGGAATCCACTATCACTCATTACCTCATCTTCTTCCTCTTCCTGCTCTGTATGTGTGACATTTCTACGTTTGAATAACTAAAGGAACAAGAAACAAACATTAAACAACTGGATAGCAGAAAGGACAATTAATTTATGGTCATAGTAGTTGAGATATCATCCAACATTTTAGCACTTTGAACAAAAGGAATTGTAAACAGATACATAAAATGAACAGAATAGCAAATACAGAACTACAGATCAAGTTAGGATGCTTATAATTTTAGGAAACAGTATCTGAATTATTTGCAATAGAATGAAAAAAGGTAAGCATTTATTCTTTCAGGCTTGCTCCATTATTCAATACAGTTATGGCAAATCTATCTTGTTTTCCTGCACCATTCTTCATATCCTCTAGTATCTAAAGATAGATGGCTCTTTGACTTAGACACACCCAAAGATTCCAAAGATTGAGGCTGAGTAAAGAAATTCCTTTTTATCTCAATGGCTGACATTCTTTGAGACTGTGACACCTAGTTTTACATGTTGGCAAAAGTCCTTCCAGCATTTACCCTTACAATCCCCTCAAGAATGAAGAACAAGTGATCTCCTTGAACCATGAAACAAATTTGGAGGGAATACTTAACCAGTAGAATTTCTCAGAATTTCTTGACTCAGTCTCAATAATCTTTCGAATCTTTGGATGTATCCAAGTTAGAGAGCTATCTTTAGATACTAGAGGATATGAAGAATGGAGCAGGAAAATAAGGTAGATTTGCCATAACTGTACTGAATTCTGGAGCAAGCTTGAAAGGATAACTGCTTACCTTTTTTCATTCTATTACAAATAATTCAGATACAGAATTTCACCTTATAGGAAAAATTTTGTCTCAAAAGCAGCACAACGTTCCTCGAAAATAAATGTAAGCAATACACAATATTTTAATCATCAGCTTTGCTATTGTTATGTTTTGGAGGCAGCTGTTCACCAATAGGTCTGCAGAGTCGTTAATGAGCATTGAAATTGTGACAGTCTCCTGCCCTTTTCCCCAGAATCCTGAATACAGTATTTCTATTTAAAATAAGAATCTAACATGCCTTGAAAAGGTTTAATTGAACCTGCCTCCACTACACTTTAAAGCAATGCATTTTAGATTGTGATCATTCACCGAGTGGAGAAGATTTTTCTCACATCACACTTTCTTCTTTTGCAAATTCTATTATTTGTACCCTCTAGTTTTTTATTCTTTTGAGGGGCAACAGTTTCTCCCCATTTCATCTGTCCAAATACTCGTGATATTGAAAATTTCTTTCAAGTCTCCCTTCGGCCTTATCTCCAGAACTGGAGGTTCCTCATCCCTGGAAAAATTCTTTTCTGCACTCCCGGCAATATGACCATATCCTTCCCGTGCATAGTGCCCAAAATGAGGTAATATTTCAGCACAACTTCCTTGTTCCCATACATTATATCCTTATTAATAAAGCCTTCGAAACAGCATGCATTATTAACTCCTTGCTCTACTTGTCCAGTCACCTTTCATGTCTTATGCACATATACGACCTGATCTTTGCTCCTGTACTGTTCAGCATAGCGCCCTTTATTTTATGGCTGTCTTTTACCAAAATATCATATAACATGTCTGTGGATTGAACTTCAACCACTTAACTGTGTACTCCACCAATTTGTCAACACCTTCCTAAAATTTTACACAGACCTCTTTATATGTTACATCATTTCCAAGATTTGAATCATTCACAAATTTGGAAATTGCCCCTGCACAAGTTCTTGATTATTAACGTGCACCAGAAAAAAGGGTCCCAAACCCACCATTAGGGATCTACACTCCAAACTTTTTACAGCCCAAACATGCCCAACAACTGCCTCCATTTATAAATCCCCTTTGTAATCTCCAAACACTTGTTTCTTGATATTACATGGAGTACACCGACTGACTGAAGATTGGTCTACGTGATGACAGGATGATGAAAATCTACTTGACAGTCCAACAGCTATGTCCTTTACATCTCAATCAACCTGGTCAGTCATGATGTTGCCAAGCTAATCTTGGCATTGGATGATGTCCTGCCCCTCAAGACCATTTCAGTGCTTTCTTCAGTGGTGTTCAACATGAGGATAGATTGGGATTGATACTTGGCATCCAGTCAAATGCAGACATGGAAACCTCTTATTGATTACCATGAGACATTGTGGTTCAGACTCAATGTTGATGACTCCCAGGGCAACTTCTTACAACTGTATCACCTCTACTGGGTTTGAGGTTGCTGAAAGGACAGGACGGTGATTATCTGGGACACAGCCACAGAATCTTATTGCATGTTACAGACAATGACTATGTCAGGCTGTTGCTTGACTAGTTTGAGAGATACCAAGCCCAATTTTGGCACTTGACCCCAGATGTAGGCAAGTTGGATTTTGCAGGCCAACAAATTTGACTTGCCTTGGCTGCCTCTGGTCCCTATGATGATGCCAGATAGTCCTTATTCTATTTCTTTCTTCAGACATTTGAAGGGTCAAATGTGGCGATTGGTGGCTTGTTATGCAATTTCAGAGGGAAAGTGAAGTCAATGAGACATACAGCAAGTGGGAGTCACAAGTAGGCCAGATCAGGTAATAGTTTCACATTACCTTCCCAAATTAACATTAGTGAACCATCTTTGTCTCTTATTGCAAGATGTTTCTTTGCAGATTTTGATCCCCCCCACCCCACCCCACCCCACGAACTCCACCAAATGCTATGGTTGAATTTGAACTTTGGTCACCAGATCAAGGTAGTGGATACTGAAAAGGCTACAGACCCTGACAACATTCCACATTGGACTGGAGATATGTTCCACAACAAGCCACTTGAAAGTCTTATCAATATTGAATTGGAATTACACAGTAGAACAGGTCATTCAACCCAATGGTTCATGCCTGGTTTACTTTCCTCTGGAATATCATTCCATCTTTTCAGTTCTAACTACCAGAACCAGATATTCTTTTCTACTTTGTGTTTGTATAGCCATCCTATACATACAACGACTGTATACTACTCACTTCACCCATTTACTGTTGTAATTAGTTTCAGATTCTCATAACTCTTAAATGAAATTTTGAATTCCCTATAGGATTACGTAGTTGGAAGATGAGATGCTGTTTGCGTTGAGTTTCCAACACTAGGCACGTTACAGCCTGCCGGTCTCAACACTGAATTCAACAACTTCAGATGATTACCCCATCTTGACCCCTCTGTTTTCATTCTGCTGCGTAATTTTATTTCATTTATTTTATTTTGAAAATTTTTTTTGCTGCACCTCTTATTTCTTGATTGTCTCTTCCTCTTGCTCCCCACTCTCATACCCTTCTCCCTTGTTTTCCATTTTACCTCTGCTTCACCCATTCCACCTCCCCCCCGCCCCCCCCCGCCCCCCCAAATATATTTTGTCACATATCTTCAGCCTTGGTCATTCACAGCTCCTAATCTCCCTATAATCTCTCTATGCACGGTCATTATCACCTCTTTTTTGCTACATTTGCTTCTGGAGCCATGACTCACCACCTCTCAGCCTGGTATAAATACCTCGCTATTTCTCCCTTTTGTTTTAAAGCTTTGACAAAGGGTCAGTTAGACTGAAACGTCAGTTCTTTTCTTTCCTTACAGATGCTGCCAGACCTGCTGAGATTTTCCAGCATTTTCTCTTTTGGTTTCAGATTCCAGCATCTGCTGGAATATTTGTTTTTATATTATGAGAGATGGGGGAGGGGAGTCTTGGTATAAAGATGGATATGGGTAACAAGAGTATTAGATGACTTGAGATTTACAGGGTGAGAAGATTCCAATGCTGTCCTGGGCAGCCTTCTACAAGTGTAGAAGTGATGAAGCACAGATGAGGATTTCTGCAAAAGATGGGCTGAGATTAGGGACAATGGCAATTGGGACGGAAGCAGACTTTATTGCAAAAGATAACAATTAAGCAGCTCAGTGGGAGGCTCAATAAGCCGTCAGGTTTGTGAATAGCCTTGTTTCGCCAGGGACAGTTGTCAAGAAGAATGTAGAAAGTCAGTGTTGATGGTATGAAGTTTGTGACAAAGAATAAAAGACAACCACTGCAGTCGTCCAAATGCTTAACAGTGGGGGAAAAAAAGAAAAAAAAAAGAGACCATGCAATATCAAATATTGGATGAACAGACTGACTGAGGTAGTGGAGGGGTCAAGGGAAAACCTGATAGCATTACAATAATTAATACTAATTTACAACATATGTTATATCTTTAAAGCACAAAAACCAGGAGGAAAGATGATCCAAAATATGGTAAAACAAGAAATTAAACCATTTTAGGCCAAAAGTAGAAGGTTCATGTAGTTGCCAGGAGTAGTGAGTCCAATAATTTGGATCATTTTAGAATTCAAAAGAGAATTAAGAAACTGTCAAAGAAACAACAGAATATGAAAGTAAACTATCAAGAGCTAAGTAAAATAGTAAAATATTCTATTCGTATGAAAAATAAAAAGAAATTAACAGAACAAATGTGGACTCACTACAGGCATAGGCAGGAGGCAAGATAATGGGGGTAAAGAAATGGCAGAGAGACTAAAAAACTTTATCATAATGAAGAAAAACAAAGTGTCCTCTGAATACCACAGAACTAAGGGACTAACGAGAATGAGGAGCTGAAAGAAATAAGTAATATTGGAGAAACTAATGGAATTGAAAAATTGACAAACCCTGGGAATAATCCAGATAATCTAAACAATTTAGATTACACAGTACTAAAAAACAAGATAGAGATTGCGAATGTGTTAGTACTAATCTGCCAAAATTCAGATTCTGAATGATTCTTGCAGACTAGAAGACAGCAAACGTAATCCAGTTATTTAAGAAATGAGGGCGTTATGGATCAAAAGACTTTTCAGTCTGACATCAGGAGAAGCATTCCCTCCAATTTTCTTTCCAGATGCGCAGACCTAGGAGATGTGTGTGTAGCAGCAACTTCTGGAACTGGGTGTCAATATCATGAATGGTATGCCAACAGTGATGGCTGTTCAAGGAACCTTGGAGCAGCTGCACGTTCAGCCGAGAGGGAATGTTGGTCAGTACGAAAGTTTCTAGAATTTATTATTGTGATAGCCTGCAACAACTGTATACGGAAAAAAAGTGATATGATTGAGCAGAATTTATAATAAAGAAATTACATTGAACAAACCGGGAGAGTTGATATAACTAACAGAACAGACAAGCAGAAAAGTGGATGTGGTGTATTTGCCTTTCAATAAGGTCTCTCTCAGGTATTTGGCTCAAGGGATCATAGATAACATATTAGCATAGATTGAGAATTGATCAATGGGCTAAAAATGGTAGAAGCATACAGGTTATCCTCAGCTTGGCAGATTGTGACTAATTTAGTACTACAAGGGTTAATGCTTGGCTTCAGCTAACCACAAATTTTGTGGGACCAAATATAGCATTTCCAAGTTTCCCAATCTCTCTCAACTAAACGAGAATGCAAGTTGTGAGGGGGGTTGCAAAGAGGCTTCAAAGAAATTTACTCATGTTAAATGAGTGGATAAGAATATGACGTTGAAAAATGCCAAGTTATCACTTGTTATGAAAGACAAATGCAGAACATTTCTTAAAAATGAGCTGAGTATTAGCAGCAAGTCTTCCTTGGATATTAAGTCATTGAAATTAATATGCAGCTGCAATAAGCAAACATAAGTGATATCCTGACTTTTAAGTGTCTTGTGGCACAGTGGTAGTGCCCCTACCTCTAGGCCAGTCGGTCCCACCTGTCCCAGAGGCATCTTATAACATGTCTGGACAAGTTAATTACACTGCCTTTTATTACAAGAGGATATGGACATAGATGTTAATTAGTTTTGCTGCAGTTGTATGGAGCCATGCAATACACTTAGAATTGCATGTACAGTATTTGATCCTTCATTCAAAAAAAAAAAGGACACTTACCATTCGAGAGAACGCAAAGGTATAGCAGACTGACTTGTAGGATAATGGGGATTGTCCTTGAGGACAGAATGAGTTACTTGAAATTAGAATAATGAGAAGTGGTCTCACTGAAGCGTGCTAAAATTCTTAGTCATTGTAAGAAGAAGGACATTTGTTCTAGCTGGGAGGAGATGAAGGCCCAGAACCAGAGGGAAATCTTAGAATAAAAGGAGATAGGCCAATTTGGGGCAGATATTCAGAATCTTTTCCAATGGGAGGGTGGTGAAACTTAGTAACTTCCAGAGACATGTGGTGACTCAGTAATAGAGCACATTCAGGATAGAAATGGATAGATTTCTAGATATTAAAAATATCAAGGATAATGCAGGAAAATGGTACTGAGGTAGATCAGCCACATCTAGTTGAATGGAAGAAGAAACTTCCATTCATTTAAGATGCTGCTACTAAGCAAAAGAGTCGTGGAGATTTTACTAGAGTGAATGTTAGGGTGAAAACAAAGTGCTGGCCTCGAGATACTCGAAGAGTAATTGGTTTTACACTTGCCAATCAGAGCGGTTCCACAAAGCTGGACAATGGAAGGTATGGCATTTACAGGATATATGATCAACCATTTTCAAGGCTGAGGAGTGACAATGCACCACTGCTTGGGAGTTTGGTGAAGGCAATTTCAAGGCTTCACGTTTATGAAATCGCCAAATAAAAGTTGAGAATTGTTTACAAATGTGGGCAAAACCTTGGCAGATGGAATGTAGTGTTGGAAAATGTGATCTTATGCACTTTGGCAGGAAGAACAGAAGAGAAGAATATTTAATCAAAAAAGGACTGCAGAAAACACCACAGAGGGATTTGGGAGTTCTTGCACATTAAAATCACAAAAAAGCTACCAGCCAAGTTCAGCAGGCAAATGGAATGTATAAAATTATGGCACATTTGTTAAAACCGTGCAAGACACTAGTCAGACCAAAGCTGTGATACTGTGAACAGTTAGGACTGCACTGAGGAATTTCTTCTCCCTGGGTGTAGTGAATATGTACAAGTCTTTACCATCGAGACAGATTTTTAATCAGTAAGGAAATCAAGGGTAATCAAGGATTAAGTCTACCTGTTCCTCACGTTTCTGTTTCCGTAGTTGTAACCCTTCCTCTTCTCGTCGCCTTCTCATCTCATCAGGATTGAGAGAGTTGTTTTTGTAGCTCTTCAGCCGAAAATTTTCTTTTCCTGCACTTAACATGGTGTTAAGCAATCTGCAAAAAGTTAATTACAAAAAGATTAAAGTCACTTCAACCACGCTTTGCTTGCCATAGTAGGGACCTTGGTGCCACAAAATGTTCCCTTTCAGCAATGCTACAGAGGAACTGATCCTTGAAAATTAAAATTAAGGCAATTCACCAAACGCCGATATTACATCAGTTAAGAAAAATCCAAGCTAATAATCTGTTAGAAAGCCTGAAATGTGAAAGCAAACCTCCTCAATAAAATATCAATGTAAACTGTACTGGTAAATTTGCAAAATTACTGTTAAATTTGCAATTGCCAGTCACTGCACATCAAGATATTGTCCAAGACCTGCTGCCTTTCTGTAATACAAAATGCTGGGAATATTGAGCATGTGTAACGGAAAAGTTAATGTTTCAGGTTAAGGTGTCTTTCCAACTGAGAAATTCCAGCATCAGTAGTATTGTACACATGCGATTTTGAAAGGATGCACTCAATATGCTTTGAAATGGTCTAGAGATCTACAGCATAGAAAAAAGGCTCATCACATCTGCACTGGTCAAAAAGAGCTATGAAATTATTCTGATCCTATTTTGTAGCACTTGGCCATATCCTTTAGGCCTTGGCATCACAAGTGGACATTTAAATACTACCTAAATATGTCTGCCTCTACCTCTCTCAGGTAGTGAATCACAGATCCCACCAACCTCTGGATGGGAAAGGTTTTCCTCACACCACCTCTTCTGCCTCTTTCCATAAATCTATGACCCCTGATCATTGACCTTTCCCTCAAGGGGAAAAATCTATTCCTGCCTATGTCCCTCAAAACTTCACATCTCAATCATGTCCCTGTCCTTCTCCTCCTCCTCCTCCTCTTCCCCTTCCCAGTCTCCTCTGCTCTGAGGAAAACTGGCCCAACCTCTTCAGCCCAGGCAATATCCTGGTAAACCTCATGAGTGCCATCTCCAGCATAATCATATCCCTCCTATAATGTGGATTCCAGGACTGCACACAATACCTAGTTGTGTCCAATTACTTTCTACAGCTCCAACATAACCTCCCTACTGTTCAGCTTGATTTAGATTAGATTAGATTAGACTTACAGTGTGGAAACAGGCCCTTCGGCCCAACAAGTCCACACCGACCTGCCGAAGCGCAACCCACCCATACCCCTACATTTACCCCTTACCTAACACTACGGGCAATTTAGCTTGGCCAATTCACCTGACCCGCACATCTTTGGACTGTGGGAGGAAACCGGAGCACCCGGAGGAAACCCACGCAGACACAGGGAGAACGTGCAAACTCCACACAGTCAGTCGCCTGAGTCGGGAATTGAACCCGTGTCTACAGGCGCTGTGAGGCAGCAGTGCTAACCACTGTGCCACCGTGCCGCCCACAAACTTTTCTTAGCTAAATAAAGGCAAACTGACCATAAGCATTCTTAACCATTTTATTCACTTGTCATAACACCTTAAGGCATCAGAGTACATGCACATAAGGTCCCTTTATCTTCAAAGCTTCCCAGAGGTCTACCTTTCATCATGTATTCCCTAGCCTTGTTTGAGTTGTTTAAGTGCATCACCTCACCTTTATCAAGACTGAATTCCATTTACCATCGATCAGTAATCTAAGCTATTCTACTCACTATTTGCACCCCAACAACTGATCAACCCTTCTACATTTAAATCTAACATTTATATAAATCACAAACAGCCAGGGCATCAACAAGACCCTACTGGGCAACCGACATCCAGCCAGGAAAGCATCACTCCATCTCCCACTGCTTCTGACCACGCAGCTAATCATGGGTTCAACTTGCCAAATCTCCTTGAATCTCAAGACCTTGCTGAAGTCCAAATAGACTATATCAAATGATTTGGTTTCATGTACACATTTGTTCATCTCTGAAAAATTCAGATTGGTCAGACATGAACTCCCCTTAACAAAACCTTGTTGACTGTTCTTCATTAATCCAGACTTCTACAAATACAAATTAATTCTGTCCCTCAGAATTACTTCCAATAGTTTTCCCACCACTGACGGGAATCTGACTGGCCTGTAGTTTCCTGGTTTATTCCTTGCTCCCTTCTGGAATAATGGCACCACATTAACTATAGGAGGACTGGAGGGGAGAGGGGAACTAAAAAAGTTTAAAAACACACCTATTTCCTCCTTGTCTCATTCAACACCTTCAGACACATTTGGATTATAAAAATCATCCAATCAATTGTCTATCCTTAGATGTTTTCTCTTTCTCTCTTGTAAAGTTCCAATTACAAAGAAATTGTATGAATTTGAGGAGTATCACAGATCCTGTACTATTGGTTTGAGGACCCTCCAAGCAATTACTGAATGTTAATATATGCCTTGATTCAGTCCTTTGAGATAAGGGAAAGCCAGATCAATAGATTAAATTAGATTAGAATAGATTCCCTACAGTGTGGAAACAGGCCCTT
Organism: Hemiscyllium ocellatum; assembly: GCF_020745735.1. Lineage (NCBI taxonomy): Eukaryota > Metazoa > Chordata > Chondrichthyes > Orectolobiformes > Hemiscylliidae > Hemiscyllium > Hemiscyllium ocellatum. The sequence continues at coordinate 61,833,575 of NC_083412.1, read as the reverse complement.
TGGCCCAACAAGTCCACACCAACCCTCCAGAGAGCAACCCACCCAGACTCATTCCCCTACATTCACCTAACACACAGGCAATTTAGCATGGCCAATTCACCTAACTTGCACATCTTTAGACTGTGGGAGGAAACCAGAGCACCCAGAGGACACGGGGAGAATATGCAAACTCCACACAGACAGTTACCCGAGGCAGGAATTGAACCAGAGTCCCTGGCGCTGTGAGGCAGCAGTGCTAACCACTGACTCACCGTGCCGCCCAATAGATATGAAAGGAATTGAGTGCAGGGCAGGGGATGCAAATTGATTTAGAAGATAATGGGAGCAGACTCATCTGGAATATAAATTTGGTTTGGATCAGTAGGGCTGGATGTGTATCACAAAAACAGACCATTCTAAGTAAATCTAAGTCTAGACAGCAGAAAACAGATTTAGTGTTAGAGGAATCGTTCATGCTGGCAGGCAAAAATTTCTCTTGCTTTTGTGCAGTTGCCAGAGACTGTAGATTTAACTTCAGTTGGACTCCGAGATCCTGCCAGATAATTCAAAGCTTTTACACTTGCATTTCGAATTTCCAGTTACCCCGGTGATTGAGCAGTTTCAACATTGCACAAATTCTTGCCAAATGGCTCTGGAAGCAAATATAGCTAACATCCAATGAATGGCCTCCTCAGAAAAAATCTTAAACAGATTAGCCATGCATGACCTACCGGTCAACTGAATACCAATTCTGATTAGTTAAAAAAAGTCCATTGGTCCACCTGTAATGATATATCCCCAAAGTTTTCTCAAAACAGATAATAAACTGGTAGTTACTTGATTTTTGTTTTAAAAATCCTCCTTTTTAAATAGTGGAATGGCATTTGAAATTTGCCATGCTTATTTATCAGTCTGGCCAAAACCAAACCTGAAAGCATTTTATATCTTAGTTTCAGTGAAGCTTGCAGTACATGTGCTTAAAAACATTAAAAATCAAGGCCATCATTTTGGTGTTGAACCCCAGGAGATGGGAGAGATACTAAATGAATATTTCACACCAGTTTTTTTTTAAAAAAGCTGTGGAGAAAGAAAGAAGCTAGAGAACAAGGAAATAACTTGTATTTTAAAAAACATTCACATTCCAGAAGAGAAAACTCTGGAAGTATACAACACGACCCAAGGTCCTACCATTAATTGTATAAGCCCTACCCTTGTTTGTACCACCAAAATACGATACCTCGCATTTATCCAGATTGAACTCTTTCTGCCTCTACTCAAGAAAGGGACCAAAACTGTATGCAACACTTCAGTTACAGTCACACTAATGTTCTGTACCATTATTAGGCTAGGACAGGATGGAAGCAAAGCAAAGCAAAGCATAGCATATATAGAGACTAGCTGCAGCTTAGTATTGATTTAGTATTGCATTCTCTTTTGCCTACTTTCTCATATATAATGTTTAATCCATTTTGAACCAGCAAAGAGGTTAATCAGTGGAGTGCATACCTCTCACCATGATGTGCTAACTCAAACTGTATTGGTTTTAGTGTTGATCCTTGAGGATATTCCTCATTAAATCTGCAGTTATAGAGCATCAAAAACAAAAAAATCTGTTTATTCAGAGTTTCGCAGATAAACATAGAACTATCTGTTCAGGTTAGCTTGGTTGGTGGGTTGCGATGCAAACTAATGCCAATAGCATGGGTTTGATTCCCACATGGGCATAAATTACCATGGAGGATTCTCCTTCTCAACATTTCCCCTTGCCACTTGGCCCCTCAAGCTTGCTCATCCATTCAACAGGATCATGGTTGATCCAACATTCCTACCTCTTCCCCGTAATCTTTGATTCTCCTACTGATCAAGAAGTGTTTTCAGTTCTTACTCAAACCTAAAATGTTTATTCTTTGCATTTAATAATGAACTGGCCTCACTCATGCAAATTAATACAGATGTCAGGAGGAATTTTGACCCTCCGAACTAAAGACAGAACAACTTCAGGTCGGTTCTGAACCGTGAAAGCAAAATGCTTATATATTTTTAAGAACAATTTGCTCTCATCTGATCTGGTGGGTGAGTAAAAATTTGCAAAAATCCATAATCTGCTATGATCTTCATCCCAAGTGTCACAGATTTTGGGCATTAGGCCTGTGATAGAAACATAACTAGACTAATTTAACCACAAAATAAGATAAATAAATTCATGACAAGAGAATAATGTAAATCATATTCATTAAACAATTTCATAATTTTATTTGGTTGCTGGTTGAAAAGATGAAGTTTATGTCCAGAGACAACTCAAGGAAATAAAGACAATCCAGCAAGCCACATCATAAACACATTTGTAATATGTTCTACTGCTCCCTTATGCTCAGGAGAACTGTTTGCTCCATAGCAAGGCTAGCAAGGCGCTAGTCGACAATTCACCAATTTAATTTGCTCCAACTGGCTTCCTTTTCTTTCAGTCAGGAAATAGGATAGGAGTAGGTCATTCATCCTGGTATTAGATCATAGCAATGGTTTGTATCCAAATTCCATCTATGCACAAAGTTTTGGTTCTAAAACACTTCTCACAGCTTGAAATCTTCAACTGACTTGGCTTCTGGGGGGTTAGAATACTTTAAATTTCTATTAAACTTTAGGTGAAAAATAACTTTCTTATGCAACCCTCGTCATCGAGCGTTAATTCCAAAAAGGTAACGTATCCTTATATAGTGAAATATTTACTATCATCTTTAAATCATCCTATATATTTCAATTTGATCAACCTTCTATATTAAAGGGGATATAAACAGTCTTTACCACGTGTTCAAAGTTAACACTTCCAGTCTCAAATTGAATCTGTTGACTCTGTGCATTACTCCTTTCCTGAGTCTCAGTGTCCAGAAATGAATAATGCATTCCAGATTGAGTCAAAAGTTTTGCACAACTGTAACTCAACCTTTGCATGCACTTCAGGCCCAAAATAAAAATAACAAGGTGGCAAAGCTTCCTTTCAGTTTCGAGAAGCCAACAACATTTTGCAGTTCAAGTTCAGGTGTAAAAAAAAGCAAACAAACAGAAAAACTGATTCCTAAAACCAAGTGAAATGAAATACACTAAGGTAATGTTTTGGAGAAATCTAACAATTATAATTTTCTGTCAAACTGAATAACGCTGGAGTTATATGAAATCAGTCTAGGTAGCAATAGATTAAGTTATAACTGATCTCAATAAGTACTGTATTTTTTGACAAGTGGTAGCCAATGGAGTAGAGGCATTTTGGACAACATACCCATTGTTTCCATCCACCCTCCTCGAGTCCAACCTCTCCCCTCCTGAAGATCACAGTGACAGATTGGACTATGCTACCATAAGAAATTCGTCAGCTGTTTATGTGCTTCCTTTAATTCTGTGAAATTAGGGCATGTAGAGCAAATCATCAGAAGCAGAAAGTCACATTTTCAGCCACCACTGTACTGTTTGGGGCATGGGGCAGAAATGAAATACAATCTGAATGCCTCCTATTGATAAACAAGAGTGAAACAGGATATTGGGATAACTACAATTACCTTCAGAATAGTCATACTGGATCAAAACGGCTCTCTCCCCACAGGTAATAAGCAGAGTTTCTCCAGTACTTTGTAGTTACAAACTGTTTGCACTGAAAGTCAAGATTACTTTTCAGAATATTGCTACTTCAAGTGAAGCATGGTTTCCTATGGGAAGGTAAGGTTCCAGAGAATAACCTTCGCCTAAAAAGAATTACTGGGTCATGCATGACATAGAAAGCTTATGTGAGGAAAAAGTGGCTCCTTGCTTACAGAGAAATCTTTACCAGTCTTTTTTTACTTAATTTCTTTATAGTACGGTAGAATACAGTAAATTTTTTTCCTATGACCCTAAAAAAGTTCCTCTATTATAGGTACAAATGATTCAAAGCAAAGTTTACTTCAGTACCTGATCAAAGAACTGTTTAAAAAAAAAATCACCTTTGACTGCATGGCACTAACACCTGTAGCACAATGGGGATCTCACTGATAAAATCAATCAGGATGCAAGGGATATTAAAATGAGGAATGGCACTTTACATGAGGAAAAAGTTTTTTTTTTAAAAAAAAAGGGAAATTTAAAATGAGGACTTCCTACATGCAATGAACTTGTGGAGCAATCAGATGCCAAAATTAAAACATTTAATTTTGGATTGGAACAGCAATCTGTGTTCCAATTGAATAATTTGCATTCAGATTTCAAAGTCAAAGTTTTACCAGCTCAATTCAAAACTCCAACAGTAATTGAATGGTTTAAATAACTGTTTCTGCATAAGGAATGATGTCAAGAAGGAAAAACCTTTTATTTATTCAATTAGTAATGTGAAATAGAAGGCACATTAGTGATAAACTTAGCGGCAAATGTATTACCAGAATTCAGTTTCATATTTTCCCCTTTAAAGCTGTAAAGATGCAAAAAAGGTATTTTCTTTACACTGAAGTACAATATCAGTTAGCTACAACATGCTGCTGCAGTCTCTGATATATTGTACTATTTACTGCCAATCACACATCCCAAACAGGATACTAATGAACACAGTCTCAAATGAGCTATTAATGAAATGAGGATGGTATTACTTTTTAATCTGTGCAATACCGTTAAGTGTCTGTGGGATCACTGTTTCTTATCAAACATTAGAAAATTAAATTATAGCAATTCAGATTATTTTACTAAGAGGAATACTCAACGTGCTCAAGCACTGCACAGGAGCAATTATTATTAATAAAGTGCTCTGAAATATAATCCAATTCAAGATGTACTAAGTTGTGACTATACTGGACAATAGCTTGCAGCACGTCTTGCATACCACATCTTATCTGATCACTGAGCCGCAAGGAAACAAGAGCTGGAAATCCTTTACAGAAAAACTACAACATTGTCATATACTATGTTATCGGAGTCAATGAGTTAAGCATTGGCTCTTAATGGACAAGTGAGCTGGGACAGTTTGTGTCACTCATAGATTTTCAACATCACGTTCCTTTCTCATGATTTCTGCTGAGAAAAACAAAAACATTGGTGGTACGGAAACACTATCACCTTCCAACCATATAACACCCTGATTTGCAAACATATTATTCGTCCCTCAATATTGAGGTGAGTAGTTTGGAATTTCACATCTCAACACTACTGTAGGATAAGCACTAGTATAGGGACTGCAACAAACCAGGAAATACAACTACAATGGGCAATTAATATAGCCATGTCAATGCTTCAAGCTCCAAAAGAACAAAATATTTCTTTAAAAAACTGAAGAAATACAGGGAATCCTGCAATGTAAAGTCACTCCGTATTTTAAACTGAAGGATGGTTAATGTTTCAGACAGCATCTTTTCTCAGAACTCACATTAGCTAAAGATGTCCCTTTCAAAAAGGGTCTATGGGACTGAAGAGGGAAAAAAAGATAAAAACTGAGTTTATCCAAATTTTGCAAAGAAAGATGATGGATTTAATTGCCTATTGTCAATCATACAACATAGAAACAGACCCAAGATTATGCGGATCATGTTCAAAACTAAACTAGTCTCACTTTCCTGCACTTGACCCATAACCCTTCAAACCAGTTATTCATGTACTTATCCAGATTTTTAAAAAAAATATTGTAACTGTACCTGCATCTGTCACCTCCCCTGAACCTGCAGAGAAATATTTAAAACAAACACAAACTAAAGTAGCAAAAGTTATGAAAAGTTACTTTTTAAACTGTTGGGACCATCATTACTTTTCCTCATTTTTCTCAGTTTTGGTTTGGAACTGCAGCTGAGGTTAAGCATTGAACTCTTTACTTTAAGAGATCAGGCTTTGAGCTTTTTGTTAAAAAAGGAAAGGATAAACTGATTAGGCTTTGGGAACTGGTCTGGAAAGCTAATTGCAGAGTTGATTATTATTCTAACAACACTGCAGACATTTCTGACCTGAGATATTATGCTCAAAAACTGGCAACTGCTTGGACGTTAAAGGGACAATGGGGGGTGGGTGGGTGGGGGCAGTGTCAACCAGTTAAATCAAGAATATTTAGAAAACAAACAAAAGACTGAATTGGTATTGACTATTTTCTGAGTAAGGTTGCAATAAGGCTATAAAAGACTGCTGGAAAATGTTTTGGTTGCTCTCCAGTTCACATCCAGTTTTCAACTTATTGAGAAAAGAATCTAGTTTGTAAGAAATAACTGAATATTTCTCAGAAATTGCTGGAAGCTATTTGCATTGACTGGTGTTTTCAAAATTCAAGCAAGATATAATCCTATGTGCCTGTCAATGAGAGACTTTATTAAAGACTTAGTACCCATTGATGAAATTACTTCAGGTTAGTGAGTTACAACTCTTAATTTATCGCTTAACTGTGTGCCTGAGAGAGAGAATAGGGCTCTTATCAGAAATGATTGGGTTTAAATTTGACATTGAATAGATTCAGAGTCAGAGGGCTACAACACAGAAACAGGTCTTTTCATCCAACTTGCCCATACCTCCCCCAGTTTTTACAATTTAAACTAATCCCATTTGCGTGCATTGGTTCCATATCCCTCCATACCTATCCTATGTACTGTCTACTTTTTAACAGACCCATCGTATTTGTCTCCACCACTACCACCACCTCTGGTAGCCCATTCCCGACAATCACCACCCTCTGAAAAAACAACTACTACTTGGGACCATTTTGTATCTCTCTCCTCTCACCTAAACCTAAGCCTGATAGTTTTAGACTCCATTACCATGCTGAAAAGCTGTTGGCTATTTACTTTATTTATGCCGCTTATGATTTTATAGAACTCTACGGTCCACCCCCTCAGTCTCCTACACTCCAGTGAAAAAAATCCTAGCCTATCCAATCCCTCCTTATAACTCAAACCTTCCATTCCAGATAGCATCCTATAAGTCTTTTCTGCACTCTAATTTAATATTACTTTTTCTACAATAGAGCAACCAGAACTGCACACACTACTCCAAATGCAGCCTCACCAACATCTTGTACAGTTGCAATGAGCCATCCCATCTCCCAATATTTAATGCTCTGACTGATGAAAGCTAGCAACCCAAAAGCCTTCTTCACTGCCCTGTCTATACATGGCGCAATTTTTCAAGGAGCTATGAATCTGTACCCAGACATGTCTTTCTTCAATACAACTCCCCAGTAAAGTCCTGCAAGTCCTGCCCTGGTTTGCATTACTAGAATACAACACCTTACATTTAATCTAAATTAAACTCCATCTGCCATTCTTCAACCCACTGGCCCAGTTAATCATGATCTCACTGCATTCCCAGATAACCTTCTTCACTGTCCACTATACCACCAATCTTGGTGTCATATGCAAAATTACTAAACATAAGATGCATGTTCACCTCAAATCATTTATATAAATAACGAACAGATGACCCAGCACCAATCATTGTGGCACACCACTGGTCACAGGCCTCCACAGTTTGAAAAACAACCCTTGATCTCCTACCGCCAACCAATTTTGTATCCAATTGGCTAGCTCTCCCTAGATCCTGTGAGATTTAACCTTACTCAACAACTAATTATGCAGGATCTTGTCAAAAGGTCTCACAAAAGTTAAATAAATAGATATTAATTAGATAACCTTGCTTAGCTTTGCTCTAAAATTACAGTATTGATAAAATTGTTAACTTCTGCTTAAACTATGAACCTGGCACCTGATATCTAAAATTTCATCGTGTTGCAATATCCAGAGTTAGTGAGTCTGATTTGGGCTGTCTTGCTGTCCCTGTGTGTACCAAAGCAAGAATACTATACCTTTAGTTTTTTGTAAAGGCACAATACCCAACTGGAAGTTCAAAGGAGGCAACGGCCTAGTGGTATATCACCGGACTGTTAATCCACAGGAGAAAGTGCGGACTGCAGATGCTGGAGACCAGAGTTGAAAAATGTGGTGCTGGAAAAACTCAGCAGGCCAGGCAACATCCGAGGAGCAGGAGGATCGACGTTTCGGGCCATAAACCCGAAATCTTCCTGAAGGGCTTATGCTACCACATTTTTCAATACTGTTAATCCAGAGACCCATGTAATGTTCTGGGGACACAGGATCAAATCCCACCACAGTAGTGGGTGGAATTTTAATTCAATAAAAATCTGGAATTAACGGTCTATCAATGACCAGGAATCAACTGTCAGGAAAAACCTGTGGTTCTTTAGGAAAGGAAACTGCCATCTTTACCTGGTCTGGCTTATATGTGACTTAGACTCTCAGCCCTCTGGGCATTTAGGGATGGACAATAAAGATAACCTGGTCAGTGATGCCCTAATCGCATGAACAAAACACATCAAGAAAGACTCTAAATCCTTCTATTCACCTGCTTATTTGCTATCTGAATCCAGACTAAGTGTACAGCAAGTTTATACTCTGGGCAAATCAAAGCTGAACAAACACTTATTCCCAATTTTAAAAAAAATCTATGAAAAACACTTCTAAGTAAGTCACTTAATAATAAAGCAGTTCATTTTTTATCTCAGATAGAACTGGGACAGTGAAGCCAAGTGTCTATTCACACTGGAAACACTACCAAGATCAAATCACTGAGGCCAGTATTGAACCTTCTGTCACACATAGGTCAGTTTCATATTAGACTGCATATTTCTTTCTTGACGAAATGACTGATGATGTAAAACACACTGCAATGTTTGAAGAAAAGGAGGGCCCCCAATTTCCTGGCAAATGTTCAACCCTCAAACATCACCACAAAGTGGTCAATTACCATTTTTTTTAGAAGTCTATATGTGCACAAATTAGTTAGAAAACATGCTTATAAAACAGACTCTGAAGCACTGACAATTGACTAAATGTTATTCTTTCTGGTTATAAAGGAGAATGGTTCTATAAAAGAGAGTACACCTAAAAATTAAGGCACTAGCTGTGAAGTACTCAAGATATCTCAAATGCATACTGCAAAAAGGTTTCTTATTCTAATTTAACAATTCTTTTATGAATAAGGCATTATTTTTATGCCAAGTATGCCAAATCATTCCTTTACTTGACAGCACACCTCAAGCAAAAGGCCTGATATTGCTGCAAAAATCATGGCATATGTGCAATCACATTCTTGTTCCTCCCAAGAGCATTTAGAAACTTGTCTCTCCTCAAGGATAAAGTGAGGACTGCAGATGCTGGAGATCAGAGCTGAAAATGTGTTGCTGGAAAAGCGCAGGTCAGGCAGCATCCAAGGAGCAGGAGAATCGACGTTTTGGGCATGAGCCTTCCTGAAGAAGGGCTCATGCCCGAAACATCGATTCTCCTGCTCCTTGGATGCTGCCTGACCTGCTGCGCTTTTCCAGCGACACATTTTCAGCTCTCCTCAAGGATGCTCAGTTAAATTAGATTGCATTAAGTAGGACTTTAAAACAAATCTGATCTGCAAGTGACATTTCTTCTGGTTTCTCTGAACAAAACCTTAAATATGAGCAAAGACCTGAATATTTATCTTGATTGATGAACTCCACAAAACATCTCGCCCGATTACCTCAAATCACCATAGGTGAAAAATCACAGGCACAGCATTGAAGATTCTTTGACAAGGCGCCAAAACATCCCAAAAAACCTTCCTCAAATGACTGTCCAAAAAAACTTAATTTTATTTAGCATGCAAAGTGGTTAGGGACCACGAAACTACACAATCTGGTGCTGAGTGGAAATACAGAGGTTGACCATGCAGTCTGTCTGACTACCCTTTCACAGTAGACTACTTCATTTACTATCAGTTATGCAGAGATTGTCCAGCAAATTTGCTAGAGCTTTCATGAAATCTGTTCACATGAAAACAGACAATAAAATTTTGGTCAAGATCCATCAATCAGAAAATGCAACTCATTATGAATTTCAGGAATGTAGTTAATCACCCACATCACTCAATGGTGAGTCAACTTATCAAACAACAAACACCCTTTTCTCAGGCAACATAAATCTCTCCCTTTGAAACCTAACATGCTTGCAACTGCCCTGAGTGCAAGACAAACAGCTTGACGTGTTCCACTTTACAGCAATACTCAAATTTTAAAACTACTGGAGTAGATTTTTCTCATTCATACTATTCATCAATAAAACTATAATTGCACAAGATTAAAGTTCTACATTTCCTTCCATTATGCAATAAAATGGCTAAGTAATTGGCCTTTTTAAGTGAGATGTTAAACTATAAACCTGCCTGTACAACCTGGGGGTAGGGGAAAGGGAAAGGAAGGAAAGGAGGGGGGGGGGGGGGGGGGAGAGGGGGGAAGAGAGAAGAGGAAAGGAGGGGGGGGGGGGGGAGAGGGGGGAAGAGAGAAGAAGAAAGGAGGGTGGGGGGGAGAAGAGAGAAGAAGAAAGGAGGGTGGGGGGAAGAGAGAAGAAGAAAGGAGGGTGGGGGGGGAAGAGAGAAGAAGAAAGGAGGGTGGGGGGGGAAGAGAGAAGAAGAAAGGAGGGTGGGGGGGGAAGAGAGAAGAAGAAAGGAGGGTGGGGGGGGGAAGAGAGAAGAAGAAAGGAGGGTGGGGGGGGGAAGAGAGAAGAAGAAAGGAGGGTGGGGGGGGGAAGAGAGAAGAAGAAAGGAGGGTGGGGGGGGAAGAGAGAAGAAGAAAGGAGGGTTGGGGGGGGGGAAGAGAGAAGAAGAAAGGAGGGTTGGGGGGGGAAGAGAGAAGAAGAAAGGAGGGTGGGGGGGGGAAGAAAGAAGAAGAAAGGAGGGTGGGGGGGGAAGAAAGAAGAAGAAAGGAGGGTGGGGGGGGGAAGAGAGAAGAAGAAAGGAGGGGGGGGGGGGGGGGAAGAAACATTACTTCAGTAGACTGGTTCCCTGGGATAGCATGACCAACACAAAGAAACAGAGCTGAAAATGTGTTGCTGAAACAGCACAGCAGGTCAGGCAGCATCCAGGGAAAAGGAGATTCGACGTTTCGGGCATAAGCCCGAAGAAGCCCTTCCTGAAGAAGGGCTTATGCCCGAAACGTCGAATCTCCTGTTCCCTGGATGCTGCCTGACCTGCTGCGCTTTTTCAGCAACACGTTTTCAGCTCTGATCTCCAACATCTGCAGACCTCACTTTCTCCTCCAACACAAAGAAACACCCTATCTTTTAGGGTTGTATTCACCAGCAACGAAGAGAACAAGCAGAGATCTTGCAAAACCTATAAAATTCTAACAGGACTACATGATAAATGCAAGAAGGATGTTTCTGATGACTGGGGTGTCTCGAACCAGAGGTCACAGTTGGGGCAGCACAGTGGCTCAGTGGTTAGCACTGCAGACTCAGCACCAGGGACCTTGTTTTGATTCCAGCCTTGGGCGACTGTGTGATAAGTTTGCCCATTCTCCCTGTGGGTTTCCTCCCACAGTCCAAAGATGTGCTGGTCAGGTGGATTGGCCATGCTAAATTGCCCATAGTGTTAGGTGCATTAGCCAGAGGGAAATGGGTCTGGGTGGGTTACTCTTCAGAGGGCAGTGTGGGCTTGTTGGGCCAAAGGACCTGTTTCCACACTGTAGAGAATCTAATCTAATCAAAGTTAAGGGAAGGCCATATAAGGCTGAGATGAGGAGAAATCTCTTCACTCAGTGTTGAGGTTGTGGAATTCTCCATTACAGAGAGCAGCTGAGGCTAAAACACTGAATGTTTTCATAAGGAGTTAATTGTAGCCCTCAGGACTGAAAAGGTCCAAAGGGTACAGGGAGAAAGCATATCAAGTTGGATGATCAGCCATGTTCACACTGAATGATGGAACAAGCTCAAAAAGGCTGAATGGGGGAAAAAGAGGATGGCAGATGCTGGAGAAGAAGGGCTCTTGTCTGAAACATTGACTCTCTTGCTCCTCGGGTGCTACCTGACCTGCTCTGCTTTTCCAGCACTCTACTCTCAACTCAAAGGTCTGAATGTCCTAATCCTGCTCTTATTTTCTATGTTTCTGCATTCTCTTTAAAAGATCCATGGGGTCACAATGATGAAACTCAATTTAAAACTGTATTAATCATATTAAACCAACTGTTTTTCCTTTCTTTTATATAAGATTGTCATCAGTATTGCTATTTTTCTTCATCAAAAAACTCCATTGTGTCTGTTGATAAATTCACAGGTTTTGATTGATAGCTTCTTGGGCATAATAGCACTGGTCACACTTCTAAGTAGCTTGAGTATCTTCAGCAATATGACAACTAACTTAAAAATGAGCATGAAAATTGAGTAATACAAATTTTCCAAGAAAAGGCACATCCTTACTAGTCCAAGTAATTTATACTTTTACTATTAAAATTAGAACATACTAGTTATTGGAAGATGTAGCCTAGTTTTCCTCCTAAAATCTTTTATAAAACATACTCTGATTGGAACAAAAACAATGCATCTACAGTGTAGAATATTTGACCAATTCTGACCCTGGATAAAGAAAACTTTGATTATATCAACTTCAAATTCAGTTACTTGTCATCACTAAGACAACAGATACACTGGAATCTTTTTGACCTCCAGTTTGCCATCTGAAACCCAACATTAATTTAAATAATGTGATGCTGAACAACTTGGAAATTATTCCAAACTGTTATACATCTTTTAAATGGGATCTAATAGTTATGTAGTGTGAACACTTTTTAAAACAAGCATAGCACTAAATATACCTAGATGATCATTCATCTAATATCTTCAGAGTTGTACATAATAGAACAGACGGTAATATCAGTCCCAAAGATGATAATTATAGGCAAACTTCAATGCAATTTTGTAAGTATTACAAACTGTATTTTTTAGATACTATATTATGTACAGAAATGGGAAACGTTATAGTCAATGCTTTAAATTAAATTCAGGACAAAACACAAGTTGAAATGCATTTAAGGCGAATTTACCGATTATGGGGAATGAACGTGAAAAAAAAATCAGTAAAACAAATGCCAAGATAAAAAAAATCTCCCTTAACAAAATATTTCCAAATATCTAAATTAACACCCATTCTTGCTGGCTATTTAATGAGTTTAAATTGATGACAATCCAGTGGCTCCCACCCACTTTAGGCCCATGCCGGAATTTTAACACCTCACATCACTCAGTAACACAGCAGTGTTTCCTTTGAATATAGCTCAACTTCCAGTGCTTACAATCCAATCTGCCCCATGGCGTTTTTAAGCAGCTTTGACTTACCAACTATTTCTCCTATATATCTACTATCCGGAGCCGAGCTCACTCACTTCCACCTCCCGGTGCTTTCAGAAGCCGACAGCCACTCGGCCGCGCACGCGCATATTCACGACACTTGCCAGTCGCGCATGTGCACTCTCGTAACAGTGTGCACACTCGCGGCACCACCCTGTCGTGCTGATGACACCCCGTCCCAGCAACGCACGCGTACTACGCATGCTCCCCACTGGTCTTGCGCGGTCACGGGGGTTCCAACCCGCCTCCACTGCGCACGCTCAGTACTGTGGAGTGTCCACAGAAGAACACTTGTCGTCTGTAGGCTGTCTTAATGCCTGTTGTTTCGACTGTCTCAGGAGCACAATGAATGAATGAACGCGGCACTGAAATAAGATGGGGAACACCACCAAATGTTGGCAATATTGCATTGCGTGGCTCTCTGCTGTTTGGGGAAACGGGCGGGGAATCTGACAGAGGAGATGCCGGCTGAAGCTGTCAATTGTCGTTACGGTCTATATTTGCCTCCTTTACAAGTGGTTTTCTGATGATTTGACTCTATTTCTAGCCTTTTGATGTTCTTCTTTCAGATTTTCAAACTTAACAATTTCCCTTCTGTTATGGGACTGGAAATAGTGTAATGGAAAGCTTGTAAGTCTGAAACAGACATTTTTCACTCTTCGAGCTAAAATTGAGAACTGCGAATGCTGAATGTCAGAAACTGTTGGTGGAACTCTCCGGGTCTGGCAATATCTATGGGGAGAAAGCAGAGTTAACATTTCGAATCTAGTGACTCTTCGTCAGAACTGACAGCAGCTAAGAAAACGTGATATTTATGCTGAAGATCAGATTCGAGGATTGGGGGGTAGTTCTGAGTGGAAAGGTAGAGATGGAGCCCCGAAGGAGGGTGATACGAAAGGGAAGAGCAGACGAGGAGATCATTGTTAGTCGGCTAGGACCGAAGAGAAGCTAAGTGTAATGAGAGTGGACAGTAGCTGTGCTGAAATCAAACTATTTAATGCGATAATAAGTCTGAGAATGGGCTGGCTGTGCTAAAAGCAACAAAATTCCACATGGTAGCCTGATTTAACAAGGTTAGATCACATGGAATCCAGGGGAAGAATTGGATACAAAATTGGCTTAAAGGTGGGAGACAATTGGGTGGTGGTGGAGGGTTGTTCTTTAGACTGGGGGGTCTGTGATGGGTCAGGGATGGGTCTACTGCTCGTCATCATTTATAGAAGTGAATCTAGGAACTGTGGTTAGTAAATTTACAGATTATTCAAAAATTGGTGGTGTAGTGGAGAGCGAAAACTATCTCAGAGTGCAGTGGGAGCTTGATCAGATGGGTCAATGAGTCGAGAAGTGGCACATGGAGGTTAATTTTGATAAATGTGACGTGTTGTATTTTCAAAAGGTAAGAGCTGAAAATGTGTTGCTGGAAAAGCGCAGCAAGTCAGGCACCATCCAAGGAGCAGGAGAATCGATGTTTCGGGCATGAGCCCTTCTTCATTCCTGAAGAAGGGCTTATGCCCAAAACGTCGATTCTCCTGCTCCTTGGATGGTGCCTGACTTGCTGCGCTTTTCCAGCAACACATTTTCAACTCTGATCTCCAGCATCTGTACTTTCTCCTTTTCAAAAGGTAAACCAGAGCAGAATTTAGACAGCCATAGAAATGTTGCCGAACAAAGAAACTGAGAGGCGCAAGTGCATACTTCCTTGAAAGTGGAATCACAGGTAGACAGGTGGTGAAGTCTTGCCTTCATTGGTCAGTGCATTGAGTATAGGAGTTGGGATGTTATGTTGTAGCTGTACAGGACATTGATTAGGCCACGTTTAGAATACTTTGTTCAGTTATGGTCTCCCTTCTATAGGAAAGATGTTGTTAAACTTCAAAGGGTTCAGAAAGATTTACGATGACCTAGTAGGGTGACTAAACATCTGGAAATGAACCTTCAAGTTCAGCGAGCAAACCTACCTCCAATACCTCAATCTGAGCTAAAAATCTTCTCAAAACTCGCAAATGCATAAAAGTGGATAAATCCCCGGGACCTGATCAAGTGTACCCTTGAACTCTATGGGAAGTCAGGGAATGATTGCTGGGTTGAAAATGTGTTGCTGGAAAAGCGCAGCAGGTCAGGCAGCAAGCAAGGAGCAGGAGAATCGACGTTTCGGGCATGAGCCCTTCTTCAGGAATGAGGAAAGTGTGTCCAGCAGGCTAAGATAAAAGGTAGGGAGGATTCCAATCCTTCCACTTCCTTCAAACCAAAGGAGTAGCCATGGGCACCCGCATGGGCCCCAGCTATGCCTGCCTGTTCGTAGGATATGTGGAACAGTCCATCTTCCATAGCTACACTGGCACCACCCTCCACCTTTTCCTCCGCCACATCGATGACTGTATCGGCACGGCCTCGTGCTCCCACAAGGAGGTTGAACAGTTCATCCACTTTACTAACATCTTCCACCCCGACCTCAAATTTACCTGGATCGTCTCAGACTCCTCCCTCCCCTTCCTAGACCTTTCCATTTCTATCTCGAGCGACCGAATCAACATGGACATTTACTACAAACCGACCGACTCCCACAGCTACCTAGACCCACCCTCCTCCCACCCTGCCCCCTGTAAAAACGCCATCCCATAGTCCCAATTCCTTCGTCTCCGCCGCATCTGCTCCCAGGAGGACCAGTTCCAATACCGTACAACCCCAATGGCCTCCTTCTTCAAAGACCGTAATTTCCCCCCAGACGTGATCGACGATGCCCTCCACCGCATCTCCTCCACTTCCCACTCCTCTGCCCTTGAGCCCCGCCCCTCCAATCGCCACCACGACAGAACCCTACTGGTCCTCACCTACCACCCCACCAACCTACACATACATCGTATCACCCGTCATCATTTCCGCCACCTCCAAACAGACCCCATCACCAGAGATATATTTCCCTCCCCTCCCCTATCAGCATTCCGAAAAGACCACACCCTCCGTGACTCCCTTGTCAGGTCCACACCCCCCACCAACCCAACCTCCACTCCCGGCACCTTCCCCTGCAACCGCAAGAAATGCAAAACTTGCACCCACACCTCCCCCCTTACTTCCCTCCAAGGCCCCAAGGGATCCTTCCATATCCACCACAAATTCACCTGCACCTCCACACACATCATTTACTGCATCTGCTGCACCCGATGTGGCCTCCTCTGTATTGGGGAGACAGGCCGCCTACTTGTGGAACGTTTCAGGGAACACCTCTGGGACACCCGGACCAACCAACTCAACCACTTCAACTCCCCCTCCCACTCCACCAAGGACATGCAGGTCCTTGGACTCCTCCATCGCCAGACCATAGCAACATGACGGCTGGAGGAAGAGCGCCTCATCTTCCGCCTAGGAACCCTCCAACCACAAGGGATGAACCTAGATTTCTCCAGTTTCCTAATTTCCCCTCTCCTCACCTTGTCTCAGTCAAATACCTTGAACTCAGCACCGCCTTCCTAACCTGCAATTTTCTTCCTGACCCCTCCACCCTCACCCCCACTCTGGCCTATCACCCTCACCTTGACCTCCTTCCACCTATCGCATTTCCAACGCCCCTCCCCCAAGTCCCTCCTCCCTACCTTTTATCTTAGTTTGCTGGACACACTTTCCTCATTCCTGAACGGCTCATGCCCGAAATGTCGACTCTCTTGTTCCTTGGATGCTGCCTGACCTGCTGCGCTTTTCCAGCAACACATTTTCAGCTCTGATCTCCAGCATCTGCAGTCCTCACTTTCTCCTAAATGATTGCTGGGTCCCTTGCTGAGACATAGGTACCATCGATAGTCACAAGTGAGGTGCTGGAAGACTGGAGGTTGACTAATGTGATCACACTATTTAAGAAAAGTGATAAAAAGCCAGGGAACTATAGACTGGTGAGCCTGACATTGGTGGTGGGCAAGTTTAGATTAGATTAGATTACTTACAGTGTGGAAACAGGCCCTTCGGCCCAACAAGTCCACACCGACCCGCCGAAGCGCAACCCACCCATACCCCTACATATACCCCTTACCTAACACTATGGGCAATTTAGCATGGCCAATTCACCTGACCCGCACATCTTTGGACTGTGGGAGGAAACCGGAGCACCCGGAGGAAACCCACGCAGACACGGGGAGAACGTGCAAACTCCACACAGTCAGTCGCCTGAGGTGGGAATTGAACCCAGGTCCCTGGCGCTGTGAGGCAGCAGTGCTAACCACTGTGCCACCGTGCCGCCCTTGTTGTTGGAGGGAATCTGAGAGACAGGATGTACATGTATTTGGAAAGGCAAGGTCTGATTAAGGATAGTCAGCATGGCTTTGAGTGTGGAAAATCATGTCTTACAAACTTGATTGAGTTTTTTGAAGAAGTAACAAAAGGAATTGATGAGGGCAGAGCAGTGGACATGATCTATGTGGACTTCATTAAGGCGTTCGACAAGGTTCCCCAAGGGATACTGGTTCGCAAGGTTAGATCTCATGGAATACAGGGAGAACTAGCTATTTGAATACTGAACTGGCTCAAAGGTAGAAGACAGAGGGTGGTAGTGGAGGGTTGGTTTTCAGACTGGAGGCCTGTGATCAGTGGAGTGCTACAAGGATTGGTGGTGGGTCCCTTACTTTTAGTCATTTATAAAAATGAATTTGATGTGAACATAGGAGGTTTCGGTCGTAAGTTTGTAGATGACACCGGTATTGAAGAAGGTTACCTCAGTACAACAGGGTCTTGATCAAATGGGCCAATGGGCTGAGGAGCTGCATTTTGGAAAGGGAAATCTTAGCAGGACGTATACACTTAATGGTAAGGTCCTAGGGCGTGTTGCTTGGAGTGCAGGTTCATAGTTCCTTGAAAGTAGAACCGCTGGTAGATAGAATAGGGAAGAAAGTATTTGGTACGCTTTCCTTTATTGGTCAGAGTATTCAGCATAGGAATTGAGAGGTCATGTTGTGGCTGTACAGGACGTTGGTTAGGTCACTTTTGCAATATTGCGTGTAGTTCTGGCCTCCTTCCTATTGGAAGGATGTTGTTGAAAGGGTTCAGAAAAGATTTACAAGGATGTTGCCAGGTTTGGAGTATTTGAGCTAAAGGGAGAGGCTGAATAGGCTGTGGCCTTTTTGCTTGGAGAATCGGAGGCTGAGGGGTGACCTTATGGAGGTCTATAAAATCATGAGGGGCATAGATAAGATAAATAGACAAGGTCCTTTCCCTGGGGTGGGGGAGTCCAGAACTAGAGGTCATAGGTTTAGATGTAGAAGGGACCTAAGGGGCAACTTTCTCACTCACAGGGTTGTGTATGTATGAAATAAAGCTGCCAGCAGAAGTGGTGGAGGTTGGTACAATTGCAGCATTTAAAAGGCATCTCGATGGGTATATAAATAGCAAGGGTTTAGAGGAATATGGGCCAAGTGCTGACAAATGGAACTTGATTAAATTAGGATATCTGGTTGGCATGGATCAGTTGGACTGAAGGGTCTGTTTCCATGCTGTACATCTCTATGACTAACTGATGGAAGACACCATTAGCTTACCAGAACTTTGAAAGTCAGTGCAGAGGTGAGTGTAATGACCATCGCAAAATGGATGGTGTTGGGGAAACTGAAATATCTGAAGCTGGATCAGATGGACTACACCCAAAGTTCTGAAAGAGATGGTTGAGAAACTTGTGGAAGTGGTGGTGATCTTTCATGAATCATGGAAGTCAGAATGGGTGCCAGAGGACTGGAAAATATCTAATGTAACAAGGGAGGGAGGCAGAAAATGGGAAAGTTTAGGCCAGTTAGCCTGACCTTAGTCATTGGTTAGATTTTAAGAGTCCATTATTAAAGATGACTTTGTGAAGTACTGAGAAGTGCATGGTAAAATATAGCTAAATCAGAATAGTTTCATCAAGGGGAAATCAAGCCTGACAAATCTGTTAAAATGCTTCAAGGAAGTAACAAGCAGACAAAATAGAGCTCCTGGATTTTTTTTATTATTCATTCATTCATGGGATGAGGGCATCGCTGGTTAGGCCAGCATTTATTGCCTAATTGCTCGTAAGAGTCAATCACATTGTTGTGGGTCTGGAATCACATGTAGGCCAGAACAGGTAAGGATGGCAGTCTCTTTCCCTAAAGGATATTGATCATCAAAAAAAATCCATGTAGTTCACCAACCGATTTATGGTCATCATTAGACTCTTAATTCCAGATTTTTAATTGATTTCAAACTCCACCATCTATCATACCAGGATTCCAACCCCGATTACCTGGGTCTCTGGATTAACAAAAGTGATAATACCACTAGGTTGTTGCCTCTCCTATTGGACTTCCAAAAGGCCTTTCAGAAGATGTTGGACAGAAGGCTTAAATAAGATGTGATGGTGTTATGGGTAAGGCCTTTTTCTGGATGGCAGCCAGTGCCTAAGGAGTTCCACAGGCTTTGGTACTGCAACTATTCATGTTACTGCAACTATTCATGTTACAAATTAACAATTGTGGTTAAATTTGCAGTTACCACAGAGATAAGTGGAGGTAGAAGTTGTGTTGAAGAAGTGGGGAGGCTGCAGGAGGATGTGCTGGCATTAGAAGGTCCAGGGTTCGTGAGAATGATCCAGGGAATGAAGAGCTTGTCATATGAGGAACAATTGAGGACTCTAGGTCAGTATTGAATGAAGTTTAGCAGGATCAGGGGAATCTCATTCTGAATTCTGAGAGGCCTGGATAGATTGGATGTGGAGATGATGTTTCCAGTTGTAGGAGAGACTGGTACCTGATGGGACAGCCTCAGAGTGAAGGACAGCCATTTAGAACGGAGATGGAAATTTGTCCTTATGTCAGTGAAGAGAGTAGTTAATCTTTAGAACTCATTAGCCTCCATAGCCTTCTGTGGCAAAGTGTTTATAAAACAGTTTGATTAGTAAGGGGATCGAAGGTTACATGGAGAAGCCAGGAGGAGGAGGAGGAGGAGGTTGAGAAACATATCAGCCATGATCGAATATTGGAACACACTCAATGTGCCAAAAGGCCTAATTCCATTTGACTATTAGACCATAAAATACACAAAGGATCGCATGTCATCATTTCCATCACCTATGCCTGCATCCAAGTCATTTATAAAAATTACAAACAGCAGTGGTCCCAAAACAAATTCTTGTGGCACACCACTAGTAACTGGACTCCAAGCTGAATATTTTCCATCAACCACCACTCATTGGCTTTCTGTAAGAAGGCAGTTTCTCATCCAAACTGCTAAATCACACTCAATCCCATGTCTCCATATTTTCTTCAAAAGCCTACCATATGGAACCTTATCAAAGGCTTTACTTGAAGTCCAGGTACACCATGTCAACTGCCCTGCCTTCATCCACATGCTTGGTCACCACCCCCAAAAAACTCAATGAGGTTTGTGAGACATGACCTGCCCTTGACAAAACCATGTTGACTATCTCCAATAAAATTGTTGCTTGCTAGACAATTATAAATCCTCTCATAATCCTTCCAAAACTTTTCCTATGACAGTCCAGTGAGCCGTGCGCTAAAATTACCTGGTCATCTCTACTGCCCTTCTTTAACAAGGGCACATTTGCAATCCTCTAGTCTTCTGATACTAAACAGAGAGCAACAATGACTCAAAAGATCAAGGCCAAAGGCCCCGCCGTCTCAACTTTCCAGAGAGAGAATCCTCTGATAAATCCTATCTGGCCCAGGGCACTTATCTACTTTCACACCTTCTAGAATTGATAACATCACCTCCTTACTAACCTCAAATCCTTTCTAGTTTAATATCCCATTCTTCTCCTCTACAAATATTCTCCTTTTCCTGAAGTGAAAACAGTTTAGAAATACTCATTTCGCACCTCTCCAATCTCCACCTTCCCACACCTGTCGTTGACTGGCCCTATTCCTACCCTTGTCATCCTTTTATTCCTCACGTGCCTATGGAAAGCTTTAGGGTTCTCCTTTATTCAACCTGCTAAAGACTGCTCATGTCCCCTCCTTACTCCTCTTAACTCTTTAATCCTTCCTAGCTAATCTAACTTTCTTATCGCCTCATCTGAACCATCTCGTCTCAACATCAAATAAGTCTCCCTCTTCCACTTAACAAGAGATACAATTTCTTTGGTAAACCACGGTTCCCTTACCTGATTACTTCCTCCCTGTCTGACAGGGACATACATGTCAAGGACACGCAATATCTGTTCCTGAAACCAGCTCAACATTTCAACTGTGCCCATCTCCTGCATTTTGCTGGCCCATTCTATGCCTTCTAAGTCTTGCCTAATCATATTATAATTGTCCTTGCCCAATAACTCTTGCCCTGTGGCACGTACCTATCCCCTTCCATTGCTAAACTAATCGTAACCGAATTATGGTCACTCTCTCAGAAGTGCTCAACTACCACTAAATCAAACACCTGATTTGGTTCATTACCAAATCCCAAATCCAGTGTGGCCTCCCCGCTTATTGGCCCTTTGATCTCCATAGATTAATTATGGAGTAACTATCAAACAGGCCCTGTATTTGCATTCATCCCCAAATTTAGCTTCCTCAGACAACCCCAGGGCACTGATCTGACCACCGTCAAAACACCCTATTGCTCAACCTGACCACCATCACTTCTCCCCCCTGCTAGACTAGGCTTGACCCAACCCTCAGACTTCTGGGCCCAACCATCATTCCCTTCCCTAAGCTCAACCTGACCCAAAAACTCTTCCTCCACCCATCATCTACCCTCTGCTGGACCAGATTTCTCCTGCACACTTTGGCGACACTAAACACTGCAATATTTATCTGCCCTCCTTGCCATCTGCCACCCTATAAATCCACCCACCGATCTGACACTACTATTCCAGCATCTGAACGCACTTACCTTGTGTACTTGCCTTTGACAGCCACAATTAAAGTGGCTGTCAGAACTTTCAAATTTGAGAATACAGCATTTGAGTGCTGTGAAAAAGGGTCTTGGTTTGTCTTCCTTTGTTCTGCACCATGAAAGAACTGTCAGTATGGAAGTGTAGCACAGCACTTCTGAGGGAGACCCGAGCAGACTCTCTTCTCAAACGTGGAGCTCCTTTCTTTTGTTAAAAAAGGGGCCAGAATGACAGTCTGTATGAGTTTGCCACTTCTTGGAAAATTTGACCCACTGTTTGGTGGCAAATATTACTCATCACACAGTTGGGAAAAAAAAATGCACCTGAATACATCAAATTTAATGTATTTTAGGTGAAGAGTGAGCAAATCCCTTGCATGGATTTCAATGTTTTTGTGGGATTGGGGCCAGTTAGCTCAGTTGACTGGATGGATGATTTGTGATGCAAAATGAGTAGGTTAATTTCCTGCACCAGCTGAGGTTACCATGCAGGACTCCCCTTCTCAACCTCTCCCCTCACTGGAGGTGTGGTGACCCTCAGGTTAAGATTAGATTACTTACATTGTGGAAATAGGCCCTTCGGCCCAACAAGTACACACCGACCCGCCGAACTGCAACCCACTCATACCCCTACACGTAACACTAAGGTGTAAATTGGCCATGCTAAATTACTTGTCCTGCACATCTTTGGACTGTGGGAGGAAACCAGAGCTCCCGGATGAAACCTACACAGACACAGGAAGAATGTGCAAACTTCACACAGTCGCTTGAGGCGGAAATTGAACCTAGGTCTCTGGTACTGTGAGGCAGCAGTGCTAACCACTGTGCCACCCACCCGTTAGCTCTCTCCAATGAGAATCTGTGGCCTGCCGGGACTA
Source organism: Hemiscyllium ocellatum (assembly GCF_020745735.1). Lineage (NCBI taxonomy): Eukaryota > Metazoa > Chordata > Chondrichthyes > Orectolobiformes > Hemiscylliidae > Hemiscyllium > Hemiscyllium ocellatum. Next base: position 61,810,732 of record NC_083412.1, on the reverse strand, counting down.
TGGCAGCTTTACCTTTGGCCAGTGGTGTATCATAGCTCGTTGCCAGCAATTACTGGATTTCCACACTTAACAGTGCATACTGTGCACATGGGAAATTGGATTGCAACTTCTAATGCAATAACTATAATTTGTATAGTCATGATTTCAAATTAGTGTTGACCAGGAAGAGAAGATTTTTAAAGAAACAAACCTACCGTTCCAGAGGAAGGTTAGATCTCATGGAATACAGGGAGAACTAACCATTTGGATACAGAACTGGCTCAAAGGTAGAAGACAGAGGCTGGTGGTGGAGGGTTGATTTTCAGACTGGAGGCCTGTGACCAGTGGAGTGCCACAAGGATCGGTGCTGGGCCCTCTACTTTTTGTCATCTACATAAATGATTTGGATGCGAGCATAAAGAGGTACAGTTAGTAAGTTTGCAGATGACACCAAAATTGGAGGTGCAGTGGACAGCAAAGAGATTACCTCAGATTACAACAGGATCTGGACCAGATGGGCCACTTGGCTGAGAAGTGGCAGATGGAGTTTAATTCAGATAAATGAGAGGTGCTGCATTTTGGGAAAGCAAATCTTAGCAAGACTTATACACTTAAATGGTAAGGCCCTAGGGAGTGTTGCAGGTAGATAGTAGTGAAGGTGGCGTTTGGTATGCTTTCCTTTACTGATCAGAGTATTGAGTACAGGAGTTGGGAGGTCATGTTGCGGCTGTACAGGCCACTGGTTAGGCCACTATTGGAATATTGCGTGCAATTCTGGTCTCCTTCCTATTGGAAAGATGTTGTGGAATTTGAAAGGGTTTGGAAAATATTTACAAGGATGTTGCCAGGGTCGGAAGATCTGAGCTATAGGGAGAGGCTGAACAGGCTGGGGCTGTTTTCCTCAAACGTCGGAGGCTGAGAGGTGACCTTATAGAGGTTTACAAAATTATGAGGGGCATGGATAGGATAAGTAGACAAAGTATTTTCCCTGGGGTCGGAGAGTCCAGAACTAGAGGGCATAGGTTTAGGGTGAGAGAGGGGAAAGATATAAAAAGAGACCTAACGGGCAACTTTTTCACGCAGAGGGTGGTACGTGTATGGAATGAGCTGCCAGAGGATGTGGTGGAGGCTGGTACAATTGCAACATTTAAGAGGCATTTGGATGGGTATATGAATAGGAAGGGTTGAGGGATATGGGCCAGGTGCTGGCAGGTGGGACTAGATTGGGTTGGGATATCTGGTCGGCATGGACGGGTTGGAAGGGTGTTTCCATGCTGTACATCTCTATGATTCTATGATACTGCATAAGTTTAGTCAGTTTTTTATTCTCATTTGGTAATATACAGCAAACTCTTAAAAGGATAGCAAGGTGGATGGCACCCAGGAAAACATTGGAACAGTCTAAAGATAGTTAGCACTAGTCCTGATGCAGTTTGGGATTTTTACATATATTATATAATTTATCTCTGATTAGAGAAATAAAAATCTCTCTCAAACACACTGAAAGCAGAGAAACCTTAAATTTTGAATCTAGTTTGGGATAAAAATAACAGTTTACACAGAACATGCTTGTTTCAATCAAACATTGACGACACAAGCACACGTATACAAGACGCAAAATCTTACCTAGCCACCTTTGGCAGCATCATCCAAACCCTCAAATTCTACTGCATAAAAAAAGGACAACGGCAGCAGATGCATTGGAACACCACCACCTGCAGATTACCCTGCATGCTATAGACAATTCTCACTTAGAATTACAATTGCATTCCTTCAGTTTCACTGGAATTCCCTGGAATTGCACTGGTATGCATCTGCACCCCATGGATTGCAGCAGCTCATGGTGATGGATCGTCCCCTCTGCAAGGGCACAAAGAATTTAGGAAAGATACCTATCAAATATGGAGGGCAATTTCCATACCAAAAGCAGTAAAAAGGATTTTAAAATTAGTTTTTCAAACCACAATACTATTTGCATTGTTGAAAGACATATTCATGATATCCAAAAAAGCGTGCAACCAATTTAGGAAAACTGACAATTGTGTGACAAACACAAGTGTTTTATCAAGGAAGGCCATTCAGTCCATGGTGTCTGCACTGCCTCATTAAATGAGGGTCATTATCTAGTGTCAATCTCCTGCTTTTGCCTCCCCCAATACTCTTGCTCATTAGTTTTATTGAAATAATCAATGTTGCCTTGAATACCTTAAATCGAAGCTGCCTCCACCTACTTGCAGGTGGTGCATTCCATACAACAATGACATGCCGAGTGAAAGATTTTCCACAATTCACCCTTGCAAAAAGAACAAGGGAGTATAGACTTAAAGTAATCTGCAGAAGATGCAAGTGGAAACAGTTTCTCCCTAATACTCTGTCCATGATTTGAAAACCTCTATCAGATCTCCACCACTTAGCTTTTTTTCTTTCCAAAGAGAACTGTTCAACCTTGGATCTATTCTTCTGAATCACTTCTTTCCTTTATTTTACATAACATTGCGGAAATGATCTTTTCATTTTGAAACAGATTGTAATTTGCAATGCGCAAAATAGTCTTAGTGGAAGAAACAGCTTCTTTACCAGGTCACTACCATAATCACCAAACCACATCATTGTAACATCAAAGCATATGAACAAATACTTTGTATTATAGACTTCAATATGGTTTGTGTTAAAGCCACGTCTGTAATAAACAGGGCATATAGCATCTCTCTTTCTGGTAATCAGTTACTCACCTTCAGTTACCAAATCAAGAATGATGGTTTCCGATACATTTAAATAATGCAAGCATGCTTGTCCACATTGATATTGAAACAAAGTTCAGCAAAGTAAGTCCAAAGAATAACAGATTTAAAAGCAAATTAGGAATTTTTTTTATTGAAGTTTTCCTTTGAAGAGGTGAGATCATGTAAACAATGTCATAATTGAAGAATGGGCTTTATTCACAGACAGCATCTTGTAAACTCCATTTATTAAAAAGAAGTTCACACATTTGAACAATTATCAGTAAATGTGACCACTTACTAGGAACACATCAGTTCCATCATCTAATTGTTTAGACATAAATAGCCTAAAAACCTCTTCATTCAAGGTGACAACAGAAAGCAAAGAAAACTAAACCTCTCATATCATCCTTTATTCCTCTGATCAATACTACACGTGTTGATTATTGCGATTATAAATGGCACTTGTCATATGGAGCAAAGCGCACACTTAGCTTGTGAAGTTGCTAAGTAGATGAAAAATACAACTTGCTTATGCAAAGAACAATAGCTCTTCAAAATATCCAAGTATACAAAATATAAAATATCTTAAATATTTAAACACTGCATGAAAAATAGAAACCGTATCAAAATAATTTCTTTAAATTCTTTCCCCTTTCCCTCTTTGCTTTAGACTAGTGAGATTTAAGTCCAATGGTACCCAGAGGATAAGCATATGCTTTACCCAGCACAATCCGGTCCCTTAGAAGTTTAAATAAGACATAGTAGTTACAAAACAGTATCAGAGCCAAGGAAAGTATATGGTTCCATTTTTCTGACCGAAGCAGAGAATACAGTTGATACAGCACTACACTGCCTTCTATTAGGATGAGGAGATTCAGTATCCGTAATGGCTTATGGAACAAAAACTGCAAAAGATTATATGGAAAATAATTAATTCAACCAGCTGCATTACATTGATTTAATACAGGCATCAGAACAAGATATAATGAAGAATCAGAAAAATCTAAAGATAACTAATGCTTATGTCAGTTTGTAAGCATGCAATAACGCAATTCACTTAACCAAAATGCAACTAATTTGAGGGATTTTGGTGTCACTTGCAAGACAAGCATTTATTGCCCAAACTTAAATTACTGTTAACTGATCTATTTGGCAGGCCATTTTAGAGAAATGGGTCTGGACCTGGAGCTGGAGCTGGACACACTAGATCAGGCAATTATGAAAAGAGATTGGTTAGACTGGGATTATTGTTCTTGGAGAAGAGAGGCTGGGCAGGGGGGACATGTTTGAGATGTAGGACATCAGGAGGATAGATAGGGTAGACAGGAAGGAATTTAACCCCTTTGATCTCTCCACAATGATCAGAAGACATAGATTTAAGGTAAGGGGTAGTAGGTTTAGAGAGGACGACAGGAAAAACTTTTTGTCGCAAGGATGTTGTGATTGTGGAACTGTTTGTAAGGATAGTAGGGGCAGAAATCCTCATTGCTATTAAATAGTAGTTAGATATACACTTGCAATGCCAGCAAGTATGAGGGCCAATTGCTGGAAAATGGGATTAAAATAGGTTGGTGGTTCATAGTTATAGTGGCTTTTGACTGGCACAGATTCAATGGACTGAAAGGCATTTCTCCCATTCTATAGACCTCTAAGACTATGACTCTAATGATTTCCTTTCCTAAAAGCACATTAGTGAACCCAGATACAACAGTCCAGTAATTCGGTTTTATTCCAGACTTAGTTAACTGGATTTAAATTCCAAAGCTGCTATGCTGGGATTTGAACTAATCTTTGTGGATCATTAGTGGAGACTTCTGAATTAGTTCATTAACATGCACCATAACTATACTCTGACAATGGGGGTTAAATTTGAAATAAAAAACAAGATGTAAACATTTAGTCACTTTCAGCACAGGTTACCATTTACGCATCTCTCGTTGCCACAAAAGGGGTGGCAGTGGTGTACCTTCATGAAACACCACTTTCCTGGTGGTGAAAATTGAACAATGACAAGGGACAAGTTAGGTGCGTTGGAATATTCTCTACTTCCCTCAATAAATATAGCTCCAAATCAAGACACCAAGTCACACAGTCTTCTTTGGCAACACCTCCCAAACCAATGATATTTACCACTTTGATCAAGGGCAGCAAATGCATGGGAACATTATCAGGATGCACAGCATCTTGAAAAGAAATCACCATCCCTTCTACCATCACAATTTCAAAGCGCTAGAACACATTGCCTAACAGCACTATGAAAAGTTTCTTTATTACAATGACTGCAGGACCTTAAAAGTTTTGCATCACTACCATCTTCACAATGGCAATGAAGACTGGCTTCACCTTTGATGCCCATGATCAATGAACGATTTAAAACAAATTACTTTGCATTATTCATCTTAGCAGTGAAGTGATTGATTTATTCAACAAAATAGTATTTAATGAAGTATCCCAGTAAGATTCAATATTAAGCTTCATTTATAGAAGTTTATAGTGAATGACAGTAAGGAAATGAAGATGTGCCTCAGTTTGTAGTAAAATGTAATATTGTAATAGAAAATAGTTCTTTCACTCTGATAAAGGGGAATAAAAGTGGGGTGAATTAAGATCTTCATGAACGGATTTCAAAAGTACTTAAATTGCAAATTAATGTATGTGTTCTGCGAACATTTGTTCTCACTACAGTGTAGAACATTTCTATTCTTAAAAATACCTATTCCTCAACCTTTTTTAAAAAAGGGAGAAGAATTTCAAAGCAGCAAGAACTACTTACATAAAATCTGGCATGTGATACATCAGAAGGCACTGCTACATTATAAGGTCCTATAGCTTTATAAAGGCATCGATTGTGTCGTACCAACACACCTTGTGGCCAAATTGTGGTTTCAGACCATCTGAGAATAAAATTAAAAACATTTAACATAACAATGTAACATATTGCCCTGGGAGCAATCAATGATCTGGGTGCACATTGTGTTGGGTTTGGCAAATGCTTTTTCCTTTTAACTTCCTGTACTCTTAGGTTTTACAGTTGCCAAAATGCACCGAAGAACCAGCACAATTGAGTAGCATTTCAAACTTTTAAAAACAAGCTTTAAAAAGTATTTCTTCACATTCTTGAAAGATCATAATTTGCTGCAGTTTGATTACCGCAGCTGAGAATTGGTTCATCACAAAAGATTTTAAGTTTTCTAATAACAAATTCTAAATAACTAGAACTGTACAGAGGTGTTTATTAATTATGAGCATGTCTTTACTAAAACAGTTAAATCTAAGTCAAAAACTTTGAAAATGTGTTCTTGCATCTAAAAAAGGCATTGTAAGATCTTTAAAAGCCTCTCAAAGCCTCCACACAGGTACAAATCGAAACTCACTGTAGCATTTAATTGGAACTGGTAAATGGCCAGTTGTGCCCACAGGACAAAATTCTAGTGTAAAGTATCAAGAAAATTTGATCTGTACTGAGCAAAACTGCACTTGGAATTCAGCTACATTTTGTTTGGTTTGGCCAATTCCAGGCAAATTGCACCGTTACCTATCCAGCCTTCCAACTTCCCACAGACTATTTATTTTCCTTCCACAACATCCCATCCACTTATTTTCTGATTCTAATTAATTTATACCACTTATTAGAAAAGTTAACTTTCTTTCTTCATGATGTTATCAAACCCGAATTTTCAGGTTCTCTCTCAGATTTCCAGCTAATTATTCCCAAGGTCCTTTAGGTAAATAGAAATTAGAAAATGTTATTTAGCTGACCAAACTAGTTAAGATCAAAAAGCAACCTTACTCTGTTACCTGCCAAACATAAAATAAAATTAAATCTGACTCTGGAAATATCCACTACACTCCGGAGAATCAATTAGCAAATTAGTCGGTAATCAAAACATTTTTATGATTAACATACAAGACACAGTAGGAAGCATGTAGCTTCCTGCTTAAATTGAAGTACACTGGAGGCTGCCATACATTTTACATTTAATATAAAGGCTAATGTAAGCAGATATGTTCATGATAGATATACTAACCTATCTTTGACTATGACTGTGTACGTGTTCCTTAAATATAAATGTTTACATAGTTGTCAGATGGTCTTGCTCACACGCAGTTGAAAAGGCTCGACTTGGCAAGTTTATTTTAAAGTAGCCAGACATTGGCTTTACTATTTAGTTTTTAGATCAGACTCTATAATGAAGGCATTTTCTGACCAGTTCATGTTTTCATTTAGTAAATGATACTTTAGATAGTTAAGTGAAACAAAATGAAAATAACTTACATGTGCTGTGGCGTGTTACTGTATGAACCATGTTCCATTTTCTGCCATTTCCCCAGATGAGCAGCTGATTTATGGAGTAGATCACAATATCTGGGTGGCAACAGCTGGCTCATCAGCATTACAAAGGCATTAACCCAAACCATTATGAGATGCTCACAAGACCACCGCATGTCATAGTACTGTGTACTCTGTAGGGGAGAGGTTTTAAACATTAGTTATTCAAAAATAACTCTGAACAGCAAGGAAGGAAATAAAAGCACGAGCAAGCCATTTGACCCCTTGAGACTGCTCCATCATTTAACTAGATTGCAGCTGATATTCTCCATCAACACATTTTCCTGTACTATTTCCATTTTTAAAAACAAATTAGCTATCACCAATTCCTGTCTTGAATATACTCTATAGTGGAGGTTCAGTAACCCTCTGGGTTGGAGAAATTCGAAGAATTCCGTGAATTAAGAAACTTCTGCTCTCGTCAACCCTCAATGACCTAAACCTTACTTGAAGACGGTGTTCCCCGGTTCTTGACTCCTGCAACTACCTTATCAAGCCCTTTAAGAGTCTTGTAGGTTTCAATGAGATCTCCTCTCATTCTAAGTAGCTGAAAATGTGTTGCTGGAAAAGCACAGCAGGTTAGGCAGCATCCAAGGAACAGGAGATTCGATGTTTCGGGCATAGCCCTTCTGCTCCAGTCAACCGAAACGTCGAATCTTCTGTTCCTTGGATGCTGCCTAACCTGCTGTGCTTTTCCACCAACACATTTACAGCTCTGATCTCCAGCATCTGCAGACCTCACTTCCTCCTCTCATTCGAAGTACACAGGCCTTGCCTGAATCTTCCATAGTTGTACTCTCTCTTTGGCAAGTATATCATTCCAGAGGTGAGGACATCAAAACTATACACAATACTCTTGATGCAATCTCTGTACAATTGCAGCATGCATTTTTATTCCTGTAAATCAGATCCTCTCCATTCACTCAATTCACAACTCTGAAGAAATTCTTATCTCAAACTTATGACAGACCCCTTATTCTGAAACTATTTTTAGTTTTAGACTCTCTAGTCAGTGGAATCATCTACCTATTTACACAGTCAAGCCAATTTTGTGCAGTCCAATGAGGTCATTCCTCTCGTCTACTCAATCTCACCTAATGAGCACAATACCTACACCAGGAAGCAGTATGGTAAATATTTATTGCACTCCCGCTCAGTTAGCATAACTTTCCTTCTGTAAGGAGGCCAAAATATACCCCACAGTCAACTCGCCTTCTTCATTCACAGGCAAACCCAACATAAAAAGTGCAATGCAGTGAAAAATTCATCTTGGCCCGTGGAACCATATTGTAAACCAGTTTGTCTTTGTGCCAATCAGATTACTAGCTTCAGGAAGAGATTACTGTGAGAAAATAGAAATTAAAAAAAAACATCCCACTTGTATTCTCCTGAATCAATGCACTAACTTATGGAAGTGCATTCTATATATTGAGCCATGCAGCTGAGTACCATAACATTTGTTGCTCCCTTGTTGTACAGAATTTTTCACAAAGAATTTTACAGGCACTTATAATTAAAAACTTGAACTAATCTATGGCTTCTTGCTTAAAAGGACAGAAGAACTCAGACACCCACACCACTTTAGGTTCCAGAAAGCAAGATATTGTTTTGTAACAATATTTCTATATTTTGTCACCACTAAACTAGCAAAAACAGGACATCCTACATGAATTATTCTCAAGATTTCTTGTTCTTTACTTTTATTTTGTTTATTTGTTTGTTTTTGTTTTATAAAAAGAAAATATCCGAAGTAAAATTAGTTAATAAGATTTGGTAATTTATTCCAAAATGGAATAACCAGGGTAATGGCATGAATACAGAATTCCTGACTAGCAAAATTTAAAGTGTATGTTTAGCTACAATCCAAGTGGCTTGCGAGACATGATTACAAAAGCAAACGTTTTGTTCGAACCACAGTTACAGCTTTGCTTGCCATCCACAGAGTATTTTTTTCTACTCTAACATGCCATTTACACTGATTCAGAGACGCTTCACACAGACAGCAAGGTAGGTTTGTTTGTATAGAGTTAGCATAACACTCTTCCTGAAGCAGAAATACATAGGTTTATGACCCATTCTATAATCCAGGCTTATATTCCAGTGTTGTCAGAAAGAATGCTACACCAGCGATTGTTTGCATCTCATCTGAAAGACTGAGTCCCCATTTGCCCCCTTAGGAGGACATAAAAGATCCTATGGTATGATTTTGACAGACAGCAGGAGAGTTATTCATGGCCTTGATAATATTCATCACTCAACTAAAACAGTGTGGTCATTTCACATTGCTGTATGCAGAACCTTTTTGGTTCACTCGCTGGCTGCCATGTTTCCCTATAATATTATAATATAGCTATTGGGGTACTTTTGATATGAAAAACTGGCAGAATGCCAAGGCATGAAAAATACTAAAGAAATAAAAAGGTATTATTATCCTTTGCTTCTTGAGAGAGACCAATGATAATTATTGCTTGAGGATACAATCAGACATTTAAAAGGTAGCATATTAGCATTTTGCAATTCCAACTTGGGTTTGGGCTAATTAGCATAAAAATTGAAATTTTGTGACCGGATTTTAACAATTTATTTAAAAACATTAAACAAAGAAACATGCTTAAACAGTACAATGGCCTATACACAGATGGGAAGGTATGTTAACTGGATGCAGATGGAAATTTGGATTCCCATTAGAAAGAGATCTATGTTTATGCATTTTCCTTTGCAGAGTTCATTAAAATTTTGTAAAAGTAAAGTAGACAAAGTTAACTTTGAGTAGCCTGGCAATGAAAGTGGGCCAGACACAGCTTTCTACTTCTCTATCTGACATAGATGAAACCTGGCACATTATGGAACAAGGCTATGAACAGTTGCATTTGGTTAAATTCAGCATCCCTTGCTAATTGATTCACTACATATCATATGGAACAACTGATCTTCTCACTTCAGCAGGTACAAAAACAAATTGCATGGTAGTACAGAAGTTAAACACTAAAAAGAGACAAGTCAAAGATTTTCTTCTTGTACTAATTACTAAAATTAAAAGTCAACTGTTTTGTTTCATATCCAGGTTAATGATGACCCAATCAGCACCCTCTTCTCATTCTGTATAAATTGGTGTCCCTTTTTCCCCCCAAGTCTGTTTTTGGTGTTCTAGTTCTGATCAGCGAAGGATAAAGAGCTTCAATTTCTTGTCTCCTTTCAGTTACATGTGTTTTAGACAGGGAAAAAAAAACAAACACCGAGGTAAACTCACCTTTACAAAACAAAGAGGCAAAAATGCTACATAGTAGGCACTAAACAGGGAATTGAAGAGAACCTCTTTTATCCTTTTATTAAAATCTGCTTTTAGACATTCAACCTCATTTCGAATAAGGTCTGGGGAGAGGGGGCAAGTGTGAGCAGGGATAGATGTTGGGTTATTGAACTGTTCTCTGAATGATTCTCGGAGGAGTGTGAAAAAGTCCTTTGGCCTGACCATGACTGTTTCCAGCTGGTCATTTAACAGGAAGCCACATTCAGCCGGTAATGGTTGAGTCCTATTTTCCTGGTGGAAACAACACAGTGGCACGTAAACACCAAATCTGAAAAAGAAGTGAGAAAACCACCAGTGACTAAAATTACAAATATAATGGCAATCCTGTTAAAATAGAAATTAGTAAATCCAGAGGAAATTAACAGATTTAAATTTGTTCAATTAGCCCATTATACAATTATTACTATTTATGATTCAGAGCCTGACCTACAGGCATTGTAACATCAAATATATTTGGGGTGGCACGGTGGCTCAGTGTTTAACACTGCTGCTTCACAGCACCAGGGTCCCAGGTTCAATTCCAGCTGTGTGGAGTTTGCATGTTCTCTCCTTGTCTGCGTGGGTTTTCTCCGGGTACTCCAGTTTCCTCCCGCAGGCCAGGTGAATTGGCCATGCTAAATTGTATTAGGTGCATTTGTCAGAGGAAAATGGGTCTGGGTGGGTTACTCTTCAGAGGGTCGGTGCGGACTGGTTGGGTCGAAGGGACTGTTTCCACACTGTAGGAAATATAATCTAAAAAAGGTATGAACTGAACAACTTTGGCGCAGATTATTCTTTGGTTTCACAGGCCCAGATTATTCTTTTATTTCACTTACCTAACCTATGTACTACTGAATGGCTGTTGCTTTGGCTGGTGTCCAAAGAAGGTTTGCAACAAACTAAAAATCACCTGTGCTGAATCTAAAATATTAGACTATTTTGGTTATGTATGGTCCATGAAATAAGAAAGTTTATAAATTTCAATCAGTTTTCTTATTACAAATCAGAATGAAAGCACCTTTCAGTATACCTGCCTCCCATAGCTTATCCTTCCTTTCAAAAATCTCTGTTCAGCATGCTAGATTTTATTTCACTCTTGATTCTTTTGCAGGATGTGAGCATCTCTGGTAAAGCCAGCATTTTCACTCTTCCCTGATAAAAAGGTGATGTACAGCATGGAAACAGACCCTTCGGTCCAACTCGTCCATGTTGACCAGATATCCCAACCCAATCTTGTCCCATTTGCCAGCATCTGGCCCATATGCCTCCAAACCCTTCGTATTCATAAAAAAGCATCTGGATGAGTGTATGATGCAATTGTACTAGCCTCCACAACTTCCTCTGGTAGCTCATTCCACACACGTACCACCCTCTGCGTGAAAAGGTTGCCCCTTAGGTCTCTTCTATATCTTTCCCCTCTCACCCCAAACCTACGCCCTCTAGTTCTGGACTCGCCCACCCCAGGAGAAAAGACCTTGTCTATTTACCCTATCCATGCTGCTCATGATTTTATAAGCCTCCAACCGCTCTAGGGAAAACAGTCCCGAGTATTCAACCTCTCCCTATAGCTCAAATCCTCCAACCCTGGAAACATCCTTGCAAATCTTTTCTGAACCTTTTCAAGTTTCACAACATCTTTCTGATAGGAAGGAGACCAGATTGCATGCAATATTCTAAAGTGACCTAACCAATGTCCTGTACAGCCGCAACACGAACAGGAAATTTTTTGAATCACTTAAGTTCACCTGATGCATGTGTTGTTAGGAAAGGTGTTCCAAAGTTTTGCCTGATGACAGTGAAAGAATAGCAAGTTTGTTTCCCATTTACAGGCTCTGACAATCACTGGCTAGGTCAGCATTTATTGCCCAGAGCACAGTTAAAACTGAGAATGCTAGTGGATCTGGAGTCCCATGTGATCCAGACCAGATAAGGATGGTAGATTTCCTTCTCATAGTGAACCAGATGGGTTTATACAAAAATTCAGAGTGGTGATATGGGTTCTGCCTTTATTCCAGATTTTTAATGGAATTCAAATTTCAACCTCTGCTATGGTGGGATTCAAACACATATCCCCACAACATTAACCCAGGGTTCTAGATCTGCAGTGACATTACCACTACGCCACTATCTCCCTTAGTTCATAATGTGGGGGGCTTGAAGGGGAACCTGGAGGTGGTGATGCTCCTATGCATCTGCCCTTGTCCTTCTGTAATGATAATGATCCTGGTTTCAAAAGTGTCAAAGCAGTTACTCATTTCAATTTTGGCAGTCCAACTTAATCTTTTTCTTCTTTCAAAGAGGCACAAGCAAAACACAAATTCACCAGCTTTCTAAACACAAAGTCTGGTATTACTGTCAAAGTTCTGCACAAAGCAATTGACTTGAACAATTCCACAGAAAAGTTACAAATCCAATTTGATTTTAATCATAGAACCATACAGTATAGAAGAGGGGAGGTCACTCAGTTCATCATAATTTTGTCAGCTCTTTGAAAAGATTGATCAATTTGTCGATTAGATTAGATTACTTACAGTGTGGAAACAGGCCCTTCGGCCCAACAAGTCCACACCGACCTGCCAAAGCGCAACCCACCCATACCCCTAACACTATGGGGGGTTTAGCATGGCCAATTCACCTGACCTGCACATCTTTGGACTGTGGGAGGAAACCAGAGCACCTGGAGGAAACCCACGTAGACACGGGGAGAATGTGCAAACTCCACACAGTCAGTTGCCTGAGGCGGGAATTGAACCTGGGTCTCTGGCACTGTGAGGCAGCAGTGCTAACCACTGCGTCACCCACTATTCTCTTGTATTTTCCTCAAATGCCTACAACTACATATCTAAATATTTGAGACATACCATTTAATCTGCTTCTAATACTATTTGAGTGTGTACCCAGACCATAACTCACGACATAAAAAGTCTCATTGCAACAAGCCCTGAAAAGATTATTCTTCTATTATTAATCAATTGTATCTTCTTGTGAGACAGTGGTTTTTACCATGACAGTGAACTCTTAAATGTTGCCAATCATGTTGTTTTTGACCCAGACAGTGAAAACACTTTCTCCCCACTTTGTCGGAATCTAGATAATCTCTTCAGTGTACTGAGGTCCTTACATCCTTAAGGAGAATTAATTTTTTGGCACAACATTTCAGCTGAGGCTTTACCAGAGGTTTATATATATTTCACTGAACTCTAGGCCTATATTAAAAATAAAATCAGATCCTTGGCTTTCTTAAGAAAAAAAGCTATGCTGCATCATCACATCATGACATAAGCCTGAGGATCTGTATCTCACACAAGAATGGATTTCACAGGATCATGATTAGACGAAGCCCTCATTATAATTTTATACATTGTTTTTAGAAAACAGTTAAAGTTTTAAAAACTGAAATTTTAATCAACCATTTAGAAGAATTGATAAACAAAATAATATATTTTCCTAATAGCCAGCAGTAAAAATTACATAAGTATACTTACGGGTATCCAAGGAAAAGGAGATTTAGTACAGAATGATTCCGAATAAGATTGACAAGTGTCCAGCACAGTACCCAGCCACACAACGTGAGCAGTACCAAACGGGCCACTATCAACAAAGTGTACCACACTATAGAGGTTGTACTTGTTTGAGACGCCTACAAGAAAGAAAGAATGATATTAACTGGCTAGATTTAAAATTTGAATCATGTCTAGATCAAGTAATTAAATAAAATTTTACACCAATTAACAGGAAATCAATCTAATCAGTTCTACAAACAAAGTCTGCAGATGGATACCATTGGAATGCCTGCACGAGTACCATTTCTTTCGAGACAGGCCAGGATAAAATAACAAGTTTATGATAATGAATATTATCAGCAGCATTTTTACCTCAAACAAAACCCAACAAACTAAAAATGGTAGAATAGAAGTAGGCACCTCAATGAGATGCAGGTATCTTTTGTGAAAAAAAACGATTCCGATACATTGAAATATCAGTTAATAGGAAACTCTAATCCAATTTTTGCAATTTCAGAACTGCACTAACCTCACTGAAGCCTGGAAAATTAAAACAGTGATGCACCAGGTTATTGATGATACTTTACATTGTACAAATAATCTAGTTGTAATACCCACACATGCTCTTATGAAAATCAAGTAATAAACTATGAAGATTTCCAAACTGAAATGGAAAAGATAACACTATGCCACTAGTTTGCAATTTTTAATTTTCGAAAAGAATCACATTACAGGTTGACACTAGCTTCTACTCAGCCAGGCATGCACAGTTCTTGCCACAAGGTAGTCAGAAGACTGTTTTGAAGATGACAAATATGTCCACATACTAAACTCACCTCTGAAACAAGGGTCCAAACCAGTCGTCGGGCCAACATTATAGTAATAAATGCTGCCAAATGATAATCAATCAGATGAAAGCTCTTTAAAGAAAGAAAGTTAAATATTTAAGCAAAATGATCACTCATTATTATACAAAAAACATTTGCACAGATTGGGTTATTAAAGGCAGAAATGCAATTTTAACATCAGATATCAAGCTTCAAAAACAACAATATTCTGTTTATGACAAGAACATCCCAAGAGGACACAGACATTTTAGGGATGTTCTCAGGGCATTCTTGAACTGATCCTACATCCCCACTGATTCATAGGAGCCTCTAGGCTCCAAGAACTCAAAATAGAAAAGCAGCTTGTAGAGGACACCGAGCAAGATACTTTTATCAAGAGTATGTGGAGGTCAAGATCCGAGAGATAGTGGACCCCCCAAAGTAACTGTCTCCTGCTTCAAACATCACTTGGTAGCATCTGCAACACACACATTGAACTTGTTAGCCATATTACACTGATCGAAAGTGGAATAAGTTGTTCACGACCCCGCCTACCTAAGGATTATTAGCCTCATCAGTCTTTGTACTGATTGCAGACCAGCCAGAAGTCCTCACAAACATTTTATGAAATGCAATCTATGAATCAAAGCAAGTCAACAAGTAGGATAGTCAGATTGGATATTTATTCAAGCTACAGAACTGCATGAATATTAAGTTCAATGCAATAAAATGCTTTGCATCTAAACTCCTGAGAATAGAGACATCAGTTAAATTAATTGACGAAGCAATATAGAATTAAAATGAATGCCTTGTAGATGAACTTCAGCACGGAGAGAACTTGGAGGTTTGTAAGCAGAGAACTTCTTGCAGTTTCAGAATGTGAATGATTAATAGTCTTCCTTATTTTCAACCATGTTGAAGTGATCATCCCAGAGATCAGAGTGAGACATAAGCAGCTGAAATTCCCTCAAATTTGAAATAAAAGAACTTCAGCTTTCAAGATTCCAAGATTGTAGAATAGGCATGAGGGGATGAAGAATGAGGGGAGATCAAAATGAGGTATAGAACAATGAGGGGACATCAAATTGATGTATTCAAGATAATAAAAAGGTGTGGATAAAATAGACATGGAGTGGATGCTTCCTCTTGTGGGGCATTCTGGGGCAAGAGGTCATTGTATTAAATTTGCTACCCCTTATCCTAAGACTGAGTTGAAGAGAAACTACTTCTCCCAAAGGATTTGAATCCTTGGAATTCACTATCCCAAAGTGCAGTGGATGTTGGGACAGGGAGTAAATTTAAAGGAGAGTTAGACACATTTTTCGTTTCTAATGGGTTGAAGGGAGATAGAGAAAAGACAGGAAAACAGGGGTAAGGAGCATATCAGCCATGACTGAATAGCATAATCCTGCTCCTATATCTTATGAAATTTTATGCACACATTGCTGAAACTCACTAAAATCAAATATTCAATTGTAAAACTGATCAAAAATAATCTGTAGACTGTAGCATCTATTCAAAATGGAAGTTACTTCAAAACAAAAAAGGAAAGAAAAATCCCCATCCAGCTCCGTTACAAATTCCCTACTCTAGATTTAGATCATCAAACCATTGCTTGCAGCATTGGAATGTTCTGTATATCCTCACTAGTATCTCAAGACACACATGGTTTAAACCAGGTGACCCAAAATGTGTCTTTTTTTAAAAATCATTCACAGGATGAGGGCACCACTGATTAGGTTAGCATTTGTTGCCTGCCTCTAATTGTCCAGAGAGATGATAGTCTTTTTAAGAACTAGGTTTCTTCAGTGAATGATTTCTTGCAAAAGCACCTTGTTCCCACTAACTTGTCATGTGACCAAATTGTATGGAATAAACAATAAATAGGAAAGAGTCCAAATGAAGTTAGTTACAGGATGGGTAAATAATGGGTCTTGTTGAGTTTTAGTCTTTGGTTTCAAAGAAGTTTGCTGCTGGAAACACTGCTTTCATGCACAGTTCAATTGGTATGCTGGATACGGAGTAAGAGGACAGAAAAATCTGACAATTGAATAACTAACAGAGTTTAACTTTTGGAATTGCTTGGCTGAGAAAGGCAAGATTTTAAAACAAATAAATACAGTATCATGGCATGTTTGAGTCAAGGTGACAATACTAGCAATGACTGTGTTGAGCTGGGAGTCTACATTCATGGGATATTTAGAGCAAACCTGGAAGGATAACTTTGCAAGTATGAGTGGAAGCCCTTGAAATCTCAACCCTAACAGGAACCTTTGAAGCAGTACCAAACTAATTGGTTAATCTAACAATTTCTGATAACTATCTGACTTGATCTTATTGTGGATGTAAGTCAAATGGGCATAGAAGGAAAGTGGAATTAAGAAGTTTGGTTAAAGTATGTGTTCTTTGCATTTTTAATACTTTTCACTAAAACAAGGTGATCACTTAAGGCAAAATATTGCTCTAACTAAATCATTCCTTCTTCATTTCCTGAAGGGCTTATGCCCAAAATGTTGATTCTTCTGCTCCGTTGATGCTGCCTGACCTGCTGTGCTTTTCCAGCAACACATTTTTAAACTCTGATCTCCAACATCTGCAGTCCTCACTTTCTCCAAATTTTTAATCAGTAAAGGAATTAAGAATCGCAGGGAAAAGGCAGGAAAGTTATTTTGAGGATTATCAGATAAGCCATGATTTCATTGAATGGCAAAGATAACTTGGGCTGAATGACCTACTTCTGCTTCTCGTATGGTAATTCTCCTATAACATCATACTTCTATTCCCACGTGATCTCACTTTATAAGAAAGTCGTGCAAGACCAGCAGCATTTAAACTAATGGGGCTGGAATCCATGTTATAGCCAATAAAGTAAGGAAAGTTAGTGTTCTATAAATATCCGTCTTAATTCAGTCAAAATTCAGCAATCGTGTTAAAGCCAATTCAAGTTGTAGAAACATGCTATAGGAGAACCACCTGTAATTATAGTGATAAACGCATTATTCAATTTGAACAGGCACACTGGACTTTATTTCATTGCTTGGTTGAACTCAAACATTACAACCCATGTATTGTGTACGATTAACTCCAATAGACAGATAGTTACAACGTCTCATTACTTGGACTTCATAACAAAAAAAAACTCACCAGTGAGGTAGAAGCTGCAGGGTGATTGTATGGAAACCACCAGACTGTTTTATAGATGTTAATGTACTGGACAAGGAGGGCCATAAGCAAGTAAATGAAAAAAAGAAGCTCAAAGACAAGGCATCCATCTGTTGGAAGGTCAGGAATACGGCAGTGGCGAACAGGTTCTGGGGTTATCAGGGCAGTGATGGGAGGGGCTGACAGACCAATGGCACTGCCATTCCTGAAAAGGGAAAAAGAAAACTCACTGTAACACAAGTAAAGATTTTAAACAATATAATTTGAAGTAGCTCCACTGATTGTTAAAATGCATGAAAAAAGTGCCTTCAAAATTTAATTTGCTAAGAGGGTCAAATCTCAGAAATATCCTCCAACGATTCAGGATTTTTCATAATTTTTAAGTGGATGCATTAGAATGAAATCACATGTTCATTAAATGTAAATTCCCCACGGTCACTTTATCGTAAATTGACGACCTTAACTAGTTTTAACAGTCAAAACATATTTATTATCTTTGCAGAATAGCTAAACCATAAATTAGAAAGCTTAACTCCTCAGAGCCAACGCATTTGATTCATGAGCATGATCAAATACTAGGCATCCAACCTATGGTACAAATAGGTTTTGTATCATCTTGACACACAAAAGAGAAGTGGAAGAAGCACCCCCCCCCCCCACCATTTTAAGAATGACATCTGTAGCAATCACACCTGCTGATTTAAAATGTCTTTCTCAAGGAAAGAGAGCATTGCACTAAGCACATTGGGATAAAAATCTACAGGTAATTAAAAATAAATTACAAATGGAAAACATGAATCAATCAGTCTTATTTTTAATAACTTCCAGGTTATTAATGCAAAAGTGATTTGGTGGCCAAACAGTGCAGTTTAAATTTTTGCAACTAGATGGAACTAGTGTACTTTATAATTGCTAGAGAAATATGACCTCCCCAAGCATTTTTTGTTTACATGGAATACATAGGCATGTACCAAGGAGCCCAAGGTCAATGACGTGCAAAAGCTCAAAATCATGTTCCCACATTTTTACTTCAAGTAATTTGCTGACACGAACAGAAGTTTTGTTTTGATGATATTGATACCAATAAAGCAACAGCACTTTCCAAGCCTTCCAGTTTGAAAGAATTCAAATTTAAAAAAGAGCAAAACTAAAAACTGATTTAAGTTGTGCAGAGTTTCAAAAGGAAGATAGTAGTAGTTTGGAATAGGATTATTCTGAAAAGCAGTTAGTAATAAGACTACGATTAATTAAGTATTCACAAATAAAAGGCAGGTAAATTCTGAAAACTAGGGAAGAGAACTATAAGAGCTTGTTGCAACAAAACTAAATGAAATGGGAATGTTTGAGCTCAAGGAATCTGTATAAGAAGATTCTATTAAGCCAGCAACCTGCACTTACAGGAAATGGGATCCAGGGTTACAGAATGTATTTTCATGGAATGTGGCAGGTTATTACATACTTAATATATGAATGGTTGTTCAGAATCAACACACCACTGTTTGGAAATTGACCACCATCTAAAGAAAGATAATAACTTAATCAAATGATGTGTAATTGTATGGTGAGGACTTTCTAGATGACCCTGAGTCATAGAAACAAGTAGTAAGTGTCACTCAGTCCTGACCTTCGAGCTTGGTTCGCAGAGCTCATACAAAGAAACCATTTAAAAGGTGAGGGGAGAGAGACAGCTCTTGACATCAAGTGCTGTATGCGACCAACTGTGGTATCAAGCAGCCCTAGCAAATCTGGAAATCAATGAATATCTGCTGGTTGGAGTAATACTTGGCATATAGGAAAGTGTTCATGGCTGTTAGAGGTCAGTCAACTCAGCTCCAGGATGTCCTGCAGGAGTCCCTCAGGATTGTGTCCTAGGCCCAAACATCTTCAACTTCTTCAATGATCTTTCTGCCATCATAAGGTCAGAAGTGGGGATGTTTTCTGATGACAGCACAATGTTCAGCACCATTTGTGACTCCTCAGATACTGAAGCAGCTCAAATGCAACAAGATCTGGACAATATCCAGGCTTGGGCTGACAAGTGGCAAGTAACATTTGTGACACAGAAATGTCAGGCTATGATCATCTCCAATAGAGAGACAATTTATCCACCGCTCTGTAACATTTAATGGTGTTACCATCACTGAATTCCCGACTAATCATCATCCTGGGAGTTTCAGTTGACCAGAAACCGAACTGGAGTCACTACAAACACACAGGCTACAAGAGCAAGTCAAAGGCTAGGAATACTGCGGTAACTCACCTCCCGACTCCCCATCTACAAGAGACAAGTCAGCAGAGTGATGGAAAACTTGCCTGGATGGGTACAGCTCAAGAAGCTTGACACTATCAAGGAAAAAGCAACTGCTTGACTGGCAACACATCCACAAGCATCCACTCCTCCACCAATGCTCAGTACACACTGCTATTATTATTACCTATAAAGACGCAGTGCAAAAATTCACCCAAGATCCTCAGACTGCACTGTTCAAATCCACAACCACTTCCATCTAGAAGGGAAAAGGGCAGCACATACTTGGAAACACGACCACCTGGATTCCCCTACAAGCCACCTACTATCCTGACTTGGAAATATCTCATCTGTCACTGGGTCAAAACCCTAGAATTCCCTCCCTTAATGGCATTTTGGGTCAACCCACAGCAGGTGGACTGTTTAGGAAGGCAACTCACTAACATTTTCAAGGACAACTAAAAGCGGGAAATAAATACTGGCCAGCCAGTGACATCTACAACCATCAGATGAATAAAAAGTTGCCTTGTTGAGCACTATAGCACGGCCTCACTGACTTGAGCCTGCTGCAAGCCTTCTGACTTGCAGTTTCTTCCTGTGTAGCAAGATTGTGGAGATCTGAAGCAGTGTCCCCTGTCCACACCTACCAGGTCCCAGACCATGCTATCTGAAAGCATTACTGCCCCAACCCCCACAAACATATGGCAGCCAGAATGGCAAGGCCCTCACAACTAGGAGAATGTCGCAGGACAGCCACCAAAGTCCATTCAGATCAGAGTGACCATCTCCCTCCATGACCAGCTCATAAATCCAGTATCTTCTCTACTTTACCCCACTGGCCTCAAGCCATGATCTGCCAAAAGGAATTCTGTGGCTCTGACTGCCTTCACAGGAAGAGGCAGACAATTGCTAGTGATTCAGGGACAAGCATCACCAAGCTAGCCAGCAGCAAGTGAGGGAGGCCAAGGTCCCTCAACCAACCAGTGAGGAGAGACAGACTGAGCACTGGCCTGGAGGAGACGCTAGAGGCAGAGGCAGCCAGCAAGGGGCACTGCAGCTCTTTAAAGACAAGCCACAATGCTATCAGGAACAAGTGAGGGCTCCAGCTGGCAGTTTTGCAACACAATGAGAAAAAGGGCTGCCATAAAAGATCCTGGCTGAAAAATGCGTTGCTGGAAAAACGCAGGTCAGGCAGCATCCAAGGAGCAGGAGAATCGACGTTTTGGGCATAAGCCCTTCTTCAGGAATGAGGTCAGTGTGCCAAGCAGGCTAAGATAAAAGGTAGGGAGGAGGGGCTTGGGGGAGAGGCATTGGGAATGTGATAGGTGGAAGGAGGTTAAGGTGAGGGTGATAGGCTAGAGAGGGGGTGGGGGCGGTGAGGTCGGGAAGATGATTGCAGGTCAAGAAGATAAAGGTGGGGGGGGGGGGAAAATGAGGAAGCTGGAGAAATCTGCATTCATCCCTTGTGGTTGCAGGGTTCCTAGGCAGAAGATGAGGCGCTCAGGAAAGATTACAGGGATGTTGCCCAGGGTTGGAGGATTTGAGCTATAGGGAAGAGGCTGAATAGGCTGGGGCTAATTTTCCCTGCAGCGTCAGTAGCTTAGAGGTGACCTTATAGAAGTTTATAAAATGACAGGAATAGACAGGGTGAATAGCCAAGGTCTTTTTCCCAGGAGTGGGGAGTCCAAAGCTAGAGGGCATAGGTTTAAAGGTGGGAGGGGAAAGATTTAATAGGCACCTAAGGGGCAACCCTTTCACAGGGTGGTGCATATATGGAATGAGCTGCCAGAGGAATTGGTTGAGGCTTTCATAATTACAACATTTAAAAGGCATCTGGATGGCTACATAAAGAGAAAAGAGTTTGGAAGGATATGGGCCAAATGCTGAATTAATCTTGTTCCATTTATCAGGATAGCTGGTTGGTACGGACAAGTTGGGACTGAAAGTCTGTTTCACCTCTATGACACTGCTTGGGAAGTCTAAGGAGAGTCTAAAATTTAGAACCAGACGTTTCAGGTTAGAAATGCCTTTACATGCAAAGTATGATAGAATTTTTGAAACTTTTTTCGACAGCAACCGATACTAGATCAGTTGTAAATTATACATTTGAGATTAATCAGGTTTTGACAGTCTGAATTGAATGGCAAACCAGATTAAGGCAGCTGGAAGACCCTCTCTTTCTGATCTTTCTAATCATAATTGAACAAACAAAGCACAGCATCACTGTGGTACTGCTGAACTCAAACATCCTCAGTAGAAGTAGAATTCACAGGAGTCATGGACAAGAGTTTAGAATTCTCAGTATTTAAAGAGGAAAGTTACAGTTTATAATTTAATATTTTTAGATTCTTTCAAACCAAAAAGTACAAAATTTTCCCAAGTGAAAGCCATCCAAAAGAAAATCCAGTTTTCAGAAAGGAATCATTTGATACAACATAAAGGTTTCTGTCGTCAGCAATTATCTAATCTCAGCCTGAGCAATAGCACAGGAACTCAATGTTCCAAGGCCTTCTTGGAAAATATATGAAAAAAAACAAAGGGAAGTGTGTCTTCAATTCCCACTCATCTACGGGGGACAAGGGAGCAAATAAACTAAACATACAAAGTTTCTTGAAAGGCTTGTTTGAAAGTATTACTTTTATTTTTCTCAATGGAAAATATGTACAAGACAATGCAATTACAGAGTATCTAACTGTATCCAACTTGCATTTGTACAATCCTTGAAAACATGAACATAAAAACTCAAAATTACAACAAATCAGTCAGTCATTCTTAATCCTGGGCATCTAACTTTACGCAAGATCTGTACATTGTATAGGTTTTTAAATCTAATATTGTAGTGCTTGACATTATCTCCAAGAAAATGCAGCTATTAGTTCATATCTGAACTATATATGCAAAAAAAAAAAGTCAACCAAACACAAATGTTCACTGACTACAGACTAAACATGGGTGGTGATCTCTGACCTACTTCAAATTTTTACTAACTTATCTCAATGCAACTATTTATACTTCGACTGGTTTCCTCAATGAACAGTCCTAGATATTGAAATTCTCTGTAGGTGCAGTCTATCTGAACTGATAGATAACATTTGTTAATTATATCTACTTGACTTGCCTTTATCATCTCGAAACAAATTGTCCCGACATCCATCCCAGTTCAAGTACAACAGAAAAACTGGAGGACATTATTCTGTATGATGAATGTGTCTAAATCTGTAGATTTAGTTCCAATAACCCACCTCAAAAACATTTCAAATGGTCCAGCAGTCAGTCTGTTGCGGAGTTAATAGCAATCACAGCATGGGAAAAGCATGGTGTCTTGATCTTAACTCCTAAATGGCACAATGGTCAGATGTTTGGTGTGAGCTTTCCGAAAGTTGTTCTATATCGACCAATTGAAATTTGTTTATTATTTTTAAATAAGTCAAAAAAGATCATTCCTCAACAGTTTAGAGACACAAGGGAATACAAATCTCAGAAACCTTTTCAAGTTTCACAACATCTTTCCGATAGGAAGGAGACCAGAATTGCACACAATATTCCAACAGTGGCCTAACCAGCAACACTCCCGAGGACCTTGTGTAAGTGTGCAAGTCCTGCTAAGTTTTGCTTTCCAGCTGCAACATGACCTCCCAACTCCTGTATTCAATACTTTGACCAATAAGGGAAAGCATACCAAATGCTTTCTTCACTATCTTATCTACCCGAGACTCCATTTTCAGGGAGCTATGAACCTGCACTCCAAGGTCTCTTTGTTTAGCAACACTCCCTAGGACCTTACCATTAAAAGGTGTATATCTCCTGCTAAGATTTGCTTTCCCAAAATGCAGCACCTCGCATTTATCTAAATTAAACTCCATCTGCCACTTCTCAGCCCATTGGCACATCTGATCAAGATCCCGTTGTAATCGGAGGTAATCTTCTTTGCTGTCCACTACACCTCCAATTTTGGTGTCAGCCGCAACTTACTCACTATATTTCTTATGCTGACATCCAAATCAATTATGTAAATGAAGAAAAGTAGCGGACTCAGCACCACTGGTCACCGGCTCCAATCTGAAAAAACAAACCTTCACCACCACCCTCTGTCTTCTATCTTTGAGCCAGTTCTGTATGTTAGCCTTCAGTGACTGATACCTAAATCCCTTTGCAACCTCTTAACATTTAAGAAATACTCTGCACATTTTGACCCAACAGAAGGAATGGCGATATATTTCCAAGTCAGGTTGGTGAGTTTTTCGATGGGAACCTGAAGGTGGTGTTCCCATAGATCTGCTGCCCTTGTTCTTTTACACGGAAGTGGTCATGTGTGTAGAAGGTGCTGAGGATCTTTGGTGTATGTCTGCAGTGCATCTTATTAGATAGGCACACTGCTGCTACTGAGTGATGGTGGTGGAGGGAGTGGATGCTTGTGATTGTTGTGCCAATCTAGCAGGCTGCTTTGTCCTGGATGGGGTCAAGCTTCTTGAGTGTTGTTGGGGCTGCACTCAGCTAGGTCAGGCAGCATCCAAGGAACAGGAGATTCGATGTTTCGGGCATCAGTCCTTCTTCAGGAATGGAGATTCCTGAAGAAGGGCTTATGCCCAAAACGTCGAATCTCTTGTTCCTTGGATGCTGCCTGACCTGCTGCACTTTTCCAGCAACACATTTTCAGCTCTGATCTCCAACATTTGCAGTCCTCACTTTCTCCTCGCGGCACTCATCTAGGCAAGTGAAGAATATTTAATCACACTGTTGACGTGTGCCTTGTAGATGGTGGACAGGCTTGGAGGAATCAGGTGGTGAGTTACTCACTGCAGTATTCCTAGCCTCTGGCCTACCCTTGTAGTTAGTGTTTTTATGGGGAGTCCAGTTTAATTTCTGGTCAATGATAACCCCTAGGATGTCGACAGTGGAAGATTCAGTGATGGTAACACTGTTGAATGCCAAGGGGCAGTGGTTAGATTGTCTCTTACTGGAGAGGATCATAGCCTGGCATTTGTGTGGCACAAAATGTTACTTGCCACCTGTCAGCCCAAGCCTGGATATTGTCCAGTTAAGACAAGACCATAAGACATAGGAGCAGAAATTAGGCCATTCAGCCCATTGGATCTGTGCCACCATTCAGTTATGGCTGATAAGTTTTACAACTCCATTTCCCGCTTTCTCCCTGTAACCCCTGATACTCAAGAACCTATATCAATCTTAAATACAATCCTCTGAACATGCAACCTTAGCCAGAATGCCCTCAGTTTCTTCATTTAGATTGTTAATGTAGAAAGTGAAAAGATGTGGTCTCAACACTGAGCCTTGCAGAACACCACTTGTCACTGGCTGCCATCCTGAGAAGGACACTAATCCCCATTCTCTGCTCTCTCCAGACAGCCAAACATCTATCCAGGCTAGCACCTTGCCTCTAACACTATGACCCTTAGTTTACTCAGCAGCCCTCCTGTACGGCATCTTGTCAAAAGGTCTTCTTGAAGTCCAGGTTGATAATACTCATTGGCTCTCCTTGGTCTAACATGCTCATTACTTCCCTCAAAGACCTTCCCTTGATGAAACCATGCTGACTTTATCCTATTTTATCATATGCTTCCAAGTATTCAGAAATCTCATCCTTCACAATGGATTCCAGGATCTTACCCATAACCAACATTAGGCTAAAATTGCTCTGTTATTTTCCATCTTTTGCCTTACTTCCTTTTTTAACAGGGCTGTCACTTTACTATTTCCCAGAGAACTGGAAAATCTCCAATCCCTGAAAGATCACTACTAACACCTCCACTCTATTTTCAACTCTCTCTTGTAGATCTCTGGGGTTATAATCCATTTGATTGCTCCACCTTCAGGCCGTTCAGTTTTTCTAGCACATTCTCCTTGGTGATAACCATCATAATTGGCTCTGCCCCCTCCCTCTTGAATTTTTGAGATATTACTTATGTCTTCCACTAGGAGGACTGACACGAAGTAATCATTCAGTTCCTCAGTCATTTCCTTGTTCGCCACTACCATCTCTCCAACGTCATTTTCCAGCAGCCCAATTTCACCTTTGCCTCTCTTTTACCCTTTGTATATCTAAAGAAACTCTTAGTCTTCCTTTATACTACTGGCTCACTTCCCCTCACATTTAATCTTCTCTCTCCTTTTTATATGTTGCCTCTCTTGATCTTTGTTGGGCAGAGGACACTATTCAGGTATGACTCCCAACCACTGGATATTGTTTGCCCCCCCCCCATGAGACCCATTGAGGAACTACACTTGGTCAAATGCAGCCTTGATGTTAAGGGCAGACACTCTCACCTCACGTCTGGAATTCAGCTTTTTTGTCCATATTTGCACCAAAGCTGTAGTGTGGTCAGAAGCTGAGTGGCCCTAGCAGAACCTAAACTGGGCATCATCGAGCAGGTTATTGCTGAGGTGTTGCTTGATAGCACTGTTTATATAGCTTCCATCACTTTATGATGATCGAGAATGAACTGATGGAAAGCAGGACAAATCCATGTACAGGACACACTTGGGCAATTTTCCACATTGTCAGGTCGATACCAGTGTTGTATCGTGACTGGTTAGACATCAGTGTGTTAGATGTCTGTACTGGTGCGGCAAAGTCTGGAGTATAAATCTTCAGTACCACTACCAGAATATTGTCAGAGCTCGTAGCCTTTGCAGTGTCCTCCACGTGGTATTAAGAAACAGTTGGAGTACATCAAATTGGCTTAAGACTGGTATCAGTAATGCTAGGGACTGCTGGAGGAAGCAAAGATGGATCATCTATTCAACACTTCTGGCTGAAGATTGCTGCATAAAGCTGATGTGCTGGGCTCTTCCTTCATGGAGAGTGGGGATATTTGTGCAGCCTCCTCCTCCAGCGATTTGTTTAATTATCCACCACCATTTACAACTGGATGTGGCAGAACTGTAGAGCTTAGATCAGATCAGTTGATTGTAGGATCACTGAGCTGTGTCTATCACTTGTTGCTTATGCTGTGTGGCATGCAAGTAGTCCTATTTGGTGTCTTCACGAGATTGACATCTCATCCTCAGATATGCCTGGTGCCGCTCCTGGCATGCCCTCCTGCCCTCTCCATTGAACCAGGTCGATCTCCTGGCTTGATGGTAATAGTTCAGTGGGGCATATGTTGGGCTGAGAGGTTACATATTGTGCTGGAGTACAGTTGTGCTGTTGTCGATGGCCCACTACACCTTGTGGATGCTGTCTTGAGCTGCTAGATCTGTTTGAAGTCTGTCCCTTTAGCATGGTGATAGTGCCACACAACATGATGGAAGTTATTCTCAATGTGAAGGTGAGACTTAGTCTCCATAAGGACTGTGCAGTGGTCATGCTTATTGATACTGTTATGGACAGATAAGTCTGCAGCTTGCACATTGATAAGGATGAGGTCAGGTAGGTTTTCCCATCCTTGTTGGTTCCTCACCACCTACCGTAGACCCAGCTTCGCAGCCATGTCCTTTAGGGCCCAACCAGCTCAATCTGTACTACTGCTACCATTCTTGGTGGTGGACATTACAATCCCCCAACCCACAGTACATTGTGCCCTTCCCATCCTTAGTGCTTCCTCCAAGTCTTCAACATGGGAGTACCAAATCATCAGCTGAGGGAGGATGGTACATGGTAATCAAAAGAGGTTTCCTTGCCCACATTTAACTTCAAGCCACAAGACTTGTCAATGTTGAGGACTCCCAGAGCAACTCTCTCCTGATTGTATACCACTGCCACCACCTCTGCAGGGTCTGTCCTGCAGTTAAGGCAAGACATATCCAGAGATGGTGATAGTGGTGTCTGGGACAGTGTCTGTACGGTATGATGCCACAAGTCTGACTACATCAGGCTGTTGCTTGACTAGTCTGAGACACTCTCTCAACTTTGGCACTGGCCCTCAGTTGTTAGTGAGGAGGATTTTGCAGGGTTGACAAGGCTGTTTCTGCCAGTCTTTTTTGGTGTCAAGGTCAACGCTAGGTGATCCGACCAGTTTCGTTTCTTTGAGACTTTGTAGTGGTTGGTGCAACTGAGAGGGCAACCACATTGCTATGGGTCTGGAGTCACGTGTAGGCCAGACAAGGTGAGGCTGGCAGATTTCCTTCCCTGAAGGACATTATTAAATCAGATGGGCTTTTTCAATGATCAACAAATGATTTCATGGTGTTCAATAGATTCTTAATTCCATATGAAGTCCAATACTTACTTTTATTTGTCAAGGCATTGAATAAAAGAGCCAGGAGGTTAAAACGGAGTTGTACATAACGTTAGTTAGGCCTCAGTTACAGTTCTGGACTAGCCGCCACAATATTAGAAAGATGTAATTGCTGTAGAGAACTTGCAAAGAGATTCACCAGTATATTGCCTGGGATGTAGCAACTCACCTGTGAAGAGACTAGGTAGCTGGAGGCTTTGTTTTAAAAAAAATTTATAATTATTAACAGTAGCTATAGTAGAACAAAAAAGGTAATCTAATTAATGTCTGTCTTTGATTTATACCAAGCTTCTTTGATTCTCACCTACACTCATACAAAGACAGACAGTCAATGGATAAGTCAAAAGAAGAATAATAGAGTTAGTAATCAGCTAGTTCAGTAAGCAGTCTTCAAGATCTGTGATATCAGAGACACATGGGATTGTATCTTGGTTTCTGAAAACACCAGTCAATGCAAATAGCTTCCAATGTGCTCTGAGGAATATTTACTTGATATTCACAACATATTCTATACTCTGAACTTGCAATGAATTAATGGCGGGATTTGTAAATAGGGAGCAATCAAATTTCCTTCCTGTAGCTTTGACAGCCAAAATCCTTCTGGGGGGAAAAAAACGTTCAATCTTTGGTTTCTTTGTTTATTTCTCAGCATTTTAGTTAGTTTAGGCTTGGATTGTTTAGTTAGAGCAGAGAAGGCAGAGGGGGAATCCAACTGAACCATACAAAATTATGAGGATCATAAACGGAATGAACATTTCTCCTTAATTGAGTGGTCAAAAATCAGGAGCAGGAGGTTTAAGGGGGATTTAAAGAAGTTTTGTTTTGACCCAGAAGGTGACGCTACAGGCCAAATGCTGGAAGAGAGAAAAAAAATGCAAGCATGCTGGTCAGAAAGTCCTCTTTTCGTGCTGTAACTCTGGTTTCCTCAGTCTTAAAATTATGGAGTATTTTGGCTGAAACAAACAGTCAACAGTAATGGCAAAGTGAATGAACCCAAAACCATAAGACAACAATCTAGTTACCAAACTGAACCAAAACAATACTACCAAACAACAAACTGATCATGTTGTCAAAGATCTTCATATTGCATCCACTAGGCCAAAAAGAATGCCACATTTCAAAAGTGAGATAATTTATACTGCATGAGAAAAAGGTGCCAATTATTGGCCAGTCGATTGATTGGTTGCGACATTATCATGGAGAATGCTCCAGGGAACAGGATTCTCATATGTTTGTTTATTTCAGAAAAAGGCACCGTGTTGTGACATCTTTCTTTGCTGCAGGAAACATTGAACCTATGACAGAATATCCATTGCAGTTTAGGATAATGGAAGATAATTTTGAGAGCCTGACAGAGAAGTGAATTCAAGAAAACGTTTTCCCTTGTGGAGGAATCTAGAAACTAGTGGATACAGTTTCAGAATAAAAGGGGTTGCCCATATAAGATAGTGTTCAGGAGTACGTCAGAGGATTTGAAATCTTTGGATTTTATTTCCCACCAGAAAGCCGTCACCGAGTATGTTTAAAGGTTGAAGGGAGACAGATGATTTTTGATCGACAAGGCACTCAAGAGTTACGTAATGGCAGGCACGATATTGGAGAGTCAAGGACACAGATCAAAACAGCCATTACTTCACAGAACGAGACAGTGGGCTCATGGAAACATGTGGCACTCCTGGTCCTTTTTTTTAAAAAAAAAGTTCTGGAAATAATTCAATATTCAACTGGAGAAGGATAGTCATAAATACCTCACACTCTCAACAATGTGGATACCCAGGACATCAGTGCAAAAAGACAAAATAATTGCAAAAGCATTAACTGTCAGAGTTGCCAAGTGAAAGATCCATTGTGACTTCTTCATGCGGACCCCAGAGTTGCCAATCTTCATCCAATTTGATTCACTCCTTGGGATATTAAGAAATGGCTGAAGGTTGTGTTTTGTAAAAGCTATAGGCCCCTGACAGCATTCTGACATTAGTATTTAAGACTTGTTCTCCAAAATTAGCTGCAACCCTAGTCAAGCTGTTCCAGTATAACTGCAACTCTGCATCAGAGGAGCAGGAGAATTGACATTCAGGCATAAGCCCAAAAAGTGTGATTCTCCTGCTCCCCAGATGCTGCCTGACCTGCTGTGCTTTTCCAGCACTGCACGCTCAACTCTGATCTCCAGCATCTGCAGCCCTCACTTTCTCCTAGCTGCAACTCTAGCATCCACAAAGCAATGTGGAAAATTGCCCAAGAATGTGCTGGACATAAGGGATGTAATAGTCCTCTATCAATCTACACTCAATCAAAGTGGTAGATTGAGTTGTCAGGTGCTGTCAAGAATCACTGGCTCATTACACCCTTAATTCAAACACAGGCAAAAACGCAGTGACTGAGGCCCGGTGAAAGTTAGGGCCTTTGACATCAAGGCTACACTTGGCTGAATACAGCAGCAAGGTTCCCTTGCAATACTGGAATCAGGGAGAAGTAGGGAAATGCTCTGTTGGTTAGAGTCATACCTGGTACAAACAGAGATGGAAAGGTTGTTGGAGGTCAGTTATCTCAGCTCCATGACATCTCTGCAGGACTTGCTCAAAGTAATTTCCTATGCCCAACCACTTTCAGGTGCAATGATCTTCACCACTGATAATTGAACATGTCAGTTCCATCTGTGACTCCTCAGATACTGAAGAATCTGAGGAGAAAACTTAGAACAGTTGTCAGCTTTGAATTACTCAGAATCATATAGTACAGAAGAGACCCTTCAGCACATTGACCTCTACCACCAAAAACCTACCACTAGTCCCACTTTCCTTCACTAGGTCCAGCCTTGAATATTAATAACATTAAAAAGTATTTGGATAAGTACTTTTTAAAAAAAGGTTGATGTTTCTCACCTCAACTACCCTCCCAGGCAGTGCATTCCAGATTTCCACCACCTTCTGTGTAAAACAAATCCTCTTCAAATCCCATCTAAACCTCCTGTACTTTGTCTTCAAATTAATCTCCCTTATTATTGACCCCTCAACTAACAGCTGCTTTCTATCCAACCCTCTCATGTCTCTCAAGATCTTACATAGCTCAATCAGGTCCAATCCTCAGCTTTCTCCTCTCCAAAGAAAACAACCAGAGCTTATCCAACCTCGAACTGAAATGCCACATCCCAGGTAACTTCCTGGTGAACTCCCTTTGCAGCCAGTCCAGGGCAATCACTGCCTTTTTAAAGCACAGCATCCAGAACTGAACACCATATTCCAGTTGAAAGTGAGGTCTGCAGATGCTGGAGATCAGAGCTGAAAACGTGTTGCTGGAAAAGCGCAGCAGGTCAGGCAGCATCCAAGGAACAGGAGATTCGACGTTTCGGGCATAAGCCCTTCTTCAGGAATCGGCTTATGCCCGAAACGTCGAATCTCCTGCTCCTTGGATGCTGCCTGACCTGCTGTGCTTTTCCAGCAACACATTTTCAACCATATTCCAGTTATGGCATAACAAAGGCCTGTACAGCTCCAACATAAATATTCTCAGATGTCATTAGCCATAAATTTATCTTCCAGATTTGACATTCATTTCAGAATCATGGAGAACAAAAAAGTGTGTTGAAATCTGCTGTTGATAATTTCAGGATTTTGTTTTTTTTAAAAAAGTTCTGGCTCATTTCTTGTTATACAAAGCAAAGTATTGCAGTTAATAGACAATAGGTGCAGGAGTGGGCCATTCTGCCCTTTAAGCCTGCACCACCATTCAATATGATCATGGCTGATCATCCTTAACCAGTATCCTGCCTTATCTCCATAACCCTTGATTGCACTACCCTTGAGAGCTCTGTCCAGCTCTTCCTTAAATGAGTCCAGAGACTGGGCCTCCACTGCCCTCTGGGGCAGAGCATTCCACACAGCCACCATTCTCTGGGTGAAGAAGTTTCTCCTCATCTCTGTCCTAAATGGTCTACCCCATATTTTTAAGCTGTGTCCTCTGGTTTGGCACTCACCCATCAGCGGAAACATGTTTCCTGCCTCCAGAGTGTCCAATCCTTTAATAATCTTATATGTCTCAATCAGATCCCCTCTCAGGTCTTCTAAACTCAAGGGTATACAAGTCCAGTCACTCCAGTCTTTCAGCGTAAGGTAGTCCTGCCATTCCAGGGATGGACCTAGTGAACCTACGCTGCACTCCCTCAATAGCCAGAATGTCTTTCTTCAAATTTGGAGAGCAGAACTGCACACAATACTCCAGGTGTGGTCTCACCAGGGCCCTGTACAGCTACAGAAGAACCTTTTTGCTTCTATACTCAATCCCTCTTGTTATGAAGGCAGTATGCTATTAGCCTTCCTCACTACCTGCTGTACCTGCATGCTTACCTTCATTGACTGGTGTACAAGAACTGAAAATGTGTTGCTGGTAAAGTGCAGCAGGTCAGGCAGCATCCAAGGAGCAGGAGAATCGACATTTCGGGCATGAGCCCTTCTTCAGGAAACAGGAGTGGTGTACAAGAACACCCAGATTTCTTTGTACTGCCCCTTTACCTAAATTGATTCCACTTAGGTAGTAATCTGCCTTCCTGTTCTTGCCACCAAAGTGCAACCCCAAGCAAGACAACATTACAAATTCAGATCTAATATGTATCTTTTTAGTTATAGTGCATTAGATTGAGGGGACAGTTCTTGTTTTATTGCAGTTGACTGACTCAACTTCATAGTTTGCCACTTTATGTGGCTGAATCTAAATTGTGCTTTTTACGAAAGATGACTTAAAAGTACATAAAACCATAAGAAATAGGAGTGGAAGTAAGGCCACTCAGCACATTGGATGGTGGAGTGGACTCAATCATGGCTGATGGGCATTTCAATGTACTAACCCGCATTCTCACTGTATGCCTTAATTCCTTGATAAATTCTTAATCTTGCAATCTCTGCCTTGAAGACATTTAACATCCCAGCCTCCAATGCACTCTGTGGCAGTGAATTCCACAGGCCCACCATTCTCTGGCTGAAGAAATGTCTCCTAATTTTCGTTTTAAAGTGACCCCCCTCTAACGCTAAGGCTGTGCCCACGAGTCCTAGTATCCCATCTGATGGAAACAATTTCCTAGTATCTACCCTTTCTAAGCCATGCATTATCTTGTAAGTTTCTATTAGATCTCCCCTTAACCTTCTGAACTCTAATGAATACAATCCCAGGATCCTCAGTTGTTCATCATATGTTAGGCCTACCATTCCAGAGATCATCCTTGTGAATCTCCACTGGACACCCGCCAATACCAATATGCTCTTCCTGAGGGAGGGGCCCAAAACTGGACACAGTATTCTAAATGGGGCCTAACCAGAGCTTTATAAAGTCTCAGTAGCACATCACTGCTTTTATATTTAGAATACCAAACTGGGCCAAGGCCAATTATATCAAAATTAGGCAGGAGCTCAAATGTGGATTGGACACAACTACTTGAAGGAAGTCCACATTTGATACGTGGGAGGCTTTCAAAGATAGGTTAAAAGGTAGTGCAGGATAGGCATGTCCCGAAGGCAAAGGATAGGAAGGGCAAGATTCGTGAACCGTGGATGACAGGAGAACTTGTATGACTAGCCAAGAGGAAAAGGAAAGCGTACATAAGGTCTAGGCAGCTAAAAACAGAACAGGCCCTAGAGGAAGAGTAGGAGTAATCTTAAACAAGGAATCAAGTGGGCTAAAAAGGGGGTCATGAAATAGCTTTAGCAAGCAGAATTAAAAGGAGAATCCCAAAGCATTTTATTCTTATAGAAGAAGCAAGCAGATAACTAGAGAAAGGATGGTCCATCAAAGGATAAAGAAGGAAGGCGATGTGTTGAACCGGAGAGAATGGGTGAGATTCTGAATGATTACTTTGCATCAGTGTTCACTGTGGAGAGGAACATGATGAATCTTGGAGATTTGAGGTAGACGTCTGATTAGTCTGGATCACATTGGCATAATTAGGGAGGATGTGTTGGTAGGCTAGAGGTTATTAAATTGGACAAATCCCCAGGACCTGATGGGCTCTATCCCAGGTTGCTGAGGGAGGCAAGAGAGGAAAATAGCTGGGGCCCTGACAGATATCTTTGTGGCATCGTTAAGTACAGGGGAGATGCCTGAGGATTAGAAGGTTGCTCATGTTGTTCCCCTGTACAAGGAGGGTAATAGGGATATTCCCGGTAACTTCAGACCAGTGAGCCTGACGTCAGTGGTGGGAAAGTTGCTGGAGAGGGTACTGGGGGATAGGATCTATTTATATTTAGAAAAGAATGGGCTTATCAGTGATAGGCAACATGGTTTTGTGTGGTGGAGATCATGCCTTACCAACTTAAGAGTTCTTCGAGGAAGTGACCAAGTTGATAGATGAAGAAAGGGCTGTTGACGTCATATACATGGACTTTAGTAAGGCATTTGATAAGGTTCCCCATAGTAGACTAACGGAGAAAGTGAAGCCATATGGTACGCAGGGTGTTCTAGCTAGGTGGATAAAGAACTGGTTGAACAACAGGAGACAGTAGTAGTTGAAGGGAGTTTCTCAAAATGGAGACCAGTGGTGTTCCACAGGGATCAGTGTTGGGGCCACTGTTGTTTGTGATATACAAAATGATCTGGAAGAGGGCACTGTTGGTATGATCAGCAAGTTTGCAGATGACATGAAGATTGGTGGAGTAGCAGAAAGCATAAGGGACTGTCAAAGAATATAGGAGGATATAGATAGACTGGAAAGTTGGGCAGAAAGTGGCAGATGGAGTTCAATCCAGACAAATATGAAGTGATACATTTAGGCAAGACTAATTCTCGGGCGAACTATACAATGAATGGAAGAACCTTGGGAAAAGTTGATGGGCAGAGAGATCTGGAAGTGCAGGTCCACTGTACCCTGAAGGTTGCTGCACAGGTGGATAGAGTGGTCAAGAAGGCATATAGTATACTTGCCTTCATTGGACAGGGTATTGAGTATAAGAGCTTGCAAGTCATGTTAAAATTGTACACGACGTTGGTTCAGTCGCATTTGGAACACTGCGCAGAGTTCTGGTTGCCACATTACCAAAAGGATGTGGACACTTTGGAGAGGGTGCAGAGAAAGTTTATGAGGATGTTACTTGGTATGGAAGAGAGGTTGAATAGGTTAGGTTTGTTTTCATGAGAAAAAAAGGGAGATTGAGGGGCGTCCTGATTGAGGTTTACAAAATCAAGAAGAGTATAGACAGGGTGGATAGAGACAAGCTTTTTCCCAGGGTGAAGTATTCCATAACGAGAGGTCACGCTTCCAAGTTGAAAGGTGGAAAGTTTAAGGGGGATACACGTGGCAAGTACTTCACACAGAGGGTGGTGGGCGTCTGGAATGCGTTGCCAGCAGAGGTGGTAGAGGCAGGCATGGTAGGTTCATTTAAGATGCGTCTGGACAGATGCATGAGTAGGTGGGGAGCAGAGGGATACAGATACTTAGGAACTGACCGACAGGTTTTGGACTGGCTCAGGCTTGGAGGGCCAAAGGGCCTGTTCCAGGGCTGTAACTTTTCTTTGTTATATTCTAACCCTCTTAAAATAAATGGCAACATTACATTTGCTTTCTTAACCATGGACTCAACCTGCAAGTTAGCCTTTAGAGAATCCCGTACTAGCACTCCCAGATCCCTTTGTAATTTGGCTTTATGAATTTTCTCACCATTTATAAAAATTGTCCATGCCTGTGCTCTTTTTTCCAAAGTGCAAGACCTCGCATTTGCTCACATTGAATTTCATCAACCATTTCTTGGACCATTTCCTTAAATGGTCTAAATCTTTCTGTAGCCTCCCCATCTCCTCAGAACTACCTGTCTGTCCACCGAACTTCATGTCATCGGTGAACTTTGCCAGAATGCGCCCAGTCTCTCCATCCAGATCATTTATATATAAAAGTGAACAGCTGTGGCCCCAAAACCGAACCTTGCGAGACACCACTTGTCGCTGGCTGCCATTCCGAAAAATAACCTTTTATCGCAACCCTCGAACCTTTTATTGCAACCCTCTGCCTTCTATCAGACAGCCAATCCTCCATCCATGCGAGCAGCTCACTTCGAACACCATGGGCCCTCACCTTATTCAACAGCCTCCCATGAGGCACCTTATCAAAAGGCCTTTTGGAAGTCTAGGTAGATAACTTCCACTGGGTTTCCCTGATCTAACCTACTTGTTACCTCTTCAAAAGAATTAACTGATTAAGATTAGATGAATTACAGTGTGGAAACAGGCCCTTTGGCCCAACAAGTTCACACCGACTCTCCGAAAAGCAACCCACCTAGACCCATTCCCCTACACATTTACCCCTTCACCTAACACTACGGGCAATTTAGCATGGCCAATTCACCTAACCTGCATATTTTTGGACTGTGGGAGGAAACTGGAGCACCAGGCATGGGGGGAAATGTGCAAACTCCACACAGGCAGTTGCCTGAGGTGGGAATTGAATCCAGGTCTCTGGCGCTGTGAAGCAGCAGTGCTAACCACTGTGCCACAATGCCGTCCTAAAGTCTGTTGTATAAGCTATCTATAATTAGTGATTCACACAAGGAAGAAATAGATAGGTGTTACTGCAAAAATCATGGGTGACTTAAATTTGCATGCAGGCTGGGAGAATCAGATTGATAATTGCAATCTGGAAAATTAGTTAATAGGGTGTATGGGACAATTTCTTAGAGAAATTCATTTTACAGCTAATTATTCCAAACCGAGTAATGAAAAATACAGAATTAAATCCAGAGGTTAAAAAGTAACTTCAATAAATTAGAACAGGATTGAATTTCACATTCAATTTGGGATAGAAGCCATGCATTCATGTTTTAAGTCTAAAAAATAAAAGTTAATATCAATTGTAATAGAGAAGGCAAATGGAATGTCAACCTCTATTTCAAATAGAATGGAATATAAAAGGGAGGTTTTGCTCAAACCATGCAAAAAACTAGTCAGTCCACAGCTGCAGTATTATGAACAGTTCTGGGCCCACGATCTAGGGAAAGATCTCGTGGCATTGGAACCAGTCCAGAGAAGGTTCACATTGAAGGACTGTCTTCGTAGGGGAGGTTGAATAGAT
This sequence comes from Hemiscyllium ocellatum, assembly GCF_020745735.1. Lineage (NCBI taxonomy): Eukaryota > Metazoa > Chordata > Chondrichthyes > Orectolobiformes > Hemiscylliidae > Hemiscyllium > Hemiscyllium ocellatum. The sequence goes on along the minus strand of NC_083412.1, from coordinate 61,773,430 downwards.
TGGGTCTGTATTCATTGGAATTTAGAAAAATGAGAGGCAGCTCATTGAAACATACATGATGTTTAGATTATTTGGCAGGGTAGAGGCATAAAAAAGGTGCTTTCCCTTGTCGGACAGTCTTGGACTAATAGGGAATAATCTCAGAATAAGGGGCTCAACATTGAAGACAGGAGGAATTTTTAAACTCTTCCCCACCCCACCCCAGAAAAAAAAAGGCTGATCCAATGATCAGCTCCAAATCCAGTGACTCTGCGGAATGTACATTGCAGCAGACAGGATCTGGTTCCAACATGTATCACAATCAAAGGGCAGCCCTACTTATTGGACAGTCACATAAATAGGCATGCAGAAGCAAGAAAATTTTTTTAAAAATGTATTTTTTTTTAGAAAGGTGAATATTTTTTGGAATGTTCATTTAAGCTTTAATGAAAATCAGTCATGGAAAGATAATTTTAGATAAAAGAGATAACTTGGCCCATCTTAGTTTATTCACTATTCTACAGTCCCCTTTGCTACATTCACTTTCTATTTTCAAGTCACTGCCAAGTTCTTGCCTTCGCTGCTTTCTCCAAGAATCAATTTTGAGATTAAAAGTTTCTATGTGCAGAACATTCTAATAAAAGATTACTTGTTTTTCATTAGTTTGAAGCCATTAAAGCGACCAAGTCCTATGCTTTCACCTTTTATTTGAAATAGTATTCTCGATTTATTTTCTCAGTCATCCTCAGATCTTAAAACTGGATAAATCATTCAAAAGTATAATCTGATCAAAATTCTAGTTTTACTCCCTTTGACCAGTCTTGTTTTTGCAGAATAAACAAAAAAAAATCACAACTTCAGGAGTGCATGATTAAAAATGCCACAAATCCATAATAAAAATGTAACTAAACATTGCTATTATTTTTGTACACCGGTTTGCAGGATTCTTTCCCCAAGAACTGAAGTTATTTGTAGTTTTATACAAACCAGTTAGAAACATCCAGTGTATCAAGGGACAATTTTACAGAAATAAGAGAATATTACGATTTAAACAATACAACAGCATCAATTTTAGAATGCAAAGCGTTACGGCCATCAAGTTTACGCTATGACATTGGATACCTGTTCCTCATTCCAGTCCCATTCCCACAGGTCCCACCAACAATCGTCTGTAGAGAAGGTAATGCTGAACGGCTCAGCTGCTGCCGACTCGGACCCCGCCGTCCACCAGGCATGGCATGGGCCAACGGTTTCAAGCACTGGTGCAGTCTGCCCCAAGCTGCTACTTTGTGCTCTGCAACAAAACAAGTAACACAGTCGGTAGATAGCAAATTCCCCCACCCACTTTGGAGAAATCCCACAACTAAAAACATAAAATGAAAATCTATTCAAATGTCGTCATCCATATTTCTGCAGGAGCTGCAGAAGTTAGTAATGAAAGCTCCAGTAAATTTAGAAAAGACCTCTACTTAGTCAAGTACCTTGAATTAGAAAAACAAAAAACTGAACCATACTTCAAACAGAGAGAGAACATATTGATAATGCTAATCAGATTAAGCAGTATCACTTCTGATAAACAACATCAATAACCTCAATAAATATTTTGGCGGTCACATATTGTTTGACCAACATTATGGAGATTTTAATTTCACATCTCCAAAGCTTGCATCACGTACATTTTACATTTACTTTATATCTTTCACTCCGACAACCGTTTTGCATATATGGAGAATCAGAACGTTAGTGATTTTTGAGAAGATTTGTAGCTCAGGTTGATGTTAGCATGCTGAGTTGGGAGGTTTGTTTTCAGATGTTTCGTCACCATACTAGATAACATCAGCGAGAGTCTTCAGTGAAGCATTAGTGGTATGTCCCGCCTCGCTACTTATAGGTCTTGGTTTCTTAAATGTGGGTGATGTCATTTCAGATTCTTTTTTCCAAGGGAAGGTAGATAGAATCTAAATGGATGTCTTTGTTGATGGAGTGATGTTAACCTAGTATGGTGACAAAACGTCCAAAAACAAACCTTCTAGCTCAGCAAGCTAACTTACATACTGAACAGAATGTGTTCAACATATTGCTGCAATCATGGACCAGACTGTTGTTGTTTTAGGATGTAGATCCAGCAAACTGAGAAAACTCCAATTTTGAACCAACAACAATAGACTTTATTACACATCACTAGATGAATAAATACTCTGCAATACAATGTATAGTTTATTAGATTTAAACACAATATAAATATGGGTAATAGACTGAACAAACATCCCACAGAATACTATCAAACAGCAAATGCAATCAAGGTGGATTCCTTAGTAATTTCCCTCTAGACATTAATGACATGATAGGGCAAATCTCATTAAATTTCACAAGAGATTACAATTTTTTTTCACTTCTGCCAATGTGGCTTTGGAAATACCCTCTAAGAGTTACTCCATCTCAGACTGCACCAATGACTGCTCCAGTTCTGATCGATCACCTTCCTTTCCATGTTACACATGTGAATGCTGTCTGGAAACTACACTCCAAAACTCATTCGTGGGCATAAGTCTTAGATGCCAACTAGTGACACTGAGCCAGTCCTTCCCCTGAGTTCTCTATGCACTGCTGCCACTTCCTCCAAGTGTTGCATTAAGTATATACTGTGTGGGGGCTTGTCAATCACCATCTGCACTGTGCTGAACCGCTGATAGTCACAGACTTCCTTCAATGGATCCTAGGATATTTCCAGAGGCTGGATGCCACCACTTAGCTGCTTCATTCCTAGAGTTCTTCCTGAGTTCTAACACCACAGGCCTATTCAAATGCCCGTCTGTTGCCTTCGCCAACTGACCTCAGAACTGCTCTTCTGTGGTCCCCGAATTGCCTTAAGTAAACTGAAAACTTTGCAATTCCCACCCCTATTTCTAGAGAGCATTGAAAATGACAAATACCTCAGAACAAAATGAAGTAATCTCTAAAACTCGGTTCCTTAAATGTTACGATTTTCAGAGTGTGCTGGCCTTACAGCATTAATTGCATTAAAAAAATCACAATTCTTACACATGCACTAAAAATGTGATGCAAAGACAAGACAATCTAATATAAAATAAGAATTTTATTTAAATAACAATACACAGTTTTCAACACCAATCAAAACAAGATGCCTCTTTTAAACCACTTACTTTGACTACATGGCTTCATGAAACATTTTTGAATGGACAGCAGGCTTTGCTTGGGTTTTAAAATTCCAACAAACAATTCCACATTAAATTTGAACAGAATCTGCTAAATACATCACTGTTACTAATGCATTTCAACATAAAGTAGAAACACTGGAAAGTATTGATACAAGATAGTTACTTATAAATGCAACAAATACGAAGGAGAAATCTCCTTAAATCAGTGTGGTACAGAGTACCAAAGGAAGCAGTTGCGAAAAAAAAATAATTCAAACGCTTTCAAAAAGAAGAGTAGATGATATAAAGTCATGCTGAAAAGCCGACAGTCACAGAAGTCTACAACACAGAAATTGACCCTTCATTCCATTGAACCTGTGCCTGTCAAAAACAATTTATTCTTATATTAAAAAAAACAAAATTGCAAATGCTGAATACCTGAAACAAAAACAAATTTCTGGAGAAATTTCTTCAGGTCTTCCCAGTTCTGACTGGACTTGAAACATTAACTTAGTTTTCTGTACACAGATACTACCAGGTCTGCTAAATATTTGTCCAGCAATTTGTTTTTACCTAAATATGCTAACTTAATTGGCTTCGCAAGTGCACATCTAAATATTTCTGAAATGCTATGAAGGTTTCTACCCCTGCAACCCTTACAGGCAGTGAGTTCTCCATATTTCCACGACCTGGAGGGATTTTGTCCTCCCTCATATTTCCTCAATATCCTATCCCTTACCTTAAAATCTATGCCCCTGGGTCACTTATCCCACTAACAAGGGAAACACTTTCTTCCGGTCAATGCCATTTATGCCCTTCAAATTTTATAGATCAAATATATCCACTTTCAGTTTCCTTTGCTCCAAAAGGACACAATCCCAGACTATCTGATCACTCCAACGCAGGCAACATCCTGGTACATTCCGTCTGCACTGGAGAGTGCCATCACATCCCTCCTATAATATAGATTCCAGAACTGCACACAGTACACTGTGGCCCAACAAAAAGTTTGAAACAATTTCAGCAAACCTCCCTACTCTTAAACTTTATGTATTAGCTAATAAAAGGCAAGTATTTCATATGCCTTCTTAAACATTTTATAAACCTGTCCCTCAATCTTAAGGTACCAGCAGACGTACGTATCAAGTTCCCTTTGATCCTTGATGCTTCCCAGTGTCCTACTGTTAATCATATATTGTTTGCCTTGCCTTGTTTGCCCTGCTCAATTGATTGACCTCACACTTAACTGGTGCCATTTGCCACAGGTCAGCCTGACTAGCCTATCCAACCCTCTTGTAATCGAAGACGGTCTTCCTCACTATTTACCACTTCTCCAACTTTTGTTGGATCTGCAAACAGACTGATCAACCCTCCCACATTCTAAACCGTCCAGGGGTTTACAGCACAAACTGCTCGGGCCCCAATAATGACCCAAGAACACCCCTTAACCATCACCCCACCAGTCAGTCAATTCTGGATCTAAATTAACCAATTTCCTTGCATCCCATGGGCTCTTGGCTACATTAGTAGTCTCCCATGTGGGATCTTATCAACAGCCTTGCTGAATTTCAAGTGGACCACATCAATTGCATTGTCCTCATCAGCATACTTAGTCACCTCTGCGGAAAAACTCAAACAAGTTGGTGTGTGGTAGTCGAAATAAGAGGCGGCTTGCATGGAATGCAATACACCAGATTTGTTGGACCAAATGGCTTATTTCTGTAGCCACGCAATGTTTGAACAACCATGGAACCAGGCTGTCTTACATTTACAAAACCTCCATCATGATTATTTTCATAAATAGCATCATACCAAAGCACCCACTATAACATTTAGAATGCTGCGGAAGGAGATATTTATAGTTGACAGATTATTTGTAAACTCGATCCTATAAATAATGGATCACACATCTATTGAGCTACTCAGAGTCAGAGTCAGAGTTATACAACATAGAAACAGACCCTTTGATCCAACTCATCCATGCTGACCAAGTTTCCCAAAATAAAATAGTTCCATATGTCTACATCTGGCCCAAATCCACTAAACCATTCCAATCAACATTAACCTGGCCAAGGAAACACTGATTACACTATTAGAAGACCCAAAGACACATACAGCAAACACCACTAACTTCAATCAACAAGGAGACTATCAATCTAGAGGACCTATGCCTTACCACACACTTCACCTTCAACAACAAAACCTACACACAAACCAATGGAACACCCATGGAATTTCCGATATCAGGATTCTTAGCAGAGGCAGTAATGCAGACACTTGAGCAAACAGCTCTGCCAACCATCCAACCCAAACTCTGGGTCAGTTATGTGGATGACACCTTTGTCATCACTAAACGAAACAAGTTAGAGGTAACCTTCAAGACCATCAATAATACCCTTACTGGCATAAAATTCACTAAAGAGGAGGAAAACAACAAACTGCCATTCCTAGATGTCACAGGAGAGCGAACAGCCAATGGGAACTTCAAACCAGCATCTACAGAAAAACCAACACATACAGACCAAATACTGAACTACAGAAGCAATCATCCCAACATCCACAAACGAAATAATGTCCTGATGCAGCTTCAACGAGCCAACACACACTGCAGCACAGAGGAACTATGCAGAGCAGAGGAAAATCACCTCTACCATGTACTCAAAAAGAATGGGTACCCAATGAACACATTCCGCCAATTTCTCAGCAGCAAATCCAAACAAGCAGACAAAACGCATCCAGAAACCCTAGCCACTCTCCCCTAAGTCAAAGACATCTTGGAAATGACTGCCAGACTACTCAGACCCCTGGGCATCATGTTAGCCCACAAACCTAAAACAGCAGCTAATGAACTTGAAAGACTCTATACAGACAATTTACAAAATAATATGCAAGGACAGGCAGAAAATTAGCCACCAGGATACATGAACACCAACTAGCCACAAAAAGACATGACCCTCTCTCACTAGTATCCTCACATATGGATGAGGAAGGACACCACACCTATCCTAGGACAAGCCAAACAAGGTTGCACGAGAATTCCTAGAAGCATGGCATTCCAACTGGAACGCTAACAACAAACACATGGAGTTAGACCCCATCTATCATCCCCTGAGAAAAGGAACAAGAAGTGACTTCACCACAAGAAATGACATCACCAACCCAAAAGTATAAATAGATAGCAGGAATTTTAAGCATTGCTTCACCCGAGGCCCACTGAAGATGCTACCTAGTAGGGTAACGAAACGTCTGGAAATGAACCTTCTAGCTCAGCAAGCAAATCTACATCCAAAACCTCAACCTGAGCTCCAAATTTTCTCAAAACTCACTAATTCCTATTCATGGACCTACCCAAATAGCTTTTAAACAACATTTTAACTGTACCTGCATCTACGAATTTCTTCATCAGTTTATTCTACATATGAAAGTTGCCCCTTAGGTCCCTTTTAAATCTTTACCCTCTCACTTTAAAATCAGGTCCTCTAGTTTGGAACCCCCCAACCCCAGGGAAAAATCTTTGCTGTTCACCTTATCTATGCCCCTCATGATTTTATAAGCCTTTACAAGGTCACCTCTCCAACTCCTATGTTCCAGTGGAAAAGTCCCAGCCTATCCACCCTCTCCTTATAATTCAAAACCTCCATTCCAACTAACATTCTTGTAAATCTTTTTCTCCATGCTCTCCAAATTAATAATATCCTTCCTACAGCAGGGCGAAAAGAACTATACACTGTACTCCAAAAGTGGCCTCATCAACATCCTGCACAACTGCAATTGGCATCCCAAGTCCTATACTACACCTTCTTTCCCTCTCTGCCTACCAGTGACAACCTTCAATGAATCGCTAGAGGTCTCTGTTCTACAAAACACTCTCCAGGGACCTATTATTTCATTTTTTGGCTTTCTGGCAAAGCAATGTAATCTAATAGTTGAAATTAAAATTCCTGAAATATGGTCAAAATGTGAGCAATGATCGATAGCATGGTGAATTTTAAGACATACTTCACTACAGCATTACTAGGACGAACCTTGATATTTCTAGTTTGCACCACAGATCTAAAGTCATGTGAAAATTGTAGATATGATCTAGCAATCATAAAGTATCATTAACCGTGCAAGTCCTGCCCTTGTTAGTTTTACCACAATGCAACACCTTGCTTTTAGCTAAGTTAAACTCTATCTGCCACTCCTCAGCTTATTGGCCCAATTGACCAAGACCCCTCTAATCTTAGATAAGCTGCCTCACTGTCTATAATACCACCAACTTTAGTATCACTTACGAACTTATTAACCACACTTAAGTGCTCATCCAAATCATTTATACAAAAAAAAATGACAAACAACACCGGATCCAGCACTAAAGACTGCAGCACACCATTGGTTACCATTTCTCTATCAAGCCAATTTTTCTCCACTTGGCAAGCTCCCCCCGAAACCTACATGATCTGACTTTACGAACTAGCCTCGCATCCACAGTTCTTTGTTTTATTTTAATGAAAAGTCTTGTGGTAGCTATTTTCTGCAGAAAGAGATAGTTATCAGCAGCAGCTGTATAGCATGTAGCTCTAGCAGTGAAGATAAACTGGGAAACTAAAGTTTTAAGTCTTAAGGAGGCAATAGAGTATGTTTGTGAATGAAGTTATTTTATTTAAAAATATTGTAGAATAGAAGGAATCAAGAGACAAGTTTTAAGCAATGAGGACAAGACCCTAGAAGGCTAAAATCCATGGGGAAGACAGATCAGCATACGTTGACCTTGTATATTGTGTTATTAATGTAAAATATTAATCTTTGTTTTCTAATAAATCTTGCCAGTTGTTTTCCTTCTAAATAAGGAACTGTCTTTTTTGCCACTATGGTTATTGCCCAAGAAATTGCCTTATGTTGGCATTTAGAATCAACTCCAAATCTCAACATACAGAATCAATCAATTTAAAACAGCTACCTTTAATGACTGCTCAATCATATCTATCATTTTCACATTCCAGTTAGCGTCACAGGTCTAAAGGCAAAGATCAAGGGACATCCTAGGAATACTGTAGTAAAGTATGTCTCAATTCATTAATGTTGTCAAATCACTGCTCACATTTTGACCATTTTTCAGAATTTTAAATTAAATCATTAGATTATATTGCATTTCCAGAAAGCCAAAAAGAAGGCAATTCTATACTTAATTGCTACCAACTTAAGCTACTTTAATACCCACTTAAACACATTCAAACAGTGTGTTATGATCAGGTTGGGACAAGTGAATTGACTCTTTTCAATTATTCTGGTTGAACAAATATCATGCTCTCTCCAATTAAAATGGAGTTAACTGATTCTTTTTTAAAACAGTTGCAGGAAGAAGCCAACCATAAAGTTTGGATTTAAAATTCACCTTCACCTGCTAATCCTGAGCAAAAGAATAGATACCACCACCTTGAGCTCAAAGCCACTGGGTAATATTACAGACATAAAAGAGTTATAAACAAGTGGACAGTGTCCAGTAGAGAAAGGAAGATAACAGAATAGAGAGAGTTTGAGTCTTTCACATGTCCTCGAGGCATCAAATTTTTGACGTGAAAGAACAACGTGTGACCCGCTGTGATCTCCAGCATTTGTTGTTTTCAGTATGGTTATTTAGACGGTGTCTTGGATCATCAGCAGTAGCAAATATTGCAGTCACCCTAACTTCAGAGTATTCCGATTTTAAAATCAGCATCTTCATCAGGCCCTTGTTTTTCCTGACAGACAGTGTGGCTGGCTGGCTCAGTTCTGCAGTCAAAAATCTTATACTTCTGCCACAAACAACTACTTGAAACTCAAGCTTCTTTATGTATTTGTGTTTGAATTCATTGTCATCAAGCTTGATAATTACAGATGAAAAAAGGTGTTAATAAAAATAAGAGAGATGTGAGATTCTCACACCTCCATCAGTTAAAAACAGGGTTGTCTTATTGGCTGACTTCACTGCCTTTGGTTAAATCTCAGGTTAGCTGCAACCTATCTAATCCATGTTAGAAGAACTTTGGTTATTTATGGTGAGGAGATGTCGGTGGTCATCCCAGCACTTATTTCTTTTTAGAAGCAAAGTCATTTCAGTCCATGAAAGTTTCACATATTAAAATGGAGAAGAGAATTCAAAAAGAAAAATCAGTAGTTTATATTTTAAATCATGACAAATAGAAAGTACACTCCCATCTTTGCTTTTCCTTCATTCCAATGAACCAATTCATGCTCAAGTATAAATAATTCAAACTGCCATTCTTTAAACAGGAGCTAAAATCAGAAAAATTTAATCTTTTATAAGGTGGGAGATTGCTGTCCGAAACAAATCTCAAAAATACACAGGCAATATTTAGAAGTAACTATGGCCACCAATACCAATTTTACTACCCAACTAAGGTTAGCCAACTGACCACACATTTATAACTAACAGGGTACTAAGTTATCAAAGAACTTATTACTTCTGATGCAACAACTACTGATGGAACACAAATATATTTTTTGAATGCTGACATTTTAAAAAACAAAATATCCAACTACTGAAATATTCAGAACTATGTTTTTAAGTTTTCTCCAAGATAAATTAAACTTTATTGTTAGAGCTTCCATTTAACTGACATATTTGACTCTTAAAAACAAAGATTTTTGCTATATTGATCATTTCAATTTTGGGTTTTATAGCAGAGACAGAGTTTGACTAAAACAGGTCTTGACAGTTTAATCACTTTAGTTGTTAGCCTTCTTCCCATTCCCAATTCAAAAACATATAATACCAGAAGTAAAGAGTTACTGACTTTTTTAAAATACATTATAAAAATCAAAGATGTTTTTAATCCTAAGTGAAAACCTTTCCTATTCCTGCCTCACATAATCAGTTATGTTTATAATTGAGAGAAGTATGAATTCCTTTTATACACACAAACTGTTTAAAATTAACATAACTACAACATCATAGCTACAGTACTTCAGAATTCATAAAACAGGTGTAGAACATAGCACAAATTTGAGTTAAAACAAATTCAATCATATACAGAGTAACTCAGTCTAATACATTTGCCGGATCAAAATGCTAATTTCTACAGTGGCACTGAACTATATACTCTGCTCCACTGCTATACCTTGCTATAACTTAAGACAATTTAGTGTGCCATCTGTAAAAGTTCAATTTCAGGATTTTTAATTGTTGTTTAATCCATTAGATTTGCAACGACTTTCCATTTGGCCCCTTTCAGGAGTCAAAAGAATAAAAAAACAAACAAACAATTAATTGGACTGCTTGCAGTGCCTGATAGATTGAACTTATCTACACCAGACATTGTTACTGTTCACTTTCAATGTGAATGAAAAGTCAATAGTTTGGTTTTCTGAATGAACATCATAACACAAGAATATAAAATAACTGTTAAGTTCTGCTTGACCCATCACTTTGGTTGCTTCTTTGACTATCATCCATTGATTCAATTTTAAAGTTTAAAATTTAATTTTATGCTGACTTTTCTCTGTCCAAAAACCATGATTAAATAAAGTTTAAAAATATCAAATTTGTTTTTGCTTCTTTGTCCATTTTGAAGACAGACAGGTTTAGAGGCAAGGTCACCAGACCCAAAACGTTAACTTTGATTTTTCTTTACGTTGCTGCCCTACCTGTTGAGCTTTTCCAACAATCTGTTTTTGTTTTAGAAGAACTGATGTTTTCATGGCAGAAAGAACTGTAATATTTAATTTCTTAACTTGCTTTACACCAAAGACTCTGGGTCTAGGGATACATTTGTACCTAAGATGGCACCATAAGTGGCAGCTTGTAAACTTTTCACTGAACTCATACAAGTGAATATGTGACAATAAAGTTAATTCAATTCAATAGGCACTTTTGTTTCCAAACAATTGAAAGTCCGACACAGGAAGGTGCATTACAGCCTGAAAGAAACTCTGACCTGTAAGGATATGTAGATCAGTAACTAGATGAGGTCTCAAGCATTTGCAGTCCTCACTTTCTCCCAGTAACTAGATGAGTAAACTAATCAATAGCAGAGAATTAAACAAAACTAAATTTAGTTGAATTTTGGGGAAGGGGCAGAATTTTGTTGTATTTGTTCATAGTTGTGTTGCTTCACAGTTCTACACCTAAATTATAGAATGCATTTAGTCTGTTATTAGTCCATTTAAAAAAAAAAGCCAGAAGTCACACGACACCGGATTATAATCCAACAAGTTTATTTCAAATCATGAGCTTCCAGAATGTTGTTCCTTCAATCAGGTGACAAAAGCTTGTCGTCATTTCAAATATATCCACTGGACTACAACCTGGTAGTGAGTGATTTCTGATTTTGTTCACCCCAGTCCAACTTTGGCATCTCCACATCAAAAATGTTTTGCCCTCCAGCTCCTGCTCAGCCAATTGATTAAATCAGTCTCAGTTCAGCAGACAAAAGCTCTTAAACTGTACATTTCACAAACAATACAAAAAAAAGTTATGGAAAAAAGGGTTCACATGAAGCCAAAAATAAAGTTTCTTTAAAATACTACACTCAGTGGTGACCATTTCATTCACCTGGTTTCAATTAGAAACATCATTTTATTACAATTCAGCCAAAGTACAGGATCTCAAGAATCAAACTGCCCTCACATTTGCACTTTTAACATTGCAGAACAACCCAACACACTTTCAAAATACATTACCAAATAAAATGTGACACTAACACACTTGAGATAACAGACAAGTTATAAACATGATTTTCATGTTAATTGGAATATGGTGAGGGAAGCTGCACACAGTCAGATAGACTCTAGTTCTGACCTACCTAGCAGCGATGGCAAGGGACGTCTCAACTGTTATAAATAGATCTAGATGCAAATGGGTGTCCGAGGTTTGTGTTCCTCAAGTCCTATGCATTTCACAACATGGTGCTGACACATTTGACACAGTTAGTTAGTTATATTTTAACAAGGGTCTCATTCGCCCAGTCTGCCAGAATCCTTTTTCATTTAGCAAGGTAGACAAATCCCAATTTGTTGATGGTAGGAAATGCAACAACCAACCTTACCTGTTTTGACCTGCTCAAAGTGGTTTACCAGGGTGTGGCCACTATTGCATCACAGAAGTTACTTGGAGTCACCAGTGAGAGCTGGGTGAAGGTTAGGACCCAAACAAGGTGAGCCACTCCAAAAGTATGCCATGTCCTTGCTTGGAGAGATACTACTCCTCTCTTGAACCAAAAGAAATATTCAGGCAGTGAGGGGTTAGGTTTGGAAAGAATTAGAAAAAAGGACTAAAAGGAATAAATTTAAGAGTTTAGGGCAATGACAGTTTAGGTATGGCCATAAAATGGTGGAGTGATTAAAATGCCACAATTGAGAAATAGATATATCTCAGAGGGCTTCAAGGAGACTGCAGAGATATGATGAGGAGCAAGTTGTGGCTCAGCTAGTAGCATTCACCTCAACGACAAAAAAGGTTTCAGATTCAAGTCCCACTTCAGAGATTGAATGTATGAGTCAAGGCAGACACTTCAGTTGAGTACTGAAACAGCACTACACTCTGTCAAAGGTGTCGACTTTCAGATGAGACATTAAAACAAATCACCACCAGCCTTCAAGTGCATATATGTTAAAAAAAAATCGCATGGCACTTTTCAAAGAATATAGTAATTATTTCACAACCCTAGTTAATATTAACCTCTCAAATCAACATCACAAAAACAAATTCTCTCATTCGCAGTAAAGTAGATTCATCTAAGGATGCCAACATCAGTGAAACAAAAGGACAAGACCATGGACAGATATGAAAGCAAGATCTTAAAAAGGTAGAGATCAAAGGTAGATCAATAAATGCATGGGTGTTGGATGAATTTAATTTGGTGCAAGTTAGGACACAGGGAGCAGATGTGCTTAAAAAGCATAGATTGAGACAGGTCAGATAGCAATGCTTTGGAATAAATCAAGACTAGAGCCAACAAATACATGGATAAGGGTTTCAGCTGATGAAATCACCTAGACCGAATGGATTGTTCCATAGGTCATTTCAGCAGAGATAAATCAGGAGTAAAAGGGGGTGTTGGGGGAAGGCATACTTTGCAAATGTGAGAAGCAATTTGGCACAGGTGGACTGGACAGAACTGCAAACAAAAGCATAAAATCAAAATGGTAAACCAGTCGCAGGCAATAGAGAAAAAAGATCCTTGGGGCACAATGCAGACATGTCTCCTCCCAAAAAAAACGAAGAATGGCACTGCCGAATCTCAATCCTCAAGGTTGTCTAGAAAAATATAGGGGGAAGATTAAACACAAAAAGAAAGCTTATAATATTCGCAAAAACTCAACACCACAGATCACCTAAAAAAGGAGCAAGTTGAGCTCTGACCTATAAAAAGAAAAGAAAATCAAAGACAAGGCATGAAAAAAAAACATTTGCTAACAAGGTAAGTGAAAACACTAAAAATATCTTGGCTGTATATAAAAGAGCAAAATGTTTGATAAAGAAAAAAAGTGGGACCTATCAGTGAAGGGAACTTGCATGAAGATGCAGAGGTTTTAGAAGATTTCTCAATTTTTTTGTCCTTTTATTCGCAAAGGAAAAAGAGGAGATGATGTGGACAGTCATCCCAGGGAATTAGTGTGAAATATTGGATAAAATCATCATAATAAAGAGAAAAAGTGATAAGAGCTGGATTTTTTTGAAAGTGGATAAATAAGCAGGTCCAGATGGATTGTTAAAAGGTGGTCAGACAGGAAATAGCAGACAGAGGATTATTTTCCAATATTCACTAAACACAGATGAGGTGCCAGAGGACTGAAGGAATGCAAATGGTGGTTCCATTGTTTAAAAAAAAGCGTACAAAAGGAAATGCCAAATAATTAAAAGGCAGTTAGTCTTCCTTCAGTGGTGGGCAAATTGTTAGTTTATCCAATCTCTCAGAATTGATTCTATCATCACTTACAAAGATGTAGACTAGTCAGGGATAGTCAGCATGGCTTTAAGTGAAGCATCTTACAAATTTGATTGAAATTTGTTGAGAAAGTAACAAGGAGGATCCATAAGGGTAGTGCAATGGATATGTCTACATGGAACAAGTGTAATTATGTAGCAATTATATAGCAAGAGTTTTGACAGAGAACAGAATGTTAGATTAGAAATAGCAGACAGCCAAAACCCAATCCTTGGAAGGCATTTCTAGAAGTTATGGTGTATGAACAAGAGGAGAAGCCATTAAAAGAAGATTCTCTGGGGTGATAATTAATTATGAAGCTAGATGAATACAGTCCTCCTTCAGCTGGACATTAGCTTAATATCAACATTAGACAGGATGGCACAGTCTACTTTCAAAAGCTGTGCAACTGGCTGAGAAGGGGTAATTAAGTAAGATACAAAGAATCTTACTTGTGAATTTTGAACATAGCTGTTTCAGTACTGTGACAAGTATGGAAACTCCGTTGAAGAGATTCAAGCCATGGAAATTGGAGAAAGATGGACAGGAGTTTGGACGGTGTCTGTATGCTGAAAAGATCTGAGGGGAAAGAGATTTCAGATGTATGCTTAGACAATGCACATTATGAAAAAGCTCAAAACAATATCCTGATGCACAAAACGTTTCACTATATTTTACTGCTATCTGACCTTAATATTAAAATTACATTCTCAAAATAGCTTGCATGGAAACCTTCCCTATTGGTTTTCCACTTTTCCTCTTCAATGCAGCAACACATCCAGAGACATTTCTGCATACACACTAACTGCCATTTCAAATCTTGCACTCAACAGCACAGCCTTCTCACTTGGCCAACAGATTACAGCAAAATTCAATTGAAATGCCAGCCTCTAAAAGTACACGTACGAACATTTGAAAACAGTGCATCACTGAATAGAGCCCAGGAGGAGCGGAACTGTCTTATAATTATCATTGGTTAGCCTAGAAACACTAGGCATCTTGCATAACAAAGCATTTTTGCTTGAAGTCTAAATGAGATCACCATCGGCATCTTTCACCAAAATTTGTCTAAAAGTGTTTTGAAAAACTTCAACAAGAAGCACAGACAGCATTATGGTACGAGATGACTTGAGGTAGAGGTGCTTTAAATTTCACAACCAATAGCCAATTACTTAATCACACATTTATAACTGAAGACAACACTAACTGTTTCTGAATATATTTGTTGAGACAATTTCACAAAGCCCATGTAGTTGGAATCTAATGTAAAAGCAGATCAGTTTCCATTCTTCAGAACTAAACACACATCATTTCAAGATTATAACTTCAGAGATACACTTCAGTGCAATACAATTAAATAATTCAGTAATATAGATTAGCAGCCCTTGTAATCCTTCAATCTACCCTTTAAAGCCATGCAATCATTTCTGCATAAATTGTTGTAACACTTGAATACAGGTCAATACAAATAATAAAAAAAAATCACTTACTAAAAAGCATGACCTAGTTTGGCACATTTATCGCAGACTCAAAAGAAGTGTATGAAATTTGGGGCATTTAGAAACAAAAAAAAAACCCTCTTCTTTCATAACCTGCCTCACTTAAGATTTATTAAATCCTCCAGTTGGGTCTTTTGAACCAATCTGCACAAAAGAAGTTTTAAAAAAATAGTTTGTACACTTTATAAAAAAAAATCCACAAGTTGTCACTGAAAACAAACAAACTTCGTACATGGTTTTAAAATATATCATTAAGTTAGTTAGCAAATGTAGAACAGAATTAATACATGAAACCAGATTTTTTATTGAAAACAAAATTACTGCTGTACTACCTTTTCACAAAGTAACTCCATGGCCTACATCAGAGAGAGTCGGTAAACGTCAATTGAAAGCTGTTGTGTGTCAACCCTGGTGACTGTACATTTTAAAAAAGTTGATATTTTCCCTCCCCTCTTACACACGTATGGACACTTCAGAATGACAATAACATTCTTTACTGCACAAACAGTTGTTAGTATCCTTTTCCATTTTGGAAACCAGCTGAACCAAACATTTCTGGATATAAATTAAAGCTGGTATTATTCTAATTTCAGAAGAATATTCAGCACTTAATTTGCATCAAATTATAGGTAGCTTTATGCTGTAGAGAACTGTTAGACGTGATTGAGACAAATGGTGAAACACTTTCATGATCCTACATTCTCTTTATTTTTCTAAAGGTAGGATGAAGAGCAATGCTAGCTTTACAGATTGAAGAAAATAAAACTATTCTACTTCAGGCAAGACTAAAACTTTTCACACCCCATATCTGTTATTAAATGATCTCACCACAGTGTTAAGTACCTGTGAACAAAGTTGCTAAAATCCTCTGACTTTACCAATCATACTATGACTATAATTTGGGTATGTGGTGGTGGAAAAGCCAGACGGATTGTTACTTTGGATATACCATTGAACTATTGTGGTTATATAAACAGCATAACAAACAGATACCATAAAAGTGACAGATTTGTTAAAAATCAGCAGTGAGGAACAATATCAAATAGAGTTCTTTGAACAGCAGAAGTGAGATTCCAGAGCAGTGGTCTAGAAGTAATTTTAGCAGCCCTTTGATAGGAATCATAGAGATCATAGATATGTACAGCACAGAAACAGACCCTGCAGTCCAACTCATCTATGCCGACAAGATATCCTAAATAAATCTAATCCCATTTGCTAGCACTTGGCCCATATCCCTCTAAACCCTTTTTATTCATAGACTTATCCAGATGGCTTTTAAATGTTGCCTCCACCACTTCCTCCGATAGCTCATTCCATACACGCACCACTCAGAAAATGTTACCTTTTAAATCTTTCCCCTCACCTTAAACATATGCCCTCCAGTTTTGGACTAGTTTTACCCTATCCGTGCCCCACACAGTATTTTAAACTTCCATGGAGGTGGAGGGCTGACAACACAAAGGAAAATAGCCCCAGCCTGTGCAGTCTCCTTGTAGCTCAAAGCCCCCAAGCCTAGCAATCAGTGTAACAATGTTTTGAACTCTTTCAAGTTTCAGAACATCCTTTCTATAGGAGAGGGGCCAGAATTGCACACAGTATTCCAGAAGTGGCCTAACCAATGTTCGGTACAGCCACAATATGACCTCCCAACTGCTATAATCAAATGTACTGTGCCAGCATATCAAATGTGTGTTAAGTGTTGAGAGAATATTTGCAGAGCTCATTGAAAATGCAAATAGTTATTTCTGAAGGCCAATATCTGGGGGAAATATATGCTCTAAGGAAGAGAGATACTGGTGGATAAGAAATCAAAACATTAAACTTGCAAGTCAAATATCATCTACTGCAATCCATAAATTTTCCACAAAATTTAGCATATCTAGCATGATCTGGTCTTTATTGGTTTCATTGTTTTTTGTAAAACAACTACATCTGGTTAGATGCAATGTTGCTACTGGAAGTCACACCATGGCCTTTTATTTTAAAATTGTAATCACAGGGCTCTTGTGGCACAGTTGTAGGGTCCCTAATCCTGAGGCCAGAAGGCCCAAACCCCACCTGCTCCAAGTATGTATAATTACATCTCTGAACAGGTTGATAAGAAATGCGGACATCATTCTTAAAACATAAGAAAAAAAAGGAGCAGGAGCAGGACATTCAGCCCTACTCCACTATCTTATGATTTTGGCTGATCATCAACTCAAAAAATGTTCCCATTTTCTCCCATGCTCTTCGGTCTCAAAATATATAGCTAACTGCTTGAAATCTTTCAATGCTTTGGCTTCCCTGTCTGTGGTAAAGAATTCCACAGGCTCACCACTTTAAGTGAAATTGTTTATCTACTAAAGTCAACATTTAATACATATTCATGATTACCTTTGAAAAAGGTGATGATAACGAGCCTTTTTGAACCACAGTGCCTTTAAACATGATGCACTACTGCCAATTAGTCTAATATTGTACATATTAATCCTATGTTCGTCTTCGATGAAAATGCATTAAAGTTAAACAGTGCTTATCAACATTTTTCAAACATACTAAAATGGCGCAGTGAAACTTTATATATACACTACAATTTATTCCCATTGAAAGTAATGGATATTTCATGGATGTATTTCTAGGTGTTGACTAGCATCATTCAAGCTTCCGAGGACAGCATGTGATGACATTCTAAATCTTTGCAGGATTAATATAAATCTGCTGTATCAATTTAAACAACTTCCAGGTGTACATCTCTGTGACTCTACACAATGACTCTCTGTTCTGTACTAATTTAAAATTCAACGCAGCCATTGTAAATACAGTCGCAAATTCTATACCAGCTAGTGCAAGCCTGATAAAATGGAGACAATTGAGATGATTGAAGAATCATCATAGAATCCGGAGTGTGGAAAGCAGATCATAAACAGGTCTTTTGACTTTAAGCAATTGGTAACTTCTTGGAAATAAAAGATTGGAAATCTCCATAGTACCACAAGATAAATTGTGTAGTCTGGATAAAGCAGCAAGTCCAACCATAGAATTCTAAGTGTTCAATTATCAAAGTTTCTTAAGACACCTTTTTGGGGGATCTTTTGGTGTCCAGAAACGGGCCATGCAAAGATCTATTCAAGCTGCTGAAAAATCCTCACCAACCTGAAGGATTTCAACTAAATTGAGTACATATTCACTTGCCAAGTGAAGTGACAAAAGAACCCCCAAATTTTAAGAAAATCCCAAGTGCAATTTTATTCCTAATCTAAATGTTCATAGACAGTAGTCGGGCAAGTGGAAGACACAGAACAGCCACTGTCTTATCAAATGGTGAAGCAGGTGCCAGAAGGTCGAACAGCCTAATCCTATTTTTAGGTTTGCAAAATAGAGTAGGGTATCACTCAAGTCTTAACAATTAAAAAACATGACCTCTTCTTTTTTAAAAAAAATGTAATCACAGGGCTCTCATGGCTGAGAGGGAGTGTCCCTAACTGAGACCAGAGACCACAGAAAAGATCACTGGTAAGGCTTTATTCTCCATGGAAACAAAATAGGAAGAATCCTTGTACCTTTTCATTTGTAAACCATGTTGGACAATTGATTAACATTGCCATGGAACAATGCTTGTGCAACTTGGGTACTGGAGGGTTTGCTTGTCAGTTTTTAAATCAGCAAGAACAGCTCACCTTTGAGTCATCTTAGCCCCACCAAAAGGACCAAAAAAAGAGGTCTCACTAACAAGATAGTAAATTAAATTGCTTTACTTCAACTTGCATTGAAACATTTGCCAAAATAGAACCATACATAATGAGTTACAATGTACAGAGCTTTTGATTTCAAATGGCAAAAAAAAGAGAATATAAAAAAAGTGACCCTTGCTTGAATTTGAAAGATGGTGAGATGCAGAACGTACAAATTCCAATCTCTCTGGTACAGAAGAGTGATGCTTCACTTTACATTGCATGAAGTGAACAGTAATTTGTGGTCAATAACTACATGATTCCCATTTCTACCATAAAAAGGTTTCAGCAAGCAAAGTGTTTAAAACCTGTTTCTAACCCAAAAATGAGACAAGACTTCAAACTTAAACATTGACATATCTGTCAGCATAAAACATGAATATTGCTGGAAAAAGGCATTTTATTTAAACTTTTTCTGGCATTTATCAGGACAATTCACAAGAATTAGTAAATGAAGAGAAAACAACTTTTATCCTGTATGAGAACAGAATACTGATTGACCAAGCTGAGTCTACTAGCTGACCAAGGAATTGCTATGAAGAATGCACCAGTTAAATGATAACTGCCAAGTAAGTGCTACGCTTTGTTTAAATTTTGAACCAGACAGACAAATAGACTCTGATTGGTACAACACATACACACTGCATCAGTTACAATTCAGCAAAATTAGGGGAGAGCATTTGGTAGTTCATTTCTCAGGGAATGCCTTTACTAATCATAAAATGACAGCTTTCACAAATGGAATATTTTTCAGTAATAATATTATCCTATTGGAGAGAAGTTAGTGCAATGTGCAGTGTTAATACTTTTTAAATGAGATCCCACTTCTCCTTCATTATGTGCTATAGAGACTGGGTCAAACCCAATTATTCCCCTGCTTGTAATACACATCAACACTACCAGTCACAATATGCAAACTAAAAAAAAAATGAATAATTTATATTAGGTCAAGAGTTAACAGCACACCAGCAACAGGGTGAAGAATAACCATCTTCTTACTGGTTTGTAAGGATCCACTGTTACTACATGACCTGACATGTATTAGGTTATGATGTGGAGGAGCTGGTGTTGGACTGGGGTGGACAAAGTTACAAGTCACAGCATGAGGTTATAGTCCAACAGGTTTACTTGGAAGCGCTAGCTTTTGGAGAGCTGCTCCTTCATCAGGTGGTTGTGGAGTATAAGATCACGAGACATAATTGATAGCAAAAGATTAGTGCCATAGTGATATATTGAACAAACTTGGATTGTTAAGTTTTTTGCCTTTTAGAATGCAGATTGATTCATTGATGATATGTAAAGCCCAGAACTTCTCTTAAGTCACCTTAGAGATAACAAAGTTTTTAAACAAAAAAAAAGGTGGCATCTTAGCTCAGACAATTTGCATTAAAATGTGTGAGGTCAGAGTCTGTCTGCATCCCAAACTCAGCCAGGATCTTGGTTTCACGTCACACTATAATATACACACTCACACTCTCTTTTGCTCAAAACTGCATGTGTATCTGTAAATACACAAAAAGAAACAACAAAAAAAAACCACGTGAGTGGGTTTGCTTGTGTGAAAGCTTGGTAAAGTGCGTGTGGGTGTGATGGAGTATAAGCCTGTGAGAGTGTGCCTGTGAGAGGGTGTGCCTGTGAGAGGGTGCGTGTGTGTGTGTTGTGTAAGACAGAGCGCACATGTATGAGAGGGTCTGCATGCAAGTGTGTGAGTGCATGCGTGTATGCATGGAAGCGTGAGCGAGTAGTGTAGTGGGGTCACCTGTAGTATGACATGAACCCAAGATTCCAGTCGAGGCCATCCTCATGGATACCGATCTTGGCTATTAGCCAATGTCTGGCCACTTTGCGTTATTGCCTATCCAGAAGTCAGTCTTGGAGGATGGTCACTTGAAGATTAGAGGCAGAAATGTCCCTGACCGCTGAAGTGCTCCCCAACTGGGAGAGAACACCCATCTGTTGATTACTGTGCAGTGTCCATTAGTTTGTTGACAGAGTCCGTTTGGTCTCGCCAATGTACCATGCCTCAGGGCATCCTTGCCTGCAGTATATGAGGTGGCCAACATTGGCAGAGTCAGAAGAGTACTTGCCGTGTACATGGTGGGTGGTGTCCCCACAGGTAACGGTCATTTCTGTGTCAACACTGACACTTCTTGCAGTGGTTGACATGACAGCATTGCATGGTGTTGTGGTCAAAGCTGCCCTGAAGGCTGGGCAGTTTGCTGCAAACAATTGTCTGTTTAAAAGGTTTTGTGGTTATTTAAAAAAGGCAAGAAGTGGAGACGAAGAGAAGGTCATCGATGAGGTTTGCAGGCTGTAAAGAACATGGTGTAGTTTTTCGGCTCTGGGAAGTACTGGATAACGAAGGGTACCCTATTAGTTACAACCCATGTCGGTCTCCTGAGGAGGTCATTACAGTTCCTTGCTGTGGCATATCAAAACTGGCGATCTACGAGTTGAGCATCGTACCCTGTGCTTATGAGGGCATCCTTGAGCACCTTCAGGTGTCCATCACGTTCCTCCTCAGCTGAGCAGATCCTGTGTACGCGTAGTGCTTGTCTGAAGGGGATGGCTGTTTTAGCAGTGTGAAGTTATCCACTTTGGAAATAGAACCAGTTTGTCTGTATCCCAATCTTAAGTCAGACTGGCCTCATACCTTTAAGGCATTGTCTGAGCTGAGATGTTATATTATAAAACCTCAAGTTATCTCAAGAAGGTGACTTAAAAGTAGTTCTGGGATTTAATATTGATGAACTGAAACTGCAACCTGTTTTAAAAAGGCAGATTTAACATTTTAAGTTTGTTCAATATCATTTCAGTTTCATGACACTAATCTTTTGCTATAAATTGTGTCTTGTGATCTTATACTCCACAGCCAACTGAGGAAGGAGCATGGTCTGAAAGCTAGTGCTCCCAAATAAACCTGTAGGACTATAACCTGGTTGTGTGTGATATTTAACTTTGTACAGACGTTAGGTTAGATTTTTCTGCATCACAACTACCCCACTGTTTTGAAATAGAATCTATATAAAAACATTCACATACTGAAACTCAAAGTTACCAACTGCTCTAACGGTCTGGCTATTAATTACATCGCTAAATCAGATACAAAAAGGTGTTTGGGCATCAATGTGCTGCATCACAAAACAGTAGCACATTGTTATGAAAAAAAATCAAACCTTCAAATTTCCTACATCTGCTACATTATTTTTTTCCCTCTATGCTTCCTATGTGATAGGAAGGTATAAATCTACACTTTAGTAATTAAATCTCCCTTCTCTTACTGTTTTGCATTTTACATCTCTCCTTCCAAATGTTTAAGCACATGCAAAAAGGTTTCCTCTGAAATCAAGTCCATGTTACACTACGATTTCCTCTGATAGCTTTTATAATATATATTTTAAGAAACTCTAACAATTAATTCATAAGTAAAATAAAGTTATCAAAAGATTCCTCAACTTTTAAAAACATAAACCAAGAAATCTCACATTCCCGAGTGATGTACGATGACACATCTAATGCAAAAAAGTGGAGAAATACAGTTGCTAGCTAGCCAGAGAATCAATTATTTTAACCAGTGAATTTATGACTTTTAAAAAAAAAACAAACAAACAGTTTGCAGAAACATCGAGCACAGGAGCAAGTGGAGGTCATGTGGCCCTTTGAGCCTTCTTGACCATTCAATGGGATTGTGGCTGATCATCTCGATCAGTAACATGTTCCTGTTTTATACTTTTTGATGCCTTCAGCTTGAAAATTTATATCTATTTCCTTCTTGAAAACATTCAATGTTTTGGCCTCAAGTATTTTGTGGCATATGGTAAATTTTCCCATTTATTCATCATCCTACATTTGTCAAAATTTACAGAAGACATGTAGCTGGTCAATTTATAAAATAAAATCTGACAAAAAAAAGGTTTCAGGCCATCACTTTAAGTAGCAATGATACAAGAAGTCAAATATAGAAAAGGCCAGAAAGGCACAAGTTGAAATGGCAAACAAATCTAGATCAATATATTGCATGGAAGTATCTGGTTAAGTAACTATCTGTTTAGAGGATGCCACATCACAAGCCACAAACGCAATGCGCATTACAGAGGGTCACGCCAAAATGTGCTTGAAGCTCCAAACAACTGACCCATTTTTAGGACTCCATTTACTGGAAATAACAAACAAACAACTCCAAATGTCTTGGAAATTGTTAAAAAAAAAAATTGCTCCAGCAACTCCAGAAAATTAAAATGTGTTTCATTAGTTTTTTGATTAGATTAGACTTACAGTGTGGAAACAGGCCCTTCGGCCCAACAAGTCCACACCGACCCGCCGAAGCGCAACCCACCCATACCCGTACATTTACCCCTTACCTAACACTACGGACAATTTAGCTTCGCCAATTCACCTGACCCGCACATCTTTGGACTGTGGGAGGAAACCGGAGCACCCGGAGGAAACCCACGCAGACACGGGGAGAACGTGCAAACTCCACGCAGTCAGTCGCCTGAGTCGGGAATTGAACCCGGGTCTACAGGCGCTGTGAGGCAGCAGTGCTAACCACTGTGCCACCGTGCCGCCCACTAATCATATATCCTACTTCAATTTAGTGAAGTAAATTGCAGGATTTCCAATTAATTGTTATTAAGTTAACAATAAATGCTCTTCTCCCTCCTGATATGGAGATGCCGGTATTGGACTGGGATGTACAAAAGTTAAAAAAAAAATCACAACACCAGGTTATAGTCCAACAGGTTTAAACTGGAAGCACTAGCTTCTGGAGCACTGTTCCTTCACAACCGCCTAATGAAGGAGCAGTGCTCGGAAAGCTAGTACTTCTGATTAAACCAGTTGGACTATAAACCGGTGTTGTGTGATCTTCAAAAAATCTTTCCCTCCTCTACTACATGGAACTAACAGAACACAGACAGTTCAGAGTTGCAGAAAGTTGTATGTCAGACTTGCCATGAAATAGTAAGATATAAATTCTTCACATGGAAAAAAGAGTTATGACAACTTAACTTTTGTTCCATAATACTAGTTATGCATGGCTGATCCAACATCCTTCTAGGGTTTGTAATCAAACATGTCATCAACTCCATGCACTCTCAAAAAGAATACAAGCAGAAATAAAACATCTTAGTTTATATTCCCTTAAAAGTAAAGAAGAATAAAGGATGATCTAGAGTCAGAGATGTTCAGCATGGAAACAGACCCTTCAGTCCAACGTGTCCAGACCGACCAGTTATCCCAACCCAATCTAGTCCCACCTGCCAGCACCTGGCCCATATCCCTCCAAACCCTTCCTATTCATATACCCATCCAAATGCCTCTTTAATGTTGCAATTGTACCAGCCTCCACCACATCCTCTGGTAGCTCATTCCATACACGTACCACCCTCTGTGTGAAAAGGTTGCCCCTTAGGTCTCTTTTATATCTTTCCCCTCTCACCATAAACCTATGCCTCTAGTTCTGGACTCCCCGACCCCAGGGAAAAGACTGTCTAATTATCCTATCCATGCCCCTCAATTTTGTAAACCTCTATAAGGTCACCCCTCAGCCTCCGACGCTCCAGGGAAAACAGCCCCAGCCTCTCCCTATAGCTCAAATCCTCCAACCATGGCAACATCCTTGTAAATCTTTTCTGAACCCTTTCAAGTTTCACAACATCTTTCCGATAGGAAGGAGATCAGAATTGCATGCAATATTCCAACAGTGGCCTAACCAATGCCCTGTACAGCCGCAACATGACCTCCCAACTCCTGTACTCAATACTCTGATCAGTAAAAGGAAAGTATACCAAACGCTGCCTTCACTCCCCTATCTACCTGCGACTCCACTTTCAAGGAGCAATGACCCTGCACTCTTTGTTCAGCAACACTCCCTAGGACCTTACCATTAAGTGTACAAGTCCTGCTAAGATTTGCTTTTCCAAAATGCAGCACCTCGCACTTATCAGAATTAAACTCCATCTGCCACTTCTCAACCCATTGGCCCATCTGGTCCAGATCCTGTTGTAATCGGAGGTAACCCTCTTTGCTGTCCACTACACCTCCAATTTTGGTGTCATCTGCAAACCTACTAACTGTACCTCTTATGCTCGCATCCAAATCATTTACGTAGATGACAAGAAGTAGAGGACCCAGCACCAATCCTTGTGGCACTCCACTGGTCACAGGCCTCCAGTCTGAAAAACAACCCTCCACCACCACCTTAGGTCTTCTACCTTTGAGCCAGTTCTGTATCCAAATGGTTAGTTTCCCTGTATTCCATGAGATCCAACCTTGCTAATCAGTCTCCCATGGGGAACCTTGTCAAACACCTTACTGAAGTCCATATAGATCACATCTACTGCTCTGCCCTCATCAATCCTCTGTTACTTCTTCAAAAAAAAACTCAATCAAGTTTGAGAGACATGATTTCCTACGCACAAAGCCGTGTTGACTATCCCGAATCAGACCTTGCCTTTCCAAATACATGTACATCCTGTCCCTCAAGGCAGATATTGATAAATTCTTGATGTCACAAGGAATTAAGTGTTATGGGGAGAATGCTGGTAAGTGGAGTTGAAATGCCCATCAGTCACGATTGAATGGAAGAGTGGACTCGGTGGGCCGAATGGCCTTACTTCCACTCCTATGTCTTATGGTCTCAGGATTCCCTCCAACAACTTGCCCACCACCGGAGGTCAGGTTCACCGGTCTATAGTTCCCTAGCTTGTCTTTACCGCTCTTCTTAAATAGTGGCACCACATTAGCCAACCTGCAGTCTTCTGGCACCTCACCTGTGACTATTGATGATACAAATCTCAGCAAGAAGCTCAGCAATCACTTTTCTAGCTTCCCACAGAGTTCCCGGGTACACCTAATCAGGTCCTGGGGATTAATCCACCTTTAACTGTTTCAAGGCATCCAGCACTTCCTCCTCTGTAATCTGGACATTTTGCAAGATGTCACCATCTATTTCCCTACAGTCTATATCTTCCATATCCTTTTCCACATTAAACATTGATGCAAAATATTCATTTAGTATCTCCCCCATATTCTGTGGCTCCACACAAAGGCCACCTTGTTGATCTTTGAGGGGCCCTATTCTCTCCCTAGTTACCCTTTTGTCCTTAATGTATTTGTAAAAATCCTTCTGATTCTCCTTAATTGTATTTGCCAATGCTATCTCATGTCCCCTTTACGCCCTCCTGATTTCCCTCTTAAGTATACTCCTACTTTCTTTATACTCGAAGGATTCACTCGATCTATCCTGTCTATACCAGAGATATGCTTCCTTCTTTCTCTTAACCAAACTCAATTTCTTTAGACATCCAGCATTCCCTATACCTACCAGCCTTTCCTTTCACCCTGACAGGAATATACTTTCTCTGGATTCTTGTTATCTCATTTCTGAAGGCTTCCCATTTTCCAGCCGCCCCTTTACCTGCGAACATCTGCCTCCAATCAGCTTTAGAAAGTTCTTGCCTAATACCGTCAAAATTGGCTTTTCTCCAATTTAGAACTTCAACTTTTAGATCTGGTCTATCCTTTTCCATCACCATTTTAAAACAAATAGAATTATGGTCGCTGGCCCCAAAGTGCTCCCCCACTGACACCTCAGTCACCTGCCCTACCTTATTTCCCAAGACTAGGTCATGTTTTGCACCTTCTCTAGTAGGTACATCCACATACTGAATCAGGAAATGTTCTTATACACACTTAAATTCCTCTCCACCTAAACCCTTACCACTATGGCAGTCCTAGTTGATGTTTGGAAAGTTAAAATCCCCTACCATAACCACCCTATTATTCTTATACAGATAACCGAGATCTCCTTACAAGTTTGTTTCTCAATTTCCCTCTGACTTTTGTGGGGGGGTTCTATAATACAGTCCCAAAAAAAAAAACTGATCAGCCCTTTCTTATTTCTCAGTTCCACCCAAATAACTTCCCTGGATGTATTTCGAGGAATATCCACACTCAGCACAGCTGTAATGCTATCCCTTATCAAAAATGCCACTCCCTCTCCTCACATGCTTCCCTTTCTATCCTTCTGTAGCATGTGTGTCCTGGAACATTAAGTTGCCAGTCCTGCCCATCAATGAGCCATGTTTCCGTAATTGCTATGATATCCCAGTCCCATGTTCCTAACCATGCCCAGAGTTCATCTGCCTTTCCTGTTAGGCCCCTTGCATTGAAATAAATTGAACTGCATTTATTAGTCCTACCTTGTCCCTGCCTGTTTGACTCACTTCTGTTCTCAGCTGTATCCATCTCAGATCGATCTGTTTCCTCACTATTTCCCTGGGTCCCAGCCACCCACCTTACTAGTTTAAATCCTCCCGAGCAGTTCTAGCAAATTTCCCTGCCGGTATATTAGTCCCCTTCCAATTTAGGTGCAATCAGTCCTTCTTGTACAGGTCACTTTTACCTCGAGAGAGTCCAATGATCCAAAAATGTGAATCCTTCGCCCACACACCAGCTCCTCAGCCATGCATTCATCTCCTCTATCCTTCTATTCCTGCCCTCACTAGCTCATAGCACTGGGAGTCATTCAGATATTGCTATCCTTGGAGGACCTCCTTTTTAAATTTCTGCCTAACTCTCTAATCTCCCTACAGTCTCAACCTTTTCCCTTCGCATATCGTTGGCTCCAATGTAGACAATGACCTCTTGCTGGCCCCTCTTTCCCGTGAGAACATTCTGCACCCTCTGAGACATCTTTGATCCTGGCACCAGGGAAACAACACTCCATTCTGCTTTTTCTCTGCTGGCCATAGAAACATCTGTCTGTAGCTCCGACTACAGAATCCCCTAACACGATTGATCTCTTGGAAGCCAACGTACCCCTCATTGCATTAGAGCCAGTCTCAACACCAGAAACGTGGCTGTTCGTGCTACATTCCCCAAGAATCCATCACCCCCTACATTTTCCTAAACAGCATACCTGCTTGAAATGGGTATATCCACAAAAGAATCCTGCAGTAGCTGCCTACCTCTCTTATCCTTCTTGGAGTTAACCCATCTATGTGACTGTATCAGAGACTTTCCCCCCTTCCTATATCTGCAATCCATCACATACTGTTGCAAAATCCTCATTGCTTCTATCGGTCTCTCCGACCGATCCACTCGATCTGATAAGATTCGCATCCAACAGCATTTATGACAGATATAATCCGCAGTAACCCTTAAACTCTTTAAACCCCCACATCTGACAAGTATATATCACTGCAAAGGTCATTTTTGCTCCTTCACAATCTACAGACCCAGAAAATAACATGGTCTTATTTCTCTACAAAATACTGCACCAGGTTAAAATATAAGCCATTGCTATTAATTTAAGTTTAATCAAGAGACTTCTATCCAAAAACATCTAATCAAGAAAGAATCCACTATACTCACTACTGCAGCCTCTCTCTTGGACAGACTTAAAACAACAATTAACTTATCTGATTCGGTGTTGTGAACTTCACCCAACAGTTCCTCCAAGATTAGTTGTGAATTTCATTGTTTGTTAAATTTTCCCAGATGCACTCCGATGTCCAGCAATACACGAATTCAACAGAGATTTACGTTTTTAAATAATGTAAGTACATTTTCTGGTGAGGGTATTGTAATATGGATAACTAATTAGGAAATTAAAATGTAGGCCATTCAGGTAGAAAATCAGGAAGCACCTCTGCACGGAAAGATTACTAGAATTCTCAAATTGTCTTGCATCAAAAAAAAGTATAGAATGCTGGGACAACTTGTAGTTGAAATGTAGATTACCATAACATAACTGAATGATGGAGAAGGCTCAAGGAACAGATTATATGGGTATCCAAGGCCATTCTTTTCATACAGGTCTTCAATTTACCATGATTAATTCCAAAATTTGCAACAATAGGAAGAACATTCATCATACTGGCTAGAAGTTAAAAAACCTACAAAATAAAGTGATTCAGTTCCAATTTACTACTGTAAATATTGCAATTTGATCCATAAGTTTCTCTCCACACTGGTCCTCAATCACTTTACACGTGCAGCTAAAAAGAAATTATTTCAAATCATATGAACATGATGAATCATATAAAAACTAATAATGTAAAAAAACAACTTTGTTTTGAGCAATATTGCATAGTATTACAGAAGCCAAAGAAATACAGTGGCTTCAAATGCTCCACAAATATCCCCATCAGTGAATGGAAGAGCCCAGCACATCAGTACTAAAAAAGATAAGGCTGAAGCTTTTGCAGCCATCTTCAGCCAGAAGTGCCAAGTGGACAATCCACCTCGGCCTCCTGCAGTGATCTCCAATATTACAGATGATATCAGTCCTCAGCGAATTCAAATTATTTCATGTGATTTGAAGAAATGGTTGGAAATACTGGATACTGTAAAAGGCTATGGGCACTAAAAAACATTCTGGCAAGAGGCAATAGTACTGAAGACTTGTGCTCCCCGAGCCAAGCTGTTCCAGTATAGTTACAATACTGATATCTACCTGATAGTTTATAAGACATACTTGGGCCATTTTCCGTACTATAAAGCAGGACAAACTTGGCCAAGTACCACTCAATCATCAGTAAAGTGATGGAAAGTGTCATCAACAGTGCTATCAAGCAGTACCTGCTCAGCAATAACCTGCTCAATGATGTCCAGTTTATGTTCCATCAGGGCTGTTGCTGACCTCATTACAGCTTTGGTTCAAACATGGACAAAAAGGAGCGGAATTCCAGAGGCGAGGTGCAGGGAAAGCTAGTGCCCTGGCCATCAAGGCTACATTCAACCAAGTGTAGCATCAAGGAACCCCTCAAAACTGGAATCAATGGATATCAGGGCAAATGCTCCATTGGCCGGAGTCATACCTGGCACTTAGGAAGATGGTCGTTGTTGTTAGAGGTCAGTTATCTCAGTTCCAAGACATTTCTGCAGAAAAGGTTCCTCAGGGTAGTGTCCAAGGCCCAACCATCTTCAGCTGCTTTAATGACTTTCCTTCCATCATAAGTCAGAAGTGGAAATGTTCACTGATGATTGCAACTCCTCAGATAGATACTGAAGCGGTCAATCTTCAAATACAACAAGATCTGGACAATATCCAAGGTTGGGCTGACAGGTAACATTTGCACTACACAAATGCCAGGTTATGAAGATCACTCAAGAGTAAGTCTAACCATTGCCCCTTGACATTCAACAGTTACCACTGAATCTTACACTAACATCATCCTCAGGGTTAAATCATGGACCAGAAACTCAACTGGACTCACCACATAAACAGTGGCTGCAAGAGAAGTTCAGAGGCTATGAATACTATGAAGAGTAATTCACCTCCTGGACTTCCCAATACCTGCCCAGCATCTACAAACGGAACAAGTCCAGAATATGATGAAATAGTCTGCACTTGCCTGGATGGGTGTAGCTCCACCAGCACAAGCAGCTTGTTTGGCACTACCATCAATGCTCAGTAGCAGTGTGTAGAATCTATGAGATGCACCGCAGAAATTCAGATATCCACAAACAACACTTTTCAAACCCACTGCCACTTCCATCTAAAAGAAAAAAGGACAAGGACAGTAGATGCATTGAACACCACCTTCAAGATCCCCTCCAACTGCTCACCACCCTAACTTGGGATTATCACTATTCCTTCACTGTTGCTTTGTCAAAATCCCGAAACTTCACCTCCACCACCACACCACAACCCCCACCCCGCCAAAAGGGCATTGTGGGCTGACCCACTGCAGCAGTGCAAAGAGGCAGCTCATAACACCTTCAAGGGCAATTAGGAATGAGCCATAAAACGCTGGTCAGCCAGATTAAAAAAAGCTCAAGAAACTTGACACCATGACAGACAAGACAGGACATTCGATTGGTACCAAATCCACAAAGATCAATTTTCTCCATCACCAATGCTCAGAATTATCTACAGATGTGTTACAAAAATTCAATGATCCTTCGACAGCACCTTTCAAAACCACAATCTAGAAGAACAAAGAAAGCAGTCACATGGGAATACCATCTGCAAGTTTTCCAACAAGACACATATCATCCATACTTCGAAACACATTGCTATTCTTTCAGCATCACTGGAACAAAATCTTCAAGTTTCCTCCACAATGATGTTGTGGGTCTACTTGTAAGACATGAACTGCAGCAGTTTAGAAAGACAGCTCATCACTACCTTCTCAAATGCAATTAAGGATGGCTATTACATGCTGGCCCAGCCAGTGTTGCTCGCGTCCTACAATTGCTTTTTTTGAAAATCAAGGAGATCATGTTAAGCTTATACAGAACACTGGTACAGCCTCAACCAGTCTGGGTGCAATATTTTACTGAAAAAACTGAAGGCATTAGAAGGAACATAAAAGATTCACAAAAATGGTTCCAGGATCAGGTTCTTCAGTTATGCAAGTAGATTGGAGAGCTTGAAATGGTTTTCCTTGGCAAAGAGAAGACAGAGAGAATTTGAAACACAGCAGATGGTGGAATTCAAACAAACCCAGTAGAGGTAGTGGCATACAGTTAAAAGAGTTGCTGTGGGAGTCCTCCACTGACTTCAGACACCAAGTCGTCTCATGGCTTCACATCAAGTCATAGCAAGGAAACCTCCCAATTAAAGGACGGTATCACCAATTCACTTGGTATGGCTCGGATGAAAGAAAATTGGTACTCTTCTACATTGAACACTTGGAGGAAGCACTGAGGATGGTAACAGCACAAAACATACTTTGGTGGTGGACATTGAAATCCCCCACCCAATAGTAGCTCAGTAGCAGTAATATAAATAGAGCCAGTCAGGTCCTAGAGGACATAGCTGTTAGATTGGGTCTGTAGCAGATAGTGAGGGAACCAAGGAGGAAGGGAATCACCTACATGACCTAATCTTACCAACCTACCATCATGCACAGATGCAGCTGGCATCACTAAAAAATGTGTTCACTGCACAGACCTTGTGAAGACAAAGTCCTGCCTTGACATTGAGAATAATGTCACACAATGTGTTGGAGGTTATAGGTAGTGCTAGATGGGACAGACCTCATACAGATCTAGCAACCCAATGCTAGAGCATCCACAAGGTGCTGTGGGCCATCAAAAGCAGTAGAATTGTACTCCAGCACAACTTGTAACCTCGCAGCCCAGCACATCCCCAATTCAACCATTACCATCAAGCCAGGATATCAACACTGGTTCAATGGACAGTGCAGAACAGCATGCCAGGAGAAGCACCTGGCATACCTGAAGATGTGGTGAAGTGACCAAACAGGACTACTTGCACGCCAACCAGCATAAGTGATGACAAGAGCTAAGCAAACCCACAACCAAAGGATCAGATTTAAACTCTGCAGTCCTGCCACATCAAGTCATGAATGGTGGTGGATGATTAATTCACTGGGAGGAGATGGGCTCCACAAATGATCCCCATCCTCAATGATAGAGAAGTCCAGCACATCAGTGCAAAAGGTAAGACTGGAGGTGTTGCAGCAAGCTTCAGCTAGAAGTGCCGAGTGGATTATCAATCTTGGCCTCCTCCAGTGGTCTCCAATTTTAAATTGGCTGAAGACTAGCATCTGTAAATCATGTGGAGGGAAATGAAGAAACAGTTGGAGACACTGGAGCAAAAGTAACAGGCCCTGACAACATTCTGGCAGTAGTATTGAAGATTTGTGCTCTAGAACTTACTGCTCCATGAGTCAAGCTGTTCCAGTAGTTACAATACTTTCATCTACAAGTTGCATTGCAGAAATTCACTAAAGATCCTCAGACAACACCTTCAAACCCACAACCACTTCCATGCAGGTGGACAAGGGTAACAGATATATAGGAACGTCACCACCAAGTTTCACTCCAAGCCGCTCACCATCCTGACACGGAAATATAAAAATCATTCATTGTCACTGCATCAAAAATCCTAGAATTCCTTCTCTAATAGCATTTTGGGTCAATGCGCAGCAGGTGGATTGCAACGGTTCAAGAAGGCAGCTCACCACCACCTCCTCAAAGGCAACTAGGGATGGGCAATAAGTGTTGGTCAGCCAGCACCACCCACATCCCACAAAATAAATATTTTTTAAAAAAGTACGAGAAAACAAAGAATGTGTCAGAGAGAAGAGTAGGGAATGGGACTAGATAAATTGTTCTTTCAGCAAGCCATCACAGGTGACATCCTTCTGTGCTGGAATCATCACGAGTCTGTATTAGCCCAATCTGCTACAGACAGTGCTTCACTTACAAACAAAGCAGTTATAAAAGAGGTACTCAAGAATGAACACAAACAACTGTCTAAACTTAAAGTTTGACTCTATTGGCTCTTGTTCCACAAATTAAAAATCATTTTTAAGCATAGGAGTGAATTCAAGTATAAAAATCAATGATTGGAACGATCAGCTAATATTAGAGCAGCTTAAGATCTAGACAATCAATAATACTTCCAAATAACGATCAGGCAGTTGAAATAAAATTTAACAGCATCTACAAAACTTCAATACAGTAAAGATCAATCCATGTTCATGAAAGAAAAAAAACTACAAGTTTCAATTGACCCAAAAGTATAAAAATAATATGCAACATTGGGAAAGGCAACTTTTCAGACTCCAACTTACAAATATTATTTGGGAGGTGTTATGGCTACAAACCCAAAAGATATAATACAAAGCATACTGTTTCAAGTCTTCCATTTCTTTGCACAAAACACAATTGTTTACATTAGTAAACGTTGAGTCAAATGAATTAGATTACACATTTTAAAATAAAATTTATATTGTGATAAATAATAGGAAACAGTTCTTTCATAGAAATTACAAAGAGACAATTAGGCATGTCAGCTCCAATATTAGTTCTTCAGTCTAGTTTAAGCTTTTATATACTTGATGCTCAAATATAATCAAGGTGCCTTTAATGCATTATAACCATTTTAAAGTTTACTTGTGATAATGCATATTCTAATAACAACACAGGTGGTCAGACATTTTCAACAGTTATGCTTTTACTTTCAATTTTCAGTCCATTCTCCATTGATACTTAATTCAATAACTGATGGGATAATTCTTTAGAATTTTCCAAAATGAATTAAATTCATTTATTTTTCTTCACTGCAGTGAGAAAGAACCATCTTTTCAAGCATTTCATTATAACATTGCATTCCAAGCATCATCCTAGCTACCTTTCATAATATCCTCTCCCCTCCCCATCATTCCAGTTTAGGAGATAAATAGTTGATTCCAAATCATTCATTTCAAGCTATATACTTACTTTTTGTAATTAACATCAATTGTTGCATCTAATCTACGAACCAACTTTGAGATCGCATAGTAACCAAAGTAGGGAGGAGGAACAAAAATAAAGGGAATTGCACCCACTGTTGGATAATATTAGCTCCACTTTTGTTATATTTCAGTGACAAGCTGATCCAGTTCCCAAAATAATATTATCTTCAACTCACTTTATGGTAGAAAAATAATCTACTTCAGGTATAATTCTTGGGGTTAAAACTGCAGCTGTGTCACTGCCAACTCTAGTGGAACATGATAAGTTAGTGAATGGCTAGAATTTCGTTAAAATAAAGCAGATGATTTTATACAAATTTAGTTAGTAATAAACAACTTGTAAAAACTAAAAATAAAAATAAAGTTGCAAGAAACGTATGCCACCAAAATATAAAAAATACAATTGGTTGGATCCTGAATGCAAAGTTTTGCATAAAGAAAAAACTGACAAAGCTCTGCAAAGAAGCACTGAAAGTTT
The DNA here is from genome assembly GCF_020745735.1 of Hemiscyllium ocellatum. NCBI lineage: Eukaryota > Metazoa > Chordata > Chondrichthyes > Orectolobiformes > Hemiscylliidae > Hemiscyllium > Hemiscyllium ocellatum. The sequence continues at coordinate 61,738,472 of NC_083412.1, read as the reverse complement.
TTAAGAATATTCTTTGATCATTTAAACACAGTAACACCATGCAGTACAGAACTGCTCTCTAGACACTTACACATCAATGTTCCGGGAATGAGACCGTTTCACAACGATCGATTCTGGACCATAGCACTCAATCAAAACGAAAACATTAGCTTCCTAAAGAGGGAAAAAAATTACATTAATTTTAATAAGCACCCCCTCCCAAAAATTGTTTAAATTCAACCACAGACCGAACAGCTAGACGACGTGGCGATACCTAAACTGCACTGCAACCAAACTTAATAGCGGAAACCCCACTTACTATGCCTACATTGATTGGCGAACACAATGAGTGATAGTGCTGTCCACACTTTTACTGGTCAGATATGCAATGATTGGAGTGCGCTTCCGGTAGTTAAGTTTGTATTTCCTCTCAGCGAAACCCAGGCGAGCGGAAGCAGTGCCGAAGCCTCGGTGGTCTCAAGCGGGCGGAGCTTCGTGTTGATTGGCAGGCGTATCCCGCCCCCAGAAGAACGACGTGTTTTGGGGGTGGGGTTCCGGCCCAGCGGGAAACCGTTACGCCTCGAGCTGGTTTGATTGGTGGGATCGCGCACGAGATACTGGGCACCAATCAGTGTAAGCTGCTTATTGACAGCGCAGAAAACAACGAGCAAGTGAATAGCTGAAGTGCGGGACGCTTCAGGGCGAGTGTTACTGTGCAGGCTGAGGTTATTCAGCTCATCGTATTCATTCTGGCTCTCTGCAGCAGGGGTTCAGCTACCTTTCCCAATCCCCAGGTAGTTGTATATTTGTAAGCGGCCAACTGAGACGCAGTGATTACCTTGACTCCAAATCATACCTTTGATCTGACAGTCTAAAGTTGGATGCTGCCTAAACTGCTGTGCTCTTCCAGCACCACTGATCCAGAATAAGGTTCAAATACCACCTGATCCAGAAGTGTGTAATAACATCGCTGAGTACATTGATTAGAAAATACGTTTCTATTTTGAAAAAGCCTGATAAGATCCGCTTCTGCCACGTGTCCGGCTAAAGTATTCCAGGTTCAAAGCACTTGCTGAGTAGTTTTTTCCTCGTCACTGAAGCTTTGCGTCGTCTGACTCTCAACCTTTCTGCTATCCCTCTTCCCTACTCTGTCCAGACTCCAGAGATATCACTGCACTGATTTTCTTTTATCAGCTACTCTTCTTGAAATGTATTACTTTGCAATACTTTAAGGTTCTGTGCCGTCTGCAAAGTTTTAACTGTACCCTAGATACCCAAATCTAGTCATCCAGTATCAGTAAAGAAAAGCCAGCAATGTGAGGCTGACCTTGAGGAAGATCACTACGCATTCCAAAAATCAATTGTTTGCTACTCTTCTATATTTTCCAGAACTCAGTCAATTATGTATCCATGCTGGTAGTTTCTTTTATTCTGTGCTCTTTAACTTGGCTGACAAGTTAGTTTTGTGGAATCGATTTTTTTTCTCTCGAAGTTCATGTACACCATATCAAGTGGATAACATTCATTAACCCTTTCTGTTACCTGATTAAAAAAACCCTCAAATTCACAATTTTCATTTATCAAACTGGTGTTGGCTTTCCTTAATTAATTCATGTTTGTCCAACACACCCTCACTGCAGATGTTAAAGTAACTTTCCTGCTTTTAGAGCCAAATATCTGTTATTACCACAACGTCATAGTCCCCTGTGTTTGTAGCTTGACATCCTAATATTTCACCACGCTTTGTGTTCACAAACATGCACAGTAAACTTTTCTTAGGACTTATTACTTTAATTCCTGAGACATGTAAAATTTCATTATATCTTAATTTAATGATAACTGTCTCTCCCAATTCTTTGCACAACCTGTTTCTCCTTTGTATTGTTAGATCTGGTTTATCCAGCCTTTGCCATGTTAATTTAAACTCCCCCTAAAAGCACCATTAAATTGATCTGGAAGGGCAGTGGTTTAGGCTCTATTTAGATATGACAATGGGCTGAATGGTCTCATGCCCTGTACCAATTCTGTAATGGTGTGTATAGGTCTCATTTTTAACCAGAATCTGGGCCAACAATGGACTAAATCTCTCCTGGACGAAAGTGAGGACTGCAGATGCTGGGGATCAGAGTCGAGAGTGTGGTGCTCGAAAAGCACAGCAGGTCAGGCAGCATCCAAGGAGCAGAAGAATCGACTTTTCGGGTAAAAGCCCTTCATCAGGCAAAATCTCTTCTGCACTATTTCTACAGCATTCTTCTGCTTTCTCCCATATTTGAATAATTTTGAGCTATAATGCCAGGAATTATTTGGAGATTTACTCTGATGAATTTCTTTTCTAAATCTCCAAAGTCTGTGTGTGGTATCATTGACCTTACTATCCATGTTGAAAGTATCACTACGGATCATAACCTCTGCCAGTACTCTGCATCTGCTCAGTTGCATTCTTGAATCAGACAGGATGGAACATCCATCCTGGATTTATATCCTTGACACAAATACATTCTCTGTACTCAATCAAATCATCTATCATTATTACTTTTCCAGTTTTCCTGCTGCTTTAAATTACAGCTTTGAGGCTGAATTTAGCTGTGGCTGTACTCCCAGTTGATCTACCACTTGTATTCAAGCCTGAATGCTAATTGGAGAATGAGCTGGGCTTAGGAGATTCCTGTGTTATCTGCCTGATCTATCTTATATGCTTGGTGATCTCTCATTCTCGCTCTACCTCCATACCTTATGCTGTGTGGGGACCATATCTATAATTATGCTATCCAAATAACTCTGAAATTTGCTAGTTCACTGTGAGGTCAGCTGTTGCTCAAATTCCAAAATCTGCAGATGTGAAGAGAAAAACTTTCCAGATCAATGACATGCCTGCCCTCCTTTAATATCCCCCAGTAAATCCTCTGTTTCCCACACAAGTGCAAGTGCTGGAACACCACCTTCCTTCTCACCATCTGGAGCCCTAAACATTCCATCCCTGTTGTGATGGTACTGCTCCTTTAAAGGTTATGTTTTTGTTTTTTCATTCAGTCCTAAAGACACAGGTTCTGAAATGTCAGAGGTTGATCTATTGGGGGCTTATTGTCAAGACTGTCCAGATAATTGGCATTCGGCGATTTCATTTCTACCTTTTGCAATCAGAGTTGTACCAAATGCATCTACCAAACTCAGTCTATTTGAATTAGTTTTTGGGCATGAGGTGAGAGGACTGCTAAAATTAATTAAGGAGAAATTGTTAAGTTATAATTCAGATACTGCGTATTTGTATCGTGTCAAATTTTTGGGAATGATTAAATAAAGCAGGGGAGTCAGCTACACAGCTTTTGAAAGAATCACAACATACAATGAAACAGGAAGCAGACAAAAAAATCACAAACTTGCAATTTTGCTATCGGGGTTAAGGTATTAGTGTTACTTCCAGTGATAGGTGCACCTTAAAAAGCAAGGTTTAGTGGATCTTATCAAGTCGTAAGGAAATTCAGGTGAACTATTTGATAAGGATTCCAGACAGAAAGAAATCTTTGTGTGTCATGTGAATATACTCAAAAGGTATTCTGACAGGGAAGGAAAGCAAGAGAAGACTGTGTTATTGGTTACAATACAGAGGGAAGACCAAGTTCAGAGGATTCTGAATTGGACATTCTTCAAATTGGATAATGAGGAAATAGTCAAAAATTGGGATAAATTATTGAGTTACCTTCCAGAGAAAAATCGAGATGACCTGAAAAAACTATTACTATCTCATGGGGAGATACGTGAAAATAAGCTGGGAAGTATGAACCTAATTGTGTGTAATGTAGATATAGGAGATGCTGTACTGATTAACAACATCCTTATAGGCATAGCCATCTAAAATTGTCACAGTTTCAAAAGGATATTGAACAGATACTCCAAAATTACATCTTTGAAATGAGTTGCAGTGACTGGAGTTCACCCATAGTCATGGTACCAAAACCAGATGGTACTCAGCGGTTGCGTGTAGACTATTACAAAGTCAATGCAGTTACAAATACGGATGCACATCCAAATCCGCATTTGAAAGACTGTGTTGAAAAGGTGGGACAAGCAACCTTTCTTGAAGTTGGACTTGTTCAGAGGATACTGAATGGATCTTTGTCTGAAAGAGTGAAGACAATTTCGACTTTTGTAATGCTGAATAGACTGTATCAGTTTAAAATCATGCCGTTTGGTATGAAACGTGCACCAGCCACATTTTGGAGACTGATGAATAAGGTCATTTCAGGATAACTCAATTGTGTAATTTATATTGATTACCTGGTGATGTTTAGTCACACATGGAAGGAACATTTGCAATATTTATCAGAATTGTTCAATCAACTTCGGAAGACAAGCTTGATAAACCTGGCAATAAGTGAAATTGCCAAAACCCAAACCACTTTCCTGGGCCATGTTTTTGGACATGGACTAATAACCCCATGAAATATGAAAACAGAGATAATTGGGGGGCTTCCCAAACCATTAACGAAAAGCATAGTACTACAATTCCTGGGATTGAGTGGATTTTATTGAAAATTCGTACCAATTTTTAGCAGTGTGGCTGCGTCACTCTCTGAATCGCCAAAGAAAGGCAAGAAGTTTCAGTGGATAGCAGTCTGTTAGAAGACATTTGACAGCCTGAAAGCTGTGTTAATCACTGCCCCAGTGTTAGCCACACCTAATTATGCAAAGCCATTCAAGGTGTCTTTCGATGCGAGTGATGTGCTCTTATAGGAAGACAATGAGAAAATGGAAAGACCTATCAGGTATTTCTCCAGGAAGTTGAGCATTCATCATCACACCTCCTTTAAAAAAACCCATCAATATCCAAAGATGGGTTGAGTTTAAAAACCCTTAATCTTAAATTGTTAGTACACTACAACAACCATATGCAGTACACCGACAATAATCATGCAAAGTTTGGGAGAAGATTTGTAGCTCGGGTGCTCGTTGTTGTGGTTCTGTTCGCCGAGCTGGGAGTTTTTGTTGCAAACTAAGGATCCTTAGTAGCCACACACACAGATGACAAATAACATGAATTCGACTGGGACAACACTACTATTATAGGGCAAGCCAAACAGAGAACAGCCAGGGAATTCCTGGAGGCATGGCACTCATCCACTGATTCTATCAACAAACATATCGACCTGGACCCAATATACCGACCACTGCAGCGGACAGCAATTGACAACCGGAAGCGGCAGAGACAAGCCACTATAAATGCCAGAGAAAACACCACAGAAGCGCTTCACAGGAGGCTCCCAAGCACTGAGGATGTCACCTAGAAAGGGGATGAAACGTTTGCAACAAAAACTCCCAGCTCGGCGAACAGAACCACAACAATAATCATGCAAACATGCTCTACTATATTTTGCTTCAGTCTGTTTTGCTCCTGCCACTGAACGACTCAGTTTCTCATTTACGTCTCGACACTGCATCACCAATCACGTTTTCTTGTCCTGCTACATGTCCAATTTTCAAACTGAATGGCTGTAACAACAAGCTCCAACTAAACAGTCCTTAAATTTCTCCATAAACTTCAAAGGGTTATGATCAGTGTATACGATTGTCTCCGATACACTAGTGGTAACAAACATTGAAATATAACACCAACACCAAGCTCAAATTCTCCTTCTCGACTGTCGATTGTCCTGTGTTTTGTTTTCAGGAAATTCTAAAGACATTGGTTCCAAAATCTTTAGGGTTCATCTACTTGAAGAAGCTTTTAAGTTTTAAAAGAACACTTGTACAATGAAAGGGGAGTGGCAGGTCTCCCAGCTCAGCTCTTCTCTGTTTTGGTTTGGTTTTAGCAGGCAGTCAGTTGTGAAGCTGAGTACCTAAATAAGCAGGTCCATGCTGATCCTCCCTCTCTCTGACATCTCTCCTGTAAGAACCTGTGTTGGATTGTTCCTTTTTTTTGCAAGGGGACGTTTGCGGGTATTGCACGTATTTGGAGCAGCATCATTAAGTTGGGATAATTTCTTTGATTTTTCAGATAAATTAAGTTATTCTGTATTCTGTTCTCTTTTGTTTGTGTTTCATTTAGTAATCTTGCAAATAAGTTCTCTTTTGTTTAAAAATAAGTGGTTGGGCAGCTGCATCACTCATTGAATATCTACATTACACCTGCTTGAAACAATTAGCACAGTTAGGGTCTGGGCTACTTTCTTGAAATATTTTGAGAGGGTCTCGCCTGGTTCATAACACTGTAAAACAGCAATTTATTCGTTGTGACATTTTAATGTATAGTACTGTTCATACATCATTGCTCATACTGTGATCCCTGTACATTTCAAGACCAACAGAGATTGTGTGACTGCTTTGTGGAGCACCTCCATTCAGCCTACAAGCATGGCCTGAGATTCCAATCACCTATCATTTCAATTGACCTTCCAACAGCACTCTGATCTTTCTGTCCTAGGCATCTTACAAAGGAAGAAAGGAACAGCCGTCCACTTTTTGATTTGGCAATCTGCAACCTTCTGTATACAATATTAACACTTTCAAATCCTAATTGCAATCATTTGTTTTTGTTTTTTTCTCTTGTAGTTTTGAAGTTTCCATTTGTTTTAGAATGGCAACAGATGATATTCTGTTGTTTCCATTTATATTGCTAAGACTTCTGTTCTTCACTTGTCCTCTTACCATCTCACTTTGTACTAACAACATTTTGTACCATCGTTACGCCTCTTGTCTTCTACACTGTCACAGATTTTCTTCCTACTTCCCCCTTTCTCTGCCTGAGATTTTTCTTAACTTGCTACACCTCTCTACAATGGCAAATGAAGAAGTTTCTCTTTCTAAAGACCAAAAGAACTGCAGATGCTGTGAATCAGAAACGAAAACAGAAGTTGCTGGAAAAGCTCAGCAGGTCTGGCAGCATCTGTGAAGAGAAATCAAAGTTAATATTTCAGGTCTGGTGACTATGTCTCAGTTCTAAGGAAGGTCACCAGACTCAAAATATTAATTTTTGATTTCACAGATACTGCCAGACCTGCTGAGCTTTTCCAACAACTTCTGTTTTAGTCCTTCTTTCTGACTGTTTCCCTTAACTTATGGTTTTTTTTTTATCTTCAGATGCTTAACCAATTTTGTTTTTTACTGTCATGGTTGAATCTGACTCCTCTTAGACACAGACAGTACATTCTAGATCCTTAACACTTGTTATTTAAGCACATTTTTAGTGATGTTCTCTTTGATTCTTTTGCCATTTGTCCTTGTGGAATATTCCTGTTCCTATGTAATATTCATATTCTCCATCTTAACCTTGCATGCTTAGCACTTTTGAGCTTCAAACACCATCTCACATCTTGCACAATAAAGTTAGTTCTTCATCAATAATAGCCACATCAATGAAACAGATTGCATTCACTCATTGATACATTCTCATTTCTGTTGCAGAAGAATGTGACACGCAACTGGAGGCAGCAGTTATTAACAAGAGTGGGAAATGTGCACCTATTATTTAATATACATGGAGGAGACAGTGCAAGTCATTCTGGGAGGTAACATTGCTGGTATTTGGTTTTGTGCTACCTTGTTCTGCTGAAGAGATAAAAAATTGCCAAACCATGTGATGCCACCTGTTTGGGTAGTGTGACTATCAAGGTTCAATATCCAGTCATGTGTGTGAACTGTGAAACGACAGTAGTGTATTGAGATGTGAAGCTAAGTGTGAGCTCTGAGTCGTACTTAATGCATTTTTGATAGATGAATGACAGGGGTGTGATGCATTGAGCAATATCTGAAGCTAGTGGTTCAGTTGATGGTAGATGGTGTTTGAAGTTACTCTCACTGATATTGACCAAGTGTTAGGTCATGAAACATTTAATACCATTTCATTTAAGTCTCAGTCAATGAGTACCACAGCTATCTGAAAATTTAATGGGCCTCATGACACCACATGGATGAAACACATTTTTACTCCTTACCAACACATCCAGGTCAGCTGACATTTTCCAATGTTACCATCCTCCCATGCTTGTGTTTTGGTTGAAGAATGTTTTCCAGGACTTGCTCAAACCACAATGCGCCTGTCCTGTAAGTGATGCTGCTAGCATTAATTAATGCAGATTCGCTTTAATTGGTGCTGCATCTCTTGCCAAGGAATGCAGTCATGCAGCAGAATGGTTAGAGCTAACTGGATTGCCAGATGTAAATTACTCAGCTTAAAGTTGCCATGTTTGCTGTACCAGGAACAATAGGTAAAATTTAAACCTGCATCAGGTTCCTAATGTCTTTTTCAAGGAGGGATGGCATCAGATTTGGTCCCCAAGGTTTCTGACCCACTTTGTAGTTTTATACATACAGTCATCCTATTTAGTTTTGTAGTCCATGTAAAGTAAATTACCTCCTTTTTCTTTAGTAGTCACAATTGGGAGATCATGTTGAGACATTGGTTAGGTCACTTTCGGAATAATGTGTGCAGTTCTGGTCTCCCTCCATTGGAAGGATGCTGTGAAACTTGAAAGGATTCAGAAAAGATTTACAAGGATGTTGCCAGGGTTGGACGGTTTGAGATATAGGGAAAGGCTGAATAAGCTGGGGCTGTTTTCCCTGGAGTATCAGAGGCTGAGGGGTGACCTAGAGTTCTATAAAATCATGAGGGGCATGGATAGGGTAAATAGACAAGGTATTTTCCGTGGGGTGGGGTGTGCAGAGCAGGTGGGCATAAGTTTAGGGTGAGGGGACAAGATTTAAAAGGGACCTAAGGGGCATATTTTTCATGCAGAGTCTGGTGTGTGTATGGAATGAGCTTCCAGAGGAAGTCATGTAGGCTGGTACAATTATAACATTTAAAAGACATTTGGATGGGTATATGAATAGGAGGGGTTTACAGGGTTATGGGCCAGGTACTGACAAATTGGACTAGATTAGTTTACGCTATCTGGTTGCTATGGATAAATTGGACCGAGTGGTCTGTTTCAGTGCTGTACGTCTCTTGACGATCTATTGATCAAATCTCCAAACATCTGTTTAATGTCTGTAAAGGATGAAATTCAAAGAACAAGACCTATCAGAGCTTTGAATGTAATAAGTTGGTAAATAGCTGGTAATAGCAGATAATATTGTTTGAATAACTAAATAAATTGCATGAAAAATGAAGTTAATGATTGGAAGAATGTACATCCTCATTAAGTATAATTTTTAATATTTCTTTTGGATTTCAGGAGTGTACCTAAGACCACCTTCTTATAATACTTATTTTTTTTTACTCATTGAGTCATAGAGATGTACAGCATGGAAACAGATCCTTTGGTCCAACCCATCCACGCCGACCAGATATCCTAACCCAATCTAGTCCCACCACTTCCTCTGGCAGCTCATTCCATACATGTACAAGCCTCTGTGTGAAAAAGTTGCCCTGTAGGTCTCTTTTATATCTTTACCCTCTCACCCTAAACCTATGCCCTCTAGTTCTGGACTCCCCGACCCCAGGGAAAAGACTATGCCTATTTACCCTATCCATGACCCTCATAATTTTGTAAACCTCTATAAGGTCACCCCTCAGTCTCCGATGCTCCAGGGAAAACAGCCCGAGCCTGTTCAGCCCCTCCCTATAGCTCAAATCCTCCAACCCTGGCAACATTCTTATAAATCTTTTCTGAACCCTTTCAAGTTTCACAACATCTTTCCAATAGGAAGGAGATCGGAATTGCATGTAATATTCCAACGGTGGCCTAACCAATGCCCTGTACAGCCGTAACATGACCTCCCAACTCCTGTAATCAATACTTTGACCAATAAAGGAAAGCATACCAAACACCTTCTTCACTATCTTATTTACCTGTGACTCCATTTTCAAGTAGCTATGAACCTGCACTCCAAGGTCTCTTTGTTCAGCAACACTCCCTAGGACCTTACCATTAAGTGTATAAGTCCTGCTAAGATTTGCTTTCAGTAATTGGATTACAATATCGTCACCTGGACCAGCATTTATTGTCCATTTTTAATTGCCCAGAGGACAATTAAGAATCAGCCACATAGCTGTGGGTCTGGAGTCACATGTTGGCCAGACCAGGTAAGGATGGCACTATCCTTCCCTAAATGACATTGTTGAGCAATGATTTAAATGGTAGTTGAACAATTAACACTGTCTCTAAATTTTATGTATTAAGAAGCTCTCATATAATTTATTGTCATTTTATTTTTACTTCACTTAAATTTATGTCAATGCACATCCAAACACATAGCTAGCACAAACAAATTCAGCCTTGCATGACGTTATTCAGAATGTCATCATTTGACATGCCAATCACAGTTGAATTCAGTTTAGCAGACTTGGAGAAATTAGATTAGATTACTTACAGTGTGGAAACAAGCCCTTCGGCCCAACAAGTCCACACCGACCCGCCGAAGCACAACCCACCCATACCCCTACATTTACCCCTTTACCTAATACTACGGGCAATTTAGCATGGTCAATTCACCTGACCTGCACATCTTTGGACTGTGGGAGGAAACCGGAGCACCTGGAGGAAACCCATGCAGACACGGGAGAATGTGCAAACTCCACACAGTCAGTCGCCTGAGTCAGGAATTGAACCCGGGTCTCTGGTGCTGTGAGGCAGCAGTGCTAACCACTGTGCCACCGTGCCGCCCACTTGTATTAACCTTCTTGTGATACTATATTTGAATGACTTCTGAAATCCAAATATACTATGTTTACTGGTTCTACTTTATCTACACTACTAATTACATCCTCAAAAAAATTAAAATGTTTCTCTTTTATAAAACTAGGTTGGACTATGTCTGCCCATATTATGATTTTAAGTGCATTATTGAACCTTCCTTAATAAGAGATTCTAGCATTTTCCTAGTGAAGCTAACCAGCCTCTAGTTCCTAATTTACTCCCTCCTTTCTTAACTGGCAATGTTACAATGCTAATTTTAATTCTGCTGAGATATTCTAGAATCTGTGGAATTTTGGAAAATCACAATTGTCACAACCACTACCTCAGCAGTTACTTTTCTTTGAGCTCTCAGACAAACCAACAGTCACGACATTTATTCAAGTTTAGTTCTTTCTGTTTCTCCAGTACTTTTTTCTGTTTATTATCTCACTTTACTCACATTTTTTAGCACCATGTTGCTTTATTTCTGGTATACAATTTGAGACTTCTACAAGAAGACAGACACAATGTACTTGTTTGATGTGTCTGCCATTTTCCATGACGATTTTTCCGATCTCTACCTCTAGGGGATCAACACTTACTATAGTTACTGTCTTTTTCGTACATTTATTTGACCCAGGACAATGAAGGAATTATGTATTCCTAAGTCAGGACATGTAATTTATAGAAGAATTTTCAAGCGGCAGTGCTCTGTCTAGGTGGTAGCGATTGCAGGTTTGGAAGGCATTGTTAAAGGAATCCTGGTGAGTTATTGAAGTGCATCCTGCAGATAGTATATATTTCTGCTAGTGTGCACTGGTGGCAGAACAAGTGTAAGTTTAAGATTAAGGATGGTGTGGCAATCAAGCAGGGGCTTTGTCCTGAATATCTGCTGTCAGGTGTGTGACTATTGTTGGGAACACATCTAGCCAAGCAAAACTACTCCCTCACATCTGAATTGTGAAACTAAATTGCTAAATTGTTGCTAAACTGCTATTCAATTTTGCCTTGGTTTTGTTGCCAATCTTCCTGGACCTATGCAGCAGGCATTAAATTCAAATTATTAAATCACACGATGCACAGTTCACTTAAATATGCTAATAATAATTAGCTCCTCCAAAGGAGAATTCCCAGATTCCTCAACATCTCCTACCAGTAAAGTGGCAACAGCCACAGGGCAAGTCACATTTTGTGATTTGACAATTTTATGCCCCAACCCTTGCCTTCTCCCACCAATCATCAACTAAGCCAACCATCCTTTCTCCATAGATATTGCGTAAGCTGCTACATATTTCTAGAATTTCTGTTCTTATTATGGCAATAAAATACTTTTCTTTATTAACTTTGCATAAGAAGTCTGGAATTGATTCCATTTGCAGTTAGAGTTTCTGAACTCTATAATTTGTGAAGTATTTAGCCCATCTTGTTCAAAGGGTAAATCCTGAAGTGAGCAGATTGAGTGGTTTAGCCTGTTACACAGAATTCTGAAATAAGCAACTCTGTTATTTTCAATGAAACTGTGACTGTTGAATATATTTTCTTTGATATATACCACATATCAAACCACTTCTCTGTTATAAGTATAGCTATTGATCAACATTGTTGATGCTGAATGAACAAAATCAAGTTTTCTTTTCATACAACACATCCAGGGTAAAATCATAGTAAATTGTTCAATGTCAACTCAAAGTACATAAATACAAAACAGTTTATCATTGTTTGTACATGGGGGAAAGTGGTGTAATGTTAGAGGTATATTAATTCAGAGGCCCTGACCAATGCTCCAAGGACAAGTTAAGTTTCTACCCTAGCAGCTAATGGAATTAAAATTCAACTCATTAATTAATCTGAATTTAAAGCTAGTCCATGTGTCTACTGGATTGTCATTTCCTTGTTCACTAAAGCTATGTCTACCTAGTCTGGCCTACCTGTGACCCAAGATCCCAAGTAACTGACTCTTAACTGCCCTTTGTGATGACCTTTACTGTACCAAATTGGATGGACTGCTCATCATTGTCATAGGCACCAGGAATGACAGTGGTATAGTGTGTACTTGTACACATCTTGTATGGCATTACCACTGTGCTAAATGGAATGGATTTCGAATACATCTAGCAGTTCAAAACTGGCATCTATGAGGTGGTGTAGGCCATCAACTACATTCACTGTAAATTTTTTCTCAGGTCTGTGCATGTCGGTGACTTCTGAAACCATATGTTAATACATTGGCATGTTGACAGGTGTGTGCGTTCCTTCAGAACAGCTGCACTGCCACACAGCATAGATGAGGATTGGCCATCAACTTGAGCAGAATTGAAATCCATCACAGTCTACAAATTCAAAACATCTTATATCCCACACTCCATCGTTACCATCCTAAGTATCAACCCTGATTCAATAAGGAGCAAGAAAATATGCTGGCAGCATCACCAGGCATACCTAAATATGAGATGATGAAGCTAAGTATTAGGCAGCATGCATGCTTAAAAAAAAAGTACGTGATAGAAAAAGTGATCACACAATGAATGGATTAGATCAAAGCTAGTCTGAAATGGTGATTGACTATTAAACAACTGACCTTAGAAGGAGTCTCCACAAACATTCCCACTCTCAATGATGGTTTTGCCCAGCATGTCAGAACAGAAGACAAGGCTGAAGCATTTCCAACTATCTTCGACCAGTCATGATGAGCAGGTTTTGGCCCCCAAAGGCCATTTTCCAAACAAATTAACACACCCCATGTGATATTGAGGAATAGTTGAAGACACTTGATACAGCAAAATGTATGGGTCCTGACAGCATCTCTGTCGTAATCCTAAAGACTTGTGCTCCAGAACCAACTGTACCCCTAGCCAAACTGAACCATACTGCTACACATGGGCTTACAATATAGAAATTTGCCCAAGAATATCCTTCCTCAAAAAGCAAGACAAATTCAATCTATCAAATTCCCATCCCATTAGATTGCTCTCAACTATCATAAAATGTGTGAAAGGTATGCTTTGTGCTATACTGAACAACAGCATTTTCACTGATACTTAGTTTTGGTTCCACTTGAGTTCCCTCAACTGCAGACATGATCACAGAGATAGAATGAGAGTACCTTTATCATCAATGCGGTATTTGTCCAAGTGGCACAAGCGAAATTGAATTTAAACTAGTAGGAATCAGGAAGAAGACTTTCCAATAACTGAAGTTTTACTTAACACAAAAAAGGATGGTTATGGTTGTTGAAGGTCAAACATCTCAGCTCAAAACTGGTTGCAGGAGTAGCTCAGTTGTTACACCATATGGTCTGAAGAGTGGAATTTGCTGATGATTGTACAGCATTCAATACATTTATGGCTCATTGGATACTGAAGCTGTCCCTCTATCTCAGACACCTCCTTTCCCTTTCTTGACCTCTTCATTTCCATCTTTGGCAACAGTTTATGGACTGACATTTCCTATAAACCCAGACTCGATCAACTACCTGGACTACACCTCCTCCCAACCAGTATCCTGCAAAAACTCCACCCAGTTTTCCCAATTATTCCGTCTCTGTCATATCTGCTGTCAAGCACTTCCAAGCATGCCAGATGTCCACTTATTTTAAACAAGTATTTCTCCCCCCTCTGCCTTCCAGACAACCCTCCACCACACCGCCGCCATTCCCTGCTTCACTGTTCTAAGTCATCCTTGCTTTCAAACATAATAAAATACAGGGTCCCCTTTGTCATCACTTTCCACACCACTAACCTCCACAAAGTTTGCTGCAACTGGTGCTCCCAATGTGGTCTTCTCTACATTAGTGAGACCGAATGTGAAATAAGGGAGCACTTCGCTGAACTTTTTAGCCGGGCCCGTAAAGAACAGCCTGATCTCCCGGTCACCAGCCATCCCCTTCCCAGTCCGTCTCAGACATGTCCACCCTTGGTCTCCTCCATTGGCACAGTGAATCAGACTACAAATTGGGAGAACAATGCCTTAAGGAAATCATGTCTCACAAACTTGATTGAGTTTTTTGAAGTAACAAAGAGGATTGATGAGGGCAGAGAGGTGGACGTGATCTATGTGACTTCAGTAGGGCATTCAACAAGGTTCCCCATGGGAGACTGGTTAGCAAGGACAGATCTCATGGAATACAAGGAGAACTACTCATTTGGATTCTGAACCGGCTTGAAGGTAGAAGACAGAGGGTGGTGGTGGAGGGTTGGTTTTCAGACAGGCGGCCTGTGACCAGTGGAGTGCCACAAGGATTGGTGCTGGGTCCACTACATTTCATCATTTATACAAACGATTTGGATGTCAACACAGGAGGTAGAGTTAGTAAGTTTGCAGATGACACCAAAATTGGAAGTGTAGTAAACAGCAAAGAAGGTTACCTCAGATTATAGCAGGATTTTGATCAGATGGGCAGTGGGCTGAGAAGTGGCAGATGCAGTTTAATTCAGATAAATGCACGGTGCTGCATTTTGGGAAAGCAAATCTTAGCAGGACTTATACACTTAATGGTAAGGTCCTTGGGAGTGTTGCTGAACAAAGAGACCTTGGAGTGCAGGTTCATAGCTCCTTGAATGTGGAGTCACAGTTAAATATGGTAGTGAAGAAGGCACTTGGTCAGAATATTGAGTACAGGAGTTGGGAGGTCATGTTGCAGCTGTACAGGACATTGGTCAGGCCACTTTAGGAATATTGCATGCAATTCTGGTCTCCTTCCTGTTGGAAAGATGTGAAAGTTGAAAGGATTCAGAAAAGATTTACAAGGATGTTGCCAGGATTGGAGAATTTGTGCTATAGGAAGAGGTAGAGTAGGCTGGGACTGTTTTCCCTGGAGCGGCGGAGGCTGAGGGGTGACCTTATAGAGGTTTATAAAATGATGAGGGGCATGGATAGGACAAATAGACAAGGTCTTTTCCCTGGGGTGGGGGAATCCAGAACTAGAGGGTATAGTTAGGGTGAGAGAGGAAAGATATAAAAGAGACCTATGGCACAGCTTTATCACACAGAGGGTGGTACGTGTATGGAATGAGCTGTCAGAGGAAGTGGTGGAGGAGTACAATTGCAACATTTAAGAGGCATTTGGATGGGTACATGAATAGGAAGGGTTTGGATGGATTTGGAAAAGGTGCTGGCAGGTGGGACTAGACTGGGTTGGGATACCTAGTCGGCATGGATGAGTTGGACCGAAGGGTCTGGTTCCATACTGTATGTCTCTATGACTATGACTCGATCTTCCGCTTGGGCAGCCTATCGCCCGGAGAACTCAACATTGATTCTCTGATTTCAAACCATTCATTCCCTGATTCCCTTTCTAGCCTGCCTCCTCCCTTCCATTCCACCTACCACCCCTTGCAGCTACCAAGTGGATTTATTCCTCCCATTGACCAACCAGGTCATACCCACCACCTGTAGTCACCTATCACTACATACCCATTTCGCCTCTCTTTCTACCCAAAACTGGCCTTATCTGCAGCTCCCCCACCCAGTTTTCCATTCCTGAAGAATGGTTATATCTGAAATGTTGACTTTGATACTGCCTGGCTTTCTGTGTTCTTCTAGCCTCCTGCCTGTCCACCTGCAGCAAAACCTGGATGAAATTCAAGCTTGGGCTGACAAATAGTAAGTAATATTCACACCACACAAGGCAATTACCGACGAAAGAGAATCTAATCATTTCCCTTTGACATTCAATATCATAATATAGAGGATTCAACAATGGCAAACATCCTCCAGGTAACTATTGAACAGAAACTGAGACTGTACTAAATAGCCGTTAAATACAATGGTCACAAAAGCAGGTCAGAAACTGAGAATCCTCAGTGAGTAACTCATTTCCTGTCTTCCCAACGCCTGTCCACAATTTACAAGGCACAAGCCATTTGTCTGGATGATGCAGCTCCAACAATACTCAGGCAATCCACTTGACTGGTACCCGTTTCATCACCTCAAAAATTCACTCCATCCGCCCATTGTATTGGCAGTGCACCTATTTAAGTGTAATGGTTGAAAACTGATAAAACAAACAAAAATGTTAATGAGGAGTGAGCATTGCTGGTAAGGCCAGCATTTATTGTCCATCTCTAATTGGACTGGAGAGGGTAACAGTGAGTCCCCTTTTACCTCTGTGGTCCATGTGGTGCAGTTAAACCTGCATTGTTGTAAGGTTGAAAGTCCAGGTTTTTGTCCCAGCACCCAGTGAACAAACAACAGAAGGTAACAACAGGGAGAAGGTCTCCCTGAGAAGTCGAGACCAGGAAGAAACACAAAGTCAGTTTGTCAGGATAATGAATTACCAATGGTGCGAAATTTAGAGAATCCCTATAGTGTGGAAACTGGCCATTTGGCCCAACAGATCTGCACCAACTGTCCGAAGAGCAACACACCCAGAGCCATACCCTATTCTGTAACCTTGCCTATACCATAGCCAATCCATGTAACCTGCATATCTTTGGGAAGAAACTGGAGCACACAAGGAAACCCATGCAAACTCCACACAGACAGTCACCCAAGGTCAGAATTGAACCCAGATCCATGGTGCTGTGAGGCAGCAGTGCAAACCATTCAGCCACCATGCTGTCCTTGTATGCAAGTAACTTGGCAGGTGCTCCGTACCAAAAGTATGCAAAAGCTATTGTTTGATCACTGTTTAGTTGTACAATCACATCAAGAAATTCATCTCACTAAATGCCTATCATCAAAAGCATCACTTTGATTCGCCAAGGTAGAAATGGGATAGCTACTCGCTGACAAGGGCTATTCCCCTCCATGCATGGTAATGATCACCTTACGCATTTCCACCACATGAAATCAGAACTATTGAGGCATACACTAAACTGTGGAGCACATCATTGAACTCCCAAAGTAGAAATTAGTAATAAAGTTCAATCAGTACCTCCTGTGGTCCAGAGGACACTTTGTGAGGAGAAGGAAGGGAAGAAAGTAAATGCAGCTATCGCAGTCTCGTAAAAGTCCTAGTCTGATTTGTCTCTAGTGCAATGACAGTGAGAAAACCAGGCAACTAAATACTGCTATGTCACTGCCTCTAACGTTGACATACGGGCAAATGAATAGTCATAGAGTTGTACAGCACGGAAACAAACTGTTCGGTCCAACATGCCATGTTGAAGTTGCACAGGACATTGGTGAGGACTCTTCTGGAATACTGTGTCCAGTTTTGGTTGCCCAGTTTTAGGATGGATATTGTTAAGCTGGAGGGGATACAAAAGAGATTTCCTAGTATGTTCTCAAGTCTGGAAGGTTTGTGTCATAAAGAAACAATGATAGGCTAGGATTTTTTTCACTGGAGTGTTGGAGATTGAGAGTCGACTTTATTGAAGTTTATAAAATAATGAGGGGGTATAGATAGAGTTCATGGTAGTCTTTTTCTGAGGATGGGGGATTTCAAGACTGGGGGCACATTTTTAAGGTGAGAGTAGAGAGATTTAAAAAAGACATAAGAGGCAAATCTTTTATACAGGATGGTTAATGTATGGAATGAACTTTTTGAGGAAGTGGTACAATATTTAAGAGACATTTTGATAAGTACATGAATAGAAAAAGTTTGGAGGGACATGTTGCAGGGGAAATTTCGTCTGGGATTATGTTTGGCCCTGAATAGTTGGACCAAAGGGTCAGTTTTTGTGCTGTATGACTCTGCGACTGTGTCCATGCCAAACAAGTTTCCAAAAATAAAACTAATCCTACTTGCCTGGTTTTGGCCCATATTCCTCTAAACCTTTCCTATTCATCTATCTATCCAAATGTCTTCTAAACGTTGCAACTGTATCTGCATACACTTCCTCTGGCAGTTTATTTCACATATGAACCACCCTCTGTGTGAACAGGTTGCCCCTCAGGTCACTTTTAAATCTTTCTCTAATAACCTTAAAAATGTGCCACCTGATATTGAAAGCCCCCACCCTAGGGAAAAGGCCTTTGCTGTTCACCTTGTCTATACCTCTCATGTTTTCATGAGCCTCTATAAGCTCACCCGAACCTTCAGTGCTCCAGTGAAAAAATTCTCAGTTTATCCAGCCTCTTCTTACAAAACAAACCCTCTATTCCTGGCAACATCCTGGTCAATCTTTCCAATTTAATAGTATCCTTTCTATAACAGGGCAACTAGTACTTCAAAAGTGGCCTCACCAATGTCCTGTACAATCTCAACATGACATTCCAACAACTATAATTGTTGGTCTGACCAATGAAGACAAGCGCCTTCTTAACCATCTCGCCTATCTATAATGCAAGTTTCAAGTATCTGTGAAACTGACCCCTCGGTCTCTGTTCAACAGCATTATATATGAATTGGATAGTCCTCCCCTTGTTTGCTTTACCAAAATGTAATACTTCACATTTATCCAAATTAAACTCTATCCACCACACCTCAGCCCATTGCTTCAACTGATCAAGATCTGTTTGTGATCTTAGATAACCTTCAATGTCAACTATATCATCAATTTTGGTGTCATCCGCAAGCTTATTAATCTTCCCTCCTAAATTCTCATCCAAATCATATCTACAAATGACAAACAACATTGGACCCAGCCCGATGCCTGCAGAACATCACTGGTACAGGCCTCTCATGTGAAAGCCAACCCTTTTCCACCATTACCTTCTGTCTCCTACCATCAAGCCAATTTTGTATCTAATTGACAAGCCGACCCTGAATCTGGTGAACTGATCCTTCGTTGAAGGCTCAGAAATGTTCAAATCAACTTGAGGGAATCATTTTAGAGGTGTCCAAATAAGTTTGTTAATACAAACTATCTCACTAAACCTACTCCTTATCTGAATTTGCATTGGAAGGGAAAGGCCACCTTGAATATCACAATAGTGCATTTGTGTTGGAATTGCTCAATGTGTTTAATATACTGCCAATTTGCCTTTTACAGCATGCACAACAAATTTACATATAACTAATACATTAGTACAAATAAGCATTGCTTTGAGCTTCATAACTTTTGGATTCCCAAACTATTTGCTAACTTCAGTTTCCTCTATTTTGCATACTTGGTAATTTCATCTTGTGAAGCTTGGCAATGACAGATAAGGTTGCACATTATTCCTTTCTGTTGGTCTTGCCTGAGATCAAGCTCTAAAACTTATCAGATTTGTTGTGTTTCATAATATGTAGATATTTTAGAAACTTCACGATAGGAGAGGATGACATCAGGATATTAGTGAGAAAGCAGCTGGCTTAGTAAGAGGATGTAGTGGCACCCATATTTATGGGAATGAAGAATAACAAGAACCAGAAAACTTTGGTTTGGCATTGTTTGTAGGTTCCCTAAAAGTAGTTAGATTGTTTGACAGAACATTAGTCGAGGAACTGTCGGTATATGTAACAAACAAAACACAATAATTGTGGAAGACTTTTAATTTCACATAGAATGGCACAATCAAATTGGAAGGAATGACCTAGAGATGAGTTGATAGAATGCTTTTGTGACTGTCTCCTGAATCAACACATTGTGGTACTGATTAGGAAACCTATCTTAAATCTAACATTGCATAATAAAATAGTGTTAATTAAAAGTGTCACAGCAAAAGATCCATTGGGAAATAGTCACCATAATACTCTTGAATTTTATGTTAAGTTGTAAATTCCAGTCACAAATCTTAATCTTAAACCTCAAGCTAGCTACAGAGGATTCAGGGGAGAAATGGTTATGATTTACTTGATAAATATACAAATGTATGGCAGGAAATGAAAAATGGGAAATATTTAAAGAAACACAAATAACTCCCATCATCAAGTTACCTTTTATGTACATGTGTGTAATACTTCACAAACTGGTGCAGCATGGTGGCTCAGTAGTTAGCACTGCTGCCTCACTACCCAGGTTCAATTTCACTTTTAGGATGACTGTCTGTGTGGACTTTACAGATTCTTGCTGTGTCTACGTGGGTTTCTCAGGATGCACCCACAATCTATGATGTGCAGCTTAGATGAATTAGCCATGGGAAAAGCAAGGTTACAGGAATAGTGTAGGGGCATGTGCCTGGGTAGGAGACTCTTTAGAAGATCAATGTGAACTTGATGTGCTGAGTGGCCTGCTTCCACACTGGAGATTCTATGATACTGATCCAGTTTCCAGAGAGTCAGTCTCAGATTAAACAGAACCTGTGACACTCTTGTTTATATTTGTCAGCCAGGGCTCCCTGATTGGATCAATTTAACAGCCCCAATCAGGGAACTCACATTCTATAAGGTCCACCTGGCTATCTTTGTTACAGTCTTTACACTTACAATTAAAACATTTAACAAAAGTACATTTGGTTGAAAAGAAATACTCAGGAAGAAAGAACAACCAGTAGTTCATTCAGGAGGTTAGGATACAATTAGATTAAAAGAAGAACAATGTTGCAAATAATAATAACAATCTGAAGTGTGGGAGTGCATTAAAAACTAGTAGAGGGTCATCACAAGGTTGATAAAAAAGGAACAAATAGAATATGACAGTAAATGAAATAGAAATATGAAAATAGAATGTAGAGCTCTTATAGAGTCATACAGCGTGGAAACAGACCCTTCAGCCTAACCAGTCCATGCTGACCATAATCCTAAACTAAACTATACACAAAGGTCTGTGTGATGAAAGCAAGCATGTTAAATATCTTAACCTATCTATATGTGATATAAACTTCAAAGAATTATGTACTTGAACCCCTAGGTCTCTGTTCTACAACACTACCCAAGGACCTACTTTTAATTATTTCCTATTCTTGTTTGGTTTACCAAAATGGAATACCTCACATTTATCCAAATTAACTTCCGTCAGTCTTCCGCCCACTGATCCATTGATCAAGATCAAGATCTCTTTGTAATCTAGATAACCTTCTTCACAGTCTACTGTACCAACATTTTTTTGTGTCATCTGCAAACACTCTAACCATGCCTTCAGTAGTTTCATCTAAATAATCTATGTAAATTACAAAAGTGGACCCAGCACCGATTGATGTGGAACACCACTGGTCACAGGCCTCCAGTCTGAAAAACCACCCTGCACTATCCCTCTGTATCCTGCCAATAAGCCAATTTTGTATCCAATTGGCAAGCGATCCCTGAATCCCATGTGATCTAACTTTACTAACTAGTCTACCATGTAGAACCTTGTCAAAAGCCTGTCTAAAGTCCATGTAATATCTACTGCTCTTCTTCATCAATCTTGATGGTTACTTCCTTAAAAGACTCAATCAAGTTTGGTTTCCCTCACACAAATGCATGCTGACTATCCCTAATTATTCCTTGCCTCCAAATATTTATAAATCCTATCTTTCAGAATCACTTCCAACAACTTAGGGCGGCATGGTGGCTCAGTGCTATCACTGCTGTCTCACAGTGCCAGGGACCCGGGTTCAATTCCAGGGCGACTGTCTGTGTGGAATTAGCACATTCTCCCCGTATCTGTGAGGGTTTCCTCCAGGTGCTCCGGTTTCCTCCCACAATCCAAAGATGTGCAGGTTTGTTGAATTGGCCATGCTAAATTGCCCATAGTGTTAGGTGAAGGGGTAAATGTAGGGGAATGGGTCTGAGTGGGTTGCCCTTTGGCAGGTCAGTGAGGACTTGTTGGGCCGAAGGGCCTGTTTCCACACAATAACTAATCTAAAGTAATCTAATGTTGCAGATGATATGACAATTGGCCGCATGGTTGAGAGAGAAATATAAACCTGGAAATTGCAGACAAATATAATTAGCCTGGTGAAGTGTGTAGAAAGGTGGCAAATAAAACACAATCCAGAAAAGTGAGATAATGCATATGGGGAGGTCAACAGGCAAGGAATACAAAATAAATGGTGGGTTACTGAGAAGTGTAAAGGGTCAGAGGGACCTTGGAATGCATGACTATAGATCTCTGAAGATAAAAGGACAAGTAGATAAGATGAGGAAGAAAAAATATATAACCAGGACATTAGAATCTCCTCAGGTGAGGACTGACTCCAAGTTGGCTGCCCACAGCCAGTGTACTGTGCACTAGTAAATAAAAGGTGACTTAGTGATGTGACGCCAACTTCTGTGCAGTTATTTCATATCTCATATTGTCAGTTTGCCTCTTGATCTCCCTCTTATGAATGCCCCTACACCCTTTATCATTTGAGCCTTGTTGTCTATATCTAATACGTGATTATTTTTTATTTGTGACTAGAACCTCAATATCCTTATTCATCCATTGTTCTCTAATCCTACCATCTTTATCTTTCACTCTAACAGGAACGTAATGACTCTGAACTTTTGTAACCTCCCACTTATCAGATGTCCCTTTACCTGCAGATAGTCCACTTTAATCAATATTTGGAAGTTCTTGTCTCATACCATTAAAATTTGCTTTACTTTGATTAAAAACTTTATTTTTTTATGGCATGCTTATCCTTTTCCACAACTATTTTAAAACAAATAGAATTATGATCACTAGACCCAAAGTGTTCCCCTACTATCATTTCAGTCACTTGCCCTTTCTTATTACCTAAGAGAAGGTCAAGTTTTGTTCCTTCTCTTGTAGTTACAGTTACATATTGATAAAGAAAATTTTCTTGAACACATTTAAAACATTCTTCATCACCTAAACCTTTAACACTGTGGTAGTCCCAGCCAATCTCTAGAAAATTAAAATCGGATGCTATTACAACCTTATTATTCTTACACACATCTGAGATCTCTCAACATATTTGTTTTTCAATTTTCCTCTATGGATCTATTATACAATCCAATTGAGGTAAACATTCCTTCTTTACTTCTAATTTCAATCTATATATTTTCACTGGATGATTTTCGGAAGTATTGTTTGCAGTTAAAGCATTAATGTTTTCCTTAATCAAAAATGCCACTCCCCCTCCTCATGCTTCTCTTTCTGTATCTGCATGGTTTTTGCCAGTGATGTACTTGGACATGCAGATAGCTCTTTTATCTCAAAACTCTGCAAACTATAACCATTTAGGTAATAATCATTTCCTACTTTCCTGCCAAAATTGACAATTGCACATTTTCCCGCATGAAGGTCCATTTACCAAATCCTTGCCCATTCACTTAATCTATCTATTATCAACTATTTTAATGTAGTGTTAGCACAGATGTGTCTTACCATTTGTATGAGGAGCCACATTTTAATATTTTTCACAATCAAGGCACCAGTGCTTAAATTTCAGAACGACAAGTTTCAGCACAATATTTCAATTTGAATATTTATTTAAATTTCAAAATAAAAGTTGAGGTGTCAAGAAACCACACACTTCAAGCAAAAACTTTCAAAGCAATAAATTGATCATTTTTAACAAGAGTTATTAATAACAATGGGCATTAAAAAATGCCAGAAGATAATAGACTTAGCTAATACAATCTTTTTTGTCTCTAAGTGGCATACACTCCAAATTGTCCTTGCAGCATCTCTCCAAGAATGGAGAACAGATGCAGGTTGGCTTTCTGTGTGGGCTTTCTTCTTCTAGCTTGACATAATGGATGGGTTTTTGGTGAGAGGGGAGGATGGAGAAGTGTGTGCGCCTGTGTTCCATTCAATCTCTGAGTTCCCTTTCACTTTGTCTTCTTCAGTCACTTTCACACTTGCTCCCTCTTTCACTCACACACTTCCTCTCTGTCTTTCATTTTTTCTCACAATCATTTACACACTCAAACATATACCCTTTTCTAATTTTCATATCCTTTACACGCTTTCTCAAACACTCTGTCTTAAACATACTCTCAATTATACTTTTAAACACATTCACTAAATCTTGTTCACACACTCTTGAACTTACACTCTCTCAAAATTATTCTTATTACTGTCACTCACTCTCAATCACACCCTCATGCTTGTATGCACTCAACTCACTCACATTCTCTTATTTGCTCGCTCATACATACTTCCCCAAGCACACTCTTTACACTCTTGCTCTCACACTCATATGTACATCACAACACTTTTTTGAAAAGTTACATTCTCAGGTTAACTTTAACAATTGGTATGAGCCCACATAATATGTTGAAGGTGTTCGCCCTGCGTGCTGTTTTTTGTGCCATAATGTTTAGACTGATTCTAATCTGAGTTAACAGAGTTACATGGATACATGCAGTTTTTAAGCAAAGTACAATGTAACTCAGCAAGTACAAGTTCACCCACAAACATATATGTATATGTGTGTGTGTGTGTGTGTATATGTATGTGTGTGTGTCTGGGCTGGGGGATTGTGAGTGTCTGTCAGAGAGAATGTATATGTGTATGTGAGAGTGTAAAGGGGTCTAAGTCTGTGAGAGGGTGCATGTGTGAGTGTGGGATTGTGTGTGTCTGCAGGAGTGTGTGTGAGTGTCTGTGTGCGTGACTGTGTATAGGAGTGTCTGTGTGTGTGTAGGAGAGTGTGTAGGAGTGTCTTTGTGTATGTGTATAGTGCAATGGTGATCACTTGTAGTGTGACATGAACTCAAGGTCCCGGTTGAGGCCCTCCCTATGGCTACCGAACTTAGCTATCAGCATCTGCTCGGCCACGTTTTGCTGCTGCCTGTCCCGAAGTCCGCCTTGGAGGATGGTCACCTGAAGGTCTGAGGTCGAATATCCTGGACCGCTGAAGTGTTCTCCAACTGGGAGGGAACACTCCTGTCTGTTGATTGTTGTGCAGTGCCCATTCATCTGTTGCAGTAGCGTCTGCTTGGTTTCACCAATGTACCATGCCTCAGGACATTGCGCCTACCGTGACGGGTTGTATGGAGTTGTCTTGAAAGCCAGGCAGTTTGCTATGAACAATGATCTGTTTGAGGCTTGGTGGTTGTTTAAAGGCAAGCAGTGGAGGTGTGGGGAATGTTTTGGCGAAGTGTTAATCCTCATTGATAATGTGTTGCAAGCCGCAAAGAACATGGCGTAGTTTTCTGGCTCCTGGGAAGTATTGGACAACGAAGGGTACCCTGTCGGTTGCAACACCTGTCTGTCTCCTGAGGAGGTCATAACGGTTCCTTGTTGTGACGCGTTGGAACTGGCAGTTGATGAGTTGAGCATCGTACCCCATTTTTATGAGAGTATCCTGGAGTATTTCCAGGTGCCTGTCACGTTCTTCCTCATCTGAACAGATCCAGTATATGCGTAGAGCTTGTCCATAGGGAATGGCTGTTTTAATATATTTTGGGAGGAAGCTGGAGAAGTATAGCATTGTGAGGTTGTCTTTGGGTTTGCAGTAGAGTGTGATGCTGAGGTGCCCATCCTTGATGGAGAGGCATGTGTCCAAAAATGAGACAGATAGTAGAGAGTAGTCCGTGGTGAGTTTGAAGGTGGGATGAAACTTGTTGATATCACTGTGTAGTTTTATGAGCGACTTCTCACCATGGGTCCAGAGGAAGAAAATGTTGTCAGTGTACCTGGTGTATAATGTTGGTTGGAGGTCCTGCGGAGAGAGGAAGTCTTGTTTGAACCGGTGCGTAAATGTGTTGGCATATTGGGATGCAAATTTCCTCCCCATGGCTGTTCCATGTGTCTGGATGAAGAACTGGTTGTCAAAGGTGAAGACATTGTGATCGAGGATAAAGCGGATGAGTTGTAGGATGGTGTTCAGAGATTGGCAGTTGTTGGTGTTGAGTACTGAGGCTGTTGCCGTGATGCTGTCATTGTGGGGGATGCTGTGTAGAGTGATGAAACACCATTATGACGAGGAATATTCCTGGTTTGATTAGTCCGTCGGGCTGAGTTTCTGTAAGAAATCTGTAGTGTCGCAACAGAAGCTGGGGGTCCCCTGTAGAATGGGTTTCAAGATGCCTTCGACATAGCCAGAGAGGTTCTCACACAGGGTCCCATTGCCAAATACGATGGGACGTCCTGGTGTATTGGCTTTTATGTATCTTTGGAAGGCAGTAGAAGTTGTCTACACCTATGTGGGATGAGGGTGCGTAGGGAACTCTGAAGGACTGCATCCAGAGTCCTGATCAATGTGTTTAGTTTACGGTGTGTTCTTTGGTCGGATCAGCCTGTAGTTGCCTGTAGACTTCCTGGTTGTTCTGTTGTCAGTACTCTTCCTTGCAGTAATCTGTTCTATTCTGAATGACGATGGCTCATCCTTTATCTGCTGGTTTGATGACAATGTTGTGATTGGTTTCAAGAACATGGATGGCATTGCATTGTGAATGGGTGATGTTTTGCTCTACCTTGTGAGTACGGCTGATGAAGCTGGCATTTGTAAATTTCCTGATCGTTTGAGCGTACATGTCAAGCCCAGGGCAACGGCCCTCTAGTGGGGTCCAAGTTGACTCCTTCTTTGGTCATTTCTCTATGGCTCCTTGTGATGATTATTCCAGTTTGTCAGTGGGCTTGTTGGGATCACTGCTGGCACCTTGAAAGAATTCCCAGACTCCCATTTGTCTGATGAATTCCTCTTGTCTGTTACAAGAACCAAGGGGTCCATTTTGGTGGTGGGGCAGAAAATGAGACCCTGCTCAGGACTTCAATCTCTTCCAGTCGAAGGGTATGGTCCGATTAGTTCACAATCGACTTCCATGTAGTGATCCACTGTAGTGGCATCTCCAAATCATAAATAAGTTGTGACTTTACTCACTGGAAAGAAAAAAATAAGAAATTATCTCCACTGAAACAAATAGGAGACTTGACAGTGTAAATGCCAAGAAGACGCTTCCCCTCATGGAAAAATCTAGGATTGGAGGGCATTGTCTCAGTATAAAAGTGCACCAATTTATGATTGAGATGAGGAGGAATTTCTTCCTTCAGAAGGCTGAGTATCTTTGGAACTGCTTGTCACAGAGAGTTGTGGGAGCAGAGTCCTTGTGTATATTTAATGAGATAGATAGATTCTTGATCAGTTGGGGAATCGAGGATATAGGGAAAGCACAGGAAAATGAATATGAGGAATATCAGATCAGCTGCAATCTTAATGTATGGCAGAGATGGTTTAAGGGACCGAAAAGGCTATTTTTGTACCTAAATCTTAAGTCAGTCAGCAGACATTTGGCAGATTGAATATAATGTGGAAAAATGTGAAGTTTTGCACTTTGGTTGGAAGAACAGAGGAACTGAATATTATTTAAACATATAACAGCTGCAGAAGTCTGCTGTACTGAGGGTTTACATTGATAAATCACAAGTTAGCATCCACACTCAGTGGGTAATGTGGAGAATGAAGGGACTACTGGTCTTTATTTCAAAGGGAATAGATATAAAAATAGGGAAGTCTCGTTAAAATTATGCAAGGCAATAATTGGACCTCACCTGGAATACCGTGAATGGTTTTGGTTCCCATACTAAGGAAAGATATATGGCATGTAGAACATCGCACATAGAACAGTACAGCACAGGAACAGGCCCTTTGGCTTACCATGTTGGCACTGCCCATAATGCCATTTTAAACTAATTCCATCTTCATGGTCTGCATTTCTGTGTTTCCTGCTTGTTCATATGTCTGTCTAAATGCCTCTTAAATGTTGCTTTCTTATCTGCTTCTATCACCTCCCCTGGCAGTGTATTCCAGGCACTTACCACCTGTGGTAAGTGTGGAAAAAATGTGCCTCACATATCTCCTTTAAACTTTTCCCTCTCTCACCTTAAACCTATAGCCCTCAGTATTTTACATTTCCAACCTGGGAAAAAGACTCTGACTATCCATGCTCCCTGTAATTTTATGTACTTCTATCTGGTCGTTCCTCAGCCTCTGATGCTCTAGCTTTGGAGACAGTGCCATGAAGGTTCGCTTGATTGATCCAGAGTATGGAAGGATTTTCTTATGAAGAAAGGTTGAGTAGGTAGGCCTGTACTCGTTGGGATTTAGAAGAATGAGAGGCAATATTATTAAAACCTTAACATTCTGTTTTTCCTTGTAGGAGAGTCTTGAACCAGACCATAATCTCACAGTAAGACCAAGAGAGAGTCAGAGTCATACAGCACAAAAACAGATGCTTTGGTTCAATTCATCGTGCCGACAAGACATTTCAATCTGACATTGGTCAATTTGCCAGCATTTAAACCTCATACCGCTAAACCCTTCATCTTACTTAAATTTAATCCTTTTACATTTTATGTTTCTTCCAGATTTGGATAGCTGTAATCAAGATCTCTGCTGGAATGAAGGTAAGATCAACTCATTAAACAATTCGGCTAAATGGAGGAATGGTTTTCTCTGACGATAGCAAATCTTTACTGCAGAGGGCTGTCAAGGCTTGGTCATTAAGTATATTTAAGATTAAGACAGGCAAATGTTTATTCAATAGAAGATTCACAATTTATAAAAAAAAGGCAACAGAGTTGCATTGAGAATTTTCAGATCAGCCATGATTTCATTGAATAACAGAACGACTTATTGAGGCAAATGGCCTGCATCTTGCTACTAAATATTATGGTCTTATGAAAATGTTTAAATTCTGATGTTGGTGGAGTTGAAAAGTGTCAGCCCATTAGTGCCAGAAGGCCTGTGCTTTTTAAGGCATGCTGTTTATGGAGCAGCTAATGTTGGGGGATGGGAATTTTCTGGGATGCGAGCACTGAGCAGTCCGTTGTTCAGACCTTAGACAATTCTTTATTGGAACCTCAGAAGTCATATCAGCCAGACCTTTTTTGGAATCATCAAAACAGAAATGTTCAAATGTCTTTTGTTATATGTGAGCCAATCTTCCCTTTACAAACTCAATACTTAGTATCACAATGCTGCATTGAGGAAACTTTGGATGACAGTGGAACTGAAAATGTGTTGCTGGAAAAGCGCAGCAGGTCAGGCAGCAACCAAAGAGCAGAAGAATCGACGTTTCGGGCATGATCCCTTCTTCAGGGCTCATGCCCGAAACGTCATTCTCCTGCTCTTTGGATGCTGCCTGACCTGCTGCGCTTTTCCAGCAACACATTTTCAACTCTGATCTCCAGCATCTGCAGTCCTCACTTTCTCCTCGATGACAGTGGAACTGCTTGGGTTCTGCCCGGAATTTCAGTCGGTGATTGTCCTTTGTCCAGATGAGAAATGGATGGAAAGTTTTTGGATTTAAAAATAATCTTTAAAGATTATCACATGATCACTGGGGGCTACCAGTAAAAGTTAACTTGAAATAATTATTGCTGTGGAGCATGAAGGAGATGGAATGGTCCCAGGCCTAACTCTTGATAGTATCTTGATAGGGTGTCTGAAACCAATTTCTGATGGAGTTCTGCAGCAGTCTTTTAAAGTAGAACTATTACATCTAAAAATGATTCACATTGTATCATATTTCCTTTATTGAGCAAATTTACATGTATTATCTATTGTGACCATGAATTTTATGGATATTTATGAAATAATGCATCCTTGCTGATAACCTCAAAATGAATAAATAGGCTAACAGATGTAGCAATTCTCAAATAACTGAACACAGTTTATAAATCATTGCTATTAAAGTATCAGTATCAGCATGTTTTCAAGGTTAATGCAGACGTATAAAATGTAGTTACCAGCCACTACACAGTAGAGTCAGAATTTTGATTCAAGATTCAGTTCACAACACTTATAGTACACTCTGTATTAACATGATGCCTGCTAATGGAGAGATCTTTCTAGTTACAGGAGGCAACGGATTTCTTGGTCAAGAAATCATAAAACTTCTGATTGAAGAAAATCTCTCAGAAATCAGGATATTGGATAAAGTGATAGAACAGGCATTTGTAGAAGATTTGCAAGGTATGTGTCATGAGTGGTTCTGTTAAATACACTTATTAGTCATTGTAATAATACTTGCTGATACAAAAAGTGCCATAATGTGCAAATTACTGTAAAATCCTGTAAAATTACAGAAAATTAATATAAGATTATTTAATTTAAAGTCTACCAAAAGAAAGTTTTTGTTTGAAAACGACTAAATATAATTCATATAAATTAGAGTTTTAACAGCAAGCTTTGCTGTATTTCTGAATGGTCTGAAGGACTTTGGTTTTAATTTAAGTAACATTTTGCTGGCATTCTGCTTTTAGTTTAGAACTGTGAGGTGTCAATTAACCAACTCCTTGGCACTGGAAGGACCTGAGTGATATTTAAAATTGCCTCAAAAACAGCAGAATTTTGAAAAATGGGTAGAAGCAGAGAAACTCTTTATTTCTTGTTATCAAAAATGAACTTTAAAATTTGATTGCGGGCAAGAGTGTTTGTGTCAGATCTGCATTGCATTCTGTTGCTTGGATTATGCAGAATGCACAGAATTCTAAGCTGCTACTGCTACTGTAGCTGTCCTGATGGCCCTTAGTAAATCCTCTACACAGCATGTTAATGACCTGTAACCACAAGACAACCCAGATCATTGTCAGGTTTGTGTTTCAGTGAGCACGTATTACTGAAATAGCAGGCGTTAGAGATAGTGCAATTGTAATTCTGCGATCCAGAGGTAAAATCACAGAGTTCTTGTTCATGATTAGACGCCATCATGCATAAGTAGAAAATGTGAATAATTGATAAGCACAGGAATTAGATTTTGAATAATCTGTTAAAACTCCCTGGCTGAGCCTATACTTTAAGTTGTTGTAGACGCAGACATAATGGACAAATGACTTTTTTGTGCCATAAGGTTTTCCCAATTCCTTTAACATGGAAACATGTTTCACTATGAGTTGGTGCTTCAGGAGAGGAGAAACAGTCGCAAAACAAATGCAATCATTTCCATTGGTATAACTTGAGGATTGTTTTGCAGTAAAACCAGGGCAATTCAGAGTGTATCCCAAAACATAATGTAACATTGTGAGAGCAATTGATTTGAGAAGAAGTGTTTCTAATGTTCATACAGAGCATGGAGGTTGGTTAATGGCTGTATTTCAATTGACATTTATATGTGGCATTCAGTGTTTCTGTGACTGAAAAGTGGCAATTAAATTTGTGCAAGCCCTAAATATAAGAAGTACATCTGAACTTACATCAAGGCTAAACTACTGAAGGTGAAAGTACTCTAAATTAAAATCATCCTCTTCATATCCTATTTGCCTCACATTCCTATTCTCTTATGATTTATTACCTGCAAATGGTGTAAATGTGTATTCCTTTCTATTTTGCCCTTCACACATCCCCTTAACCTCCTGTCTTTTCCATTTAAGTAGCCAAGAATAACAGCCAAGAAATGGTGATAAAGAAAATGCATTCTCACTCGTATCTATCAACTCAGATATTGGTACTACATGCAATTTAAAGGATAGCTTAGAAGTGGAGAGACATTGGCATAACCTCCGCCTCCGCCGTATCTGCTCCCAGGAGGACCAGTTCCACCACAGAACACACCAGATGGCCTCCTTCTTTAAAGACCACAATTTCCCTTCCTATGTGGTTAAAGATGCCCTCCAATGCATCTTGTCCACATCCCGCACCTCCGCCCTCAGACCCCACCCCTCCAACCGTAACAAGGACAGAATGCCCCTGGTGCTCACCTTCCACCCTACAAACCTTTGCATAAACCAAATCATCCGATGACATTTCCGCCACTTCCAAAAAGACCCCACCACCAGGGATCTATTTCCCTCCCCACCCCTTTCCGCCTTCCGCAAAGACCTTTCCCTCCGTGACTACCTGGTCAGGTCCACGCCCCCTACAACCTACCCTCCCATCCTGGCACTTTCCCCTGCCACCGCAGGAACTATAAAACCTGTGCCCACACCTCCTCCCTCACCTCTATCCAAGGCCCTAAAGGAGCCTTCCACATCCATCAGTGTTTTACCTGCATATCCACTAATATCATTTATTGTATCCATTGCTCCCGATGCGGTCTCCTCTACATTGGGGAGACTGGCACCTCCTAGCAGAGCGCACTAGGGAACATCTCCGGGACACCCGCACCAATCAACCACACCGCCCCGTGGCCCAACATTTCAACTCCCCCTCCCACTCTGCTGAGGACATGGAGGTCCTGGGCCTCCTTTACCGCCGCTCCCTCACCAACCAATGCCTGGAGGAAGAATGCCTCACTTCCGCCTCGGAACACTTCAACCCCAGGGCATCAATGTGGACTTCAACAGTTTCCTCATTTCCCCTTCCCCCACCTCACCCTAGTTCCAAACTTCCAGCTCAGCACTGTCCCCATGACTTGTCCGGACTTGTCCTACCTGCCTATCTCCTTTATCACCTATCCACTCCACCCTCTCCTCCCTGACCTATCCCCTTCATCCTCTCCCCCACTCACCCATTGTACTCTGTGCTACTTTCTCCCCACCCCCACCTCCTCTAGCTTATCTGTCCACGCTTCAGGCTCACTGCCTTTATTCCTGATGAATGGCTTTTACCTGAAATGTCGATTTCGCTGAACCTTGGATGCTGCCTGAACTGCTGTGCTCTTCCAGCACCACTAATCCAGTAAGTGGCTTACAGTCAGGCCAGTTGATAAGGTTGGCATTAAGTACTAGTTCACTGAAGGGTGAGGCCACATGAGATTAGATTTAGATTAACACTTTGATGAAGCAATTTACAGAACAGTGCTATTGCGTTTGCCAAACAAAGTGCATGTTGTGCTGTGAAACTAATTAGAAACCTCCAAACACTGTCACATGCAACTTGTAAACGGAGGCCAACTCTGTTAGCATATGTGGTGCTAAAACAAGATTCACTCTCAGATGGCCAACGTTGCAGCTTTCATTGCAACACCAACAATGGCCTCCCAATGCCTAAGTGCTAAGTGCATGAAATCTCAGCTCTGTGCCTTCCAAGCCTAATTTCAAGCCAACTAAGCCCACATTGCTGCTTTAAGAGCTGTGGATTCCAATGTGTAAAGGAGATTGTGGGTTGTCACAGCAATCCAGAAGTCTATCCTAAATCAAAACACTTGGATTGCTGTCACGTGAGAGTGGCAGTGACCCCATCTTCATCATGACAACAGATTCTTCCTCATGATGACAGAATTTGTCCTTCCACTCTGCCAGTAACTCTCAGTTGCCCATCAGTCAGACCAGGCTGCAGTTGCTAATGCTGAAATGGTACAGTCTGCAGCTTGGCATCTAGGTCCTTCAAGACCGAGAACTTCATGGCCATCTGCAGACATATTGACCATGTTCCTTATTGATTGTCCAGTGCAAATAGCCTGTATCCCTTTCTTATATAGATCTGCTCAGAGTCACTTTCTAGCTCCAGTAATCTGCATCCAATTTAGACGAAAAAATCTATCTACTCTGCATGCTTTGTGTAGAGTTTCTTTGCATTCAGAAACATAGAATCAGTGTAATTTCCTCCAAAAGATCATGCACATGCCACAGACACCGTTTCAGAATCTAACAATCAGAAAATAGGTAGAAAATATTGCACTTTGTAACCGTTGTGTTTGCTAGAATCACTGTTTTGCTAGTCCTTCTATGACTTTAGATATAACTGCTTTTTAGAGTGATAAAGTCAAACAGCATGGAAACAGACACTTCAGTCCAACCAGTCCAAGCCGGACATAATCCCAACAAAACTAGTCCACCTGCCTGCTCCTGGCCAACGTCCCTCAAAGCCTTTCCTATTCATGTACTTATCCAAAGGTCTTTTAAGTGTTGTAATTGTACGCACATCCACCACTTCTTCAGAAAGTTCTGGAAGATACAGTCAACAAGCTAACTCACTTAACTTCTAAAGCTGTAAGATTATTTTAGGTACGTAATTTCCAGTCTGAAGAGAACTTGAAATGGAGGCAATTGTTTTAAATGTTGTGATTTTGGTCAAATGTTTAGTTGTTTTCTGTCTTTCCCTGACTGCCTTAGCACAGTTCATAGTGGTAAAAACGAGGACTGCAGATGCTGGAAACCTGAGTATGGATTAGAGTGGAACTGGAAAAGCACAGCAGGTCAGGCAGCATCCAAGGAGGTGTAAAATCGACGTTTCGGACAAAAGCCCTTCAGCAGGAATAGAGGCAGGGAGCCTGCAGGGTGGAGACATAAATGAGAGGGGGGTGCGGTGGGGAGAAAGTAGCATAGAGTACAATAGGTGAATGGGGGTGGGGATGAAAGTGATAGGTCAGAGAGGAGGGTCGAGTGGATAGGTGGAAAGGAAGATTGGCAGGTAGGAGAGGTCATGGGGACGGTGCTGAGCTGTAAGGTTGGAACTGGGGTAAGGTGGAGAGAGAGGGGAAATGAGGAAACTGGTGAAGTCCACATTGATGTCCTGGGGTTGAAGTGTTCTGAGGCATATGATGAGGCTTTCTTCCTCAGGCTTCGGTTGGTGAAGGAGTGGTGGTGGAGGAGGCCCAGGATCTGCATGTCCTTGGCAGAGTGGGAGGGGGAGTTGAAATGCTGGGCCACAGGACGATGGGGATGATTGGTGGGGGTGTCCCAGAGATGTTCCCTAAAGTGCTCTGCAAGGAGGCCTCCAGTCTCCCCAATGTAGAGGAGACCGCATCGGGAGCAACGGATACAGTGGTGGATGTGCAGGTAAAACATTTGATGGATGTGAAAGGCTTCTTTGGGGCTTTGGATGGAGGTGAGGGAGGAGGGGTGAGCGCAGGTTTTGCAACTCCTGCAGTGGCAGGGGAAGGTGCCAGGACGGGAGGGTGGATTGTTGGGGGAGCGTGGACCTGACCGGTGGTCACGGAAGAAATGGTCTTTGCGGAAAGCGGAAAGGGATGGGAGGGAAATATATCCCTGCTGGTCGGGTCCGTTTGGAGGTGGCGGAAATGTCAGCGAATGATGCAGTTTATGCAAAGGTTGGTAGTGTGGAAGGTGAGCACCGGGGGTTCTGTCATTGTTACGGTTGGAGGGGTGAGGTTTGAGGGCAGAGGGGCAGGATGTGGATGAGATGCATTGGAGGGCTACTTTAACCACGTGGGAAGGGAAATTGCGGTCTCTAAAGAAGGAGGCCATCTGGTGTGTTCTGTGGTGGAACCGGTCCTCCTGGGAGCAGATACGGTGGAGGCAGAGGAATTGGGAATACGGGATGGCATTTTTGCAGGAGGTAAGGTGGGAAGAGGTGTAATCAAGGTAGCTGTGGGAGTTGATGGGTTTGTAAAAAATGTCAGTGTCAAGTCGGTCATCGTTAATGGAGATGGAGAGGTTAAGGAAGGGGAGGGAGATGTCAGAGATGATCCAGGTGAATTTAAGCTCAGGGTGAAATGTGTTGGTGAAGTTGATGAATTGCTCAACCTCCTCATAGGAGCACGAGGCGGCGCCAATGCAGTCATCAATGTAGCAGAGAAAGAGGTGGGGAGTGATGCCGGTGTAATTACAGAAGATTGACTGTTCTACGTAGCCAACAAAGAGACAGGCATAGCTGGGGCCCATACGGGTGCCCATGGCTACCCCTTTGGTCTGGAAGAAGTGGGAGGATTTGAAGGAGAAATTGTTACGGGTGAGGACCAGTTCAGCCAAATGAATGAGAGTGTCAATAGAAGGGTACTGTTGGGGACGTCGGGAGAGGAAGAAATGGAGGGCTTGGAGGCCCTGGTCATCGCGGATGGAGGTGTAGAGGGAGTGGATATCCATGGTGAAGATGAGACGTTGGGGGCCTGGGAAACGGAAGTCGAGGAGGAGGTCAAGGGCATGGGTGGTATCTCGAATGTATTTGGGGAGTTCCTGGACTAGGAGGGAATAGGACAGTGTCGAGGTAAGTAGAGATGAGTTCAGTGGGGCAAGAGCATGCTGAGACAATAGATCAGCCAGGGTGGTCAGGCTTGTGGATTTTGGAAAGGAGGTAGAATCGGGCGGTGCGGGGTTCCCGGAATATGAGGTTGGAAGCTGTGGGTGGGAGATCTCCTGAAGTGATGAGGTTCTGTATGGTCTGGGAGATAATGGTTTGGTGACGGGGAGTGGCGTTATGGTTGAGGGGTCGGTAGGAGGAGGTGTCTCCGAATTGGTGCCTGGCTTCAGCGGTGTAGAGGTCAGTGCACCAAACTACCACTGCACCCCCTTTATCCACTGGCTTGATGGTGAGGTTGGGATTGGAGCAGATGGAGTGGAGGGCTGTGTGTTGTGAGGGTGAGAGGTTGGAGTGGGTTAGGGGGTAAATAGGTTGAGGCGGTTAATGTCTCAGCGGCAGTCGGAAATGAAGAGATCGAGGGCGGGTGTCCAGGTGGATGGAGTGTGTTGGAGGTGGGTGAAGGGGTCACAGGCTCCGCCCCCACTCCCAGCTGCACACCCACACCAGGTCCTACCTCCCAGGCCCTGCCGAGTTTTCACCATCCCCCCCCAGACCTCCCCCTTACAGAGGATAAACGATCAGTCCTCAGCAAAGGCCTTCCCTTTATCCCCCTCCACCCACGCATCAATGAATTTAATACACACCATGACGTTGAACACTTCTTCCGTCGCCTCCACCTCCAAGCTTACTTTTATAATCAGGTCTCCCGCCCACCTTCCGAGGACCCCTTCACCCACCTCCAACACACTCTATCCGCCTGGACACCCCACGCTGGCCTATTACCCGCCCTAGATCTCTTCATTTCCAACTGCCGCTGAGATATTAACCTTCAATGCCTTTAATTCAAGTTGTACCTTTTTTGTCAGGTCTCTGCCAATAATCCTGCTGGTGCTAAGAAATAGATTAGCTTCTCATTGGACTATGCGTGGGTGTAGGGGAGGTATATATTGAGAAATTCACAAAGAAAGTAGGTAATTTGGGTGATCTGAAAGAAGCAAAAAGATAAATACTAAACTATGTATAAGCCAATTAAATAAGTCTTTTTTTGATTTTTCTCTCCCTCTTAATTCTTCAGTTCTATTTGTTGTATTTCAGAACAGCTTGAAGAAGTTCAAGTTTTAATGTCGAGACAACAAGGTGTGAATATGATTTCAATAGATCTAATGGTATGCTTTTGTTTCTTTTTAAAACATTGGTTCTCAGCATTGACTGGAGGTCGAATTAAGGTGACAGCTTTTATAGGAGATGTGAGAGATAAAGAGCTCCTGCAAAAAGCCTGCGAAGGAGTGACCTGTGTTATTCACACTGCTTCTGTGATTGACATCTGGGGTTACATCAGCAATGAAGAGCTAGAAGCCGTCAATGTTAAAGGTACAACTTGAATTAAAGGCATTGAAGGTTAATATCTCAGCGGCAGTTGGAAATGAAGAGATCTCGGGCGGGTAATAGGCCAGCGTGGGGTGTCCAGGCGGATAGAGTGTGTTGGAGGTGGGTGAAGGGGTCCTCGGAAGGTGGGCGGGAGACCTGATTATAAAAGTAAGCTTGGAGGTGGAGGCGACGGAAGAAGTGTTCAACGTCATGGTGTGTATTAAATTCATTGATGCGTGGGTGGAGGGGGATAAAGGGAAGGCCTTTGCTGAGGACTGATCGTTTATCCTCTGTAAGGGGGAGGTCTGGGGGGGGATGGTGAAAACTCGGCAGGGCCTGGGAGGTAGGACCTGGTGTGGGTGTGCAGCTGGGAGTGGGGGCGGAGCCTGTGACCCCTTCACCCACCTCCAACACACTCCATCCACCTGGACACCCGCCCTCGATCTCTTCATTTCCGACTGCCGCTGAGACATTAACCGCCTCAACCTATTTACCCCCTAACCCACTCCAACCTCTCACCCTCACAACACACAGCCCTCCACTCCATCTGCTCCAATCCCAACCTCACCATCAAGCCAGTGGATAAAGGGGGTGCAGTGGTAGTTTGGTGCACTGACCTCTACACCGCTGAAGCCAGGCACCAATTCGGAGACACCTCCTCCTACCGACCCCTCAACCATAACACCACTCCCCGTCACCAAACCATTATCTCCCAGACCATACAGAACCTCATCACTTCAGGAGATCTCCCACCCACAGCTTCCAACCTCATATTCCGGGAACCCCGCACCGCCCGATTCTACCTCCTTTCCAAAATCCACAAGCCTGACCACCCTGGCTGATCTATTGTCTCAGCATGCTCTTGCCCCACTGAACTCATCTCTACTTACCTCGACACTGTCCTATTCCCTCCTAGTCCAGGAACTCCCCAAATACATTCGAGATACCACCCATGCCCTTGACCTCCTCCTCGACTTCCGTTTCCCAGGCCCCCAACGTCTCATCTTCACCATGGATATCCACTCCCTCTACACCTCCATCCGCGATGACCAGGGCCTCCAAGCCCTCCATTTCTTCCTCTCCCGACGTCCCCAACAGTACCCTTCTATTGACACTCTCATTCATTTGGCTGAACTGGTCCTCACCCGTAACAATTTCTCCTTCGAATCCTCCCACTTCTTCCAGACCAAAGGGGTAGCCATGGGCACCCGTATGGGCCCCAGCTATGCCTGTCTCTTTGTTGGCTACGTAGAACAGTCAATCTTCTGTAATTACACCGGCATCACTCCCCACCTCTTTCTCTGCTACATTGATGACTGCATTGGCGCCGCCTCGTGCTCCTATGAGGAGGTTGAGCAATTCATCAACTTCACCAACACATTTCACCCTGAGCTTAAATTCACCTGGATCATCTCTGACACCTCCCTCCCCTTCCTGGACCTCTCCATCTCCATTAACGATGACCGACTTGACACTGACATTTTTTACAAACCCATCAACTCCCACAGCTACCTTGATTACACCTCTTCCCACCTTACCTCCTGCAAAAATGCCATCCCGTATTCCCAATTCCTCTGCCTCCACCGTATCTGCTCCCAGGAGGACCGGTTCCACCACAGAACACACCAGATGGCCTCCTTCTTTAGAGACCGCAATTTCCCTTCCCACGTGGTTAAAGTAGCCCTCCAATGCATCTCATCCACATCCTGCCCCTCTGCCCTCAAACCTCACCCCTCCAACCGTAACAATGACAGAACCCCCCGGTGCTCACCTTCCACACTACCAACCTTTGCATAAACTGCATCATTCGCTGACATTTCCGCCACCTCCAAACGGACCCGACCAGCAGGGATATATTTCCCTCCCATCCCTTTCCGCTTTCCGCAAAGACCATTTCTTCCGTGACCACCGGTCAGGTCCACGCTCCCCCAACAATCCACCCTCCCGTCCTGGCACCTTCCCCTGCCACTGCAGGAGTTGCAAAACCTGCGCTCACCCCTCCTCCCTCACCTCCATCCAAAGCCCCAAAGAAGCCTTTCACATCCATCAAATGTTTTACCTGCACATCCACCACTGTATCCGTTGCTCCCGATGCGGTCTCCTCTACATTGGGGAGACTGGAGGCCTCCTTGCAGAGCACTTTAGGGAACATCTCTGGGACACCCCCACCAATCATCCCCATCGTCCTGTGGCCCAGCATTTCAACTCCCCCTCCCACTCTGCCAAGGACATGCAGATCCTGGGCCTCCTCCACCACCACTCCTTCACCAACCGACGCCTGAGGAAGAACGCCTCATCATATGCCTCAGAACACTTCAACCCCAGGACATCAATGTGGACTTCACCAGTTTCCTCATTTCCCCTCTCTCTCCACCTTACCCCAGTTCCAACCTTACAGCTCAGCACCGTCCCCATGACCTCTCCTACCTGCCAATCTTCCTTTCCACCTATCCACTCGACCCTCCTCTCTGACCTATCACTTTCATCCCCACCCTCATTCACCTATTGTACTCTATGCTACTTTCTCCCCACCGCACCCCCCTCTCATTTATGTCTCCACCCTGCAGGCTCCCTGCCTCTATTCCTGCTGAAGGGCTTTTGTCCGAAACGT
The DNA here is from genome assembly GCF_020745735.1 of Hemiscyllium ocellatum. NCBI lineage: Eukaryota > Metazoa > Chordata > Chondrichthyes > Orectolobiformes > Hemiscylliidae > Hemiscyllium > Hemiscyllium ocellatum. Next base: position 61,698,419 of record NC_083412.1, on the reverse strand, counting down.
CGATTTTACACCTCCTTGGATGCTGCCTGACCTGCTGTGCTTTTCCAGTTCCACTCTAATCCATACTCAGGTTTCCAGCATCTGCAGTCCTCGTTTTTACCACTATGAACCTGTACCCAAGTTCTCTTTTTTCCACGGGACCTTACCATTAAGTGTACCAGAAAGTCCTGCTAAGATTTCCCTTTCCAAAATGCAGAACGTACTGTTTCCGAACTCTCGTTATCTCATCTTTAAAAACTTCCTATTTTCCACCCGTCCATTTACCTGCGAACATTCATTCCCCCAATCAACTTTTGAATGTTCTTACCTAATACCAACAAAATTGGCCTCCCTCCAATTTGTAACTTTAACTTTTAGATCCAGTCTATCCTTTTTCCATCACTGTTTTAAAATCAATAGAATTACAGTCGCTGGCGCCAAAGTGCACCCCACCCTCCCAACACCTCTCATTTCCCAAGAGTATGTCAAGTTTTGCACATTCTCTAGTATCCACATATTGAATCAAAAAAATATTCTTGTACACACTTAACCTCCTCTCCGTCTAAATCCATGACACTATGGCAAAACCAATTCATGTTTGGAAAATTAAAATCCCCTATTATAATCACCCTACTATTCTTACAGACATCTGATATCTCCTTACAAATTTATTTCTCAATTTCCCGCTAACTATTGGGGTGGAGGGGTCTATAGTACAATCCCAATAAAGTGATCATCCCTTTCTTCTTTCTCAGTCCCACCCAAATAACTTTCATGGATGTATTTCCGGGAATATCCTCCATCAGTACAGCTGTAATACTATTCCTTATCAAAAACACCACTCCCCCTCCTCTCTTGCTCCCCTTTCTATCCTTACTTTAGTATTTGTCTCCTAGAACATTAAGTTGCCAGTCTTATGCATCCCTGAGCCACGTTTCTGTAATTTCTGATTTCCCAGTCCTATGTTCCTGACTTGTCCTGAATTCACCTGCCTTCCCTGTGAGGCCTCTTGCATCGAAACAATTGCAGTTTAATTTATCAGTGCTACCTCATTCTCTGCTTTGTTCCTGCCTGCCCTGACTGCTTGACTTGCTCCTTTTCCCAACTGAACCAGTCTCAGAGTGATCTCTTTCCTCACTATCTCCCTGGGTCCCACCCCCACCACCTTACTAGTTTAAATCCTCCTGAGCAGCTCAAGCAAATCTCCCTGCCAGTGTAGTACTCCTTCCAATTCAGGTGCAATATGTCCTTCTTATACAGGTCACTTCTACCCCAAAAGGGATTCCGATTATCCAAAAATGTGAACCCTCCGCCCCTCCCCCAGCTCCTCAGCCAAGCATTCATCTACTCTATTGTCCTATTCCTACCCTCATTATCTCATAGCACTGGGAGTAATCCAGATATTACTACCCTTAAGGACCTCCTTTTTAAATTCTTGCCTAACTTCCTATGCTCTTCCTTCAGAATCTCATCCTTTTCCCTTCCTATTTTGTTAGTCTCAATGTGTACAATGACCTCCTGCTGGTCCCTCTCCCCTTTGAGAACATTCTGCGCACTATCCAAAACATCCTTGACCCTGGCAGCAGGGAGGCAACACACCATTCTGATTTCTCACTGTCGACTGCAGAAATATATGTCTGTACCTCAGACTAGAGAGTTCCTTTCGCAATTGATCGCTTGGAACCTGACATACCCTTCCTTATATTAGATCGAGAATCTTAGTACCAGAAACTTGGCTGTTCATGTTAGATTCTCCTGAGAGCCCAACACCTCATTTTCCAAAACAGCATATTTGTTTGAGATAAGGATAGCCACAGGAGACTCCCTCTTCTCCTATTCCTGGAGGTGAACAGGATGCCCTGGATTCTGCACACTTCCAGTTGTTTGTGCTTGGCCTCCATATACTCTAGTCAGTGACACTCAAAGAGGTAGATATCTTTGTAGATGCTTCTTTGCTGGTTTGCGTGTTCTCGGGCAAGCGACTCGTGTGTGTGGAAGAGAACAAAGGAAGAACAAAGAAAATGTACAGCGCAGGAACAGGCCCTTCAGCCCGCTAAGCCTGAGCTGATCCAAATCCACTGTCTAAACCTATTGCTCAGTTCCTAAGCATCCATATCCTTCTGCTCCCCACCTACTCATGCATCTGTCCAGTTGCACCCTAAATGAATCTGCCGTGCCTGCCTCTACTACCTCTGTTGGGAACGTGTTCCAGGCACCTACCACCCTCTGTGTAAAGTACCTTCCACGTGTATCCCCTTTAAATTTTTCACCTCTCACCTTGAACACTCGACCTCTCATTATTGAATCCCTCACCCTGGGAAAAAGCTTATCTCTATCCACCCTGTCTATACCCTTCATGATTTTGTAGACCTCAATCAGGTCCCCCCCCACATCTCCTTTTTTCTAATGAAACTAATCCTAATCTACTCAACCTCTCTTCATAGCTAGTTGGTAGGGATATTGCTTTTATTTAAAAAGGCTCTCAGAATGTCCTTATAGGATTTCCTTTGGCCTTCAAGTGATCACTTTCCATTGTGACCTCAAAGTAGAGCACTTGTTTGTGGAGTTTTGTGTCAGGCGTGAGGACAGTGTGCGCTGGTTGTGCATGAGCCCAGATGGGACCTATCCTAGGTTACTGAGGGAAGTGACAGAGGAAATAGCTAGGGCTTTAACAGATATCTTTGCAGCATCCTTGAACATGGAGGAGGTCCCAGAGGATTGGAGAATTGCTAATGATGTCCCCTTGTTTAAGAAGGGTAGCAGGGATAATCCAGCTAATTACAGACCTGTGAATCTGACGTCGGTGGTATGGAAGCTACTGGAGAATATACTAAGGGATAGGATATATACCCATTTGGAAGAAAATGGGCAACATGGTTCTATGCAGGGAAAGTCATGTCTTACAAACCTAATAGAACTCTTTGAAGAGGTAACAAAGTTGATTGATGAGGGAAGGGATATAAATGTCACATACATGGACTTTAGTTAGGTGTTTGATAAGGTTCCCCATGGTAGGCTGAAGAAGGTAAGATTGCATGGGGTCAAGGGTGTTCTAGCTAGATGGATAGAGAACTGGTTGGGCAACACGAGACAGTAGTAGTGGAAGGGTGCTTCTCAAAATGGAGACCTGTGACCAGTGGTGTCCATGCTGGGAACCATTGTTGTTTGTGACATACATAAATGATTTGGAGGAAGGTGTAGGTTGCCTCATTAGCAAGTTTGCAGATGACAGTAAGATTGGTGGAGTAGCAGATACTGAAGGAGACTGTCTGAGAATACAGCAGAATATAGATAGATTGGAGAGTTGGGTAGAGAACTGGTAGACGGAGTGCAATCCAGACAAATGCAAGGTGATGCATTTTGGAAGATGCTGTTCATGAGCAAACTATACAATAAATGGAAAAGTCCTGGGGAAAATTGATGTACAGAGAGATCTGGGTGTTCAGGTCCATTATTCCCTGAAGGTGACAGTGCAGGTCAGTAGAGTGGTCAAAAAGGCATAGAGCATGCTTTCCTTTATTGGTTGGGAATTGAGTACAGGAGTTGGCAGGTCATGTTACAATTGTATAAGACTTTGGTTCGGCCACATTTGGAATACTGTGTACAGTTCTGGTCGCCACATTACCAAAAGGATGTGGATGCTTTGGAGAGGGTGCAAAGGAGGTTCACCAAGATGTTGCCTGATATGGAGGGTCCTGGTTTTAAGGAGAGGTTGAGTAGGTTAGGATTATTTCCATTGGAAAGAAGCAGGTTGAGGGGGACTTGATTGAGGCCTACAAAATCATGAGAGGTGTAGACAGAATGGATAGCAAGAAACGTTTTCCCAGAGTGGAGGACTCAATCACTGTTCAAAGTGAGAGGGGAAAAACTTAGGGGAGATATACATGAAACATTCTTCATGCAGAGGATGGTGGGTGCCTGGAATGCACTGCCAGCGAAAGTGGTATGGGCGGGAACGATAGTGTCATTTAAGATGTACAGGGGAACCTCGATTATCCAAATGAGATGGGCGGGCATTATTCGGTTAATTGATGAAATGCCTTTTTTCTGGGGCTCGGAGCTTTTAAAGTCTGTTCCCCGTTCAAAAGAGACTGCAGCAGCACACAGCACGCGAGCACCCCGCGCCCCCAGATGCCCCCAACCCCATCCAACACTGCCCCTGCCCACCCCCAAACCACCATGACACTTCTCTCCGCCCACCTCCCAACCCCAGCCCCAACCACCCCCAAAACCTTCAACACCTCCCCTGACCCCCAAACCCATTCAACGCTGCCCCCCGCCCGACCCAAACCCTGCCCAATACTGCCCCACCTGCCACCCGCCAACAGTGCCCCTACCAGCCCATCACACCCCGTCCAACACAACCCCCCATGTCCGTCCAACTGTGCTCCCCACCTTGCTGACCCCCCCATCCACCACACCCACCTGTTTCAGAGTTAAGGGAAATAATCCATGTTGTTTGGGGGCTCACTGTGGCGGTTTTTGAGACTTCAGGAACAGTATGTTGTAAGCAGGCTGGTGGAGACTTGTTGTTTCCTGCATGTTCTGGCCTCTCAATGCACTCAACCCAGTCTGCCTCACTGCAATGCTGATTGTAGGCCACCCTTCCCAGTCTGCCTCAGTGCAATGCTGACTGTAGGCCACCCTTCCCAGTCTGCCTCACTGCAATGGTGACTATAGGCCACTCTTCCCAGTCTGCCACAACAATGCTGACTGTAGGCCACCCTTCCCAGTCTATCTCACTGCAATGGTGACTATCGGCCACTCTTCCCAGTCTGCCACACTGCAATGGTGACTATAGGCCACTCTTCCCAGTCTGCCACACTGCAATGCTGACTGTAGGCCACCCTTCCCACTCTGCCTCACTGCAGGGTGACTGTAGGCCACCCTTCCCAGTCTGCCTCACTGCAGTGGTGACTTTAGGCCATCCTTCCCAGTCTGCCTCACTGCAGTGGTGACTATCGGCCACTCTTCCCAGTCTGCCTCACTGCAATCATGACTGTAGGCCACCCTTCCCAGTCTGCCTCACTGCAGTGGTGACATTAGGCCACCCTTCCCAGTCTGCCTCACTGCAATGGTGACTCTAGGCCACCCTTCCCAGTCTGCCTCACTGCAGTGGTGACTTTAGGCCACCCTTCCCAGTCTGCCTCACTGCAATGGTGACTATAGGCCACCCTTCCCAGTCTGCCTCACTGCAATCATGACTGTAGGCCACCCTTCCCACTCTGCCTCACTGTAGGGTGACTGTAGGCCACCCTTCCCAGTCTGCCTCACTGCAGTGGTGACATTAGGCCACCCTTCCCAGTCTGCCTCACTGCAGGGTGACTGTAGGCCACCCTTCCCAGTCTGCCTCACTGCAATGGTGACTATAGGCCACCCTTCCCAGTCTGCCTCACTGCAGTGGTGACATTAGGCCACCCTTCCCAGTCTGCCTCACTGCAATGGTGACTATAGGCCACCCTTCCCAGTCTGCCTCACTGCAATGGTGACTTTAGGCCACCCTTCCCACTCTTTATTTTTTATTTCAAAAATATACTTTATTCATAAAATAATTTGATGGTCTGTACATTTGGTCATGCCTTACATATGTAAACATTTACATACACAGATCGGAATTTATCATTGTTATATTCAGGCTTGTATATTTTTCAGTCATATGCCCATATATTTAGCTGAGGCGTCAGCAGAGCCCAAATGACTGCATGGGCCCCCTGTTCTTCTTTAGGTAGGCAGATGTTACACTGTGGTCTTTCCCCACTGCGCCTTGGCTGCAGCTGCCCTAAGCTTCAGCTCGCCCCTCAACACGTAGTCCTGGACCTTGGAATGTGCCAGTCTGCAACACTCAGTCGAGGTCAACTCCTTCAGCTGGAAGATCAACAGGTTTTGGACCGCCCAGAGAGCGTCCTTCACCGAGTTGATGATCCTCCAGCACAGTTGATGTTCGTCTCGGTGTGCGTCTCAGGGAACAGGCCGTAGAGCACGGAGTCCCGTGTCACGGCGCTGCTCGGGACGAACCTCTACAAACAGCACTGCATTCCTCTCCTGACTTCTTCTGCGTAGGCACATTCCAGAAGGAGGTGTGTGACAGTCTCGTTCCCCCCCTCGCAGCCGTTTCGAGGGCAGCGTGAGGTGCGGCTGAGAGACCGGGCGTGCATAAAGGATCTCACAGGCAGGGCCCTTCTCACCACCAGCCAAGCCATGTCTTGGTGCTTGTTGGAAAGTTCTGGCGATGAGGCATTCTGCCAAATGGCTTTGATAGTCTGCTCAGGGAACCGCTCGATAGGATCCGCCCTCTCCTTTCCCCGAGGGGTCTCAAGGACACCACGTGCTGACCACTTCCTGATGGACTTGTGGTCAAAGGTGTTTTTCTTCATAAACTTCTCCACAAAGGATAGGTGATACGGAACGGTCCAACTATTCGGAGCGTTCCACGGCAGCGAGGCCAGGCCCATCCTTCGCAACACCGGGGACAGGTAGAACCTCAGTACGTAGTGACACTTGGTATTTGCGTACTGGGGACCCACGCACAGCTTGATGCAGCCACACACAAAGGTGGCCATCAGGGTGAGGGTGGCATTGGGTGTATTTTTTCCCCCCGTTGCCCAGATCTTTGTACAGCGAGTCCCTTTGGACCCGGTCCATCTTTGATCTCCATATAAACTGGAAGATGGCCCGGGTGACTGCAGCGGCACAGGTTCTGGGAATAGGCCAGACCTGTGCCACGTATAATAGCAATGACAGTGCCTCACACCTGATGACCAGGTTATTTACCGTGATGGAGAGTGACCGTAGCTTCCATCTGCCTAGTTTCTGCCTCACTTTGCTGATACGCTCCTCCCAAGACTTGGCGCACGCCCCAGATCCCCCCCACCCCCACCGAACCAAATACCCAGCACCTTCGGTCTTGACGGTGAAGGGGATCTTCAGTTCCCGAAGAGCATGGCCTCGCTCTTGCCTCAGTTTTCTTTGGCCCCCGAGGCCCGTTCGAACTGGTCACATATGCACATGAGTCTGCGCACGGACAGCGGATCCGAGCAGAAAATGGCGATGTCATCCATGTACAGGGATCCTTAACCTGCAGGCTCCCTCTACCAGGAATAGTCACCCCTCTCAGGCTCGCATCCTTCCTGATGGACTCGGCAAATGGCTCTATGTAGTACACAAACAAGGCAGGAGAGAGAGGGCAGCCCTGCCTGACTCCAGATCTGACTGGGAAGCTATCTGATTCCCACCCATTGATTGAGACTGCACTGACAATGTTGGTGTAGAGCAGTCTGATCCAATTGCAGATTCCCCCCAAAAGCTCATTTTGGAGAGAACATGTCTTGTATACCTGTGTGATATCCTGTCAAAGGCTTTCTCCTGGTCCAGGCTGATCAGTCAGGCGTCCAACCCTCTGTCCTGCACGTAGGCGATCGTATCCCTGAGGAGTGCGAGACTCTCAGCGATCTTTCTGCCCGGTACAGCACCGGTTTGGTCAGGGTGAATCACTGACCCCAGAGCAGACCTGATCCAGTTGCCGATTACCTTTGACAGAATTTCGTAATCCGCATTCAACAGTGAAATTGGTCTCCAATTTTTGAGTTCCTCCCTCTCCCCCTTCCGCTTGTAGATGAGGGTGATGATGCCTTTCCTCATGGATTCACTCATGGTACCTGCCCGAAGCATACTGACATACACCTCCAGCAGGTCCTGGCCAATCAAGTTCCACAGAGCGGAATAGAGCTCGACCGGTAAGCCATCGTTTCCGGGAGTTTTATTCTTTTCGAAGGACTCGAGGGTCTTGGTCAGCTCGTCCAGAGATAGCGGCTGGTCCAGCCTCTCACGTGTTCTGTCGTCTAATACCTCTGTGATAGAGGACAGGAACGATGGGAGGCCACGCTGTCGGTTGGCTTCGCGTCATACAGACTGGTATAGAGGATTTACTGATCCTCATGATGTCAGCCTGAGATGAGGTTATCGAGCCATCTTCTTCCTTCAGGCTGCTGAGCACAGAGTTCTCTTTGTGCACCTTCTGGAAGAAGAAACGTGAGCACGTCTCGTTCTGCTCCACCGAGCGGACCCTGGACGGAAAGATTATCTTGGAGGCCTCCGAGGCAAAGAGCGAGGCTTGCTGGCCCTTCACTTCCTTGAGGTCCTCCGTAACATCGACCCCAATTGTCTGCAGCAGGAGCAGGTTCTGCATACTTTCCTGGAGCTGGGACAGTTTTCCCCGCCTCTCTCTCGCCTCCTGAACACCTTTGAGGATGAAGAACCTCTTGATGTTCCCTTTTACTGTTTCCCACCAGTTCGCTGGGGACTCAAAGAGGGGATTCACGGTTCTCCAACCTGCATAGAGCCTCTTGAGCTCCTCAATGTTTCCGCCTCAATGCAATGCTAAATGTAGGCCACCCTACCCAGTCTGCCTCACTGCAAAGCTGACTATAGGCCACCGTTCCCAGTCTGCCACACTGTAATGGTTACTGTAGGCCACCCTTCCCACTCTGCCTCACTGCAATGGTGACTGTAGGCCACCCTTTCCTGTCTGCCTCACTGCAATGGTGACTGTAAGCCACCCTCCCCATTCTACCTCACTGCAATGGTGACTGGAGGCCACCCTTCCCATTCTGCCTTACTGCAATGGTGACTGTAGGCCATCCTTTCCAGTCTGCTTCACTGCAATGGGGACTGTAGGCCACCCTTCCTGTTCTGCCTCAATGCAATGGTGACTATAGACCATCTTTTCCAGTCTGCCTCACTGCAATGGTGAACTGTAGGCCACCCTTCCCAGTCCAAGTCAGCACACTGCAGGCTAGTCTTCCCTGTCACCATGGTAGGAAGCTCAGTGTTTGCTATACTAAAGACCTGGAGAAGAAAAGTCCACTGAGATGGTGCCTCACAGCCAACCTGGAGATGACCAACACGTCAGAACCGGCGAATGGCCTCAGTGCCTGGACAAACCTAAAAGCTTCCATAATCAGCACCTGTGTGGATATGTTTGGCCTCTTGACCAGGAAACAGCAACGCTGGTTTGTTGAGAATGATCAGGAGATCCAAGATCTCCTAGACTGCCAAAGCAAGGCATTCCTAAACAAGCAGCTGCATCAAAACTTAAACAAAAGGAAACTGCCTACAAGCAACCGAAGGCCAGGATGCAACAAAGGACCCATGACCTAAAGAATAGATAATGAGTGAAAGAGTGCAAGAGATTCTGCAACTCGCTGATGACCACAATGTGGGTGGCTTATTCAGCACAATCCTTCATGATGTCCGGGATCCTACCAGAGACCTGCTCCACTGACTGCAAAAATAGAGAGTCGCTCATCAAAGACCAAGAAGTAGTCAATGCTCACTGGTGAGGCAGTCAGTGCTTGGTGGAGAGAGCACTTTGGGGACGTCCTAAACTAAGATGCGGCTTTTGACGCAAGTGGTCTTGGCACTATCCTGAAATGCACATTGCCACCTCAAAACACCTCCAACCCACCGTGAAGTCAAAAAACCATCTGACAGCTGAGAAACACCAAGCCCTCCAGATCAGTTAGAATCCCCACTGAAATACAAAATATGGCAGAGAGGCACTCTTGACATGAATCCATGACCGCATTGCCCTTGTCTGGAAGGAAGAGAGTAAACTAGAAAATTTCAAAGACTCCATAATTGTGACCTTCAAATAAGGAGACAAGTCTGACTGTGGAAAATACAGAGGGATTTCCCTATTGTCCGTCTCGAGAAAGGTTATTGGAAGAATTCTCATTCACTGCCTCCTCCTATTGGCTGAAGAGTTTCTCCTTGAGTCTCAATGTGACTTCCATCAGTCAAGAGGCACACATGATTTTCAGTGTATGAAAAATCCAAGAAAAGTGCAGGGAACAGCACATATATCTGTGCATAGCCTTCTTCAATCTCACAAAGTCCTTTGATGCTGTCAGCCATGAAGGAATGTGGAATATTGTCCTGAGGTTTGGCTGACTGCAGAAACTCATCACCATTCTCTGCTAACTTCAAAATGGTGTACAGGCTGTGATCCTCACCAGCGCTTCATCAAAGATCCAATACTCGTGCAAACTGGGGTAAAAAAAATCACATTACTTGTTGCAACATTCCACCCCGTCTCCATGATACTTCAAGTAACCTTGAATGAGTGGAAACTGTTCGAAACAATGCCTCCAGGCAAGAACCAAAACACCCCAACTTCTGTCTCAAGCTGCAGTGTGCAGCCAATGCTTGCATTTGTATAAGAAGACTAAGCCTCTTTTTGAGAGTTGATCATTGGTCATCCAATGATTGTACCACCTGGAAACTCCAGCTTGCCACTTGTTGCTCTGGGTTGGCATCTTAGATTCATGGACTCTGGCATGCGGCACCAGCCAACCTCTCAGAAATTTAATGTAATTTCTACGATCCATTTATAGAATGCTTTTATACTTTAAAGCTGTACTCCAACTGGAAATGCTTCTGTAGACACTGTGCATGCAGGGCTAGACCATACTGCATCCCAAGGCTGTTCACTCACCCATTCATTCACTTTGAGCATACCCAGATGTATCTTCTTGTACAAAGAAAGAACAAAGAAAATGTACAACCTAGGAACAGGCCCTTCAGTCCTCCAAGCCTGAACTGATCCAAATCTACTGTCTAAACCTGTCGCCCAATTCCTAAGCATCTGTATCCCTCTGCTCCTCACCTACTCACACATCTGTTCAGATGCATCTGAAATGAATCTGCTGTACCTGCCTCTACCATCTCTGCTGGCAATACGTTCCAGACACCCAGCATCCTCTGTGTGAAGTACTTGCCACATGCATCCCCTTTAAACATTTCAGCTCTCACCTTAAAAGCATTACCTCTCGTTATTGAATCCTTCACCCTGGGAAAAAGCTTATCTCTATCCACCCTGTCTATACCCTTCATGATTTTCAATCGGGTCCCCTCTCAATCTCCTTTTATGTAATGAAAACAAACCTAACCTACTTAACCTCTCTTCATAGCTAGTACCTTCCATACCAGGCAACATCCTCATAAATCTTCACTGCATCCTCTCCACATCCTTTTGGTAATGTGGTGACCAGAACTCTACACAGTACTCTAAATGTGGCCGAACCAATGTCTTGTACAATTTTAACATGATTTGCCAGCTCTTATAGTCAATACCCTGTCCAATGAAGGCAAGCATACTAGAGGCCTTCTTGACCTTTCTGTCCACCTGTGCAGCAACCTACAATGGACATGCACTCCCAGATCTCTCTGTCCATCAACTTTTCCCAAGGCTCTTTCGTTCATTGTATAATTCGCTGTAGAATTAGACTTGCCTAAATGCATCACCTCACATTTGTCTGGATTGAACTCCCATCTGCCACTTTTCCGCCCAACTCTCCAGTCTATCTATAGCCTCCTGTCTTCTTTGACAGGTCCTTATGCTTTCTGCTACTCCATCAATCTTTGTGTCATCTGCAAACTTGCTGATCATATCCGTAGTGCCCTCTTCCAGATCAGTTATGTATATCACAAACAACAGTGGCCCCAACACTGACCCCTGTGGAACACCCACTGGTCTGTCTCATGTTGCTCAACCAGTTCTTTACCCACCTAGCTAGAACACCCTGCACACCATGTGACTTTACTTTCTCTATTAGTTTACCATGGGGAACCTTATCAAATGCCTTACTAAAGTCCATGTATATGACATCAACAGCCCTTCCTTCATCTATCAACTTGGTCACTTGGTCCCTATGCTAGAGCTAGCAAATTCACTTTACTTCTTGCATTGCCATTAATTGCAGATACAAATCCATGGTTGTCAGCAGTCCTCAGTCATATCAAGCCCATAGTGTTGGGGATGGAGGGGGATGAGGTGGAAGGTTCCTGGCACAGTAAATCAAGGGCAGGCTTTCATACCAGACCAGGGGCTTGGACTGGGTCACTTAAACTTGGCTGGTCAGAGTCTGACTCCTGTCCTCGTAAGGGAAGAGGAGTCAAATGTTGGGCTGCCCACAACTTAGCTTGGTTCTTACTGCTGATTGTGAGCTGTTTTTCTCCTTCAATTAGAGGAAGGGAAGGATTGAGTGAGATCTAAGTGGCTGTTAATGCTGAAAAGTATGCGATTGGCCTGAATGATTGAGTTGCAGCTGCAGGGTTATAGGAGGTCTGGGTGATATCAGAAACTAGCTTAAAAATGTGTTGCTGGAAAAGCGCAGTAGGTCAGGCAGCATAAGCCCTTCTTCAGTGATATCAGAAATGGCAAGTAGGGAGTAGAGAAAAAATGGTGGCTCTCCTGCACTGCTGCGCTTTTCTCCAGGCTGAGCCTGCAATGAACCGGGTGGCAACCTCAGCCCAGCCTGCCAGGTTTTTGTGGCCTCCGCTGTCCATCCTGGGGTAAGAGAACAACTGTCATCAGCATCACATGCCCACACTGACTTGCAGGTTCCTCCCACAAAAGAAGGCTCTGATTTCACCTTCTCTACCATGTCACTGTGCAGGTAAACTCGACACTGACAGTGCACATGACCTTTTAAAGATGGTACTAGTACTAGAGATATCCCAGCAATGTCAAGTTCTTTCAAGCACGGCAAGTGGTACAATTGAACTAGCATTGAACAAGAGCACAGCCATAGGGTCGTGGTAGGTAGTTAAAGAAGGGAGTTTGTGATGATATTATGAGAAATCTCATTAGACCTCGCAGAGAGAAACCCTCAGTAAAACTGCAAAATTGACACTTCTAAAATATATGAAGATTCAGCCTTTATTTCTATATCAATTAAAACAATGATACAGGATGCTTTTCACTTTCATTTCTGGTCATGGTAAACAGAGTGTTTTTTACAATTATGTACGTATGATTTCTGTTTTTTTGTCTCAGTTTTTATCATATTGTTTCATTTTAATTTGGCAGGAACTCAACTTTTGATAGAAACTTCTATTCAGCAGAATGTGAAGTGTTTTATCTATACCAGTAGTGTAGAGGTGGTAGGACCAAATGTAAGAGGTGATTCAATCTGTAATGGTGATGAAGACACAGTCTACCCTGGCAAACTAAAATTTTACTACAGCAAAACAAAACAAATAGCAGAACAACTGGTGCTGACATCGAATGGATGCCTCCTACCTAATGGTGAACAAATGGTAACATGTGCTGTACGACCCACGTATATCTACGGAGAAAACTGCCGTTTTATGATACCACATTTGGATGAAGGAATCAACAATGGAAATATTCTGAAGAGAACTTCCAGGAAGCAGGCACTCGTGAATCCTGTTTATGTTAGCAATGTAGCTTGGGCTCATATTTTAGTGGCTAGAGCTATGAAAGACAAGGATAGAAAGAAAATTGTTGGTGGAAAATTCTATTACATCACGGATGATACCCCACATATGAGTTACTCAGATTTTAACCATGAGATGATGAGCCCTCTGGGGTTTACAATTCCAGAAAAGCTTAGTATGCCTCTGCTGCTGATGTACTTCACATCTTTCATGATGGAGATGCTGCAGTTTTTGCTACAGCCATTTATTACATATGTTCCCAAAATAAACCGACACCTTATTACAATGCTCAACACAAAGTTTACCTTTACTAGCCACAAAGCCTTCTCTGATTTTGACTACATACCACGTTACAGTTGGGAAGTAGCAAAACAGCGGACCACCGCCTGGCTGGCTTCAATTGTACAAGACCGGAGAGATAATTTAAATAAAAAAAAGCTAGAGCTACAGAAACAAAAGCCTAAATCTTAGGGGAGAGAAGATTGAAATTCTGAATGCTTATTTTGGTGCAGTAGTCAATGTTTTTATGTAAAATACCTGAGTATGAAATTGGCATAATTATTACCTCGTTTTGGATGCTCCCAGAGTCCATAATGTTCCAAAAGGAGGCCTGGCCTTCATTGTGCACATACATTTAGAAATTAGTGGGATGCTATAAGATTGCGATGTTATCACAGGTTCATTGATTGTTCGCAGAAGTATGCAGCGTTGCCACATTAGTTTTTACTTATCTGTTCACTATGTGGGCCTCATTGGCCTGATCAGCATTTATTGCCTTCAAGATCATGATGTTCGTCAGCACACTGTACTGATTTGACCTCATGATGCTATCTTCAGCTCACTGCTTCAACTAATGTCATTTTTTTAACCTACATATTTGAATGCAGAGTGTCAAAAGTGATCCCTTCGTCAGCAGTATTTAAAGGAATCCAACTACGTTTCAGTTAGTTATTGGTTGATTACTTAGGACTGTTATTTTGCTTTTATGAATGTGTTTTCTAAAGTTGTTTTAAGGTCCATAAGTCTAAACGTGGGGATACTGCAGATTTTTCAAAAATGTTTTGCTGACAACACAGTTGCTCCAGATATGGATACACTAGTTGGCAATTCCTTTCTAATATGATTTGACTTTAGAATAAAGTGACTACACAGAGCAGCTCAAGTTGTAAGAAGAGATGAGAAGGAAGAGAAGGATTCTCGACAAGTCAGCTCAAGATGTCACAGCAATTCTTTTATCTGAATCTCTGTGAGAAAGATTATGTGAAAGCCTACTCTACTGTTTGAAGGAAATGACTGAAATCTGCCAATTGTTGCAGCTACAGCTATAAACTCAGAGCTTGGCATGAACTGCATTGACAGTAGCTGTGAAAGCGATGTGGTAATGTACCTGACTCACTGAAGTCTGCACCTGGACTTATTTGCAACATTTTGCAGTTTGCTGTCCAGTGTTGAATAAGGAAATGTCATTGACGATTTTATTCAGTGACAGTTGACAACTTATCATGGCTCAGTCAAAAAGTGTGCTGGAAAAGCACAGCAGGTCAGGCATTATCCAAGGAGCAGGAGAGTCAGCATTTTGAGCATAAGCTGTTCATTAGGAATGACATTCCTGATGGCTGTGGCTTTTCCAGTGCCACACTTTTTGACTCTGATCTCCAGCATCTGCAGTCCTCACTTTCTCCTAACATATCTTTTCTACCTGGTCAGGGCTCAATTAGCTGGTAGAGTATACAAGCTGAAAGATGTTGGCTTAAGACTTGCAGGTTGGATGAATCAAGATTTATGAAAATTGCCAGTAGGTGAGCAATGAGGATGCAATGAATTGGACAGTAACTGAGGCTCAGTGCAGTTAGTAGGATACACCATTTGAAGATACATTCACATGACCTTGACTGCTAAAGTGAGGCCATTGGACATCTTGTTGTGCTGCATCCATTTCTTTTGGACATGAATCCTGGCATATATTTCCTTGACTGTCTGCTCTCTCGATATTTTCAGGACACCTTTCCCACTTTACACCTGTTCCACCAAGGCTCATAACTGAGCATCTAACACTTGGAGCCTGCCTAAGTTGTTCCATTTTTCATCCTTTCCCAGATGAGCGCCTGCATGACTGCCAACAACTCATCCTGACACAATGCATCTTCCATTTAAGAAGTGTAAGTTAGCTTTTAATGGTCCTGACAAGTTATAACATTGGGATCCTTGCTGATGCACACAACCAATGAAAAGCATGGTTAGTATAATTTAAATAATACAATTTAAATGACCAGGCACTATGCAGTTAGTGTGCTACCTTTAAAATGCCAAACAAATGTGTTTTAACCACATCATGTTGCCTGTCTTTGAGCTATTAATTCTCCAAAATAATTGCCATCCCCGAAGTACAAAGGGTTAAATTGTGTAAATTGTCAAAATCAAGTTGACCACTGCACTAAAAATAGTATTCAGTAGAAGTATTGTATTTGCAAAAACATAAATCAAAGTACACTGAAAACAACAGAGTTGGTTCACCATCTGTCAGTAACCTTGGCTGGCCTAGCATTTTTTCACCTCAGCAAGGAAGCAGTTTATGATGATTCTACTTTTATTGTGCCCGTACAAGTAACTAAAATTTTTGCCTTCCGTCTGGTTGCAGTGCAGAGACTGAAAACAGCCAGCTTATGTTGTACAAGAGGAATAGAGCACTTAAAAATTATGGAAATCAGAAACAAAGCAAGAGAAAATATTCAGCAAATTGTATTGATCATTAAAAAGAAGGAACACCAATATTGTAATTCTGAAGTTTTCCAAAATGATATATACTTCTCTGTAACCATCAAAACCAAATTTATGTAGCACAACATAATGAATATTCTGAATGCAATTAAAATAATTACATTTCCTCATAATTTTCAGTTGACTGTGACTTTTACACTTTAATCACATTTGGATTTTAATTCATAGTGCAATGAAAATCTTATAATGATA
Organism: Hemiscyllium ocellatum; assembly: GCF_020745735.1. NCBI lineage: Eukaryota > Metazoa > Chordata > Chondrichthyes > Orectolobiformes > Hemiscylliidae > Hemiscyllium > Hemiscyllium ocellatum. Next base: position 61,682,231 of record NC_083412.1, on the reverse strand, counting down.
GGTCGAATTGAATTAACATTATACTTTTTGCTTTGCTTTTAACTGCACAAAAAGAATTGACCTTTGTATTTGGTAGGTTTTCAGAGTGTTTTAGAAATAGCCCATAAAAGAAATGAAACACGGAGGACCAGGCATCAGGACCAGATGAGATAAAAGGATAAAAGGTACCTTTCGAGAACAATTAAGGATGAGCAATAAATGCTGGCTGAGGCAGTGACATGCACAGTCTATGAACAAATAAAAAGGCCATAAGGTGTAGAAGCAGAAGTAGGCATTTTGACCCATTGAGTCTGCTCTGCCTTTTGATGAGATCATGTCCAATCTTATAATCCTCAACTTCACTTTCCCTCCTTGTCCCCCAAAGTCCTTGGGAAAAAAAAGTACTCACTCTTTCTATGGCTTGAAGAAACTTCGAAAAAAATTAAATAACGTTACCATATTAACTCTCAACCTTTGCCAGCCAAGGATTCTGAGTTTTCTCCAGATGTTAACCACTTTGAAAATGACTACAAATGAAGAAGGTCTCATGCCCGAAACGTCGATTCTCCTGCTCCTTGGATGCTGCCTGACCTGCTGCGCTTTTCCAGCAACACATTTTCGGCTCTGATCTCCAGCATCTGCAGTCCTCACTTTCTCCAAAATAATCACTGCCTGGAAGCAATAAAATACATACAAAACCCATCCAAAATCAAAGTCTTCTGGTCTTGTGCCCTGTTTTATTAAGCATTTGCATCGTTGTCTGAAGCTGAGACAGTTTTGGTGCTTCTCCCTGAGGACCGAGTCTTACTTGTGAGACTGAGCTTCACCAATAGAATGTAGGAGCCAATGAATTAGGTTTAGTTTTGCTCTTATTCATTTTATTTTACAATACAGCAAGTTATAAAAGTAATCATAAAAGTATATGCAATCAGTTAGAATTTACTCATTGATGTTTTAAAATCATTGGAATTTACTTATGGTTTCTCAGTGCAATTGATGCTGCAGAAATATCACCAAAACAAATTTCATGTAAATATGGGCCCTTGAATCATTTTTCTTTTGTGTCCTTTCTTTAATTTGTAAATTTCATAAATATCTCAATAAATTAGAAAGCACATTATTTTATTTGGATCTTGATATTATTACAATACTTCACTATGGCAACAACATTTGAAAACAGTGGACAACTATCCCATGATTCTAATCCCATGTGATTAAGAATCAGAACAAACGATGTCTTATGATTAAATCTCCAGGAATAAATAAAACTGGAGTTGCCAACACTAACACAAATTGGTCAAAATATTTTCGAAGATTCAAGGATCATCTCTGGGGAAGAAAGTTTTATCACACCATGGTAGTTTGTGGAATTTCAATGCAATTAATCAGTCTAGAATTGAAAGTTAGTTTCTCAGTTGTTATTACTAAAACTATTGTTGAGTGCCATTAGAAAAGTATCTAATTTCTTCAGAGATCTGTCACTTCTACATCATTTTATCTCTGTGGCTTCAGCCTCGCAACAACATGGTTGACTCCTCAATGGCCCAGCAGGTCACTCGGGGTTATTAAAGATGGGCAGCAAATGCTGCCTTGTCATAGAACAATATAGCGCAGTAAGGGCCCTTTGGCGCTCGATGTTGCGCCGAGCTATGAAACCGATCTGAACCCATCCATCCTACACTATTCCATTATCATCCATATATTTATCCAATAACCATTTAAATGCCCTTAAAGTTGGCGAGTCTACTACTGTTGCAGGCAGGGCATTCCACACCCTTACTACTCTCTGAGTAAAGAAACTACCTCTGACATCTGTCCTATATCTATCATCCCTCAGTTTAAAGCTATGTCCCCTTGTGCTAGCCATCACCATCCTGGAAAAAAGGTCTCACTGTCCACCCTATCTAATCCTCTGACCATCTTGTATGTCTCTATTAAGTCAGTAACAGAGATGTATGTACGGAAACCAAGCCTTCAGTCCAACACGTCCATGCCAACCAGATATTCCAACCCAATGCAGTCCCACCTGCCAGTACCTTGCCCAGATCCTTCCAAACCCTTCCTATTCATATACCCATCCAAATGCCTTTTAAATGTTGCAATTGTACCAGCCTCCACCACTTCCTCTGGCAGCTCATTCCGTACACAAAAAATATGGAATGCTTCACGAATTTGTGTGTCACCTCTTAACCTTCTTCTCTCTAACAAAAACAGCCTGAAGTCCTTCAGTTCCCTCATAAGACCTTTCCTCCATACCAGGCAACATCTTGGTAAATTTCCTCTGCACTCTTTGCAATACTTTCACGTCCTTCCTATAATGCAGCGACCAGAACTAAACGCAGTACTCCATATAAGACCGCACCAGAGTTTTGCACAACTGCAACAAGACCTCGTGCCTCTGAAAATTAATCCCTCTACCAATAAAAGCTAAGACACCGTATACCTTCTTAACAACCCTATCAATCTGGGTGGCAACATTCAGGGATCTGTACATAAGTACATTGTGGCTCTAGCTGAATTCTGCTAACTGATTCCTGATGAAGGGCTTTAGCCCAAAATGTCGATTTTCCTGCTCCTCGGATGCTGCCTGACCCGCTGTGCTTTTCCAGCACCATTCTAATCTTGACTCTGATCTCCAGCATCTGCAGTCCTCACTTTCACCTACTCAAATCTCTCTGTTCATCCACACTACCAAGCATCTTACCATTAGCCCAGTATTCTCTATTCCTGTTGCTCCTTCCAAAGTGAATCACCTCACACTTTTGCACATTACACTCCATTTACCACCTCTCACCCCAGTTCTGTAGCTTACCTATGTCCTTCTGTAACCTCAACATCCTTCTGCACTGTCCACAACCCTGACCTAGTGTCATCTGCAAATTTACTAACCATCCTTCTATTCCCTCATCCAGGTCATTTATAAAAACAGCAGTGGCCCCAAAACAGTTCCTTACAGTACACCATTAGTATCTGAACTCCAGGATGAATATTTCCCATCAACCACTACCCTCCATCTTCTTTCAGGTAGTGAATTTCTGATCCAAAACACTAAATCCCCTTCAATCCTATGCTTCTATATTTTCTGCAATAGCATACTGTGGGGAACCTTCTCAAATGCTTTACTGAAGTCCATATACCATATCAACCATTTTACCTTCATCCACCTGTTTGGTCCCCTTCTCAAAGAAGCTGAAAATGTGTTGCTGGAAAAGTGCAGCAGGTCAGGCAGCATCCAAGGAACAGGAAATTCGACATTTTGGGCATAAGCCCTTCATCAGGAAAGAAGGGCTTATACCCGAAACGTCGAATTTCCTGTTCCTTGGATGCTGCCTGACCTGCTGCGCTTTTCCAGCAACACATTTTCAGCTCTGATCTCCAGCATCTGCAGACCTCACTTTCTCCCCTTCTCAAAGAACTCAATAATGTTTGTGAGGCATGATCTACCCTTCACAAAACTGTGTTGACTGTCCCTAATCAAATTATTTCTTTCTAAATGATTATAAATCCTACCACTTAAAATCCTTTCCAACACTTTACCCACAACAGAAGTAAGGCTCACTGGTCTAGGGTTGTCTGTATTCCCCTTCTTGAGGAAGGGGACAACATTTGCTATCCTCCAGTCTTCTGGCACATAGATGTCAGGGCGACAGGGTGGCACAATGGTTAGCACTGCTGCCTCACACCCCTCCACACAACTGTCTGTGTGGAGTTTGCATGTTCTCCCCATGTCTGCGCAGGTTGCCTCCGGGTGCTCCGGTTTCCTCCCACAGTCCAAAAATGTGCAGGTTAGGTGAATTGGCCATGCTAAATTGCCCATAGTGTTAGTTGAATGGGAATGGGTCTGGGTGGGTTGCTCTTTGGAGGGTCAGTGTGGACTTGTTGGGCCGAAGGGCCTGTAAGTAATCTAACCTAATCTAATCTTAAAAAAAAATCTATATTCCGCGAAAAAAAACAAACTGGGTAGACCAGGATTATTTATGAAATGACTAAGATTCATTGAACTAATGGTGAATTGATAATAAATTGACCATAATTACTAGCGTAAGTCAAACCTGAAAACTAAAAATGTTGTTACTATTGAAGGTGCTGGAAAGAACTTGTATCTGGTCAAGGCCGAGAATGATCTGACTGGTTGAAATTGTTAATTTATATTAATTATTTTGTTTGTAAATTCTGATGTACTTATTTGGCAGAGATTGAGGGCCTGGCTTTGCATGTGGAAAGACTTGCATCAGAGAAACACACAACGACACTTTTCTCCCACGATAACACTTTATATGCTGACTTGAAATCCAGACAAAAATTGATTGAGACTTGCTTCTTTTTGGAGGGTTTAAAATGGCTGAGTCTGGAGAGATAGTTCTGAAGTGGAAGTTGTGTGGTGGGATCTGAATTTGCAAGAGGATCCAGCTGAGCTTGGATTTTGCAGTTTTCCTTCTTTTGGAGATGAGGCAGATGCCTTGTAACTTCATTCCAGGTACAGATTTTAGAGATTTTCCTGTCATTATCCGTTCTCCCAAATATCTGATGCAGGCAAACCTGCGGTGCATGATAACTTCCTGGTGGGATTGGGGCTCATGATACTTGTTGATTGCAGCAACTCCAAAATTGAAGAGTTCTTAACAAATTAATTCCTCCTTGTTTACAATGAGCAACGCTGATAACACTGGAAGTTACTACTGTTGAATTGCTACACTCTGTGAATTGGCACTTAGGAGGTGCTGGAATTAATGTTAGGCAATGTAATACAAATTACCTTGAGATTTGTCGATTATGGCAGACTGGCAGGTGGAAATTATGCCTCACTGCGGTTCAGGTGGTGGATTTGGATGGAAGAATTCTGGAACATGTATATTTACACTATGTTTCTTTTTTGATAAATCACTAGCTAAAACATTTACAATACAGCACTGTGATATTGACTTTGAACTATAGTACTTTGAAGTAAAAGCGAAAGAAAATTCATATGAAAGGAAAAAGCCGGAGGTATTATTTTATCTGACAACTAAAACTTAGTTATGAGTTCAAAGCTGAGTCATTGGTGGCAGGGAATAACAGTGGAGTTGAACACTGTAATTATATTCTGGCAGTGTTATCAAACAAGCAAATGTTTGCAATGAAAAGACCAAGGACTTTACTAGGTAACAAAACAAACTTTGATATTAAATTATTTTTTCTTGACCAACAAGGCAACATTAATTTTGGCTATTCTATAAAGATATTTGGATATCTGCACGGGAAGACCACCAAAGAAACAGAATATTGCTCATCAAAAACAAAAAAATGCTGGAAATCACAGCATTTCAGTCAGTCTAGACTTGAAACGTTAACTTGCTGTCTCCATGGATGTTGCCTGACCCACTGTGATTTCCAGCATTTTATGTATTCATACAGATTCCAGCATCAGCAGTAATTTGCTCCTATGTTGCTTATCTAAGTTTAAAGAGATTCTTGTCAATGCCATCATGTTTGCAAACCATCTAAAATCCAGACTTAACATGCTTTTTTCTCCTTATTTTGCTAATTAGGCAACTTATTAAATTAACCTTTGAAATATGAAGCCTTGGAAACCCAACAGGGACAAGAAACTAAATTAATATAATTATTGTTGTTGGTAAGATGCATTTGGATGAATGTTAATTTGACTCCTCAAAGAAATGGAAGAGATCCAAGAATCAGTTCAATGCAAACAATTCTTCTTGTGGATGTTGATGTAAAAAGCATAGCATGTAAATTACTTTATGTAGATCACATGAGTTAAATGTTTTTGTGGAGATTCACTAGTTCAGATCTTTATTAATGCTCAGGCCCACTTTAGGAAGATAGTTGAGTTAATTATAGATGTAAAAACACTTCTCATAGGCTTTCATTTAGTTTTAACTGTCCAGCTTATTCTTAAGTGCTACATGCTTGATGTTTCACAATTATTAGGCTTGGGGACCATTTTATTCTTGTTTCTTCACAAGTACTAGAGATACATTGTGTTCCACCCCAGCTTCCAGAAATGCTGTTAAATGCTGCTGTCAGTCATGTAGATAACATGCTTGCTAAGTTAAAGCATTCTGGGGCCATACCTGGATCAATAAAATCTACATTGGATGATATTGAATCATCCCTGGAAATCTCTATTCTTATTAAACAGACACCGAAAAACTCCAAATGTTAGACAAACAGAAAAACAGGCAATGTTAAAAACATTCAGCAGGTGAGTCAGCATCAGTTTAGAGAAATAAGCTGATGTTTCAAGTCTGAAAGCAAATACTGCTAATGAGGAAACTAAAAAGGAAATGATTAAAATACTTAGGTCTAGCAGCAGCTGTAGTGAGAGAAACGGATTTAAGAATTCAGACTTCTGAGGAGACATCTACCTCCTTTGAAGGTAATGGCACCATGAGTCGAGGATCCAATTTATGAAAAGTTGATTTATTTCAAGGATATTATTAAACTGGAGAAGGTTCAAAAGAGATTTACCAGGATGATGCTGGGAATTGAGGGTTTGAACTATAAGAAGAGGCTGGATAGGCTGGGATTTCTTTCATTGGAATGTGGGAGATTGAGGGGTTTCCTTATCGAGGTTATAAAATCACAAGGGGCATCGATAAGGTGAATAGCAAAGGTCTTTTCCCCGGGGTGGAAGATATCAAGACCTGGGGCCTTATTTTAAGATGAGAGGAGAAAGACTTTAAGAAGATGTGAGGGGCATTTCTTTTTACACAAAGCGTGATTCATGTATGGAATGAAGTTCCAGAGGAAGAAGTGGATATGGGTACAGTTACAATATTTGGATAAGTACATTAATAAGAAATGTTTGGAGGGATACGGGTCAAGTACTGACAGATGGGACTAGTTTAGTTTGGGACTAGTTTAGTTTGGGACTATGGTCAGCGTGGACTGTTTAGACCGAAGGACCTGTTTCTGTGCTTTATATAGTAAATTACTTGCTACTCTTTTAAAGTTCTACTTCTAGATGAAAAACTGGTGGCAGTAAATCACCTTTATTTTGTTTGCTGATTAAAATTCCTTCATGGAAATGTTGGCAGATTACAGCATTTTAAAGTCTTGACAGATTGTAAGTTCTTGCTCTGTGACACCAACAAGTTTACAAAGTGATGCAGGAAGGTGAGCCTGGAGTAGTCAATTGATACTATACATTCTTTCTGCTGGAGAAAACACCACACAATGCCATGCTACTGAAAAGGAACATGCAAACAATTGGCATGTGACACTATATTCTGGAGATGAATAGGCAATAACTGGCTTCCATTCTGGGTTAACTGTAAAGGGATGGGGATTGAGAATCTCTGTGTTCTCAGTTGCTGCTTGAGCAAAGCTCTCTTATTTTTAATGCACCTTCATATTCTGTGATCTCTTCAACAGGTAACATTTCCTTTTAAGAAACCAACAAGTTATGATAGAGCGTTGATCCAACATACCAACATTAAATGTATTGTTAATGAAAGAGTATCTCAGGAACAGATCTCAAATATAGGAGAGAAGCTCAGGCTATAATAAGGAAGGCTAAGAAGAAGCATGAAGAAAGGGTGGCAGATTACTCTAAATCAAATAATAACATTTTCTTCAAACATATTAATAGTAAAAGATGCATGCTGGATTTCTGAGTGGGGTAAGGAAGGAAATAGTGGAGCTGTTGACAGAAATTTTCCAGCCTCTTAGTCCTGAGGAAGTACAGGTTTGAAAACGTATGGCATTGTTTAAGAAAGTGACAAAGGATAACCCAGGAAACTACAGACTTGTCAGCTTGACATCAATAGTGAGCAACTGAGGGAGGCTATAATAAGGGTTAAAATAAATATACACTTGGAGAAAAATAAGTTAATACTAGACAGTCACTTGGCTTTCTCAAGGGTATGTTGTGTCTGACAAATTTACGTTGTTTGTTGGTGACACCGGTAGTGGATGAAGATAGTGCTGTGGATGTTGTATACTTGGTTTTTCAGAAAATATTTGATAGTGTCACAGGGCACGTAGGGGAGAAAATTAGAAATATTTGGGTTGATGGATCCTTGGCAGCATGGATTAGAAGTTGGCTAAAAGATAGCAAACAGAAGGTAGGTCCAAATGGGCATTTCACAGACCAGAGACAAGTTGAAAGTGGTGTTCACCAAGGATTGGTATTGGATCACTTTTTCTGATTTATGTAAATGATTTAGAGATGAGTTTGAGGGCACTATCTCTAAATTTGCAGATGATACTAAGCAAGAGAAAATAATGAATTGTGCAGTTGACACTCAGCAATTTCAGAGAGACATTGATAAGTTGGCCAAGTAGGCAGACTACTTGACATATGTACTTCAATTTAGAGAAATATGAGATAATGCATTTTGGTAGAACAAACATGGAGAGACAATACAGGCTCAATGGTACAACTTGAAGGGGAATACAGGAACAGATGGATCTCAGGGTTTGAGTGCCAAATTCTCTGAAGGTGGCCAGGCAAGTTAAAACAGTTGTTAAGAAATATTATAGGATCCTTTGGTTGATAAATAGAGGCTTAGAGCATAAAAGGAAGGAAATGATGGTAAGTCAGACCACATTTGGAATATTGCAATCAGTTCTGCGCAGGTTATTTAAGGAAGAATGTTAAAGCTCTTGAGACAGTAAACGAAATTTACTCGAATGATACCAGGAATGAGAGATTTTAGACAAAAGGAAAAATTTGATAAACTGGACGTAGTCCCCTTGAAGCAGGAAAGATTAAGATGTGAGGTTATTGAGGTATTCAAAATTATAAATATGTGAGTGGTGGAGGTAGATTGCATAGGAGACTTCAAAAGAGAGCTGGAAATATATTTGAAAGTGATGAATTTAGAGGGCTATGGAAATAGGGCTGGAGAATAGAACTAGCTGGGTAGCTCTTTTGGAGCTGGTTCAGACAGAATGTGTCTGAATGGTCTCCTGCTATGCTGTAAAAGTCTATGATTGTTAACTTCTTCCTAATGCAAGACAAGGTACAGCAGAGATTATTTCTGAAGATTTTGAGGTCTTCTTTACAGCTGGAATTACTAGCTTCCATTCAACTACTCCAACTGAACCAGTTCCTCTGTACTCAACTGACAAGAATGCCACCATAACAAGTGTACACGGCAGATGATAAATTCACATGTTGTGAGAAACACAGTACAAGGAAGATATTGAATCTTGCTGTGATGGCTGACAGAGTTTGGTGGAGGCATAAGACATGTCAACTCTTGCCTTCCAAGCAACTAGATGTCGGTGGGCATACTATGTAAAATTAACTCTGAAAGATGATCAGATTTCAAAGTAGGTTCCATGTGATTTCCTTCCAAAATGTGACATCAATGGCTGGAGCAGTGATGGAATCTGCTGACTGGTGCTGCACCAACAAAAATTCCATCTCATTGTAGGGCTGCTGCAGAAGTTGGCAGCTGCAGAGGGATTTGCAAACTTCCCCATTTCACAAGAAATCCAAACAAATCAATTAACCTGGAAGTACTGAATGAAGAATGATAAGTTTTAGAGAACTGTCTGAAAAGCTTATTGCTGATCAGATTGCAATGTATACAGAACAGTATCTAGAAAGGATTAAAGAATATTTGGTTGACTCTTGTTCAAGCAATTAGTATCTTTGATTCTTTGTATTTTGTATTCCAATGAGTGCTAAGTAATCAGACAACTGTTCCTAAATGCAGTGAAGATGCTAGTGATCTTTTGAAGCAGCCATACATTAGACATACATTGATATCAAGCGACCAATTTGGATCTTGCATCTGTTAAAATATAGTGGAAGCATTGCCCATGAAATGTAAAAGTATCATGACAACTTCCCGAATACCAAGAATCAAATCATCAGAAACTAGGTCCATCATCATAAATAAGCTGTGAGAAATTGGGAGTTTTCATTTCAGACATGCAAAACCCCATGTCTGCAGCCCTGGAAATCTACATTGGCTTATTCAGTTATCTGCAAGAATAAAAGTTTAGAAAAGTGGTGTCCAGTGAGGTCTCAACATAAACTGGTTCATCACAAATTCCTGTTCGAAAAAGACATAAATCACAAGTGAGGCACTACCTTAAAACAGGAAATTTACAGCTGGAGGTTTTTGATTATGTAATACATCCAACGTAGAAAACAATCTCAAGGAACTTTTCTCAAAGGAGGAAGTAACGAAATAGGCACCGAACCAAGAGAGAGGCTTAGGAACAGGCAATGTCAAAATGGATTGAAAAGATTAATTTTGAGTGTTTTTATGAAATTATGGAACACAATGATAGAGGCATATGGTGGAAATTCCAGAGATTGGTTTTGAGGCAGCTAAAGACTCAGGTGACTAGAAGGATGAATTGTTATTACAGGGAAAACATTGCAGTGATGGTTTGAGACAAAACCATTGGGAAATCTGGAGATGAGGAAAAAACTTTGTGAATTTCTTATGATTAAGGTCATGGCCCAATGAAGGTTGCAAGAATACAAGCAGATTTTACTACAACCAGAAGAAGAATGGACAGGGTCTGGGTTTGACAGCTGGAAGATTTTAGTTTTCTCCCTTTTAAGTTATTCATGAGTGACAAAAACTAAACCAAGAGTCTTAACTTCCTTTAAAATAAAGTTGACAGCCTCAGTTAGATATTGATGGTTTTATTGTTATCACTACAACATTAAGGCTACAAAACAAATCTTCAAAATTGTGCATTAGAATGTTTGGGGTAAAAACACTTTTTTGTCATTAAAACAAGAAAATCATTTTATCAAAATCATAAATTCTTGCTTTGAATCAGTGGCAACTAGCAAAATTAAAGAAAAATAGACTAGTGCTGGAATTGTTTGTTTCATGATAAATTGGAGCTCTAAGATCCACACAAGAGGAAGGTATTGACTGAGCCTAAGAAAAGGAAAGGGAATGTTATTTATTATTGAATAAATTGTGACACCTGAAATTGTTACAGAATAAGCATACGCAAACACTAATAACAACACCAATTGCCAACACTTTGAATTTCAGAACGTTTATGCAGACACGCAGTCAGCACTTCCCTAACTGTAGGTTACAAACTCTAGTGGGATTGGTTGATGAAATCTAGGGGGTCATGACTCCCATACCTGTAAAGACAGCTGTGGAATGCATTACAACTCAGAAGTAGTTGCTCAGAAGATGCTGAAATTCCTAGCGTGACTCTGCTAATTGAGATTGTGAACATCTAAAACAGCCAGTGTGGTACAGATAATTCCTGTTGACAGACTAAACAGCCAAAGATTGCTATTATTCTGAACAACAGCAATCATTGGCTCATTAAGAGTGGCTAGGACCATGATATTCCTCTGTTCTTTCTTGGCTGTCTTATGTATCAGATGGTTCTGTTGGAGAGTGTCAGAGTCTGCTAACCCAGTGAGTTTCATATGGCTGCAAATGGCTTTTCCATCCCCTTAAGATCCCACTGGAGTGTTTGAGTTATAAGCAGAGGCTGGATGTGCTGGGATCTTTTTTCACTGGAGCATAGGAGGTTGGGGGAGGAGGAGGGGTGACCTTATAGAGGTTTATAAACTCATGAGAGGCATAGATAAGGTGAATAGCAAAGGTCTTTTCCCTAGGGTAGGAGGTTCAAAACTAGAGGGCTTTTTTTAAGATGAGAGTAGAAATATTTAACAGGTATCTGATGGGCAACCTTTTCACACAGAGGGTGGTTCGGATAGAGAGTGAACTGCCAGAAAAAGTGGTAGATGCAAGTACAGTTACAACATTTATTAAAATATATTTGGACAAGTATATGAATAGGAAACGTTTAGAGGGATTGGAGTTAAATGTAGGCAAATGGGACTATAGTTTAGTTTTGAAAACTTGGTTGGCATGGATGAGTTGGATGGAAGGGTCTATTTCTATACTGTATAACCCTATGACAGTGTACTAAGCATTGTTTTTCACCAATTTATCTCCAGTATTGGAACAATTACAGGTGGAAAATTAGGCAGGAATCTCACGCAATGACTGGAATCCACCTATTTATATGTCTGTTCTGCTTCCTGGCCTCACTTCTGTCAAAACCTGAAGCACTTGCTCAAGTAGAAATGAGGCTATTTCACCAAGAAAATAAAGAGCTATGTTACACCTTACATTATCCATTATTAATAGAAATCTAAAACAAACACAGAGAATACTGGAAAAACTCATCAGATATAGCAGTGTCCAGAGAGACAGCACAAGATTAACGTTGAGTCTAGTATGACTCTGGAATTTAATTCTGAACAACAGTCATATTGAACTTGAAATATTAATTCTGTTTCTGCCAGACCCACTGAGCTTCTTCAGCATTATGAGTTTCTTCTGGTCTTTCTTTTCTTACTTTGTAAAGTTGTGGAAATATCAGACTTTGAAAGAAAATAGGCTGGGAATCCAGGTTTAGCCTATCGCAAGAGATCACATATATTAGGTAGAGAAGACATGTCTCCAAGTTTTTTCCAGTTTGCGGGGGGGGGCGGGGGGGGGGGTGTAGTTGGAGAAGGAAAATGTTGTTTGGAGTGTTTTGAGGTGGCAACATACCTCACTGTAAATTTTGCTTCCTTCTGCCACAACTAAGGCAAAGGCAGCAGAGGGAGCTCTCCTGTTTACTGACTAGTATTCTTATTGCACACATTTCTTTGTCTGGATCTTTTGAGGACATTTCTCCTCAGCATTAGTTTCCAGTCTCTCATTCTTGTCATTCTCAAGCTCCATCTGTTCTAAGTTTCTCTTCATTTCTCTGTAAATGTGTGTTAATTTGAACACAACTTTTGCAACACATGAATGTTGCACTGCTGTAACCTGCAGGTCCTATGTAACAACATCCTCTTTTCTGTCAGCAATACCTCTAACCATTTTGCAGTTGGTGGAGTGGAGTTGTTTAACTCCATTAGCATTATACATTCTTTGGTCAACAATTAGGTAGGTTTGTGGATATTTATAGGGATAGATTAAGTGTAGCAGAGAACTAGCAAAAGACTGTGAGTAATGCATTTGATTTAATTGAGAATAGCCTAAGCTGAATCTATCGCTCTTAGATCACCAAAAGAATATTAACTTATGCATAATTTGTACCTTTTGCTGGAGGTTTGCGAGGCCTTATGATGTCCATGCGGGAGGTAGGATCAGTGCTGATCAGTCGCACTCCTGCAGCTTTTCCACCTTGTGGGAAGTCCTTTGGTCTGTTCTTGTAAATACTTTCTGTTAAAACTGGTATATCTGGTTAAGGATTTAAAAATTCCTTGTCAAATATCTGGAGAACATCAATGCTCAAGAAGCTTGACACCACAAAGTAGTCCACTTGATTGACACATCATTCACCATCTTAAGCATTTACTCCCTCCACCAGTGATGCAATGTAGCAAACATGCACTGTCTACAAGATGCACTGTAGCAACTGATTAAGCCTCCTCTAAGCACCTTCAAAACTTCTTCGACCTAGAAGAGCAAAGGAAACAGACAACTGGGAACACTTTCACCTGCAGAGTCCCCTTCAAGTCACACATCATCCCTATTTGGAAATAAATTGTCATCTTTCATTTTCTTTGAGTCAAAGCCCTAGGGAACCTTTCCTTTTGGATGTACCTCAGAACATGAACTGCAGAGATTGAAGAAGGTAGCTCAACAGCATCTTCTACAACACATTTCAGAACAGGCAAGAAATACTTTGTGCAGTGGTTATGTTCAATTCCCTTGAATGCCTGATGCTTCAGTTGTTTGGAAGGATTTTGACTTTATGGGTTTGCTTCAAAGTAAAAACCCTGGGAGCTTTGAAAAACAACGCCAATATCACTTCCCATCCAGAAATATTGGTTATACTCACAAAGGAATATTTTCTCATTTGGCATGTGAGAATTTTTATCAAAGTTTAGCAATCAGTAGAAATTCTGAATTTCTTTGGATCTATATGAGGGATAGTTTTTCTCCTCTTCACAAAGATGACTATAGTTTTTGTAAACATTAATAACCTAAGAAATAATCATACATTTGAATATCAGAAGCAGTCTTTTCACAAAGTTTTCCAAAATTATGGAAGGTCATTATCCATCTGATGATCTAACCAGACTATAATCCTAAATTCACCTCCAGGGATGATGGCAGAGACCGGAGGTTCCAACTATAACATCATGAGTCACAATGCTATTTCTGTTCTCAGTAAGGATCCAATTGAGCAAACTTAACCAATTGTGATGCTGCTGACTGCGGAGTAATACAAAATTTGTAGAATATGTTGGTGTTCCAGTTGAGTCCAGGGAAATGCACCAAATGACATGTGATAAATGTCACTGTGACACTGCCAATACATACCTGGAGGTAAGGTCACCCACATTTAAAGTTTAATCAGGTGAGTTGGAAAGCTGCAGATTAGCTAAGAAAGCACTCGGAGTTTCATGTCAAAGAGACAGAACTTTCTCTCCCCGCAATGCCTAACTAACTATCTGAATGATGAATGTGATAGCTGATAGATTAAGTGAATGAACGTTTCAATGGTTACTCAAAGTCTGATAAAGGATGTAATGTTGAGTCGACCAAACCAGTGGTAGGGTCAACTGCAGTGACATGCAGAGCCGACACCATATCGAAGATTGTTGCTAGATCCTTCACAAAGCACAGCTTTAAATTATTATGCATCAGTCTACTCCTGTGGATGCCAGACATCAAATGCGTTATTGTAAATAATATTAGAAGCATTTGAGATGTAACCTTGTACAGAATAGGAAATTGCAAAATTCTTGAGGATATAGGTTACAATGCATTGATGTAAGGGCATTTGAAAAGAAGGGAGAGGTGCTATCTGAACCCCTTGTCCAAATCTTCAATAATGTAAGACAGTCCTGAATTATTACTTTAAATCAGAAGATCTCTTACTTAGTTCTGATCTTCAAAAAATGGACAAATCAATCCAGGAACTACCTTTTTGCCTGTAACTATTACAGGGAAGATGCTTGAAGGGATCCTAAGTGATGCTGTTTATGATTACTGGGAAAGTTAAGGACCATTAGCAATACTCAACACTGTCTCCTCAAAATGAATTATTATGATGCAGAAGTTGACCATTCATCCCACCATGTCTGTACAGACTCAATGATCTCCTAACTTTACCCGATGTTCCTGCACATCATCACTATCCAAATAACCATCCAAAGCCCACTTGAATACCTCAACTGTACCTACTTCCACCACATTTCTAGCCAGTGCTTTCCATATCATAAAAACTCGCTTTGGAAATAATTTTTTTTCTCACACCCTTGCTTCATTTGCACACCACTTCAAATCCATGCCCTCTCATCTTATTTCTTTTAGAATAAAAAAGGGTTTCACCCTATCAATTCTGTCCAGCCCACTCATGATTTTGAAAACCTCAATCAGATCTCTTCTTGGCCTTCTTCTCTCCATGGAGAACATTACCAACTTTTCAAACTGTTCTCTAAGTTTCTCAAACCTGGAACCATTCTCGTAAATGACTTCACTACTCTTGTCCAATGCATTTTCATCTTTCCCATAATGTAGCATCCACAACTGTGCCCAATACCTAATATTTAATCTAGATAAAGCCTGGATGACTCAGATTGGTAGGATCGACTTAGAACAGTGAACACTCGTTTCATGGAATAATCTGAAAGCAGTTAAGAAAGAAAATCGACCTAAGAGTTACTGTGCCTTTCACTCCACAATCAGAACCAATGCAAAGAAAACACAGCCAAAGCAAACAGAAAGGTATGCTGTATTAACAGAATCATTCTGTACAAGCTTAAGATAACTGTTCTGTCATTATACAGGGCCTTGTTAGATTACATCGAGATTTCTCAAAGATGGGTGATTCCAGTGACCTCAGAAAGGTTTAAAGGAGATTGTCAAGAATGCTTTTTAGATTAAAGACTCACTCAGGTCAGCTTACAGAACTGGGATGACTTAGAGCAGGCAGAGTTAATGATCTCGGAAGTACATAAAATAAAGGACTCGAATGACTGAATATTGACATGTTATTTCAGTTTGAGATTACTTATTTGACAGATTGGAAAGGAGAGGGAACATTCATTTAATGTCATCAAAAATATGAATAGGCTAAATGTTGGGTAGTTCTTTTTTCTGACATCCTTCTGCAGTGTTTGCTGACTCTGTCTAAGGCATAAATCCCTTTCAGTTCTGTAAAAGTGTCATATTGGACTCAAAGATTAACTCTATTCATAGATGCTGTCAGGCCTGCTGAGTTTCTCCAGGATTTGGTTTTCATTTCAGATTTCCACCATCAGCATATTTTGCTTCCATCTCAAAAGTCTGATAAAAGGCTAAAGACTGGAGAATTCTTCTTCTTCCCTGGGATGGCAGCATCACTGATTTTGTAGAGAGGAGGAGAGAGTGGTACAGATTGTGAGAGTCCAGAGCAAAAGACAAGTGATAAAGGAGAGTTAGATACATAAAATAGATGTTGACAATGGATGAGAAAGAGGAAATGAATCTGTTCTGCTGAAAGCAAAATCAACAAGACATAAACTAGACAGGGAGTTGGGGGGTGGTGAGGAGAAGAGCAATGCAAGAGAAATGAAGGACAGCTGTCATGCTCAAGATTTGCATTTATGATGGTTGGGATCTCAGAGGGCCATCTCAGGTGGATCACAGACTCAACACTTTTAGTTGAGGATGGTTGCAAATTCTGCAGCTTCATCTTTTGTATTTCTGTGCTGGGTTTCAGCATCATTGAGCATGGGAATATGTGTGGAGCCTCCTTCCCCTTCCTCCTCTTAGTTATTTTATTGAGTATCTTTCCATGACTGTGTATAGCAAGATTACAGCTTTTGATCAAATCAGTTGTTGTAGGTTAAATGTAAATACCTATATTGACTTGTTATGTTGAATGAACTGCTTCTCTGCTACATATCCTTTATCTAATAAAGGAATCTGCTGCACCCCATTTCATTATGGGCCTAGAGACTATACTTGACTTGATTGTTATTTGTACTTAATAACCCTCACAGCTATAATGCAGACTGAAAAATATTTCACATTCATTTTAATGCTTTGTAAAGAAAAGAACAAGATTTTCTGTCTTTTTTCAGTTACTTACCTTTATACTTCAACTGCTAAAAGTTTCTTCTTGGCTAAAGATATAGCTATGACTTTATTTCAGGAAAATTATTTATTTTTTTTGAAACAAAAACCTCTGTCTGCGTCTGCATGAAGTATGGCCTTCTTTTCACATCCTGATCTTACATAGACTACTCTAGCTGGTAGAGCAAAACATTTGTTTTCCAAAGATGCTGTCTGCTTAGTCAGAAGATTCTATGATTGTAACGCTGAAAGATATGTTGTGACAGTTTTTACCTTACTTCTTTGCTCATTTCTCAAAATTGAGACTTACAACGTGTGTTGTCCATCAGTCCTAGCATAAGAAAATAATGACAATTAAAAGATATTTGCGATAATGGGAAGGAACAATTCTTCTGCTTCGTTGTCGATTTCTAGGTGATGACAAACGTGCCCTGCTCCTTCAGTACTTTCCAAACCAATTGCTATGGCATAAAGCTCAATTTCCAATTCAGTTGCCAACCCTGCTGCCACCTGCAGGAAAGAAAGAGTTGAATTGGTGGGAATCAGTTAGGTCTTTGTACAATTTATTTCATTACAGGCCGACTTTTTAAAGAATGAAATGAAATATTATGCAGTGAGACAGGCTGTCAGCTTGATTTTACAACCTTTTGCTTTTGAATGAAGGTAATTAAATGTCAGATGACTATGGACTAGCCTTCTATCTTCCTGCTCACCCATTCCCACAAGTCGATTCCTTTCAGATAACAGGGCTGGGCAAGGCACCCATTAGGTATCCTGCTTTAACGTCCATTGAGGCCAATTATTGCCCAACTAAGGCTCCCAATCTGTCTTCAATTCCATAACACATGGGGCAGTGGGAAAGTCAACTATATATTTTTTAAAAATGACTGGTTCAAAGGAGGGAAGGAATAGGATTATGTCTTCAGGGATGCATTGTGTACTTTAATCTAAGATCTCTTAGATCCCACTCCTTACCGCATCTCTCACCACCTAGTCAGCAAAACCCAAAAATATCACCACCCTCTTTCTCTCTAGAGTGCCCAATACCTACATGTCCAGGATTTGTCTCACTCTGCTCTTTATCGCTACTCTTTGTGGAGAAAATTGTAATTCCAGCAGTTCCCATTACCAAGTTTCTGGCACTGCTACACTTGCCAGTCACTCTGATTGGTTGATAGCTCGAGGGTTGGACTTTCTTCTACCAAGGGCAGAAGTTTGTACTTATTGTACCATCACTATAATAAGTTCACCAAGTGTGTGCTATTCCTGTAGGGCAGTCTTGTTTAATGCCACAAGGCTGGAATGGATTCAAGTGCAACTCCAGAGAACAAAACTGTCTATTGATCAACAAGCTGAAAGTAAAGGATATAAGCTTAAAGAAGAAGCTATAAGAATTTACAAGGATGAACAAAGGACAGGATTATCAAAGATGAGTCGATATTTTTGAAAGGATATAAAAAGAAGTTAAACAAATTATTATGAGAAGAAAGAGAATAGTTTGAGCAACTACATCTCAGTTTTTGTTAAGGGATTGCAAAAGAGCATGCTTTCATAAAACATAGATAACCAAAGCAATATTAACCATTTGTAGCTAATTGAGATGCAGGAAAAAATATTTCAAATAATTATTTAGAGGAAATTATTTTATCTCAATTGCTGAACAACACTGGGACTGAGGAGCTGGTGATGAACTGAGTTAAGCAAGAGGAAAATGGTTTAACTGTGAAATAATGAGAAAGAACCTGAAAATATGTGGGCAGTAAAGTTCAGAAGCTGAATTATGAACAGATTGATTCAAAGGCTGTTGAAAGTTCACAAGTGGATAATAATGGAGTCTCTTCCTGCTACCAGCAAAATGATTTCTCATAAACTTATGAGGAATAAAAGACATCAGTAGAAAAAGAATTGCAATTTCTTATTGGTTTATAACTCCTGGATTCAAAACAAAATATTGTCACAAAACAAGAATAAAGAACAGCACAAGAACAGGCCATTCAGCCCACCAAGACATCACCAACAAATGATGCCTTTTTAAACTAAACACTTTTTGCTTCTAGTTGGTCTGTATCCCTGTGTTTCCTGCCTATTCACATATCTGTCATACAATAATGCTGATATTGGATCCTCCTCCATCACTTCCTCTGACAGTGCATTCAGGCACTTACTACCCTTGATCTAAAAATGTGCTTCTCACAACTCATTTAAAATTAACACTTTTTAAACCAATGTCCCCGAGTAATTAACATTTTTACCCTGGGAAAAAGACTCCCGACTATCCATTAATTATTTTAATAAACTTTTATTGGGTCATCCCTCATCCTTTGACATTCAAACGAAAAGAAACCAATTTTTTCCAATCTCTATTCAGTGCTAATACCTTTCAACTCGATAAAATCCTGGTAAAACCATATCTGTACCCTCTCCAAAGCCTCCACACATCTTTCTGGTACTGTGGTAACCAGAATTGTGCACAATATTCCAACTGTGGCCTAATTAAATTTCCATACAGCTGCAATATGACCTACCAATTTTTATACTCTATTCACCAATTGATGAGGGAAAGCATGCTATATGTCTTCTTGACCACTTTATTCATTTATGTTGCCACATTCAGGGAATTATGAACCTGTTATGCCTAGATCCCTTTGTATGTTGATGCCACTAAGGGTACTGCCATTTATGAAATATCTCCCCCCTGCAATAGAGCTCCCAAAGTGCATCAATTTGTGTTTGGATTAAACTTCATCTGCCATTTCTCCACCCAAGACTCCAACCTATCTATATCCCGATGTATCCTCTGGAAATCTATCTCATTACCTGTAGCTACCCCAATCTTTGTGTCATTTGCAAACTTACTAATCAGACCACTAACATTCTTCTCTAAATTATTCATATTACAAACAACAAGGATCCCAGTACTGATCCCTGCAGAACACCACTGGTCACAGACATACAGTCTGAAAATATCCTTCCACCGTTACTCTCTATGACTAAGCCAGTTCTATATCTCTTTTTTTAAGAAACCCTACAGTATGGAAATAGGCCCTTCGGCCCAACAAGTCCACATTGACCCTCTGAAGAGTAACCCACCCAGACCCATTCCCATACCCTGTTATCCTATACTTACCCCTAACTAATGCACCTAAAACTATAGGCAATTTAGCATGGCCAATACACCTAATCTTCACAGCGTTGGGTTGTGGGAGGAAACTGGAGCATCCAAAGGAAATGCACGCAGACACAGGGAGAACGTGCAAATTCCACATAATCAGTCAGCTGAGGCTGGAATCAAGCCCAGGTTCCTTCCGCTGTGACGCAACAGTACTAACCACTGAGCCACCATGCCGCCATCTATCCTCAGAAATTGCTAAAAAAAACTCGGCAGGTCTGGCAGTATCTGTTCTAAACAGGTTCTGTTCTTCAGAACAGCTTCTGAAGAAGGGTCACTGGACTTGAAATGTTAACCCTGCTTTATTTCCATGGATATTGGCAGACCTGTTGAGATTTTTGAGTTTTTTTCTGATTTCCAGCATCCGCATTTTTTTTTGTGTTCTGTATCCAACCTACCAGCTCACCACAGATCCCATCGAAAAGGTTCCCCATAGGACACTGGTTAGCAAGGTTAGATCTCATGGAATACAGGGAGAACTAGCCATTTGGATACAGAACTGTCTTGAAGGTAGAAGACAGAGGGTGGTGGTAGAGGGTTGTGTTTCAGACTGGAGGCCTGTGACCAATGGAGTACCACAAGGATTGGTGCTGGGTCCACTAATTTTTGTCATTTATATAAATGAGTTGGATGTGAGCTTAAAAGGTATTGTTAGTAAGTTTGTAGATGACACCAAAATTAAAGGTGTAGTGGACAACGAAGAGGTAACCTCAGATTACAATGGGATCTTGATCAGATGGGCCGAGGAGTGGCAGATGGAGTTTAATTTAGATAAATGTGAGGTGCTACATTTTGGGAAAGCAAATCTTAGTAGGACTTATACACTTAATGGTAAGATCCTAGGGAGTGCTGCTGAGCAAAGAGACCTTGGAGTGCAGGTTGATTGCTCCTTGAAAGTAGAGTTGCAGATAGATAGGATAGTGAAGAAGGCGTATGATATATTTCCTTTATTGGTCAGAGTATTGAGTACAGGAGTTGGGAGGTCATGTTGCAGCTGTACAGGACATTGGTTAGGCCACTGTTGGAATATTGAGTACAATTTGGTCTCCTTCATATCGGAAGGATGTTGTGAAACTTGAAAGGGTTCAGAAAAGATTTATAAGGATGCTGCCAGGGTTGGCGGATTTGAGCTATAGGGAGAGGTTGAATAGGCTGGGGCTGTTTTCCCTGGAGCGTCAGAGACTGAGGGGTGACCTTATAGAGGTTTACAAAATTGTGAGGGACATAGATAGGATAAATAGACAAGGTCTTTTCCCTAAGATGGGGGAGTCCAGAACTAGAAGTCATAAGTTTATCGTGAGGGGAAAAGATAAAAGAGACCTAAGGGGCAATGTTTTCACGCAGAGGGTGGTATGCGTATGGAATGAGCTGCCAAAGGAAGTTGTGGAGGCTAGTACAATTGCAACATTTAAAAGGCACCTGGATGGGTATATGAATAGGAAGGGTTTGGAAGGATATGGGGCTGGTGCTGGCAAGAGGGACTAGATTAGGTTGGGATACCTGGTCGGCATGGACGGGTTGGACCGAAGGCTCTATTTCCATGCTGTACATTTCTATGACTCTGTGACTTCACCCTTTGCATCAGTCTACCATGAGGGACCTTGTCAAAGGCCTTGTTAAAGACCATAGAGACATCTAATGCCCTGCCCTCATTAATCATCTTTGTTAATTCTGCAAAAAGCTCAACTAAGATTGTCAATATAGAGTGATTTATAGAACATTGGATTATTATGTGAATTATTATGATGACAGCTTTGGTAAAATATGCAATATGTTGTAACGTTTTGCATTTCAAATGTAGAAATGAAAACCTGATCACACTAGAGATGTGTTTTCATTTTTTTCTGCATAGGTGTTACAAGTATGCGATTTTATGTTTCTTATGTTTTATGAACAAACTTTCTAAATGTAAAATAAATTAAAGCACCTAGTTTGAGAAACCGGTAAACAGATCTTGAAAGCCTGGGTTATGTTTATTTAAAAAGGTCAGAGTTTGAGGGTAAAAACAATAAAAATTGAGTGACCCTTCTTTGAATATTTTGGTGGAGATGGATGTCCACAGCTGCCCCCATAAGGGCTTTAAGGAGAGTTGGATGGTTGCCATGACAGTACTAATGGAAAGACTGAAAGAAATCCCATACCTGAGAGAGGACACTGAGAGAATTATAGTAAATTCCTGAGAGCTGTGTGCCACAAGATGGAGCGAACTCTCAGGATCGTGTTAGATACAGACAAACTCTTAGGAATTAGAAGGAGTAGAATTAAAAGTACAAGGAGTGTGCTGTTGAGATTTTCAGCTGTAAAGTACTACTGCTAATGAAATGTAGTGTTAAATGGTGTTACTTGCTTTAGCTCTCATACAGTAAATGTGTCATTCTTCCAGTGAATAACTAAAAATTTGAAATTATTTTAAACAGTTTTCAGTCTTCATGGAGATCATAATGCTAGAAGCGTCTCCTCTCACCATCCATAGTCTAGCATTTCAAGAGCCCTCTACCATCTTCACAGTAGAATGTACAGATTGGCAAAGATGACATTTATTATAATAAATTAAATTAAAATAAAATAAAGATCTCTGGATGTAGGAGATCTGAAATAAGAACAGAAATTAATGGCAAAATTTAGTAGGCCTGGCAGTATCTGTGGGAAGAAAGCAGAGTTAATGTTTTGAATCCAGTGACCTTTCATTAGAACTGGCAGTTATTATCTATGTTACCCATATCCTGAGAAGTAAAGTATAATACAACACAAAGTGTATTGTTTTTAAATTAGATTGTACTTGGTGTGCTGTGCTCAATTCTGAATTCTGAGCTCCAGAGAAGATACCACATTCAAAAATTGGAAGCACTGAATATAAAAGACAAAAAAACCTGAGAGATATAGTCAGAGTAATGAAGAAGATCTGACTAAATTAGTATTCATGAGCCTTAAAATTATGAATGGAATAGACAGGGTTGCCATGAAGAAAACCAACTCTAGGTAGTCATAAAAATGATGGTTATAATAAATCCAACAGGTAAACAAGCAGAAAAATCTTGACTTGGTAGTTATAAAATTGAAATTTTTGAGGTAAATAGTTTAGACTCTTTCAAAGGAAACTCAAGAAGTAAATGGCAAATCCTGGATAGAGATTAGGTAAATGGAATAGGGGAGATTAATATGAAGGATAAAAATTAGCACAGAGGAGATGAATCTGTTTATATGCTATACATTCTCCTTGTTAGTATTATATAATTGTATGGAACAGTTTAAATCTGTGGGACAGTTTACTTTAAAATAATTGAGATTAAATTCAAATAAGACAGTAGAAAGATAGGTTCAAACTGGAAAGTGATACATTAACAACTGATATCAACAAGCTTTTCTTTTCATGTAATTACTGCATGGACCTGGGTTTTATGGTTTTCAAAAACAGAGTTGCAGACTTGAAATCCCAGAAACAATCAAGAAGTAACTAGATACAGCAAACGGAGGTAGGGAAGGAGGATGGGAATATTAATAGTGATCCTTCATCTATCATTATCTTGTGAACCAAGGAACTACATTCAGCTGATTTTAAGAACCATTTGACCTAATTAACTGTTTTAAAAAAGATAGTCAGCAATTATTACTATACGGAGGCATTTTTGGCATTAAGCGAATACTTACAGGTCCTGGTTTAAAACATACTCTGAGTCCAGTGCTGGGTGGAGGCTGCTTCACTCGAAATCTAGACAAAAACAATAATTCATTTTGAATATTTAGCACTGCACCATATAGTCTTGTTCTGAAATGAAGTAACCTATGAAGTACTTCCAATACATTTTGTAGAATTGTAATCATTCTTAAAGAAGTGGAGAAAATAGCAAAAAGGAAGAATACTCAGATTTTGAAGTTTATGTTTTGTTCAATGTCCTGAACCACTCTTCTGAACCAATCTTTCACCATTATCAATTGTTCAGTACTTAGTTTATCATTATTATTATTGGTGTCCTTACTAGGCAGATATGTGTGCAATCAATCAGAGAGGGTCAAGTTACAAAGCAAAGGATGACGTCCATAAATTGGTCAAGGTATCATGAACTATAATACTGAACCACAAAGACACACATTTGATTGAGAAAGTATGTTTTCAGAGAGCAAAAATCACAGAATGATTACTGTGTCAGCTCTCCATAAGAGCAACTCGGCTAGTCTGACTGCCCTGCCTTCTTCCCATATCCTCGCAAATATTTTTTTCTCTCTTCAGATAATAATCAAATTCAAATCACTTCTCATTTTTCTAAACTTTATGCATAGTGCCATTCTACTCACAGGAAAACTGTCTCATCTCAGAAATCAAATAATCAGTAGAAAAGCAGCCTATTTAGGTAGGGAATTCCAGAGCCGAATATAGAGGCAGCTGAAATCACGAACACCAACAGTGGAGCAATGAAAATGAGAGATGTGCAAGAAGCAAGAATTAGGTTACCAGACATTTAGAAGGATGTGAGACAAGGGGAGATTACAGAAATCAGCTAAGACTAAGGCACGGCATACTCAGATGATATTACTGAGGTGAAATAAAGTCTTTGTCATGGTGATCACATATGTTTGGAACCTCATGTCAGGTTTAAGTAAGCCTCAGTTACCAGAGATAGGCATAGAGACAGTAGTTACACAACAGACTTTGTCGTGGGACTGTAAACAATGGCTTCAGTCTTCCCAATATTTAATTGAAGAACATTTCTGCTCAAAGAAATTAGAAATTGCAGTTAAGTAGAATGATGATTTAGCAACAGTAGAGGAGTTAAGAAGTGCGTTGGTAAGATGGAGCTAGGTGTCATTGCAGATGTACAAATGATGTTGTGTTTTCGGTGATGTTGCCAAAATGTAGCTGAGAAATAGGAGACAACCGAAGATTGATTCTTGGGAATACCACAGGAGGCCTGGGAGTAGGAAGTGCAGATTCTACTCTCGCTTCAGTTCAGTAGGAAGAGAACCAGGCAAGTTCAGTTCCAATCACCTGGACGATGGTGCAGAGGTGTTAGTAGAGAACTGTAGGATCAACTGTACCAAAAAAAAGGCTGTAGATAGGTCAAGAACAAAAGAAAGGACAGATTGAATTTGTTGCTGACATATTGAATTTTGTGGCTTTGATTAAAACTGGCTCAGAAACTGGTATTTCGATTGAAGGGATTCAAGTATGGAACCTTGAGATTGATGACCTGGATTTGGGTGGCAATTAAATGTTCAACAGCTTGGAGAAAAGGGAGATGGAACAAGATTGGAGACATTATGGTTGTTTGTTTGAGAAGGGGAATGGTGTCAAAGGAAAAGGTACAATGCCTGAAAGAAGAGAATGGCTATCAACATTAGCTAATTTGGGAAGAGAGGGATGGAAGCCACATGGTCAACAATGTAGGTGGAACTAGATTGAAGAACAGGAGGTAGGACTTATGGGCAAGATGAATGTGAATTAGGCATGAAGACAGATAGGAGAGAAACTGGAGAAAGATTAAAGAACAGGGAAGATGGAAAGTTTGATGATTACATTAAAGAGGAAGAGTGAATGATTACATAGCTACTGTAATCATTTAACAAATGTATTACTTCAATATAAATAATAATGAAACTTTTCATGAGATACTTATTAGCAATTAAAAATGTTGGTTTCTCTTTTTTAAGTACTGAAAATATGCCATTGACTAACAGATGAATGAAGGCATAGAGTTAGTTACAGACTCACTGATATGTGAGTAGCCCAAGATAAGATGCTACTTAGAAACATTGGCTCACAGAATTGTCCTGAAAAAGGAACATAAAGAATGAATCATCACATATTTTCTAAAAGGTCAGGGCCAGGTTATTAACCCAGATAAGGTTTTCAATGAAGAATATTGCCCAAGGACGACTCGATTTATTCATCTACTAGATAATGTCAGCTGCTCAACATGCTGTAAAGATAGCTGTGAACCAAGGACATTAAAAATCTGTATGTCCGAATTACTATGACAGATTGAGACCTTCAAACAAAACCTTCACAAGATACATGCAACATTTACACTAAGACGGAATTGAATGACAGCTATTTGCTGCAGTAACCATCTAATTATCACTTACAAATTGAACAACCACCCCAAAATGTCAATGCTTTCTCAATCCTGAGATTTTATGCATCCAAACTTTTCATCCCTCTGAGTAGGTAGTTGTGTCTTTGTTGCCTAGATTCTAAATTGTGGAATTTTGTTTCTAAATCTATCCACAATAGTACTGCTCTCTAAGCTGGTCTTTAAATGGCATCTCATTGAGCAGGTTTTGGTCAACTGTCCTATTACGATCCTGCAAAGAAACCTGAATTGAATTGAATTAAATTTATTGTCATGTGTACCGAGACACAGGGAAAACCTTTGTCTTGCGAGCAATACAGGCTGATCACATTGTTAAGTAGCATAGAAAAGTAAACAATAGGTAAACAGCGGCAAAAACAAAACACAGGTACAGGCGAATGTTAAGAGTATGTGAGTCCATTCAGTATTCTAACAACAGTAGGGTAGAAACTGTTACAAGCAGATCTTTACTCACATTAAAAGATTTTTAAAATGTATTGTAAGTGTTGCTGGCTAGCCAGTGTTTACTGCCAACCCCTAACTGTCCTGAGAAAGTGGCGCTGAACTGTCTTCTTGAATTTCTGAAGTCCACATGGTGGTGTGGGAAGGAAGTTTAAGAATTTTGACCTGGGACAGTGAAGGAACTGCAATACAGTTCCAAATCAGGATGAAGAGAGGCCTAGAGTGGAACTTACAGCTGGTGGCAGATTCATGCATCTACTGCCCTCGTCCTTCAAGTTAGTAGAGGTCATGGTTTTGAAAGATGCTGTTTGAAAGATGGAGCATTGGTGAGTTTCTGGTGCATCTGGCAGGCTGTACACATGCCAATCACTGTTTGTTGGTGGTGAAAGAAATAAATGCTTAAGATAGTGGATGGGGTGCACGTTAAAAGGACAGTTTGTCCAGTTGAGCTTCTTGAGTGCTGTTGGAGCTTAACTCATTCAGGCAAGTGGAGACTATTCCAACCTGATGTATGCCTTGGCAGCAGACAGCTTTTGATGAGTTACTCACCACAGAATGTCCGCCCTCTGATCTGTTCGTGCAACCACAGTATTAATGTGGCTATTCCAGGTCAGCTTTTGGTGAATGGTGTTAATAAATAGGCTATTAATAACTATTAATAGAGTTCTAGTTGGAATGCCATGCTTCTAGGAATTCTCGTGCATGTCCCTGTTTGGCTTGTCCTAGGATGGATGTATTGTCCCAGTCGAAGAGATACCCTTCCACATCCATATGTAAGGTTAGTAGTGAGAGTGGGTCATGTTGTTTTGTGGCTAGTTGATTTACATGTACCCTGGTGGCTAGTTTTCTGCCTGTTTGTCCTGCCTGAAATAGAATATTATTTCAACGAGCCAACACACATTGCAGCACAAAGGAATTACACAGAGCAGAGGAAAATCACCTATACAGTGTATTCAAAAAGAATGAACACAGTCCACAAGCAGACAAAACACGTCCAGAAACCCTAGCCAAGCTACCCTACATCAAAGACATCTCAGAAATGACTGCCAGATTACTCAGATCCCTTGGCATCACGGTAGCCCACAAAAGCACGAACACATGAAAACAGCAGCTAATGAATTTGAAATACCCTATATAGACAACAAGCAAAACTAATGTCATTTACAGATTACCTTGTGAGAACTGTAACAAACACTACATTAGACAAACAGGCAGAAACTAGCCACCATGATACATGAACATCAACTAGCCACAAAAAGACATGACCCCTCTCACTAGTATCCTTAGATGAGGAAGGACACCACTTCGACTGGGACAACACATCCATCCTAAAACAAGCCAAACAGAGACATGCACGAGAATTCATAGAAGCATGGCAGTCCAACTGGAAATCTACCAACAAACACATTGACCTGGATCTCATTTACCACCCCCTCAGAAAAAGAACAGGAAATGACATCACCATAGGAAATGACGTCACCACGGGAAATGACGTCACCAAACCAAGGAAACCCAAACATATAAAGAGAAAGCGGGTTACACCACCAGTGTTTCATCTGGAGGCTCACTGAAGATGTTCCCAAGTATGGTGACAAAATGTCTGAAAACAAACCTTCCAGCTCAGTGAGCAAACCTACATCTAGATATGTCACATTCCTTCAATGTCACTAAGTTCAAAGTCTGAGATCCCCCTCCCTAATGGAATTGTGGATCTACCTATACAAGATGGATTGCACTGGTTCAAGATGGCAGTCCAATCTCTTCAAGGGCAACTAGGGATGGGCACTAAATGTCAGTCAGCAACACCCATATACAATGAATGGTTTTTGTTAGAAAGTAAAATTAGTTTCTCTTGGCCATATCAGCAATGTCAAAATAGAAGATGAAAATTGACTGCTGCATAAGTGTTGACCTGTTACCTCACTGTTTCCTTACTGATCCTTAGTTTTAGCTGTCATTTGTGCACAGAAATTATAAATTAGATCATAATCAAGTTCTCAGATGCTCTTGGTGAATAGGTGCAGAGCAGTATATTATTATACTGTTTCACTAGTGACACTTAAAGTAAGTTCTTGCTGGTGTAGAGTAAATATGTCAGTGTGTTATCCCTTCAATATCAACTTAACCTTGCCAATAGTCAAGCATTCATCCCTATTTTCCCCTTCAAAATGATGATATTTTCAATTCAAGTGTGGCAGTTTTCAGGTTAAAAATAAGCAAAATGAAGTAATTTTATTCTCATTTGTGTTTGGTAAGTGAACATAAGATACAGAAGAAAATACCTGCATGTGTCTATTCCAACATTCTTCAGCTCGACAGTGTACGCATAGGTAAAACCCTCTTGAAGGACACCAAAGTTCACCTTTCTTGGAAAAAGTTCGAAGCCTCGAATTGGTTTTGTTAACATACCACCTGCTATGGGGCCAGCAATTGATACTGTATTGACTTTTCTTCTAACTGGATCTTCAATAACAGTAAACTGCAAGGAATAAATGTAAAATCTTTAGAGGCAATTTAATATTAACTGCTTTGTAGAAATTGTCACTTGAGTTGACCGTGTCAAGTGACTTAATAGAAGACAGACTTCCTTTATCTCAATGTTAATGTGCTCTACTAAACAGACAACAATGGGACCTGCATGAAATCAGTAGGGTCTGTCTTTAAATATATTTAAAAAATTGGATTTTGTTGTTTCTAACTGCAATTTTCATTATGTCCATAGGGTAAGTCATTATAGAGAAACCTTGTGAAGACGGTGGGAAGATGTTCTTTGATCAAACCAAGCCATTTAAGCTATGATTCCTTTCTGAAGGGACTCTGAAGAGCACCCACAAGGAATGTGTAGACCTCTCTATGCCTTGGCACCTAGTCTTTCCTTTCACAGAGCCTCTCTCAAACATCTTTAACCGTAGCTGCAGTATCTAGAGAATTTACAAAATTAAAACCAATGGAATCAGAAATCTAACAATTTATTTTAAAACCCTAGAGAGGAAGTCAATCAGGATCTTGGGATTTTTCAGCTCATGGTACCAAGTAGATTGTTAGAACTATCTCAATAGTGAGTATAATTTTCTTACTTTTCTCCCTTTTATTTTGTGATTTGTAGCTATTTCTGGGAGGTTCCTTATATATTCTACAGTAAAGATAGATGCAAAATATTTATTCATTTCATCTGCTCCCTTTGTATTTTTCATTCCCAGACTCACTTTCTATAGTCCAATACTCACTTTGTTAGTTCTTAGTTTGTAAGTATCTATAGAAACTCTTACTTTCTGTTTTATATTTGTAGATAGTTTCTCTCCTTGTTAATCCTTTTGTCATTCTTCGTAGTTTTTATATTCTGAACTATCAATTTGTACAATTATATGCTCTCTGTTTAAGCACTTGGACCACTGTATATTGTTTAGTTGCCTTAATTAAGGAAGAATGAAGAAGCCATAGAGGAAATGTAACAAGGATCCACCAGATCGATTCCTAAGATAGTGGTATTAGCCTAAGAGGATGGATTTAGGAAACTGGCTCTTTGCCTTCTAGAGTTCAGATGAATGAAGGGTGATCTCATTGAAACATACAAAATTCTTATAGGGTTAGACAAAACCAAGGTACAAGTTTCAGAATAAAAGTCTGGTGAATCTTTGGAATTCTTCACTCTACAGAACTGAGGAGGTTCAGTCAATAAGTATGTTCAAGGCAGAGATCAAGAGATGTGTGGATGTTAAATATATCATGGTATGTGCTCATTGTGCAGGACACTGACATTGAGATGGTAGATCAGCCATGGTTTGTATGAAAGATGGAGTAGGGTCATGGGGAAAATGGTCTCCCAATACCTCTGTTTTCTGTATTCTAATGATCTAACACATCAGAGGCAGTGGACCAGTTTGTGACAGGTAATGATGGTGAGGTACAGCTGTGGGTTGCCTGCATATGTTTGGAACTTGGATGATCCCACTGAGGGGGCGATAACGAATACAAAGCAGTCAAGGTGGGACTCCAGAGTTAACACCATGACAGCAGGAAGAGAAGCCATTGTATGTGGCTCACTAGCATGATTAAACAGGAATGTAACCAATAGCAAGACTACTGAACTCGACAAAATAAATGGGAAACATTGGAGGATGTTATAGAGGTGGAGGAAGAAGGTAGTCTTTGCGATGGCTAAGATATAGGATTGGAATGTGTGGTCATCCAAATGAAAGGCTGAAGCTACATTGAAAAGGATGAGGTGGGATGGCTTGCTATATTCACATGAGACATCATTTGTGATTTTCACAAGGACTATTCCAATGTTATGGAAACTGCATTGAGATGTTTTAAATGAGATGACATATATACAGATACTGTAAGCCTGAAACATTCAGGTCAGAGAGAGAGGCAGAATTAACATCTCAGGATGATGGTCTTTTATTAGAACTGGGAAATTTTGAAATATAATAGGTTTTCAATAAGGAATTGGTGGGAAAAGGGGTAACAGGAAGCACTGATGAAAGATCATCAACGTGAAACATTAACTCTGTCTCTGTCACAGATGGTGCTGGACTAGCTGTATATTTCCAGAATTTTCTGTTTTTATTATGTCATATGGATGTCATTTAATTAACACTAATACATTTATTCAGCATAACTCTTACCCTTTGATTAGGTTGTGAACCTGGTTTTGAGCTTAAAATGGCTGCTGGGAGTTTTATTTTCTCTCTCCTTGGCTGGTTAGCAGCATCAATTATCAGGCTTTTGTTGAAGATGATGTTATTTCCATCAGCTGGTAGCTCTTCAGGTCTGTATTCCATCACTCCATTTTCTTATTAAAGTGAAAAATATACATAACACTGTCAGACTAGAACACTATTTAAGATTCTTTCTTTTATGGCAAGAAGAATACTGAAATTAAAAAAAAAGTATATGGTGTATCTTAAATTAAAACAAACTCTTTTATATATAACTTCATTGATTTTGAAGAATTTCATGATTACCCACTAGGTGAAACATTAAAAAAAATTACCCTAAAACTGGTTTACGTAGCATTTATAATTTCAGTGCTAATACAATGGCATTGCTGTTGTAAGCTGAAAATGTGTTGCTGGTTAAAGCGCAGCAGGTCAGGCAGCATCCAAGGAACAGGAAATTCGACGTTTCGGGCAAAAGCCCTTCATCAGGAATGAGGAAAATGTGTCCAGCAGGCTAGGATAAAAGGTAGGGAGGAGGGACTTGGGGGAGGGGCGATGGAGATGTGATAGGTGGAAGGAGGTTAAGGTGAGGGTGATAGGCCGGAGTGGGGTGGGGGCGGAGAGGTCAGGAAGAAAATTGCAGGTTAGGAGGGCGGTGCTGAGTTCGAAGGAATCGACTGAGACAAGGTGGGGGGAGGGGAAATGAGGAAACTGGAGAAATCTGAGTTCATCCCTTGTGGTTGGAGGGTTCCCAGGCGGAAGATGAGGCGCTCTTCCTCCAACCGTCATGTTGTTATGTTCTGGCAATGGAGGAGTCCAAGGACCTACATGAACTCAGATTTCTCCAGTTTCCTCATTTCCCCTCCCCCACCTTGTCTCAGTCGATTCCTTCGAACTCAGCACCGCCCTCCTAACCTGCAATTTTCTTCCTGACCTCTCCGCCCCCACCCTACTCCGGCCTATCACCCTCACCTTGACCTCCTTACATCTATCACATCTCCATCGCCCCTCCCCCAAGTCGCTCCTCCCTACCTTTTATCTTAGCCTGCTGGACACATTTTCCTCATTCCTGATGAAGGGCTTTTGCCCGAAATGTCGAATTTCCTGTTCCTTGGATGCTGCCTGACCTGCTGCGCTTTAACTAGCAACACATTTTCAGCTCTGATCTCCAGCATCTGCAGACCTCACTTTTTATATTGCTGTTGTAAGCACATTTTATGCCAGATTCAAACTTGGTGAGGGCATTCATGTGGGTATTAGAACTGACATACAGATCAGTTGCATTGCATCAATACTCAGGATGTAACATTGACGTGATATCACCACTGCCATTTTCAGCTTCACCAATCCAGTTACCGCCATGCCAAAACATACACGGCTCATGTTTGTTGTACAGCAGTAAGAACATATCCCGCACCAACACTAGTTAATATACAATTCCTTTCAGTTTAATTGTTGATTAATTTCAATTAGTTCTGTTTGAGGCTGTGGAATGACTCGTGGTCTACAAAGTTTATCAAAGTTGTTTAAGACAAGGAGTGATAATGCTCAGTGCATGCAGAGAAGATCTAGGCATTGACATCAAAGATTCAGGTCAGACTAATTGCTATCAGTGCTGTAGGTACCATCTTTCTTAATGTAGGAGAAAGTGAGGACTGCAGATGCTGGAGATCAGAGTCAAAAAGTGTGGTGCTGGAAAAGTACAGCCAGTCAGACATCTGAGGAGCAGGAGAGTTGATGTTTCGAGCATAAGCTCTTCATCAGGAATGTGGGGGATGCCCCAGGGGGGTGAGAGATAAATGGCGGGGTGGGGGGTGGGGAAGGTAGCTGGGAATGTGATAGATAGATGAAGGCAGGGAGTGATGGTGATAGGTCGGAGTGGAGGATGAGTTTAAAGGTAGGAAAGAAGATGGACAGGCAGGACAGTTCAAGAGGGTGGCGCTGAGTTGGATCTGGGATAAAGTGGGGGGAGGGAAGATGAGAAAACTGGTGAAATCAATATTGATCCCATGTGGTTGGAGGGACCCAAGGCAGAAGATGAGGCATTCTTCCTCCAGGCGTCAGGTGGCTAGAATCTGGTGGTGAAGAATGCCCAGGACTTGCATGTCCTTGACAGAGTGAGAGGGAGAGTTAGGTGTTTCACCACAGGGCTGTGTGTCCCAGACATGTTCTCTGAAACGTTCTGCAAGTTGACGTCCTGTCTCCACAGTGTTGA
Source organism: Hemiscyllium ocellatum (assembly GCF_020745735.1). Taxonomy (NCBI): domain Eukaryota; kingdom Metazoa; phylum Chordata; class Chondrichthyes; order Orectolobiformes; family Hemiscylliidae; genus Hemiscyllium; species Hemiscyllium ocellatum. The sequence goes on along the minus strand of NC_083412.1, from coordinate 61,648,650 downwards.
GGAGACCACATTGGGAGCAACGGACACAGTAGACATGCAGGAAAATCTCTGCCAGATGTGGAAGAATCCTTTAGGCTGCAGGGAGGGTAGTTGAGCAGAGGCAGCAAAATAGAGGTTAGGCTGCAAAAAGAACTCTCAATGAAAAGCCTTATCCACCTGATGTTTTCTGGAAGCATTTCTCCAACTCCACCTCAGCCAGATACAGTTTGTCTTTTGTCTCTAGTTTGTGGAAGAAGGACTAAGAGAAATTTGCTGCCTCTTGCAATTCGACTTGCAACTTCAGGGAATGGCAAGTTCAAATGTTGTTGGTAGCTGTAAGGGTAGGAGGCCTTAATTTCTTCACATTAAGACTCGCCAGACTGGAGCAAGTGACATTCATAAGTTGTCCCAGTTTGTTGTTAACTGCTGCATTGGAAAGAAGATAAACTAGACAAGCTATACTGGAGGGTGCTGCTCAATGTGCTCAGCCTGGCCAGACAGGAATTGGCAAAGTGTGTATGTAACTTTGCAGTAAATGTCAGGCTTCTCCAATGATATGATCAATTACTGCCAAGTAATTTTGTGGCAGCTACAATGAAATGCTGAGTGTGGTTGGTGTGCAAATATGCCCAGCATATTATACTGGTGCATGCCTGTTAACTTTGCTGCTGTAATGGTGATGCATTTAGTCAATCCACCTTTCTCCATATTTAAGCCATCATTTCAAATCAGTGGAGGATTAGTGGGCAACAAGAAATATCTTCTTAATACCTGGCTCTGTGACTTTGTTCCGCAAGCCTGTCATTACCAGCTCTCTCCCCATTCAGTCACCTACTCTCACTCTTTTTCAGACATCCCTTGGAATTGAGGATGACTTGCTTCCAGTCTAGTTTGATGGGGTCCGAGATGGCTGAGAAGTCCAATAAAGAGCATGTGGCGAATGTGCACCTCTTACAACTTGACTTATTCTTGACGTGTTTAGTCCCTTCCCAAATGAGCTTTTGCACTTTTATTGGTCACAAGTCAAACAAAGGAAAGCAGTGACCATATATATCAGTAAGGCGGCTAAACCCGAGACCCTACAACTGTAGTGTCTCCCACCCGCCCTCCTCCTCTAACCTAGTTAATAAGGTCAGGTTCATTCTAAACTTCCTCTATTGAATATAAGTTTGTTATTAATTTTATAGCAACTTGAACTAAGCTTTCTACTTTAGTACTGAGTGGGTGTTCAGATAAATGGGGTATGGATGATAGGGCAGTTGCTTGCTCCTCCTGCAGAATGTGGCAGGTGGGAGACATGGCACACGTCTCCGCTGGCTACATCTGCAGGAAATGCACCCAATTCCAGCTCCTTGAAAACCGTGTTAGGGAATTGGAGCTGGAGCTGGATGAACTACGGATCATTCAGGAGGCTGAGGGGGTAATTGAGAGGAGTTACCGGGAGTTGGTCACTCCTAAGGCTCAGGACAAGGATAAATGGGTTACAGTTAGGGGGAAGAAAGGGGACAGACAGACAGTGCAGAGATCTGTGGACATTCCCCTCAGCAATAAGTATACTGTTTTGGATACTGCTGAATACTACCAGGGAATAATACCAGGGAAAGCCATAGTAGTCAGTTCTCTGGCACTGAAGGGAAGGGGGCAGAATAGAAAAGTACTCGTGGTAGGGGACTCGATAATTAGAGGAATCGACAGAAGATTTTGTGGTCAGGATCAAGATTCCCCGGAAGGTATGTTGCCTCCCTGGCGACAGGGTCCGGGACGTCTTCGATTGGGGGTATAAGGTTCTAAAAGGGGAGGGGGAACAGCCAGAAATCTTGTTAAATATTGGCACTAATGATATAGCCAGGAAAAGGATCGAGGATATAAAAAGTGATTTCAGGGAGTTAGGATGGAAGCTGCAAAGGAGGATGAACAGAGTAGTGTTCTCTAGTTTACTACTGGTGCCACGAGATAGCGAGGCGAGGGAGAGGGAGTGGCGCAGCTTAACACGTGGCTGCGCACCTGGTGTAGGAGGGAGGGCTTCAGATATATAGATAATTGGGATGCCTTCTGGGGAAGGTGGGACCTGTACAAGAAGGATGGGTTGCATCTGAACTGGAAGGGGACCAATGTCCTGGGTGAAGGTGTGCTCGAGTAGTTCGAGAAGGTTTAAACTAGTATGGCGGGGGGTGGAAACCTGAGCTGTATACCGGAGGTGAGAGTTGATGCAGATGAGGCAATAGCAAGAGGTAGACCAGCTAGTGGGAAGGATTTTCCTGGGAAGGAACCAAGGGATCTGTTAAAGTGTGTTTGCTTTAATGCAAGGAGTATCAGAAATAAAAGTGATGAACTTAGAGCATGGATCAGTACCTGGTGCTATGATGTTGTGGCCATAACAGAGACATGGGTTTCTCAGGGGCAGGAATGGTTGCTGGACGTTCCATGGTTTAGAGCATTTAAAAAGAATAGGGAGGGGGGGGGGAAAATGAGGAGGGAGTGTAGCACTACTAATCAGAGAGGGTATCACAGCTACAGAAGCTTCTATTGTCGAGGAAGATCTGCCTACCAAGTCACAATGGGTGGAAACTAGGAACAGCAAGGGAGCAGTCACCTCTTTAGGGGTTTACTACAGCCCCACCAATAGCAGCAGGGGGATGGAAGAAAGCATAGGTCAGCAGATTTTGGAAAAGTGTGGACGTAGTAGGGTTGTTGTAATGGGTGACTTTAACTTTCCCAATATTGATTGGAACCTCCTTCAAGCAGAAGATTTGAATGGAGCTGTTTTTGTAAAGTGTGTTCAGGAGGGTTTCCTAACTCAGTACGTTGATAGGTCGACGAGGGGAGAGGCCATTCTAGACTTGGTGCTCGGAAATGAGTCGGGGCAGGTATCAGATCTTGTGGTGGGAGAGCATTTTGGTGATAGTGACCACAACTGCCTCACATTCTACATAGATATAGAGAAGGAGAGGATTAGGCAAAATGGGAGGATATTTAATTGGGGAAGAGGAATCTATGATGCGATTAGACATGAGTTAGGAAGCATGGACTGGAAGCAATTGTTCCATGGTAAAGGCACTATAGACATGTGGAGACTGTTTAAGGAACAGTTTTTGTGAGTGATGAATAAATATGTCCCTCTGAGATAGGCAAGAAGGGGTAAGATAAAGGAACCTTGGATGACGAGAGCAGTGGAGCTTCTCATCAAAAGGAAGAAGGTAGCTTACGTAAGGTGGAGGAAGCTAGGATCAAGCTCAGCTCTAGAGGATTACAGGCAGGTGAGGAAGGAGCTCAAAAATGGTCTGAGGAGAGCCAGGAGGGGGCACGAGAAAGGCTTGGCAGAACGGATTAGGGAGAACACAAAGACGTTTTACACTTATGTGAGGAATAAGAGAATGGTCAAAGAAAGAGTAGGGCCGATCAGGGATAGCATAGGGAACTTGTGTGTGGAGTCTGAGGAGGCAGGGGAAGCCCTAAATGAGTTTTTTGCTTCTGTCTTTACGAAAGAAACGAACTTTGTAGTGAATGAAACCTTTGAAGAGCAGATGTGCATGCCGGAATGGATAGTGATAGAGGAAGCTGATGTGCTGAAAATTTTGTCAAACATTAAGATTGACACGTCGCCAGGCCGGGACCAAATTTGTTCTCAGCTACTTTGGGAAACGAGAAATGCGATTGCTTCGCCACTTGCGAAGATCTTTGCATCCTCGCTCTCCACTGGAGTCGTACCTGCGGACTGGAGAGAGGCAAATGTAATTCCTCTCTTCAAGAAATCCCTGGCAATTACAGACCAGTAAGTCTCATGTCTGTCGTCTGCAAGGTGTTAGAAAGGATTCTGAGGGATAGGATTTATGACCATCTGGAAGAGCATGGCTTGATTAAATGCAGGCAACATGGCTTTGAGAGGGGCAGGTCATGCCTCACAAATCTTATCGACTTCTTTGAGGATGTGACTAGAAAAGTTGATGAGGGTCGAGGTGTGGATGTGGTGTATAGGGACTTCAGCAAGGCATTTGGTAATGTTCCCCATGGTAGGCTCATTCAGAAGGTCAGGAGGAATGGGATACAGGGGAACTTAATTGTTTGGATACAGAATTGGCTAGCCAACAGAAGACAGCGAGTGGTAGTAGAAGGAAAATATTCTGCCTGGAAGTCAGTGGTGAGTGGTGTTCCACAGGGCTCTGTCCTTGGGCCTCTACTGTTTGTAATTTTTATGAATGGCTTGGATGAGGGGATTGAAGGATGAGTCAGCAAGTTTGCAGACGACACAAAGGTTGGAGGTGTCGTTGACAGTATAGAGGGCTATTGTAGGCTGCAGCAGGACATTGACAGGATGCAGAGATGGGCTGAGAGGTGGCAGATGGAGTTCAATCTGGATAAATGCAAGGTGGTGCATTTTGGAAGGACGAATTTGAAAGCTGAGTACAGGATTAAGGATAGGATTCTTGGCAATGTGGAGGAACAGAGGGATCTTGGTGTGCAGGTACATAGATCCCTTAAAATGGCCACCCAAGTGGACAGGGTTGTTAAGAAAGCATATGGTGTTTTGGTTTTCATTAACAGGGGGGATTGAGTTTAAGAGTCATGAGATCTTGTTGCAGCTCTATAAAACTTTGGTTAGACTGCACTTGGAATACTGCGTCCAGTTTTGGTCGCCCTATTATAGGAAAGATGTGGATGCTTTGAAGAGGGTTCAGAGGAGGTTTACCAGGATGCTGCCTGGACTGGAGGGCTTATTTTATGAAGAGAGGTTGACTGAGCTCGGACTTTTGTCATTGGAGAAAAGGAGGAGGAGAGGGGACCTAATTGAGGTATACAAGATAATGAGAGGCATAGATAGAGTCGATAGCCAGAGACTATTTCCCAGGGCAGAAATGGCTAACACGAGGTGTCATAGTTTTAAGCTGGTTGGGGGAAAGTATAGAGGGGATGTCAGAGGTGGGTTCTTTACACAGAGAGTTGTGAGAGCATGGACTGCGTTGCCAACAGCAGTTGTGGAAGCAAGGTCATTGGGGACATTTAAGAGACTGCTGGACATGCATATGGTCACAGAAATTTGAGGGTGCATACATGAGGATCAGTGGTTGGCACAACATCGTGGGCTGAAGGGCCTGTTCTGTGCTGTACTGTTCTATGTTCTATGTAACCCCATGAGTCAACAGGAATGTTGATCCTCTCAATAGATGCTTTGATGTAATCAATAAAGCATTTCTTACAAGAGGATGAGTTCTGAATAGAGCCTTTGCTTTGGGAGTGTGGTGTCAGCCATACAAATAACATGTCCCATCAGTGCAGCTTATTTTTGATTCAGTGATTGACAGGTCGATCTGGAAAATGGCTCTGCTGTTTAACTGGCTTTGTTACCAATGGATTTGGAAGATTTTGCACAAACCCAACTGGCAGCATTTCTCCAGTGCTTTGAGGTGCAATTATGGGTTGTCCAAGTCTCTGAAGCATATTGGATCAAGAACGTGGTTGCTGTCTGGTGATCTATGATCTGAGTTTGGAGTTTGAGATCCTGGCTGTCAAGTACTCTTTCACTCAGTCAGTTTGAGGTTGAACTGGCACCAAGCAGAATGGGGCGTGAGTGGGGGTTGGTTGGAACTATACATTTAGGGGCGGCACGGTGGCACAGTGGTTAGCACTGCTGCCTCACAGCGCCAGGGACCTGGGTTCAATTCCCGCCTCAGGCGACTGACTGTGTGGAGTTTGCACATTCTCCCCGTGTCTGCGTGGGTTTCCTCCGGGTGCTCCGGTTTCCTCCCACAGTCCGAAGATGTGCGGGTCAGGTGAATTGGCCATGCTAAATTGCCCGTAGTGTTAGGTAAGGGGTATATGTAGGGGTATCGGTGGGTTGCGCTTCGGCGGGTCGGTGTGGGCTTGTTGGGCCGAAGGGCCTGTTTCCACACTAAGTAATCTATCTAATCTATTATTTTTGTGTTTAGTGGAAGGCCCATTTTTAAATATGCTTCCAAGTAGGAGTCCTTCGAAAGAGCTGATAATGACCTGGTGCTCAGGTTCTGTGTGATCATGAACACAAGTGTCATTGTCAGGCTGAAACAACAACATGGGACCAGCATGAATTACAAGGAGAGCCATTTATTCAAAGCATCACAGATGAGACCAACTGGGGCTCTGGTGTAACAGTTTTGCTGCTTGGATCATTGAGAAGGGGCCCTCATCTGTGTTTCAATAATTAGTGAACTATTATAATCTGCACACACTGCCATAATGAGGGTAGGGTTCTTGTCACCAAGCTGCAGGATGTGAATTAACATATGTAGCAGTACTAAATTTGTGAAGCTATGAATCTTAAACGTAGGTGTGTATCACAGAGAATGTTCAAGGAAATCCAAAGATATTTAAGTCTTTTTCATAAAAATGCAAAGTGTAAGAAGATTAGAAAAGGAAGACCTTTTAGACATCAAAAGGATAATATGTGTGTGTGGAAGCAAATGGTGTAGGTATAATTCTTCATTAATACTTCGCCTCTGTCCTTCTATAAGAGAGGGATGATTTAGGCATTGCAATTAAGTAGAAGTATGCAATGTTGGATTGGATAAACAAGCTCAAAGAAAATATTTAGGGACTTAGCATCTTTGAATGCAGATAAATTGCCAGGAACAGATGAAACATTCTTCAGGTTGCTTAGAGAAGGAAGGGAGAAAATAGTGGAGGTTCTGATCATCATTTTTTAGTCGTGTTTGACTACAGATGTGGCATCACAGGGATGCTAATAGTGTACCATTGTTTAAATAGGGAAGAAGAGGTAAATATGGAAGTCAGTCCAAACTTGGCGATAAGCAAATTCTGGAAAGCATTCTGACAGGCAGTATACATCAGAACTCAAAACAACATGGAATAATCAAGGATAAACGTGGATCTTGTCAGACTATCCTGACTATGTTTTTGAGAAGGTGACAAAGACGCCCAAGAGCAGGTAGGGAATTTAAGGTTGTCTTTTGATGAAAAGTAAGAGCACATGGAAATCTAAGGGGAGATTACATATAGGATTGAAAATTCACTCAGTGGCAGGAAGCAAAGGTTATGGTTAACAGATGTGCTTCTGACTGCCAGGCTGTTTACAATAGGATTCTGCAGGGTTCAATACTGGATCATTCACTAATTGTGGTTTATATCAATGGTTTATATTATAAATGCAGGAGGCATTTAAAAAAAATTCTGGAGGATATAAAAACTGGCTGTGTGGTTGATAGTTGGAAGATAACACTAAATTACAAAATGATATCAATGGACTGGTTAGATACGTAGAAGAACTGAGAGTTTGTGTATCTGGACAGGACTAACAAGGACTCTGCATTCATGTTCCTGAATGTATGGAGAGGCAGAGAAAACTACAGTCCCATATCCTAGACTCTGAAGGTAGCAGGAACATAGATCAAAGAACATTATGTTCTATGTGAGGATCTAAAATTTGAATTTAGGCTGTTGACAGAAGCAACAAGTATATGTGGATTTTTATTAACCACAAAATGGCTTTTCAATTTAAAATAACAGAGCAAAATGGCTGCAAGTAATGATTTGACTCTGTGAACTTGAACTGAAAGTTGGTTGTATTTAGAGATAAGAGAGAACAACAGATTTTTCATAATATGAATCATAAGACAGTGATTTGATTTTTGAACTAACCTTGAACTGATACCATGGGATGGTGATCTACGTAAACTAAGAAGCCTTTCCCAAGGAATATCATTGGATTAACCTATTGTCAATCATGTCACTATATTACAGTTGATTGGACTTTTCTTTTAATTAAAAGCCCTTTCCCAGGAAATATCATTGGATTAACCTGCTGTAAATCATGTCACCTTATTATATGTGATTGGTCTTTTCTTATAATTAAGGCTGGACTATCTCTTAAAAAAACATAAATAATGTGTAATTTTCTAATGTAATTGTGCCATTTCTCCACGGAGCACAGAAACTTTTAACCTCTGTGTTGCTGGACCAATCTGCACCAGGCTACTTTATTTATTAAACTGGTAACCTTGCTTTAAACAGACCGCATTCTGTTGATTCTTTTGACCAATCTCGAACCAAGAGCCACCTTTGGAAGGCTCTAGATCTTCAGCAGTATACGCCCTTCGGTGCTTGATGTTGCGCCGACCTGTGAAACCAACCTCAAACCCTTCTAACCCACTCTATTCCATTTTCATCCATATATTTATCCAAAGACCATTTAAATGCGAGTCTACTACTTTTGCAGACAGGACATTCCCCGCCCTTGCTACTTTGAGTAAAGAAGCAACCTCTGACATCTGTCCTATATCTATCACCCTTCAATTTAAAGCTATGTCCCCTCATGCTAGCCACCACCACCTGAGGAAAAGGCTCTCACTGTTCACCCTACCATCCTCTGATCATCTTGTATGTCTCCATTAAGTCACCACTTAACCTTCTTCTCTCTAATGAAAACAGCCTCAAGTCCCTGAGCCTTTCCTCATAAGACCTTCCCTCCTTACCAGGCAACATCCTGGTAAATCTCCTCTGCACCCCTTCCAAAGCTTCCACATCCTTCCTATAATGTGGCAACCAGAACTGTACGCAATACTCCAAGTGCGGCCATTAGATAAGGTGGTTTAAGAAGGGATACAGAACAACTCCTTTCATTGGTCGAGGCACAAAATGTCAGACCAAAAAAGTTACTTTAAAAATTTACAAAATTCTAGTTACGCCACCATTAAGAGTAACTGCTCACAATTCTGGTCACTTTAGAAGAAAGATAAAAGAAGAGAATTTATTTTTACAATAGGGTGGTGAATCTTTGAAATTCTCTACCATGGAAGGCTGTGGAAGCTTAGGCTTCTAGTCCATTTAAAGTAGAGGTTGATAATATTTTGTATATCAATGGCATAATGGACTGAATGTCCTATTCCTGCGGTTGTACTTAAAAAGATTTCAGAGGGCAATTATGTAGATATTGCTAAGAATGGAGAACTTTAGCTTTTTTGTGGAAAGATTCTCAGAGTGAGATGTCTGGAATCAGTCACAATGATTGCCTCTTCCCACTGCCCTTTTTGTAACTCCCTGGAAGTCCTTCTAGACTCATGATGGAAGAGAACATTTTTTTAGCCCGTAGCTGTAGCTGACAATCTTTGAACACATTTGGTCTGTTGCACTATTTTCACTCTTGCTCTTACCCCCAGAATGTTTTTTCAAACAGTTCTAGTCTTTGCTGCATCCAGACTATAGGAGTCTGGACCTTGCCTATAGGAGTATAAAATTGGCTTTAAACAGGGCCAGTTATGTGCAGCTAGCCTCTCATGTGTTAGCCCTCTGCTGAAACTTACAACCATTCAGCAGCATACATAATATCATACTACAAGCTTGCTGTTATTTAAATTAATATTTATATATAGGAGGCACGATAAAGAAATTAGCAGATGATACAAAAAACTTGCTGTGTGGTTGCAGCATACTTTGTATCAGGCCGCAAGCCACTGCAATTTATATTCATGGCAAAGATGCGCAGGTTTATTCAAAATACATTTTGCTGTACCTGCTTCTCTATAAGGTATGTGTGTCTAATGGCATGGCTAACAGATTGGATAACACTGCAATGAATAATATGACTATTTAGCTCCTCTATTTGTCCTCCTTTCTGCTGAAGCTTTTACACTCAATTATTGACATGGCTTCCTTTGACACTGTAAGAGTTCTACAAATTTGTATACAACTTGGTTCAGAATCACTTGTCATGTTTTTGTTTGCTTATTGTGATCAGATTTTATTTTACAGTAATTTCTCAGTCAGCTACTGTCTTAGCTACTTTATTACTTCGCAACAGTCCTATTTCCATGCTATCAAGAAAAGCTAAACACTTACTTTGCCTTCAAGCTGCCTCCTGACAAATCAGTATTTATTAAAAATTAGAAGAAAAGCTTTTTAAAATTTGCCAACATCATATCTTTCTCTAAAATATGAATTCATAAGAGTTTGGTACTGACTTGAGGCAATGTCTTTCAAGACATCTGCAGGAATAGAAAGCGGTTTGTGCAAGAAACAACAGTTGTATATCTTCTCAGATGGTTGCTCATCAGCTCTTCGTGTAAGGCAATGTGCTGCAATTTAAGAAAATAAAAGCATCATGGGTTAAATCACAAACAAAAACAGAATTTGCTGGCAAAACTCACCGGGTCTGGCAGCATTTGTGTGAGAAAGCACATTCAACATTTCAAATCTGGTAACTCTTCATCAGAACTATTTTTGTGTCAGATCTCCAGTATTCGCAGTTCATTGTTTTATTTAATGAGTTTTATTACTGTTGCTCAAGTTCAATAGTCATTTGCGTTTTAGTCTGTTGCAATGATCCTGTGAGAGTGATAGCCCTTGATACCAAGGCCGCATTTGACTGAGTGAGGCATTACCCTTGCTCAATGCCCTTGTTCAATCATGCAAGATGACAGCAAACTAAGGGAGTCCCTCTCCACAACTGACAGTCTGTCCACACTGGTTAACTATTTGGACTAGGCTAACTGTCTGACCTCAACTGGAACTGACATAATTGCAGCCCAGGCAGGAATAGGCCCTGAAATGGTCAGTTATTGTTTACCTAAGGGCCTCAGTTGACAGTGGAATAGGAATGTAGAACTTCAGCCTTCCCACCTGGAACTATCATTGTAGAGGTCGGAAGATGATGAGATTCTGGCTGAACCAACCTCTATAATTAAGTTCCCTTCCCTCCTCTGGACTTTAACATTCTGCCCAATGTCATGAACAAATAAAAGGAGAGGCAATTTTATGATTCTTCTGTAAAAAGGTCCCAAAATACCAACTTACATGAATAATCTAATTAATTAATTCAAGATTCTTACTTGGAGCAGAATGACATGAAGGTGTCATTGTCTGTGGCTGTTGAACATTGAGTCTCAATGGACAAGTTGCCTTTGCCTCTGTTTCACAAGTAGAGGTTTGATTAAGGAGCCTGGAACAAGTATCTGATGAGCAAACAGAAGCAGAAATTTTATTTTCAAAGATTCCTGCTGCAATGAAAATATTATATAAAACATACAAAATTGCACACTTAACTAATTAACATTTGTAAACTGAAATCAGAATATCTCAGGCAGATATATTGATAGGTGTCTCAGGTAGCTCATGAGAGAACAAGATTTGTAGATCAGATCATCATGACACATTTGGAGGCCATCAGATAAAATTTGCAACGATATCAGCCAAGGTGTTTAGTGGCTAAATTCAGCAAAGGTAGGTGTCAGGATTGGGAGGTAGAGACTGTTACAGAAAATGAATATAAATCTGAATGGGCATAGTGAACTCCTACCACTGGCCTATAATAATCATGATATGCTGTTTGAAATACTGTGGCACTGGATTTTCTGTGAACAATATCACAAAAAGTTTGTACGTATTTTCTTCTTTTCTTTCCCTTAGTTTCTTGGCACATTTAGTGCATGCTAAATTCCATAATAACCATGGTAGATTTCCATTTTCCACCGACGTAACATATTATTTGGAAAGTCAAAATAGAGTAAAGAAAACAGTGAAGTCTTTGTTGAAGAAATAACTGGGATTGATGTGAACACTACTTAGCAGCAGTTTTGTGTTTTCTGGTCAATTCATAAATGAATTAAAAAATAATTTACCTGGAGGGGAATGCTGACACTGAGAGATTACTGCCTGTTGGATTGCATTGTTTGAATTTTGGAGGTTGCATGTATCTGTTTCTGTTCCGTGAAATGGCATTGGATATATTGGTCTATTGCTAACATCTGAAAGAAATAAATTAAAAATGATGCTTGTGTATGAAGAGTGTCTGTTATCCTAGATGCCTATTCATTTAAAAAATATTCTTTTAAGGAACTTTTATTTTGCTGTTCTTCTATTCAGGCTATTCATCTTTGCATCCAGATAATACTGATAGGCTTGTGAGATTCATGTACGTCCCCAGTTTCATTGTTACCTTGCTTTACCCTCTTTCTCCTTAAGTTTTCATCAGGAACACTCCCTATCCATTGGCTTCCATCATTTGTGCCCTTTGATTGCTTTATCAATTATTTATCTGTTTTATCTAAATGTGACCATTATTCTCCAGATTTTCATTTCTCAGGTATTGTTTGTGCATTTCTTTAACACAGAATCTTCCCTGTAATTCCTCTAACCTTGCGAAATGCACCTTGCCACCAAAACTTTGCACTATTTTGGAGGCTTAGGAAACTAAACGTCCCTCAGCAACCAGCATTTCCATGACATATTTATCTGAATTCTGATTTGAATAATTTCCCATACAGGAAGTTTATTCTCTCTTATATCTGATGTGTTGCTGGTGTTCAACCTCTGACAACGGTTTGCCTGGATTACTATTGTTAATTTCAGTTGTTTGATCATGAGAGCTTTCTTATATGCATCCTAATTATTGCACCAGAAGTGATCCACTTCCACAAAATGATTTCTGAGTTCTCAGGAATGGACCAGAAATGTTAACTCTGATTCCTCTGCACAGATGCTGCCAGACCTGCTGAGCTTTTCCAGCAGTTTCTGTTTTTGTTTCTGATTTATTTAGCATCTGCAGTTCTTTCGGTTTTTATCCACTAATTTATATTCATACATTAATTATTCATACTTTCGCTACTTTGGACTTAAAATCAATTTTATTTTTCCCCTGTATTTATGGCAAAAACAAATTGCTTTGCTACCAAAAATATAGAAGTATGTTCGCAACATCACAGAACTAATTGTTCAACTACATTTCAAGAACAAAGTTGCCAAACATGTTAATTTCCAGATTGAAGAGAAGGTGTTGGATTTTGCTTTGAAAATACTGGTGAGGCAAAACATTAGGGAATAAATCAAACAGCAACCTATGAACATACAAACATGCACTGTTAAATATGAAGATCCACAAATTATAGTCCATTTTACTCTGCCCTCTGTTCAGATGAGTTAGTCAAGTAATACCTTGGGGGACTATTATTTAAATACATGTAAATGTATGAAGTTATAGCCCTTATTAAATCCTGCTAACATAAAAAAAAGTAAATGCGAGAGCATTCTTTTTGTGGTTTTTCATGGTGTGGTAAAACTTATTTCTTGCCAAAGGACTTCTCTGACACTGAAAACCTAATGCTACCAGGGTAATAGCTCAAGTTTTTAAAATTCAATTCGTACTGAATTCATTTAACTAAGAAAACCATTTAGTTTGACTTTTATCTATGTGTCTTTGTTTTCTGTTTCCGGCAAGTTTCATTTTTCTTTCTTCTTATTTTATTTTCTGTACATAATTTATATCTGGTTTATTCTTTGGGATTTCTACTTCCTGGGTTAGATTCTGTGAGGCTATATTTGATGAATGATTAGTTTCCCAACAGTGTGGAAACAGGCCCTTTGCCCCAACAAGTCCACACCGACCCGCCGAAGAGTAACCCACCCAGACTCATTTCCCTCTGACTAATGCACCTAACGCTATGGGCAATTTAGCATGGCCAATTCACTTGACCTGCACATCTTTGGACTGTGGGAGGAAACAGGAGCACCCGGAGGAAACTCACACAGACACAGGGAGAATGTGCAACTCCACACAGACAGTTGTCCGAGGCTGAATTGAACCCAGGTTCTTGGCACTGTGAGACAGCAGGGGAGTCAACGTTTCAGGTCAGGACCTTCCATCAGTCCCGACCTGAAACATTGACTCCTCTGCTCCTCTGATGCTGCTTGACCTGCTGTGTTTTTTCCAGCTCCACACTTTATCGACTCTTGACTTTCCAGCATCTGCAAGAAGTTGACTAAATGTAACATCAAGGAGTCTCAGCAAACCTGAAATCATTGGGAATTGGTGGACAACTCTCCATTGTTTGAAGTCATGCCTAGCACAACGTTTGGTGGTTGTGGTTGTTGAACTTCACTAACACATTCTACCCTGACCTTAAATTCACCTGGACCATCTCTGACCATCTCCCTTCCCTTCCTGGACCGCTCCATCTCCATTAATGACGACCGACTTGACACTGACATTTTTTACAAACCCACTGACTCCCACAACTACCTGGATTATACCTCTTCCCACCCTTCCTCTTGCAAAAATGCTATCCTGTATTTCCAATTCCTCCGCCTCTGCCGCATCTGCTCCCAGGAGGAGCAGTTCCACCACAGAACACACCAGATGGTCTCCTTCTTTAGAGACCACAATTTCTCTTCCAACGTGGTTAAAGATGCCCTCCAACGCATCTCATCCAAATCCTGCCCCTCTGCCCTCAAACCCCACCCCTCCAACCGTAACAAGAACAAAACGCCCCTGGTGCTCACCTTCCACCCTACCAACCTTCGCATAAACCAAATCATCCGACGACATTTCCGCCACTGCCAAACGGACGCCACCACCGGGGATATATTTCCCTCCCCACCCATTTTCGCTTTCCGCAAAGACTGTTCCCTCCGTGACTACCTGGTTAGGTCCACGTCCCCCAACAACCCACCCTCCTTCCCTAGCACCCTCCCCTGCCACTGTAGAAATTGCAAAAGCTGTGCTCACACCACCTCCCTTACCTCCATCCAAGGCCCCAAAAGGAGCCTTCCACATCCATCAAGTTTCAACTGCACATCCACCAAAATCATTTATTGTATCTGTTGCTCCCAATGTGGTCTCCTCTACATTGGGAAGACTGGACACCTTCTCGCAGAGCGCTTTCAGGGAAATCTCTGGGACACCTGCACCAATCAACCACACCACCCTGTGGCCCAACATTTCCTCTACCCCTCCTATTCTGCCAAGGACATGCAGGTCCTGGGCCTCCTCCACTGCCGTTCCTTCACCACCCGAGGCCGGGAGGAAGAACGCCTCATCTTCTGCCTCAGAACACTTCAACCCCACGGCATCAATGTGGATTTCACCAGTTTCCTCATTTCCCCTTTCCCCATCTCACCCCAGCTCCAGCCTTCCAGCTCAGCACCACCCTCATGACCTGTTGTACCTGCCTATCTTCCTTTCCACCGATCCACTCCACCCTTCTCTCTGACCTATCACCTCCATCCCCACACCCATTCACCTAGTGTACTCTATGCTACTTTCTCCCCACCTCCAGCCCCCTCTCTCCACCCTGCAGGCTCCCTGCCTCTATTCCTGATGAAGGGCTTTTGCCCGAAACATTGATTTTCCTGCTCCTCGGATGCTGCCTGAACTGCTGTGCTTTACCAACACCATTCTAATTTGGACATTGTTGATAGATAGCTATCTAAGACCTACTGCATTGCTGCAAAGGATGTTTGGGGTAGATGTGTTCAGTCAGTCTGTTTTGAAATGTTATTACACACCTCTGTAACAGGGGGGATTTGAACCCGGACCTCTTGGTTCAGAGATAGGGATACTTCCACCATGCCACAAAAGCCGTAAGAGATTTTATAATCAACCTGATCAGACATGTTAAGGCTCACCTCTGAACCCAGGTCTCCTGATCCTGAGGTAGAGACACTAATGCCGCAATATTGGTAGTATTCTAGGCTGAAGCACCTTCAGCAGCTTCATAATTTACTATCCCTCCATCATTAGCTCAAGAGTGGAGTGTTTGCTAAACTCTGTAGTGGGCACTACCAAGACTGATGTAAGCAGACCACAAAGAGGCCCAATGGGTTGCTGGACCAAGTAAATTGGGGCATTTGCCAAGGGCATTTTTATCTTAAAGAGGGATGATGTAAGGGCTGTGTTTAATGGATATGTGGATAGGAAGGCAGGGTGGTTTTATCTTCTGATGGGGTGACCCTGATGGGAGAAGGGTGCCTTTCAAAGGTAGCACCATTTTCCTTCTTGGCATTTTAAAAATGTTAGAGGGAACAAAAAAATGGCTGTCCACCCCTCACATGCCAAGCATGTCATGGTATAAGGAGGGTATTCGTGCATTTAATTGACCTTATGATTTATTTATATTTGGTGGGTGAGCATATTATGGTCTCCATTTTATAGCGATGAGCTCAGGAGCGCAGGTGGTAAGGTGCTGGGCTGGGGCTTGCTCTGTTTTACATGCCCGTATGCTGAAAGGCTGCATTTCTTGTGATTGTCCTCACCACATGGCACAGAGATAGCAATTGTGCATAGCTTGGCAGTGGAAGGCAGCTGCCTGGACCAAAGATGGCATTGTTCATGTAATGTCAATGGATAGGGATGAGTCAAATTCCTTACTGTTAATTGATTGAAATAGTGGAAATTTCCCCTCCTACTAAGAAGTTCATTAAAATCATTTCAATATGAAATTTAGAATTTTGAAAGAAAACACCTCACCCAGACCCCTCCTCCTACCCTATCCCTTAAATCCTGAATTTCCAACTGTTAACCCAACAGGCCTGCACATCCTTGAACACTATGAGCAATTTAGCTAACCTGCACATATTTGAACTGTGAGAGCAAACCAGAGCAACCAGAAGAAACCCATGCAGACATGGGGAGAATGTGCAAACTCCACACAGACAATTGCCTGAGGGTGGAATCAAATCTGGGTTCCTGGTGCTGTGAGGCACCATGACGCCTTGCCACTGCCCCTGTCTGCGTATATGCTGGTAACAATTACTCATTTGCTGAACACACCAAGCAGAAGCATGTAATGTCCACCATATTGTTTTTCACATCAGCACAGAATGCAGAGGTAATATTTAAGCAATTAGGAGAGTTGGATAAAACTAATTGAGATAAATATGTTTAATCAACTCAATAAAAGTTGCTGGACAAATGATATGTCACAGCTACAACACACGGTGGCTCTAGATACAATGGCAAACCACGACAACCACATCTGTGATAAGCGTCGGTAGCTTGAGAAGGCCAAACTACAGATATTACATGCATCAGAGAAATTTTTGTAGGCTGCCAAACCATACTGATAATGTATATGCCAGTATAAATCAGGAAACTGCAGCTGTGTGCATTGATGAGAGAGCACAGTCATCATAGGGAACTTCAATTAACATGTAGGCTGTGTAAATCTAATTTATACTAATGTTATAGAGGATATATTTTTCAAATGTATGCACAATGGTTTTCTAGAACACTACTTCTCGGACCCAACTTGGAACAGGTATTCCCAATCAGTATTGTGGAATGAGAATAAGCTTGTTGTAAAGGGACAATTAAGAAAGCATGATTACATTATGATTTGGAGGTGCCAGTATTGGACTGGAGTGTACAAAGTTAAAAATCAAACACAAGGTTATTGTACAACTGGTTTATTTGGAAATACTAGCTTTCCAAACACTGCTCCTTTATCAGGTGGTTGTGGAGTATAAGGTTATAGGACACAGAATTTATAGCAAAAGTTTACAGTGTGATGTAACTGAAATTATATATTGAAAAAGACCTGGATTGTTTGTTAAGTCTCTCATCTTTTAGAATGGACATGTTGGTTTCAGTTCTATCATAGGTAAATTCCAGAACTTTCTCAAAGTTACATTCTCAAGTGAACTTTAACAACAGGTGCCATGTTAGCCTAGATAATGCATTGAAGGTGTAAGGTGCCCTGTGTGAGGCTGTCTGTGCCCCAATGTTCAGACTGATTCTAATCTAAAAAAGGGATTTATAGAATCTTACATGGGTTCATGCAAATTAAAGTGTAATTCTGCAAGTACAATTCACCTCACAAACTTCTGTGTGCACGCACGTGCGGAGGAGTTGGGAGTGTCTGTGGGAGAGTGTGTGTATGTGTATGACTGTGAGTAAAGATGGTCTAAGTCTGTGAGAAGGTGCGTGTGAGAGTATGGGGGTGTATGTGTGAGCATATGAGAGAGAGTCTGCGTGAGTGTATGGGTCTGCAGGAGTGTGTGTGTGTGTGTGTGTGTGTGTGTGTGTGTGTGTGTGTGTGTGTGTGTGTGTGTGTGTGTGAAGTAGTGCAGTGGGGTCACCTGTAGTGTGAGGTGAACCTAAGGTCCCAGTTGAGGCCATCCCCATGGGTACTGAGCTGGGCTATCAGCCCCTGCTCAGCCATTTACATTAAATTTGAAAGTGCTCTGGTCTTAAATCCAAAAAAAGGCAACATGGATGATTGAGAAACTATGTTAAAAGGGTTTCAGATAAACAGGCAATGGCTAATATTTAAATAACTAATAAACAGTATATAAAAAAAATCCTTTAATGCACGAAAACCTAAAACACCAAATTTTCAAACTATGGCTCATGAAAGACATCAAGACCTGAATTACATCAAAAAGGCTCATAAAGCTGCCAAAGAAATAGTAAGCCCAAGGATTGGGAAGATGTTAGAATTCTGCTCTGGAGAATTCACTCTTTATGTCTGTGATATAAACAGCAATAGAAAGAGAAAGGAAACTGGTGTATATTTGAGATAATTGCCCAGTTATAACAAACTCCTCTGTGAATATTTATTGGTTTACATTTTATTCATTCTCCTTTAATTTATTTAATTATTCAACATGATCCCAAATGTTTATTATCTTAAATGGTTACATTTATATTTTAAAACATGGTTCAGACATTATCAGCCTATTAAAATGATTAAACTTGATGAGTTTTCAACCTGATTCTGATATCATTATCTGACTTAGTTAAATTTAACTTTGTAACATGATCTTGTTCATGCCTACCTTCTTATTTTTTTTTCAAATTTCTATAACTTCTTAATATGATCCATTCATATTTATGTTTTTAAAAATTTTGAAAATAACCATGAGTATAAAAATTATGTACTTTTGAAAAAACCTTGTGGGTGTGCCTTTTGCCAATGTCATTTTGGATTTCGAGAGTTGGCTTCTACTCACACCACCATAGTCTTATCCTTTACACCTCCATTAAAGTAATATGCAGAGCTATGTTTGGGCCCACATGACATCCCTAATATCTCAGAAAAGTTATGAGTAAGAGCTTCAGATTAAGTCAATTGGATTTTGTAATGCATCGAGGTACAGGCTTGGTGGTGTTGGAGGTGCAGGGCTACAAAATTGCTGAGGATTGGTGGGATGGATTGTCTTTGGTTTCACACAGCCAATACCATTTCACTAGCACTGACGCAGCCACCCCCAGACCCCAATTACCTGTTCAGGGCAGCATCCTCCCCATGCACCCTTTTCTTCCAGGTGCAATGTCAGCAAAGGCCATCTGATTGACTGGGAGCAGTTCTCTTGGGTGGTTGTCCTTTAAAGGCAGCACAGTTTTTCCAGCAAATGATTCATTAATTGATCAGTCTATAATGCTGTTGTGAATCTGGCTAACAATTTAGACAGAGTCATCCTTGGCTTTCCGACCTGTCTACTTGGATACCACATAAAATTAAAATTCAGCCTACTCTTTGAGCATTGATTGAGGTTAACAGTGAGAACCACTTTAGTACTGACTGCAAAATTAGGGCCAATATTTACCAAAGGCATATTTTCCCAGGTAATAAAGAAAAAAATTAAGACTGAACATATTATTGATGAAATGTGAATGATGAGTCACTGTAGCCTTATGCAGTCTCTTCAACAATATCGTAGATTTGCAAATAGTTTGCTGAACAAATTACCTTCTATGGCATATTGAGAAGGAGAAATTACATGCTGTGTTGAGTTATCTGATCTTTTGTCTGTGTCTGTCCTTGTGTGAACTGGCATTGGATATGTTGATTGGTTACTAATATCTGACAAAATAAGAAATGTTAGTTAACAATGCTTTTCTGAAACAAGAGACCGTTAGCCTATATACTTCACCTGATGAAGGAGCAATACACTGAAAACTTGTGATTTTAAATATATCTGTTGGACTATAACCGGTGTCATGAGACTTCTAACTTTGTCCAACCCAGTCCAACACCGGCATCTCTACAGGAAGCCAATATACTTATCATACTTGCAGAGGTGAACAATTCCAGTCAAAAGTACATTTTCTCCTTTTTCTTTATACCTAAAGTAGGAATTTGGCAATATAAAAAAAAAATTACGATTCAAATTTGTATTGGCCTGACTGTTTTTGCTTTTTTAAAAACTCCTTGCCCCTCGATGTGAACTAAATGTGTGTGCAGAGTTAGAAGCCAAAATGCCATGATGCTCTAGACAATGACATGTGGTAAGCATGCTCTAGTTATTTTATCCTTCTCCATTTGTTTTTCAAATGTTTGTGGAATAACTCATACTAAAATACTTGAAATTAGTCCTTTATCCACATAAATCAATGTAAAAGGTGAAAATTACCGGCACAACACTTGAAAGAGCAGAGCTGAAGATCTAAACTAAAAGAAACTTCATTCTGTTCAAAGTTTGTGAAAAGATTTGTAGCTCGGGTGCTCATTGTTGTGGTTCTGTTCGCCGAGCTGGGAATTTGTGTTGCAGACGTTTTGTCCCCTGTCTAGGTGTCATCCTCAGTGCTTGGGAGCCTCCTGTGAAGTGCTTCTGTGATCTTTCCTCTGCCATTTGTAGTGGTTTGAATCTGCCGCTTCCGGTTGTCAGTTCCAGCTGTCTGTTGCAGTGGTCGGTATATTGGGTCCAGGTCGATGTGCTTATTGATTGAATCTGTGGATGAGTGCCATGCCTCTAGGAATTTCCTGGCTGTTCTCTGTTTGGCTTGTCCTATAATATTAGTGTCTATTATAGTGTCACAAACCAACAGCCACTCTCAGACAACAACTCACCAGAACGAAGGACCCGATGAGCATGAGCAAAACCAATGTAGTGTATAAAATCCCATGCAAGGACTGCACAAAACACTACATAGGACAAACAGGAAGACAGCTAATGATCTGCATCCATGAACACCAACCTGCCATGAAACGACACGACCAGCTATTCTTAGTAGCCACACACGCAGATGACAAGCAACATGAATTCTACTGGGACAACACTACTATTATAGGACAAGCTAAACAGAGAACAGCCAGGGAATTCCTAGAGGCATGGCACTCATCCACAGATTCAATCAATAAGCACATCGACCTGGACCCAGTATACCAGCCACTGCAACAGACAGCTGGAACTGACAACCGGAAGCGGCAGATTCAAACCACTACAAACGGCAGAGGAAAGATCACAGAAGCGCTTCACAGGAAGCTCCCAAGCACTGAGGATGTCACCTAGACTGGGGACGAAACGTCTGCAATACAAATTCCCAGCTTGGCGAACAGAACCACAACAACTTCATTCTGTGTTTAGTTCCATGAAAATTTAAGTAATCCAAGGTTTTATTCAATTTGTTTATGAGATCTGTCATGGGAAAGGAGCATCATTTATTGCCAATCCTTAGTTGGTATTGAGAAGGTGGTTGTAAGCTGCCTTCTTAAACCACTGAAGTCCACCAAATGTGTGTCGACTCACAAAGCTGTTAGGGTGGGAGCTCCAGGATTATGACCTAATGACAGTGAAGGAACAGTGATATAGTTCCAAATAAAGTTGTGTGTGGTTGGAGGGGAACTTGCAATGTGGTTATGTTCATTTTTCATTTGCTGTTCTTGTCCTTCTGGATAGTAATGGTCATTGGTTTGGAAGGTGCTGTCTGAGGAGCCTTATCAATTTCTGCAGTACATCTTGTGATTGAGACACCCTGCTGATACTGAGTTAGTGGTGGAGGGACTGCATGTTTGAGTATATGATGCTAATCGAGTTTTTCTGCTTTGACCAGCTGCAGTAATGTGCCAGTGATGTAGTTACCAGATTCTGCCCATTGAGGTGGATGTGAGCTAGCGGAGAGTGCAGGAGAAAACCCTGCTTGTTCATCCTCTGAGGGTTCAGTGACTTCTTCTTGAGATATTGAAGAGGAACTGATAGGTGAGGGACTGGTCTCTTTGGGGCAGAGGCTGCATGGTGCCATTGGCATCTGCTTAAGAGAAGATGGGGACCAAATTGTATAACAGGGACTGAAGGTTGAGCATGTTAAGAACACGTCCACAGTGGTGGTAATAGGATAACAGTACAGCATAGCATAATGAAACATATTTAGTTGCCTCGACTTCGAGATTCAGGAATCTGCAGCTCAGCAGTCTCAGAACATTAGCCTTGGTAGGATGCATGTGCAATGGCAGACTTAGGGTGAACTTGAGGTAAATTACCCTTGCAGAGCACAGAGGTTGATGACCTTATGGCATTACTCTGCCTTTCTTCTGCCCATGGAATTAGCACTTGGGAGGCTATTTCTGATCACACTGGCAATTTCTGGTCCTGAGGAATGAGGACAGTCCTCTTCTCTACTGCCCTTCCCACCAGGATTCAAGATCCCTGTCCACAAACTAGGTTGCCAAATACCCTTTCTCAGCTACCTCCTTTCAAATTGTGGTCAAGTAATACACTTGAAATGATAGTTTCTGGCTTGCAGCATTTGAACTAGTGTGTAGCAGGGGTTTAAATAAGGTTCCTCCAGCATCACTGCATGAAGACCCCAGCAGCAGTAGGCACTTCCGCTTCTGCGATCTTGTGATTTAACAAGCAGTGTCGCTTGGATGCATAATTGCAGAGGTGAACAGCAGAAGACTGATGAGACAAGTTGCCATGGCCCACAGAGGGGACCCTCAATTAAACTAGCCAAAAATTACACATTTCCAAAATATGGGAAAATTCAGCTCATTTTCTTCTAATCTTATGGTAGTTTCACCTCAACCAAATAAAATGTTTCAGGATTTCTCTAATTCTATATACTTCAAAGTACGCCTAGAAATAAAGATGCTGAAATTTAACTTTACATGAGAATTACACTATTTCAACATAAGATAATAATTCAAAGGAGATCAGATCAATTGATTATAGTTAAGTATCATGAGTTTACCTGCATCTGTATCAGGTGAAGCTGAAAATAAATCCTTAAATACCTCTGGAACCTTTATCTTCTGATTAATTTGAAATGACTCTGATAAATCGTCCGTATCAAGCCCCTGTACAAAATAATTTGTGATAATGTAAGACTTGTACAGATTTCAGTATTGAAGTTGAACAATGTAAAACAGAACACAAGTTGAAATGTATTTGGGATGCACTGTGAATCAAGAAATATTTTAATTGAATTACTAGTTGAATTACTGCTCTATCTCATGGCCAATATTTTCTGCACAGAAGCACAGAGTAGTTACCATAATTGAACAGTGAAGGTAGAGGTGCAGAATTATTGGACCTTAAGATTTGTTTCCATTAACTTGGCAATGCAAAAATAATGAATTAAGATCAGACCACTCTGACGCAAAGAAGTTGAGAACTATGGTGGAAACTCAAACAGAAATCAGATTTACATAGCGGGGGTGTGGGTTAAAAGATCAGAAGTCAAGTTAGGATGGGAAGAGATTGAAGGTCAAATGGAGAGGATGGCATTGATCACAGTGGGAAAGAGGGCCGAACCTTTTGCAGTGAGGTACCGAATGCAGGGTGTGTTTCTGACTCTCTTGGTCAAACGTGATGTCCTGCTAATCCTGGCTCCACAACCGTATATATTTATTTAATAAAACATTTAATTTTGTTGGTTGCAGCCTACTTGGCTTTCCCAAGGTCTTGTTTTATTGCTTGGATATTTAGAGCTTAGGTCTTGATCATTTGGTCCCTTAATGGAAATTGCTGGGGCCTAACATCTGTTTCAGACATGAACATTGCAAAATTGTACTTCTTCTTTTCCCAATTTGGCAGATTCTGGCTGAAGATATGTGCACGCTTCTGCCCTATCACCTTAGGTTATAGTATATTTAGAAGCCAGAGCATTTGGAGAAAAAAGTAGTGATATCTTGAAAAGTATTCATATTACAGAGGAGGTGGTGTTGGTTGTCTTAAATCACATAAAAGTGGATAATCCCGAGAGCTGATCAGGTGTATCCCAGAACTTTGAGGGAAGCTAGGGAAGTGATTGCTGGGCCCCTTGCTGAGATATTTGTATCAATAGCCATGGGTAAGGTGCTGGAAGACTGGAAGGTGGCCAATGTGGTGCCATTATTTAAGAAAGGTGGTAAGGAAAACCCAAAGAACTATAGACTGGTGAGCCTGATTTTTGTGGGCAAGTTTTTGGAGAGGATTCTGAGGACAGGATTTACAGGTATTTGGAAAGGCAAGGACTGATTAGGGATAGTCAACATGGCTTTGTGTGTGGAAAATCATGTTTCACTAACTTGATTGAGTTTTGAATAAGTAACAAAGAGGATTGTTGAGGGCGGAGTGGTGGACATGATCTATGTGAACTTCAGCAAGGTCTTCAACAATGTTCCACATGGTAGACTGGTTAGCGAGGTTAGACCACATGGAATTGAAGGAGAGCTAGCCATTTGGATACAAAATTGGCTTGAAGTTGGGATTCAGTGGGTGGTAGTGGAGGGTTGCTTTTCAGACTGGAAGCCTGTGGCCAACAGTGTACTGCAAGGATTGGTGGTGGCTCCACTGTTTTTTGTCATTTATGTAAATAATTTGGATGTGAAAATAAGACAAATGGTTAGTATGTTTGCAGATGACACCAAAATTAGTGGTGTAATGAACAGTGAAGAAGGTATCTCAGGGTACAATGGGACCTTGATCAGATGGGTAAATGGGCTAAGGAATGGCAGATGGAGTTTAATTTAGATAAATATGAAGTATTGCATTTTAGTAAATGTTAGGGTCCTGGGAATCATTGTTGAACAGAGAGACCTTGATTTGCAGTTGCTTAATTCCTTGAAGGTGTTGTCACAGGTAGACAGGGTAGTGAAGAAGGCATTTGATATACTTGCCTTTATTGGTAATGCATTGAGTACAGGAGCCTGGGTGTCATGTTATGAATGTATGGGACATTGGTAAGGCCACATTTGGAATACTGTGTTCAGTTCTGGTCTCCCTGCTTTGGAAAAGTGGTTAAACTTGAAAGGGTCCAGAAAAGATTTACAAGGATGTTGTCAAGATTGGAGCATTTGAGTTATATGGAGAGGCTGAATAGGCTGGGGCCATTTTTCCTGGAGCACCAGAGGCTAAGGGGTGACCTTACAGTTGTTTATAAAATCATGAAGGGCAGGGATAGGGTGTATAACCAAGATCTTTTTTACACAGGAAAGGGAGTCCAAACATAGAAGGCATAGTTTAAGGTGAGAGGGGAAAGTTATTAAGGGGATCCAAAGGGAAACTTTTTCACACAGAGGGTAGTGTATATAGGGAATAAGCTGCCAGAGGAAGTGGTGGGGCAGGTCCAATTACAACATTTAAAAGGCATCTGGATGGTTACATGAATAGGAAGGGTTTAGAGCGATATGAGCCAAATGGTACTAGACTATTTTGGGATATCTGGTTGTTATGGATGAATTGGACTGAAAGGTTTGTTTCCATGCTGTACAACTCGATAACTCAGCAATTGTTTGTCGGTAAAACAAAAAGCCAACATCAGTTTTGTTTGGCAAATTACTAGCATTGAGGTTCATACATTGAGTCTTTCTCCTGAACTCTACTCTATTAAATTTCTGAGAAGGAATACATGAATGTATCATACATAGAACATAGAACAGTACAGCACAGAACAGGCCCTTCAGCCCACGATGCTGTGCCGACCGTTAAATTCGAAGACAAAGGCACCGCTGAGATTCGAACTCAGGATCTCCTGTTTACTAGATAGGTGCTTTAACCAACTAAGCCATGGCGCCTAAATTATCCTGCACTGAAAACAGACAAAGGTCAATGTGAAGCCACTGGAATCTGGCAAATCATGCTCCTGAATTGAGAATATGTTTTCTTGATGACCAGAAGCTACAGACTAGCTTTTAGGCTAATGTAAAGTCAGGGTTTTCAATGTTTACTTGCAACAGCTCCAATAAAAATGGGAACCTTCTCATCAGCAGTGTCAGCATATAGCCTAAAGGGAGGGAAATTCAATTTAATGGTTGCAGTGCAGTTTTTAAAAATTAAAATGTTGAATAAAATTCTCCTGAGAACATTAAACTGCTCTAACATTCTGTGCACAGTGATCATGATATTAATATTCAGTTCTGGAAGTCACTGGTGCACATGAACATTGCAGGCCTATGCAACCAGAAAAAAAAATTAGAGGAAACACTGTTTGTCACATGGGAATCATGACTTTCTTCCACTCAAGTTTCAACATCAAGCTCAGGAAAGATATTGCCTTTCAAATCTTCAGAAAATTCCAAACTACAACACAACCAATGAAATACTATTGAATTATAGTCGATGTTATGAGAATATAGTCGTCAGATTGATCACGGTGCAGTTCCACAAACAAAACAGAGAACTTGAGGATGCTGGAAATGAGGAACAAAAACAGAAATTGCTGGCAAAATTCAGTAGGTCTGGAGCATTTGTGGAGAGAAAGCAGAGTTAACATTTCAGGTGCGGTGACCCTTCTTCAGAAGTGATTGAGGATAGGAAAAGGAGAAGGTTAGTATACGTGCTGAAAATGAGGTGGGCAAGGGGGAGGACTAAATGATAGGTTTAAATGGAGCCCAGAGAGAGGGAACAACTGTTGGGTAGACAGAGGAATGGATAAAGGCTACCCTGGAAGAATGAATTGCTGCTAATGGGGACCACTAGTAGCTGACAATGAGTT
The DNA here is from genome assembly GCF_020745735.1 of Hemiscyllium ocellatum. Lineage (NCBI taxonomy): Eukaryota > Metazoa > Chordata > Chondrichthyes > Orectolobiformes > Hemiscylliidae > Hemiscyllium > Hemiscyllium ocellatum. The sequence continues at coordinate 61,622,276 of NC_083412.1, read as the reverse complement.
GTTGTGATAGCAGCCCATATAATGACAAGGTCCGGTGTGTGGGGCAAGGTGCTTAGGTCCTAAAATTATTGAACTCGATATTGAGATATTGAGTCCTGAAGCTGAAAGGTCCACAAGTGGAAAATAAGGTGATGTCCTTTCAGCTTGCGCTGAGCTTAACTGAAGCACTACAGCATGCTTGAGACAGAGACGTTGGCCAGAGAACAGAGTGGTCTGTTGGAGTAGACAATAGGAAGCTAAGGATAATTTTTGTGCACAGAATGTAGGTGTTCTACAGAGCTGTTACCCAGTCTGTATATCGTTTCCCCAATGTGGAGCAGACCACATTGTGAGCATAGAATACAGTAGACTAGATTGAATGAAGTGCAGTTAAATTGCTGCTTCACCTAGAAGATATGTCTGGGGCATTGGGTAGTAAGGAGGGATAATGTAGAGAGGCAAGTATTATAGGAGTAAGGGGCGGTGTTGGAAGTGGAGAAGGAATGAACCTAGGTATCCCAGAAGGAATAGTGCCTGTGGAAGGCTGACAAGGGAGGGAAGGGGAATGTGTGTCTGGTGGTGGTTACCCATTGGGGATAGCAGAAATGATGGCTAATGATCCTTTGGAATTGAATGCTGGTGGGATGGTACATGAGGACCTGGGGACCCCTATTGCTGTTCTGGGAGGAAAGAGAAGGAGGGAGGGTGAAAGTACAGGTGTTTTATCAGAAATGTCACGTGGTGGTGGGGAATCCTCAGTTCAGAAAGAAGGTGGACATTTGGGAGGCCCCTTGTCGAAACTTGCATCATCAAAACAGAAACATGGAGATAGAGAAACTGGGAGATGGGATAATTTTTAAATAAAGTTTTAAAGGAAGCAGTTGTGAGGATATAAATTCAAGTAACTGTGGGAGTCAGTGAGTTTGTAGTGGATATTGGTGGCCAGCCTAGCCCCACTGACTCACACAGTTACTTTGACTTGGATTGTGAAGTACACTCACCTTGCTATAACACTAGACCACTGAGTTTAGTTGCAAGCCACGCTTGTAAGGAATATGGTTCAACTTAATCTCAATTCTCCAAACTGCATTCCCCCCAACAGCTGCTGTTAACTGAAAATGCAGAGCTGTCCCCTGTATGCCCCAAATAACCCTTACTCATTAGTGTAGTATCTTTCTTAGAGAATTACAGTAAACTTGTGAAGTGTGGACTATCATTTCTATGATCCTAGTGACTTCCCCTGAAAATCTTAATAGTTCTTGGTTTGCTTTCAATTATCAGGAGTATGGTTGAGGTTTTTAAGCAGAAAGATTCAATTTGTTCTCTTTTGATCAATCAGATACTGAATATATATTTATTATGTCATCCTTTTCTGATCAATGAGAAAAGCAGTTATACACAGACTGAAAAAGGAGAACTGAAAAAATACCTGAGCTGAGTCCAAGGCTTTGTTCATATCAGACTGAAAGTATGATGGGACAATCATGTTCTTAAGGGCTAGTTTGGTTCCTTTTACTTCATCAAGCTCTTGCCTGTCAGTGCAAAATTACAGCTGTTATAAACTATACTAACACATCTAATGTCAGTTACACTTAGTGACAATATCCAGAAGTACACACTTTAAGGTGATCATTGGTCAGAATTGACAGTATCAAATCGTTGGAAGTTTTATAGTCTTTTTGCAAAGCAATCTTGAAATAGTCTTCCTAATAATCATTTCTGACAACTAATGATCAAGTCACTTATCAAAATAATTTGTTAATTCTTAATTTGTTCATTGCACATTAGTATATGTATGGGAAATCATGATTAGTGCTGAATGCAAGCAAACTCACAACTTAAGTACTGAGTACCACACAGAAATGTAAAACAATGATTGCTAATAGTCTAGGATAAAAGAGAATATCCTTTTATTGTTACATGTATTCAATGTAAAATACAGTGAAAACTGTGTACCATTGCCATACAAAGGTGCCATTCACATTAACTTAAAATAATTTTTTTAAAAATTACATATGTAGTAGCACTGCTAAAAATATCAAAACAAGTATTTAGTATTACTATTCTAGTTTTATTCCATGTAAGGAAGAAGGGTTGGGAAAATTCAAAACGTTGACTTAGGCTTGATTTGTTTCATGTGAATTCTGATTACTTTGAACTCAAAATCTAAACTATGAGACCTTTGGTCAACATGGGGACTTGCATGTGTATTCTATACCAATTGTAAACGTTGCTACTTTTGATTCTCAGTAGTATGCTATGTAGAGCACAGAGGAAATGTAGAGGAAAAAAAGGTGGGAACAGTGACTTGAACAGTAAGATATTTGTTTTTATTCATTCATGGGGTGTGGATGCTAGTGGCAAACCAGCACTTATTTTGCAATCGTGAATTCCCTGATGTAGCCGGTTCTGAGCCACTACCTGTTAAATGTTTTTGAGACATACAGTGCTATAAGGATGAGAATGCTAGATTACAAATGAGTGTAAAAGACATATCATAATAGTCAGATGAGGGTAAATTTAGACTAGTATGTGAGCCCATTCAATGTGGCTTGTTTCAAGCCAGTTCTCTTTTAAACACAGGCCAAATACTGTAGTTAGTACCATGTGGTTACTCAGTAAGATGATGTGGAATTGACAAATCAAGCTGTCAATTCTTTGCTGATTGCAAATGACCATTTCTAAGTACTTAGTTTAAGCCAACACAAAAAAACATTTGTATTTGTTGTGCATTCCAACTGATTTTGGTAAGATACAAACACACATAAGGGTATCTTCGTGCAGAAAAGGAGGAGATTGTATGCAAAATCATTAGTTCAAGGGGTTTGATAATTAGGTCCAGAATCAAGTTGGAAGTTGCTTGCATTCAAATATCATCACGTAATCCTATATATGCTTGCCATATGACAGTGTTTCAAACTTTCTTGCTGTCTTTAAGTAGCTATTCCATCTCTAATTGATTCTCCAGTTCCCAGTATAAGGAATTGCATTACTTATACAAAGTGTGTACCATAATTATTAAAATTTGTTGGTTTCACTGTGGCTTTGTGGAGTTGATGGAGCCAATGCGAAAGGTCTTGGCATTTGCACTGGGATTGACAATTTTTTTTTGCAGTTAAAAATAAATTTAGCTGGGGGCCACGTAGCAGAATGTTTTGATAGGTTTGAAAAATCTACTGTTATTTCGAATGGTTAAGTATGGAATAAGAAGAAATAGTTAACATTCTGGAGGAACTATATAACTGACATCTATGATTGATTTGGAAAGCCTTAGCTTTATGATTTGTGTGGAACAGCTCCCAGTTTTCCATCATATTTTATTTACATTGGCACCTTCTTTAGTTCCTTACAAACTGACTTTCTTTGTTTGGCTTGCTATTACCTGTATTTTTCTAATTTTTGTGGCCACTGAGATGTCTGCTTCCGCTCTTTATTGCTGCATGAAAGGAGAGAGAAATCAAGTTATAGCATATTAAAATTACTGATATATTCATGTGTAATTCATGATAGGTGTGCTCCGGTTGGAAAGTGTTTTCTGTAAGTAAACTGTGCAAATGAATAAATGCTTATCTTCTTGGTACTTAAAAAAAAACAAGCACAGGGAGCAATAACCAGAGTAATATGGATGAAGGAATGTTTTGCTAAAAGGAAGTATAGAATAGGGATAAATAGGAGATTTTCAGGTTGGCACGCCTGATTGGAGTGCCATTGAAATCAGTTCTGAGCCCTCAACTATTTACAAACTATGTCAATGACTTGGATATTGGCAATGACTGCATGGTAGCTAGATTTGTTGATGATGCCAAGATAGGCAAGAAAAGTTTATTGTCAAGAGGTGGTGGAGAGTCTGAACAGCAATATGAGAGGACAAACACTTGACAGCTGGCATTTAGTAGAAAAGTATGAAGTTGCCTATTTTAACAGGAAGAATTGAAAAGTAGTATACTATTTAAATGGAGAAACTCTGCAGAACTCTGATGTTAAGAGGGATCTAGGTATCTTGAAATGTGAATTACAAATATAGCATGCAGGTTACAGTGATCAGGAAGACAAATAGAATTCTGGTGCTAATTGCAAGTGAAATGGAATATAAGAGTAGGAAACACTTTATTGCACTTGTAGAAGGTATTAGTGAGACCACACCTGGAGTACTTTGTACAATTTTGGTCTTGTTTGAAAAAGAATGAAACAATTGCATTACAGGCAATTCAGAAACAGTTTACTTATTCCTGAGGTAAAGCACTTTTTTTTTAATGAAGTAAAGGATTAAGCTTTTATCCATTGGAGTTTACAAAGATGAACATTATTGAAATATTTATGATGGTGAGTGATTTGACTTGTCTTCCGGGATAGATCCTGGAAGAATATTTCTATTATGGAAAGACCGGACTTGGGGACATGGTCTAGGAATAAGACTTCTGCTTTTTAAAATAGAGATGAGGTGATATTTTTCTCTCAGGGTCATCAGCATTATGATCTCAACACATGGTAAATGGGACAAGTCAGATCTCAGAGTAAGATTGGGCTTGATACATCATTTTCAAAAAATGTAGTTCACATGGTGGTCAGTCAGTCAGGTATAGTGACACAAGATTCCAGAGTTTTTGAACAACAGCACAGAAGATTATTACAAAAAGAATGGCAACTAAAAATGAAACTATCTGGATATAGAAGAACAGTTTAGAAAAATCTGTACAACAAGTTTTCAACCTATTTCTCAACACCATTAATTTAGAGATTCAAGTATGTACAAATTACCCCTCTCAACTTGTTAAAGTTCTATTTAACTGATTCCGTAGGTACCTTTTCTGTGAAGTTCCTTTTTGTATAGGTCTGCAGCATGGAAACAGGCCCTTCAGCCCAATTTGCCCATGCTACCCAGTCTTCATAATTAATTTGGTCCGTATCCTTCCATACCTATCCCATCCATGTACCTGTCCATATGTTTCTTAAATGACAAAATTGTTCTCACTTCCACCACTACCTCTGGCAGTCTGTTCCATGACCACTTGATTATTCTGAACTGAAAGTAAGTTAGCATCTTAAATATTTACTAACCTGTCATAAACCACCACCCAATAAATAATTTTACATTAACACGCCACACAAATCGACAGCCATTTGCTTTCCGAAGTATACTGGAGTAACAACACTGTTTCATCAGGACTCTGAGCTTGATTTTACTTTCAAACAAACCTCCTTAGAAATGAGCCTAGTTCATCTGCCTTCATGGTAAAACTGACCTTCCAAAAATGATATTATAATAAATAATCATAAATGATACATCTATCATCACATTAGTCTGTGGACTTATCTTCCTCAGTAAACAGTGGAAGCTAAATCATTGAATTTACACAATATTAAGTTATAGTATCGTGACAGACTAGAAGGTGGAGTTGAGACTAATGAATCAACCAATATCTTGCTGAATGGTTCAATAGGCTCAAAGGATTGAATGTCCTGCTCCTAAGTCCTAAGTTGCTATGTACAATTTCTAAGGTGGATGTTAAATATCCCACAGGAGTATTTTGACAAGGAATTGGAGAGATAGACATAGAATCCTGACTAATATTTATCGCTCAATCAAAAGCCACAAATGACTATACCTGGTCATTACCACACTGCTGTTTGTGAAAACTTGCTAGATGTAAATTAGCTCTGCATTTTGTATATTACAATAGCTCAAATGGTTCAAAAGGCACCTAACTAACGGTAAAGCACATTGGAAAATTCTGAGGTTGTGATAGTTGTGATACAAATGCAAGTTTTGTTTTACAATACACTATTACCCAAATACGTGTACTAGGAAACGTTACTTACAATCCATTTTCATACTGGAATGGAGGATCTTTCATTCCTTAGAATGCAGTTAGTCATTCAAGGGATCTGTGTTTTGATGTTGTTGCATGACTTTTATGGTATGGGAAATTAAGCAAAAGAGAGAGAAATATTGTGTCTTTGTTAAACATACCTTTCCAAGTTGATTTTAGTCCAATCACAGGTTTCTGTCTCTGGTGTGCTCTTCATAGTGGACCTCACAGCATCCTCGTAAATTGAAGCCACATCAACTGTGACAAATAATAAAGTTAGAAAATGTATAGAAACTGCACAGCCATTGTCAGATTCATTAGGTCACACTAATACACATTCGTGAAATTATATATGGTTTTTTAAATCTGATATTTCCAAATGCCCAAAGTAATAAGTTATTGTGATTTACTGTAAAAGTTGTGTTGATGATTTACATTTTCAAATCATAAGAAATTAATAGTGGGGGAAAGAATTTATAGAAATCTGTGGATTTCTCTGCCAGCTGTTATTAATTCCACAACAATCTGATATTACTTTGGGTGATGTTAGATTATTTTATAAATTCGTCAACTTAGTCTCCATAACAGGACTTGAAGTGCAATGTGGATATCATCTACTATTTATTGTCTACCAGCATGTTGGAAAACTAAGTAGTTTTCTGGCTAAATGAAATATAGATGCGTAAAAGTGCAACAAAAGTTTAAGCAATTACAAGCCAGATTTTTGTGCTGCATTTATTTTTACCAACATGACACTCATTTTCCTCCACATGCACCATTTCCTGTCTGTTTGAGAAGAGCCACCTCCTAAATCTGCACTTTCACTTGCATAGACAAAATATTGGTGCTGGAAAAACACTGCTGGTCAGGCAGCATCCGAGGAGCAGGAGATTCGATGTTTTGAGCATAAGCTCTTCATCAGGAATGATGAAGAAAACCTTATGCTCAAAACATCGACTCTCCTGCTCCTCTGATGTTGCCTGACCGGTTGTGCTTTTCCAGCACCACACCTTTTGACACTAATCTCCAGCATCAGCAGTCTTCACTTTCTCCTTTCACTTGCATATGCCTGCAGAAGATATATGGCCCATGGATTTGTAATTCTTTCATTTATAACTGCCATACATCCCAAAATAGATTAATTCTGCAGCCTTCCTATAAATAGTATTTCTGATGTGGTTCAAGCAAGATCGGCTGAGTGATGCATTAGCCCCTGTTTGCAACTTGGTTGGCATCTGTATATTAAAGCTGAAAGTTCTGTTGTCTGATAACCATGAACAAGGTTGAACTGTTGCTGATTATTGTGCAGAAGGTGGCATAGCACATGTAGAACTTCCATATAAAACAAATGCTTTGATGGCACAGCTTTCACTCAGTCCTTCAGCATTACTTATTGGGAATATTAGGGGTTGGCATTGCCTTTCTTTGACATTGTTTTTGTGCCCACTGGTCACCTTCTCCCTGCATCAAGCTATCCAAAGGAAGAATTTAATTAGGAAATATGTCCTATTCTGTGATATTTCTGTTCATGGATAGGTGTTAAAAATATTTCAGCAGTTACCAAACTATCAAGCTACTGGGTGAGGGGGAAATGAATTGCTTTGGTTCTTTATTAATTTGGCTGGTCGCAACAAGCTTAATATATAAAGGATTCCCTTCAGTGTGGATACCTTTCTCCTAGACAAAATGAATTTATGTTTTAAAAAGAGCTAATTTAGCCAGGCTTTCTTCCATTAACAAAAGCACGAACTTATTCTTCACTAAATGTGAGAAAAAATAATAATGATTAAATTCCCTAACAGGCCCTTCAGCCCAACAAGTCCACACTGACCCTCTGAAGAGTAACCCACCCAGACCCATTCCCTTACATTTACCCCTCACTAATGCACTAACACTTTGGACAATTTAGCATGGCCAATTCACCAAACCTGCACATCTTTGGATCATGGGAGGAAATTAGAGCACCAGGAGGAAACCCACGCAGACATAGAAAGAATGTGCAAACCCCACACAGACGGTCGCCTGAGGCAGGAATCAAACCCGGGACCCTGGCGCTGTGGGTCAATTCAAATTCCATTTTACTGTGTGTGAATTACACTGATAGAAATGGAGAAGATTTTCTACTAGTCTGTGTGACCTTGCAAATGGTAAAACCAAAGAAGAACATAGAGTGCAAGCTGAGTCAAGTACATATTGAGTTTTATTGATCTACCAATGCTAGTTTAAAAATAATTACCTTGCAAACTGGCCTCATCTGAAAATCTACACCCTTCTACAAACCTATTCCCAGATGTTTAGATAATACAGATGGCAATTATGATCAAGCCTATTCAGATGACACTGCTCATATTAGGCTTTTGTGGGGCACTAGAAGGCACATTTTAGAAGTTCTGAAATACTACAAAAGATGCAACTTATTGAAAATCTGACTAGTATACATCAATTAACCTAGCAAGTAGTCCATTATAACTTTTAAATCATTAAACATGACTTTAAAAAGTTATTCTGAAGTGGTCGACTAGATCATTCTTACTGACTGATGGAGGGGGGCTCAAGGGGCCAGAAGGTTTATTCCTTCTTCTAATTCATATGCTCACATGAGTTCAAGGCCACTGGCCATATTGAATTTTAGATATATTCAGGTGAAGAGGCAGATTTAAGAGATAGTTCTTCTCACTAGACAAGAAATGTGTGTGTGTGTGTGTGTGTGTGTGTGTGTGTGTGTGTGTGTGTGTGTGGTGGGGGGGGGGGGGGGATGCAAGTCGGATCAACAAAAATGGACAGAGCACAAACTCTGACCCTTAAAACTGCACTTAATTTTACACAACTAACAGATACACAGCATATTGTTATTTCATGAGTCTGCATGGTCACATTACATTTTTAGTAATTCAAAATATTCACTTGGGGTAGCATTGAATCCAACAAATCCAAGAGTGTAAAGGTATTGCTCATGGATTGTCTCAGTTATTCCATTTTTATTGCAGAATATAAAATCCTTTGATTGTTTTTAAACAACTGAAAGCATTATTGCAGATTTTAGCTTTTTTAAAGTTTACATTGACGATTGCTGAAAAGACCCATATATTCACATTGTAAATGTGTTAAAATGTACCTTTGTTTGATTCTTTCTCTTCAGTTTGACACACTTCTTCATCAGAGGAGGACTGCACAGGAATGATGTTGGTAATTTTGTGATAATGTAGGAAATACATTCCAAAAGAAATTAATGACAAATAAGATGTACAATATAGATCCAGAATATACAATAGCTGAAAATGCATTTACTGACACATCAGAGTATTTCTAAATAACTTTTTATCTTTATCTTGAATTTGGAAATAAACTAGTATAGTTATTCCTGGGAACTGAGAGTAGTTGGACTGTAGTGGCATCACACTGTACACAGAGTGGGAAGAGGGGTAAGTTGAACAGATTATGAGGGTGTCCATGGCAAAAGACAAAGTCAGTGATAATGGGTGCAATGGAGAAATAGATGTGTAAAACAGGTCTTGATGTTAGGTATAAAAAGTTTTTAAGAAAGGGCCAACTCTGCAACTTACCAATAAGACACAGTTGGGAGAGGGTGAAGATGGAAGTCATTCACTTTGGTAGGAGTAACAAGAAGATGGATTACTGGGCTAATGGTAGGCTACTTGGTAGTGTGGATAAGCAGAGGGATCTTGGTGTCCATGTACAGAGATCTCTGAAAGTTGCCACCCAGGTAAATAGTGCTGTGAAGAAGGCATATGGCGTACTGGGCTTTATTGGTAGAGGAATTGAGTTCCGGAGTCCTGAGGTCATGTTGCAGTTGTATAAGACTCTGGTGCGGCCTTATCTGGAGTATTGTGTGTAGTTTTGATCGCCATACTATAGCAAGGATGTGGAGGCACTGGAACGGGTGCAGAGGAGATTTACCAGGATGTTGCCTGGAATGGTAGGAAGATCGTATGAGGAAAGGCTGAGGCACTTGGGGCTGTTCTCATTGGAGAAATGAAGGTTTAGGGGAGATTTGATAGAGGTGTACAAGATGATTAGGGGTTTAGATAGGGTTGACAGTGAGAACCTTTTTCCGCGTATGGAGTCAGCTGTTACTAGGGGACACAGCTTTAAATTAAGGGGGTTGGTATAGGACAGATGTTAGGGGTAGATTCTTTACTCAGCGGGTTGTGAGTTCATGGAATGCCCTGCCAGTATCAGCAGTGGACTCTCCCTCTTTATGGTCATTCAAGCGGGCATTGGATAAGCATATGGAGGTTATTGGGCTAGTGTAGGTTAGGTAGGCTTCGGTCGGCACAACATTGAGGGCCGAAGGGCCTGTACTGCGCTGTATTTTTCTATGTTCTATGTTCTATGTTTTATGGAAGAAAAATGCAGTACAGCGGTCAAACACAGAGATGTAGAATTCAATTTTGAATCTTGTGGTGATAAACTGCCTAAGAAGAAAATGAACTTGCTCCTCCAGCTTGCGCTGTGCTTTGCTGAAACACTACAGTAGGCCAAGGACCAAAATGTTATCATAGGAGTAAAATGATTTATTGAAATAGCAAATAACTGGAAGGGCAGGGTCATTTCTATGGAGAGTGAAGGTGACCTACAAAGCAGCCACCCGGTCTGTGTTTGGTCTTGCCAATGTAAAGGAGACATTGTGAACTGTGAGTATGGCAGACTTGGTTAAATAGACAATAAACAATAGACAACAGACAACAGACAGCAGGTGCAGGAGTAGGCCATTCAGCCCTTTGAGCCTGCACCGCCATTTAATATGATCATGGCTGATCATTCCTAATTAGTATCCGCTTCCTGCCTTATCTCCATAACCCTTGATTCCACTATCTTTGAGAGCTCTATCCAACTCTTTCTTAAATGAATCCAGAGACTGGGCCTCCACTGCCCTCTGGGGCAGAGCATTCCACACAGCCACCACTCTCTGGGTGAAGAAGTTTCTCCTCATCTCTGTCCTAAATGGTCTACCCCATATTTTTAAGCTGTGTCTTCTGGTTCGGCACTCAACCATCAATGGAAACATTTTTCCTGGTGCCAGACTGTCCAATCATTTCATAATTTTATATGTCTCAGTCAGATCCCCTCTCAGTCTTCTAAACTCAAGGGTAGAGCTGAAAATGTGTTGCTGGAAAAGCGCAGCAGGTCAGGCAGCATCCAAGGAACAGGAAATTCGACATTTCGGGCATAAGCCCTTCTTCAGGAATGAGGAAAGTGTGTCCAGCAGGCTAAGATTCTTAGCCAGCTATACACACTTTCCTCATTCCTGAAGAAGGGCTTATGCCCGAAACATCGAATCTCCTGTTCCTTGGATGTTGCCTGACCTGCTGCGCTTTTCCAGCAACACATTTTCAGCTCTGATCTCCAGCATCTGCAGTCCTCACTTTCTCCTCGAAGATTTAAAGTCAAGGGTATACAAGCCCAGTCGCTTCAGTCTTTCAGTGTAAGGTAATCCCGCCATTCCAGGAATTGACCTTGTGAACCTACGTTGCACTCCCTCAAAAGCCAGAATGTCTTTCCTCAAATTTGGAGACCAGAACTGCACACAGTGCAATAAAGTGCAAACAAAATAATGCTTCATATGGAAAGTGTGTTGGCAGTCTTGGATGGAGGGGATGTAGAAGGTTAATGGCAAGTATCATACCTTCTGTAATTGCACAGGTAGGTGCCATGGGACAGTAATAAAATGATGGAAGAGTGGACCACAATGTCATGGAGAGAATGGTCCCTGTTGAATACTGACAATGGGTGAGAAGGGAAGATGTGTTTGGTGGAGGTATCATGGTGGATGATGAGCCTTTGAATGCAATACTGATGAAGTGAAAAGTAAGGATAAGGGGAATGCAATCATTGTTCTGAAAGGGGGGAGAAGGGGAGAGTGCAGGAGTGCAAGAGATGGATGAGACACAGATGAGATCCTCGTGAAACAGAATGGGTGAGAATCCTGCATTGAGGAAAATGGGGCACATGTTGGATACACTCTGATGTAAGGTGTCATCACTGGAACAGATGCGACTGGAAAAATGGAATGGTATCTTTGCAGGTAGCAAGGTGGGAGGAAGTGTAGTCAAAGTAACTGTGTGAGTCAGTGTATTGGTGGACATCCTATACCCAGAAATGCAAACAATGAAGTCAAGGAGGGAAAGCAAAGAGTCAGAGGTAAAGATGAGAGAAGATAAAAATTGGAAGCACGTTTTCTAATACCTAACAAGAGCAGTAAGTAGCACTGATGACATCATCAATATATTGGAGAAAGAGTCGTGGTATGAGTTGAAGTAGGAATGAAACAGGAATGTCTCATATACCCCACAAAGAGACAGGCATAGCTGGGATTCTTATCGGATGAGTTAAAGGAATGTTGTTCAAAGGAAGAACCAGTTCAGCCAGGGAAAAGAGGGTGCACTGGATGGGGACTTTTCAAGGAAGAAGGGGAGAGCCTAATGGAATGGACATGTTGAGGGATTGCACATCCATGATGAATACAAGGTGGTTTGGGTCAGAAAACTGGAAATTGTGGGGCTGATGTAAAGATGTAAAGTATCAGGAGAACATAAGTGCAAACAAAAAGATTAAAATTGGAATCAAGAATCAAAAAATTAGAATCAGTGTGACAGCAGTGTGACTGTATTGGAAATTATGGTCCACATGGATAATAAAACATTTGTTTATCAAAATAAAAGTTCAAGGAAAGGAGTAAACATGTCATTATACAATACACTGACCAGAGGCTGCTTGCCATATTATCAATAGAAAGAAAGACCTTGGAAGGAAGTGCTGCCTCACAGTGGACCCAGGTTTGATTCCAACCTTGCATGATTGAGTGTGTGGAGTTTACATGTTCTGTCCATATCTATGTAGGTTTCTACTGATGGTTCCTGTTTCCTCTCTCAGTTCAAAGATGTGCAGGCTAGGTGGTTTGGGCAGGCTAAAGTGCCCTGCAGTCACTAGGGATGGGCAGGCTAGGTGGATATGGGGATAGGGGATGGGATGGGGAGACAAGCTCTTTGCAAGGTCACTGCAGACTCAATGGGTTGAATAGTCTCTTTCTGGAATATAGGAATTGTATGATTCCAAATCCAAACACAGCGCATTCCTCCAGGAACGAGGTTTTGATGAGGTTCTGTCTGGCCTCTCAAGCTCGATAGTATATGGGTCTACTTTGGTCTTTCGATGTTCACACAGATATCATTATCTTGCCCACAATCCTGCATTTCCTTTGTATCCAGAACATCACCCCTTTGTTGGCTCTAGTTGTGAAGGGCACAGCAAATGATAATAATGCAAGACATCCACTTTGAGTTGAGCAAGGCAACACTGGAGCAGTGAAGGCTCATCTTAAATAAGTCTATTGTCTATTCCACTAAGGCATTGGTGAAAGTGTGAGCTGGTTGTAACTCCATCCTGCAGTAGTCTGAAGGTGTGGTGCTGGAAAAGCACAGCAGGTCAGGCAGCATCTGAGGAGCAGGAGAATCAACGTTTCAGGTATAAGCGCTTCATCACATTCATGATGAGAGGCTTATGTCCGAATCATCAATTATCCTGCTCCTAGGATGCTGCTTAACCCGCTGTGCTTTTCCAGTGCCACACATTTTGACTCTGATCTTCAGCATCTTTTGTCCTCACTTTTTTCTGATAGTCTCAGGGTTTCGCAAAGCTAACATTGACTGTTTAAGAAAGGGAGTGTGTCTCAGCAGCCATTTCTGTATGATGTGAAAACTTTGAAAGGGTGCAGGATATGAGAGCTTTCCAGCATGTACACATCATGACAACCCCTTGGATATTTGCCACATTCATCGAGAAGCTGGCATCTACGGTCACTGGGCGGTTGTTGAGTGCTCAATCAGTTTGCCTGTTAATTCATTTTTAACCTCATGTTAATTCTAGATGTCAGAGTATAGGATAAATATCCTGCTTTATTGATATTATTTTTTCTACTTGCTTTCAACAATGGAATCTTGCTTTACTCTTGTAGTAAACACCTGAGAATTCAAATTTTGTCTATCTTACAAGAAATGTTACTGGTCCATAATTGGATCCTAACAAAATTGTGGTCTCATTCAGGATTATATCATCATCTTGCAGGTGAACTTATAACAGAGCTATGAATGTCCTCAGGGTTGTGACACAGTAATCAATTCATTGAACAGAAAGTCTTTGTGTATTTGGCTGTCATCAACCGCCCAATGTGATCAGGTCAGTATGTATATCATTGGCTTAGTAATGGATGTACGCTGATAGAATTACATGTGAGGAGGCAGTGAATTGGTAACCTTGTCCTACCAAGAGATGCAAAGAATGCATCTGTGACACCAGAGGTGGAAATCGTTCAGCCTTTTCTCCTACCTAGCCTATGTTGCTTAGGTGTCATCACAATAGAGGAGTGCACAGAGGTTGCAGTTTTTGTCCTGCTTGATATTGTCTATCAGATTACTGTTGCTTTATATTCAGTCAGTTAACTTGAGCATAACAGATGCCATTTTTGTGATGTGTGTTGACTTCATTACTGTGTCAGATTAATGGAGTCTAGGTGCATGGAATTCTCACAACTTCCAGTGTCAATTTCTTTATGCTGAGAGATGGCAATATGGACTGTGATAGTTAACTTCCTGACGTCAACTGTCAAACCAAAGTCTTTACAAGTGGATTAGAGTCTTTCCACTTATTGGTGATAATTCTTCAGTATTGCTATCTATAACTGATATGCAATGTCCTCAATTTTGGATGAACATGCCCCATCTATAGGTTAATTAGATTTCATTTGTGTGATCAATTATTTCAACGAAACGGGTTGGAAAGGCAAGGGGATTACAAGTTATTTTAGGGCAGCACTTGTTGCATGGTAAACAACTCTTTATTTAAAATAATAATACATGAGGAATTGCCTGACACTTTATCCTATAAGTGTTACAACATAGAACATTAGAACGTACAATAGGACAACGCAATACAGGCCCTTTGACTCTCGATGTTGCGTCGACCTTTGGAACCGATCTGAAGCCTATCTAACCTACACAAATCCATTCTCATTCATATGCCTATTCAATGACCATTTAAATATCCTTTAAGTTGGCCCTTTACTACTGTTGCAGGCAGTATGCTCCATGCCCCTACAACCTTCCGAGTAAAGAATTCATCTAAATTTCTCTAAACAAGAATTATGACTGCTACGAGCTGGGATAGAGATCATTTTGTATAAGACAGAAGTTCTCTGCAATGTACATGTCATAGAGTCATAGAGATGTACAGCATGGAAACAGTCCATGCCGACAAGATATCCCAACCCAATCTCGTCACACCTGCCTGCACCCGGCCCATATCTGTCCAAATCCTTCTTATTCATATACCCATCCAAATGCCTCTTAAATGTTGCAATTGTACCAGCCTCCACCACATCCTCTGGCAGCTCATTCCATACACGTACCACCCTCTGTGAGAAAACGTTGCCCCTTAGGTCTCTTTTATATCTTTCCTCTCTCACCCTAAACCTATGCCCTCTAGTTCTTGACTCCCTGACCCCAGGGAAAAGACTTTGCCTATTTATCCTATCCATGCCCCACATAATTTTGTAAAGCTCTATAAGGTCACCCCTCAACCGCCGACGCTCCAGGGAAAACAGCCCTAGCCTGTTCAGCCTCTCCCTACAGCTCAGATCCTCCAACTCTGGCAACATCCTTGTAAATATTTTCTGAACCCTTTCAAGTTTCACAACATCTTTCCGATAGGAAGGAGACCAGAATTGCACGCAATATTCCAACAGTGGCCTAACCAATGTCCTGTACGGCCGCAACATGACTTCCCAACTCCTGTACTCAATACTCTCACCAATAAAGGAAAGCATACCAAATGCCTTCTTCACTATCCCATCTGTCTGCGACTCCACTTTTAAGGAGCTATGAACCTGCACTCCAAGGTCTCTTTGTTCAGCAACACTCCCTAGGAAAGATTTGCTTTCCCAAAATGCAGCACCTCACATTTACCGGAATTAAACTCCATGTGCCACTTCTCAGCCCATTGGCCCATCTGGTCCAAATCCTGTTGTAATCTGAGGTAACTCTCTTTGCTGTCCACTACACCTCCAATTTTGGTGTCATCTGCAAATTTACTAACTGTACCTCTTGTGCTCGCATCCAAATCATTTATGTAAATGACAAAAAGTAGAGGGCCCCAGCACTGATCCTTGTGGCACTCCACTGGTCACAGGCCTCCAGTCTGAAAAACAACCCTCCACCACCACCCTCTGTCTTCTACCTTTGAGCCAGTTCCTTATCCAAATGGCTAGTTCTCCTTGCATTCCATGAGATCTAACCTTGCTAATCAGTCTCCAATGGGGAACCTTGTGAATACCTTACTGAAGTCCATATAGATCACATCTACTGCTCTGCCCTCACCAATCTTCTTTACTACTTCTTCAAAAAACTCAATCAAGTTTGTGAGACATGATTTCCCACACATAAAGCCATGTTGACTATCCCGAATCAGTCCTTGCCTTTCCAAATACACGTACATCCTGTCCCTCAGGATTCTCTCCAACAACTTGCCTACCACCGAGGTCAGGCTCACCGGTCTATAGTTCCCTGGCTTGTCTTTACCACCCTTCTTAAACAGTGGCACCACGTTTGCCAACCTCCAGTCTTCCGGCACTTCACCTGTGACTATCGATGATACAAATATCTCAGCAAGAGGCCCAGCAATCACTTCTCTAGCTTCCCACAGAGTTCCCAGTATACCTGATCAGATCTTGGGGATTTATCCACCTTTAACCGTTTCAAGACATCCAGCACTTCCTCCTCTGTAATCTGAACATTTTGCACATGTGGACAATGTGATCCATGACAGCATTGTTGTTTACTTAAGGGGATTAAAGAGGAATATTTCAGATTTTATTCTCCTATCTGCTTTTCTTGCCTTTCTTTTGGGGAGGAATGTTAGTATTATGATGAATAAAGTATCACAATTGTGTGGGACAGACTGAATGGACCATTAGATTCTTTCTCGTCCATCATTACCATATGGTGTTTACACATTTTTTTCCTAATTCATATATTTACCATGATTACTTAGCTACAAATGTGTAGTTTTTGCCTTTTTAAAGCTCTTTTTGTTTACTTTTTGTTACTTTTTTTGTTACTTATTCAAAGTAACTTTGAATAATTCCGTTGTTAATCATGCAGGTCTACTTTGTCACAAAGCTAGTCCCTTTCTTTTTAAAAGTTGTTCCTTGGCTCAAGAAGACTCTGCCCTTGATTTTTTTTTTCAGAGGGGCAATACATTAGGCTGGGCTCCAATCAGTCTGGTTTGGTACAGAGATGAAAAGGATTTTGAGAAACCTTTTGTTTATATGTAAGTAGATGAGACTTCAGGCCAAAGTGGTCATGCTTTAGGAATGACCTGTATAAAGAGAGGGGAGTGGTCAGCTTTCTAGCTGAGCAGTTTTAGTTCAGTCTTGAACCGGTTAGAAGTTCAACAGAGAGCTGTGTGGAAACTCTCTCTCTTTTCTGCCCTTCAACAAATTGCAAAGTTATAGTCTGGGGTTGCCTGCTTAAGAAGGTTTTGAGTGGACAGATTGGGTGTTTTTTAGATTAGATTAGACTTACAGTGTGGAAACAGGCCCTTCGGCCCAACAAGTCCACACCGACCCGCCGAAGCGAAACCCACCCATACCCTTACATTTACCCCTTACCTAACACTAAAGGCAATTTAGCATGGCCAATTCACCTGACCCGCACATCTTTGGACTGTGGGAGGAAACCGGAGCACCCGGAGGAAACCCACGCAGACACGGGGAGAACGTGCAAACTCCACACAGTCAGTCGCCTGAGTCGGGAACTGAACCCGGGTCTCAGGCGCTGTGAGGCAGAAGTGCTAACCACTGTGCCACCGTGCCGCCCACCACCGAATCCCACGTGTTCTTTGTGGGATTTTGAAACAGCTAGTGGTTGTTGCCCGTGTCCTTATTTCGGGTGTTGGTTTGGTTGGGTAGACAAAGCTTGGGATAGTAATGGCTCTTTCAGTCACCAAAACTTTTCTGAGTGTGGGTACGATGACTTTGGAAGTTTTGCAAAAAGTGAATAGGACCAAGTTGCAAGAATTAGCAGTGAAACTGGAATTGAAACTGCCTGTTTCAGTGACGAAAGGAGAGATAATTGCAGCAGTAGCTCAGCATTTAAACTTGCTGGAGAAACCATCAGAATCTATTGAGATGGCAAGAATTCAATTGCAAATGAAGTAGCTTGAGTTGGAGGCAAGAAATAAGAAAAGGGCAGCAGAAATGAAACAGTTTGAGTTAGAAGTAGAAGCAGAAGAGAGGGAAAAAGAGAGCAGCAGAACAGAGAGAAAAAGATAGAGCAGCAGAAGAGAGACAAAGAGAGAGCAGAGAAAGAAAAAGAGAGAGCTTATGAACTTCAAAAACTGACACGTAAAAAGAAAAGGCAGCTTAAAAGGCTGGAGATAAAGGCTGAGGGTAGGCTTCATGAGGAAGAGCAAGCTCCTGGTAGTCAGAAGCTTAGTGAGAAACTGTTTAAGTATGTTCAAGCATTGCCTAAATTTGATGAGAAGGATGTGGAAAGCTTTTTCATCTCATCTGAAAAGGTGGCTAAACAAATGCAGTGGCCAGTGGCAATGTGGGTTGTGCTGATCCAAACAAAACTTGTAGATAGGGCTGCTGAGGTATTCTCATCACTATCAGAGGATGTATCTGGGGAGTATGAGGAGGTGAAAAAAGCCATTTTAAGTGCATATGAGCTTGTACCAGAAGTTTATAGACAACATTTGAGGAATCTATGAAGGGAGTCTGGTCAAACCTATATTGAGTTTGAAAGGATCAAACAGAGTAATTTCCATAGATTGATAAGACTTTTAAAAATTGAGCAAACTTATGATGCCCTTAGAGAGGTAATTATTTTGGAGGAATTCAAAAATTCACTGCCTGAAGTAGTGCAAACTCATGTAGAAGAGCAGAGAGTTAAAACAGCAAGGTTAGCAGCTGAAGTGGCTGATGATTATGAACTGGTCTATAAAACCCGGTTTGGCTTCTAGAATCAATTTCAGTCCATGAGGGATAGAAACTGGGGCAAAGAGAAATCCTCACACGGAAAGGGGAAGGTAGATCTCAGTGAAGATCATAAGGATAACTTACCACAGGGTAAAAAAAAATCCTTGAGGGGACAAAGAAGTTAAAAAGTTTTGGTGTTTTCATTGTAATAAGGTGGACCACATGAAATCAGTGTTGGTGGGCTAGGAGAAAGCCAGATGTAGGAAAACCAAACAAGCCTGGAAGTTTTGTTGGACCAATAACAAAAAGCACAAGGGAAGTTAGACAACTGCTCAGAGTGTACAAGATGATCAGAGGTTGATTAAGGAGGAAGTGCCAGATCTGCTTAAAAAATACACATGCAAGGGTAAAGTTTATTCACATAGGCCAGGAGCCGTAGGTAAGGAAGTTACAATATTAAGGGAACAGGATCCTCTCAGTCTGTAATATTGAAGGATGAGGAAATTTGCACTCCTGAAGGACTATTGCCAGAGAAGGTACTGATAACAGGAATTCATGGTCAGACAACAAGTGCTCAGTTATGTAAAGTGAGGCTAGAGAGTCCAGAGAAGAGTGGAGAATTTGTCGTTGGAGTACTGGACAAACTCTCATCTCCAGAAATACAATTTATCTTTGCAAATGCTGTAGCTGATTCACCATTAGGTGTGCAGCCAGTGGAGACTCAGACAACTGAAGACTTGGAGAATGTTTATCCAGGAATTTTCCCTGATTGTGTGATCACAAGATCACAGAGGCACAAGCTGAAGCAGGAGAGATCAAAAGGCATAGATAAGGAAGCTGACATAGTATTATCTAAAACTTTCCTTGATCATAAAAGTGAAACAGAGAAGGAGAAAATTGGTAAACATGCAAGCATCTTTAGCTCTACTAAACTGATTGAATTATAACAGAAAGATGAGGGGTTAAAACAATTATATCAAAAGGCATTTACAGAGAAGGAAAATGAATGCAGTCCTGTGTGTTATTATTTTAAAAATGTCTGAATGAAGAAATGGAGACCATCACGTATTCAAGCAGATGAGAAATGGGCAGAGTTTCTTGAAATTGTTTTGCTAGTGGGGTATAGGAAGGAGGTGCTGCGAGTGGCACATGACCTACCCCTTGGAGGTCATTTAGGAGTGAGGAAAACACAGGCTAAAATACAAAATCATTTTTACTGCCCTGGACTACACAAAGATATAGTTGAATTTTACCAGACATGTCAAACATGTCAGCTAATCGGAAAACCACAGTAATAAAACTTGCACTCTTTAATATGTATTCCAGCATTTCAGCGACCTTTTACAAAAGTCTTGACTGATTGCGTAAGTACCCTACCTCAAACAAAAAGTGGGAATAAGTATTTGTTAGCAATAATGGATGTGTCAATTAGATTTCCAGAGGCAATCCCATTAAGCAACATCACAGCTAAAAGGGTTGTAGAAGAATTACTTATTTTTTTAACTAGATACAGACTACCAATAGAGATCCAGTCAAATCAAGGATCAAACTTCACATTCAAATTATTCAAAGAAGTTATGGATAACTTGGGAATAAAGTTCATTACAAGATGATTAGGGGTTTAGATAGGGTAGACACTGAGAACCTTTTTCTGTTAATGGAGTCAGCTGTTACTAGGGGACACAGTTTTAAATTAAGGCGTGGTAGGTATAGGACAGATGTTAGGGGTAGATTCTTTACTCAGCGGGTTGTGAGTTCATGGAATACCCTGCCAGTAGCAGTGGTGAACTCTCTTTATGGTCATTTAAGCGGGCATTGGATAAGCATATGGAGGTTATTGGGCTAGTGTAGGTTAGGTAGACTTTGGTCGGGGCAACATCGAGGGCCGAAGGGCCTGTACTGCGCTGTATTTTTCTATGTTCTATGTAAAGCAATTCAAATCTACTGCATACCATCTGGAATCGCAGGGAGCACTGGAGAGATGGCATCAAACACTAAAGATCATGTTGAAGGCTTATGGTCAGGATTATCCAGATGATTGGGATAAGGGAATTCTGTTTGTCCATTTTGTGATCAGAGATGCACCGAATAAATCAACCAAATTCAGTCCATTTGAATTAAGATTTGGGCATGAAGTAACAGAACCATTAAAAGTGATTAAGGAGAAATTAATAAGTCAGAATTCAGAGACCACACATTTGGACTATGTGTCAAATTTTAGAGAACGATTAATTAGAGCTGGAAAGTTGGTTGCCAGCATTTAAAAGAATCACAGCATACAACCAAACAGGAAGCAGATAAGAAATCACAAATTCACAATTTTGCAATTGGGGATAAGCCATTGGTGTTACTGCCAGTAACAGGTGAGCCTTTAAAAGCAAGGTTTAGTGGACCATATCAAATTAAGAAGAAATTGAGTGAGGTGAACTATTTGATAAGGACTCCGGACAGGAGGAACTCTCACAGAATGTGTCATGTAAATATGCTCAGAAGGTATTTTGATCGGGAAGGAAAGCAAGAGGAGAAGGTGTTACTGATTATAGCACAGGAGGAAGAGTCAAGTTCAGAGAATTCTGAATTGGACACTCCTCAAATCAAATTGAACAATGAGGAAGTTGTCAAAAATCGGGATAAATTATTGAGTTACCTTCCACAAGAAAATCAAAATGACCTGAAAGAGTTATTACTATCACATGGGGAGATGTGCAGGAATAAACTGGAAAGTACTAATCTAATTGTGCATGATGTAGATAAAGGAGATGCTGTTCCGATTAAACAACATCCTTATAAGCGTAAGTCTCTAAAGTTGGCGCAGGTTCAGAAGAAGATAGAGCGCCTACCCCAGGATGGCATAATCGGAGTGAATTACAGTGGCTGGAGTTCACCTATAGCCATGGTGCCAAAGCCAGATGGTACCCAACGGTTATGTGTGGACTTTTGCAAAGTCAACGCTGTTACATAGACTGATGCATATTCAATTCCGTGGTTGGAGGACTGTGTCGAAAAAATGGTACAAGCATCTTACATTTCTAAGTTGGACTTGCTCAGAGGCTACTGGCAAGTACCTCTGTCAGAGAGAGCAAAGGCAATTTTGGCTTTCATAACGCCAAGTGGACTATATCAGTTCAAAGTCATGCTATTTGATATGCTAAACACACCAGCCACATTTCAGACTGACTAATAAGGTCATTGCGAGCTTACCCAATTGTGTGGTGTAAATAGATGACCTGATGATTTTTAGTCATTCTTGGAAGGAACATTTACAGCATTTATTGGACT
Organism: Hemiscyllium ocellatum; assembly: GCF_020745735.1. Lineage (NCBI taxonomy): Eukaryota > Metazoa > Chordata > Chondrichthyes > Orectolobiformes > Hemiscylliidae > Hemiscyllium > Hemiscyllium ocellatum. Next base: position 61,600,214 of record NC_083412.1, on the reverse strand, counting down.
TGTTCAATCGACTTCGGAAGGCAGGCTTGGTGGTAAAGTAAATTTGGTAAAAACAATGACTGCAGATGCTGGAAACCAGATTCTGGATCAGTGGTGCTGGAAGAGCACAGCAGTTCAGGCAGCATCCAACGAGCAGCGAAATCGACGTTTCGGGCAAAAGCCCTTCATCAGGAATAAAGGCAGTGAGCTGGAAGCATGGAGAGATAAGCGAGAGGAAGGTGGGGGTGGGGAAAGAGTAGCATAGAGTACAGTGGGTGAGTGGGGGAGGAGATGAATGTGATAGGTCAGGGAGGAGAGGGTGGAGTGGATAGGTGAAAAAGGAGATAGGCAGGTAGGACAAGTCTGGACAAGTTATGGAGACAGTGCTGAACTGGAGGTTTGAAACTAGGATGAGGTGGGGGAAGGGGAAATGAGGAAGCTGTTGAAGTCCACATTGATGCCCTGGGGTTGAAGTGTTCCGAGACGGAAGATGAGGCATTCTTCCTCCAGGCGTCTGGTGGTGAGGGAGTGGCAGTGAAGGAGGCCTAGGGCCTCCATGTCCTCAGCAGAGTGGGAGGGGGAGTTGAAATGTTGGGCCACAGGGCGGGTGTCTCGGAGATGTTCCCTAAAGCGCTCTGCTAGGAGGCGCCCAGTCTCCCCAATGTAGAGGAGACCGCATCGGGAGCAACGGATACAATAAATGATATTAGTGGATGTGCAGGTAAAACTTTGATGGATGTGGAAGGCTCCTTTAGGGCCTTGGATAGAGGTGAGGGAGGAAGTGCGGGCACAGGTTTTACAGTTCCTGCGGTGGCAGTATGGGAGGGTGGGTCGTAGGGGCGCGTGGACCTGACCAGGTAGTCACAGAGGGAACGGTCTTTGAGGAAGGCAGAAAGGGGTGGGGAGGGAAATATATCCTTGGTGGTGGGGTCTTTTTGGAGGTGGCAGAAATGTTGGCGGATGATTTGGTTTATGCGAAGGTTGGTAGGGTGGAAGGTGAGCACCAGGAGCATTCTGTCCTTGTTACGGTTGGAGGGTTGTGGTCTGAGGGCGGAGGTGCGGGATGTGGACGAGATGCGTTGGAGGGCATTTTTAACCACATGGGAAGGGAAATTGCGGTCTCTAAAGAAGGAGGCCATCTGGTGTGTTCTATGGTGGAACTGGTCCTCCTGGGAGCAGATACGGCGGAGGCGGAGGAATTAGGAATACGGGATGGCATTTTTGCAAGAGATAGGGTGGGAAGAGGTGTAATCCAGGTAGCTGTGGGAGTTGGTGGGTTTGTAAAAAATGTCAGTGTCAAGTCGGTCGTCATTAATGGAGATGGAGAGGTCCAGGAAGGGGAGGGAGGTGTCAGAGATGGTCCAGGTAAATTTAAGGTCAGGCTGGAATGTGCTGGTGAAATTGATGAATTGCTCAACCTCCTTGCGGGAGCACGAGGTGGCGCCAATACAGTCATCAATGTAGCGGAGGAAGAGGTGGGGAGTGGTGCCGGTGTAATTACGGAAGCAAAGCCCAAGTCACCTTCCTAAGTATGTTATTGGCCATGGACAAATAGCCCCACGGGATGTGAAAACAAAAGTAATTGGGGAATTTCCCACACCGTTTCTTACACGAAGAAAGAAGTACTACGGTTCCTGGGATTGAGTGGATTTTACTAAAAGTTTGTGCTGAACTTTAGCAGTGTGGCTGCTTCATTCACCGAATTGATAAAAAAGGCAAGAAGTTTCAGTGGAAAGCAGACTGTCAAAAGACATTTGACAGCCTAAAAACTGTGTTAACCACTGCCCCAATATTAGCCACACTGGATTATATGAAGCCTTTTAAGGCGGCTATCGATGCCAGTGATGTGGGTGTCATTGCGGTGTTCCTGCAGAAGGGTGATGAGGGAATAGAAAAATCCATTGGGTATTTTACCAGGAAGTTGAACGTTCATCAACAGAAATATTCAACGGTGAAGAAAGAAACTTTAAGCTTGGTGTTAGCATTACAACATTTCAGTGTATATATTACCAGCAATGCATCTGAGACAATTGTATACACTGATCACAAGCCATTGACATTTGTAGAAAATTTTAAGGACAAAAATACCAGACTATTTAGATGGAGCTTTTTGTTGCAGTCATTCAATTTGACAATTGTGCATGTGGCAGGTCATGAAAATGTGATTGCCGATGCGTTATCGAGACTCGAATGAGATACGGAGGCATTCGGTGGTGTGTGCATAGCGGCCTGAATTTGCCTGGGGCTGTGCATGTTTGCATGTTTATAGCTAGTGGAGAAAGTGAGGTCTGCAGATGCTGGAGATCAGACATTCCTGAAGAAGGGCTTATGCCTGAAACATCGAATTTCCTGCTCCTTGGATGCTGCCTGACCTGCTGCGCTTTTCCAGCAACACATTTTCAGCACTGTTTATAGGTAGTATCATGTATATGTATGTTTAGACTACCAACTGGGTTTTGAAGGGTTAAAAATTAAGCCATCTTTTGGTATTGATGGTTCTTTATTTTTAAGGGGGGGAGGTGTCACAAAGCTAGTGCCTTTTTTTCTAAAAGCTGTTCTTTGGCTCACGGAGACTCTGTCCTTGATTTTTTCCAGAGGGGCAATAAACTGGGCTGGGCTCTGATCAGTCTGGTTTGGTACAGAGATGAAAAGAATTGTGAGTGGCCTTTTGTTTATATGTAAATAGATAAGACTTCAGGCCAAAGTGGTCATGCTTTCGAAGTGATCTGTATAAAGAGAGGGGAATGGTCAGCTCTCTAGCTAAGCTGAGCGAGCAGTTTTAGTTCAGTCTTGAACCAGTTGAATGTTCAAAAGGGAGCTGTGTGGAAACCTCTCTCTTTTCTGCCCTTCAACTTCAACTTGTAAGTATGTGTTCCATTTATATTGTTTTTAAAGGGAATTTGCTTATTGGGACTGTTGTGTATATTCGGAACAGCATAATTAAGTCCAGTTGGATAGTTTGTGTTCTGTAGGGGTTCTTTATTCTGTTCTTTGTGTTTCATTGTGTAATTTTGTGAATAAATTTCTGTCTGTTTTAAAATCTTGTAGTCAACCTAGCTAATTTAATCCGCATAATTTTCACTGTGCACTTACTAAAACAAATTGCAAAATTATGGTCTGGGGGTGCCTGCTTAAGAATGTTTTGAGAGGTTTGGCTTAGTCCATAACAACTTATGAACAGTGATACTTAACTTGCTATGGTTTTTCAATCAGTTAAGAGTTTATACAAATTCTCATTGATGGTTTTGATGTCTGTGAGGCAATAGACCAGATCAATTGCAATTATGAAATTAATCTTGTGATGAGATACACATTTTCACATGGAAGTGAGGCACATCATAAGGAAATAGGGAATATTAGTTATGGGCTTCTCCTCCAAACTGCCTCATACCTTGGCAATAAATTCCAGTTGGGTGAACCAGCCAAATAGCAGAATGATCGATAAAAGAGGCTTCTTACCAGAACCAGTTTGAGGAGATCAGCAGCACGCTCAAGCTCTTTTTCATTCCGTGGCTCTTTAAGTGCCATTTCACTTCTCTCTTCCTCCTTTTGCAGAGTGAGTTCAATGTACTTCTACAATTATACAAATATAACTCCAAACATCAGAAAATGTCTGGTTTGTCTTCACATGATTATTTGATATATATGATTTAATGCATTAGACTAAGAGCAAACTCCTAAATTTAAAATCTCTATGATTCTAACAAGCTTGTGAAACCACATCAGCAGAGGGCCAATACTATGCAGAGTTCCTTTACATTTGACTTATTTAAAGAAAAAGGTGAAGCAGGATTTTTATGAACATTATCCCTTGACTGGATCTATTGACCCCAAAACCTTTGATGGTCTTGTTTCAACATTAAAGTGCCCCAGAAAAGCTGCAGCTTTTTGTAGGAGGACCTTCAGTTACACTTCAGGAAAAACACACCCTTGTAGTCAAGGTGACCACTACCTTGAACATTTTTTGCGTCATGGTTATTTCATTGTTTTCATATTTTAATAGCCAATCTGCAAGGCATCAGTGCATTCATCGAATGATGAAAGTTTATTCACAAAGTAAACAGCCAAACAAAGTTCTCTAGAAAAGTTCTCTAGACGTGCAAAGTAACAAGTAGGAGTAATTCTTTTGGTCTTTTAAGCCTGCTTTCCCATTCAATAAGATCATGAATGACCTGACTGTGGCCTTAACTAATCTTACCTGGATATATCCATAATTCTCGGCTACCATGTATGTCAAAATCTGTTTAACATGTCTATGATTTTATTCAATAACCCAGTCTCCACTTTTGAACATCATTAAGGTAGAGACTTCCAAACATTAACACTGCTCCTAGAGAAGAAATTCTTCCTTATATCTTCATCTTAAATGGCAGACCTCTTATTTTGCAACTGTGCCACTTAGTTTGATTCTGTCATAATAAGAAACATCTTTTCAGCACTTACCTGTAAAGAACCCTCAGACCTTATATTTCGGTAAGAGCAGTTCTCATTCTTTGAAACTCCAGAGAGCATATGCCTAACTAAATAGGTAAATTCAGGGAGAATATTCGTGATGACTTGGGGTCCAGAACTAGAGATCACAGTCTAAAGATATGGGCAAGCCAATTAGGACTGAGATGAACAGAAATTCCTTAACTCAGAGACTGAAAGCATGTGGAATTCTCTGCCACAGAAGGTGATTGAGGCCAAAACATTGAATGCTTTCCAGAAAGAGTTAGATGTAGTTCTTGGAATTCAAGGGATCAAAGGAGAAAGTCAGAGCTAAGTTGGATGGTCAGCCATGATTATATTGAATGATGGGGCAGGCTCAAGGTGCCAAATGACTTACTTAAGTTCCTATTTTCTCTGTTTCTATGTTAACCTGCTCAACTGATCAGAATTATGTAATTTCTTAATTCTAGGAAACAACTCAATGATACTTCTCTTCTTAAGTAAGGAGACCAAATATATAACAATACTCAAGAATGACCTCAACAATGTTCTGTAGTTATATCAAGACTTTCAAACTTGTACACACTCTTATTCTTGCAATAAAGGCCGATATTTCATTTGCATTCTTAATTAATTGCTGCACCTGCATGTCGATTTGCATGTCGTCTACCTAATAATTCAACTCAGTCTCATAATTATGGAATTTTACACAACAGAATAGGTGATCGTATGGAAGTTCCCTGAAAAAGATTTCTACCTTTAGTCCTGTTGCCTTGTGCCTTCTAACAGGGAGGCAACCAGAGACGTTTAGTCCAGAGACACAGATCATGTTCTGGGTACCCGGATTCGAATCCCACCATGGCAGATGATGGAATTGGAATTCAATTTAAAAATCTGGAATTAAGAATCTAATGATGACCATGAATCCATTGTCGATTGTTGGAAAACAAAATATCTGGTTCACTTACGTCCTTTAGGGAAGAAAACGGCCATCCTTACCTGGTCTGCCCTACATGTGACTCCAGACCAACAGCAATGTAGATGACTCTGAACTGCCCTCTGGGCAATTAGGGACAGATAATAAATGCTGTCTAGCCAGAGATGCCCCCATCCAATGAATAAAGAAAAAGAAATCTTTAAGCATTCCTTTTACAAATATTTATCAATCCCTCTTTTAAGCATTTTAGTGCATTTCATTTCCATCAGTATTTTTGGGTTGGACATTCAATGACCAATTGACTTTCTGCATAAAACCATCCTCCTAATCTCCTATTTCCTCATTATTGCTCTGAAATTATGGTTTCAAATTGTCCTCAAAATCTGCAATATATTGGGAAGGGACAGGATGGGACCAAAGATGCTGCTGGAGAAGCACTCTGGTTTGTGAGGTTCCTCAGTGGGTGGTTGAGGTGGGAAACCTTACAACCTTTAACAAATACTTGGATTTTCACCCAAAATATCATAATATTCAAGGCTATGGGCTGGAAAATGGGTCTGGTGTAGACTTAGAACAAACTTTTGTTAGTGCGGATTTGATGGGTTGAAGGGCCTCTTTCGTACTGTATAATTCTACTTTATTCAGCAGAGCTTCTGCCACCCCCAAAGAAATTTGAATGAAAAACCTTAAGACAATTCTGCAATCTTTGCCGTATTTCTGTATTTATAGGTTCATATTGAAACAGCTGACGGACTTCAAGAACAGAGGGACACTTTAAGATAGGAGGAGATGAAGGATCCACAATCTCAGTTTGTAGAGTGAAAGGGTGCATGCCAACAGGTGGTCCTGGGATCTTGCACTGGAAACAGAAATAAAAAGAGAAGTCAGTCTTCTTGTGTCAGACAAGATTCAGTCAGGAAAACCTTCCTAGATCTATAACTTTGACACTCAAATTGATCCAAGCAACAGTACCACATTTAGATGAAATATTCTTCCTGCAGATTTCAAAATATTCAAAAATTTTCTTTGGGAAAAGCCACATTACCTTCTGCATTTTACAGGTTAGAATTTTTTTATACCCTTAAATATTTTTCTACCCCTACAGAAAGCAGTTTGGTTAATTTGAACTGTCCTGAAAATGTGTTGCTGGAAAAGCGCAGCAGGTCAGGCAGCATCCAAGGAACAGGAAATTCGACGTTTCGGGCATAAGCCCTTCATCAGGAATGAGGAAAGTGTGTCCCTACCTTTTATCTTAACCTCCTACTCCTTGGATGCTGCCTGACTTGCTGCGCTTTTCCAGCAACACATTTTCAGCTCTGATCTCCAGCATCTGCAGACCTCACTTTCTCCCCTAATTTGAACTGTCCTCCTGATAAGAAGCTGTGGAGGGTTGACAGCAATTAAAATGTATCTGCAGTTTCTCCATTTCAGCTTAGCAGACGGCAATTTTAAATTCTGGTCTTGAATCCAAGTCTTAATAGCGGATTGTAGAGTTTTTCTTAAAGAGATGGTTTCCATGTGAGCCAGGAGAAGCAGACAAATTGGTCAAAGCTCACAAGGAAACCTTAGGTTTCCCTGCTCAAGGTTTTCCTCCCTTCCTCAACCACAATGGAGCACTTTGGGGTAAGTGACCATAATTCGATTAGTTTTAAAATAGTGATGAAAAAGGATAGACTGGATCTAAAAGTTGAAATTCTAAATTGGAGGAAGGCTAATTTTGAAGGTGTTAGGCAAGAACTTTTAAAGGTTGATTTGGGGCAGATGTTCACAGATAAAGGGGTGGCTAGAAAATGGGAAACCTTCAGAAATTAGATAACGAGAGCCCAGAAATGGTATATTCATTTAGGGTGAAAGGAAAGGCTGTGAGGTATAGGGAATGCTGGATGACTAAAGAAATTGAGGGTGAGGTTAAGAAAAAGAAGGAAGCATATGTCAGGTATAGACAGGATAGATCAAGTGAATCTTTATAAGCATATAAAGGCAGCAGGAGTATACTTAAGAGGGAAATCAGGGGGACAGGAAGGGGATATGAGATAGCTTTGGCAAATAGGGTTAAGGAGAAACCAAAGGGTTTTTACAAATACATTAAGGACAAAAGAATTCAACCTGGATAAATGCGAAGTGATGCATTGTGGAAGGTCGAATTTGAAAGCTGAGTACAGGATTAAGGATAGGATTCTTGGCAGTGTGGAGGAACAGAGGGATTTTGGTGTGCAGGTACATAGATCCCTTAAAATGGCCACCCAAGTGGACAGGGTTGTTAAGAAAGCATATGGTGTTTTGGCTTTCATTAACAGGGGGATTGAGTTTAAGAGTCGTGAGATTTTGTTGCAGCTCTATAAAACTTTGGTTAGACCGCACTTGGAATACTGCGTCCAGTTTTGGTCGCCCTATTATAGGAAAGATGTGGATGCTTTGGAGAGGGTTCAGAGGAGGTTTACCAGGATGCTGCCTGGACTGGAGGGCTTATCTTATGAAGAGAGGTTGACTGAGCTCGGACATTTTTCATTGGAGAAAAGGAGGAGGAGAGGAGACCTAATTGAGGTATACAAGATAATGAGAGGCATAGATAGAGTCGATAGCCAGAGACTATTTCCCAGGGCAGAAATGACTAACACGAGAGGTCATAGTTTTAAGCTGGTTGGAGGAAAGTATAGAGGGGATGTCAGAGGCGGGTTCTTTACACAGAGAGTTGTGAGAGCATGGAATGCGTTGCCAACAGTAGTTGTGGAAGCAAGGTCATTGGGGACATTTAAGAGACTACTGGACATGCATATGGTCACAGAAATTTGAGGGTGCATACATGAGGATCAGTGGTTGGCACAACATTGTGGGCTGAAGAGCCTGTTTTGTGCTGTACTGTTCTATGTTCTAAAAGAGTAACGAGGGAGAGAATAGGGCCCCTCAAAGATCAGCAAGGCAATGTTTGTGTGGAGCTGCAGAAGACAGAGGAGATATTAAACGAGTATTTTGCATGACTGTTTACTGTGGAAAAGGACATGGAAGAGATAGAATGTAGGGAAATAGATGGTGATATCTTGAAAAATGTCCAAATTACAGAGGAGGAAGTGCTGGATGTCTTGAAATGCATAAAGGTGGAAAAAATTCCCAGGATCTGATCAGGTATACCCTATAACTATTTGGGAAGCTAGGGAAGTGATTGCTGAACCCCTTGCTGAGATATTTGTATCATTGATAGTCACAGGTGAGGTGCCGGAAGACTGGAGGTTGGCTAATGTGGTGCCACTATTTAAGGAAGGTGGTAAGGAAAAGCCAGGGAACTATAGATCAGTGCATCTGACATCAGTGGTGGGCAAGTTGTTGGAGGGAATCCTGAGGGACAGGATTTATACATATTTGGAAAGGCAAGGACTGATGTGGGATAGTTAACATAGCTTTGTGAGTGGGAAATCATGTCTCACGAACTTGATAGAGTTTTTTGAAGAAGTATCAAAGAGGATTGATGAAGGAAGAGTGGTGGCCATGATCTATATGGACTTCAGTAAGGCATTTGTCAAGGTTCCCCATGGGAGACTGATTAGCAAAGTTAGATCTCATGGAATACAGGGAGACCTAGCCATTTGGACACAGAACTGGCTCAAAGTTGAAGACAGAGTGTGCTGGTGGGGGGTTGTTTTTCAGACTGGAAGCCTTTGACCAGAGGAGTGCCACAAGGATTGGTTCTGGGTCCACTACTTTTCATCATTTACATAATGACTTGGATATGAACATAGGAAGTATAGTTAGTAAGTTTGCAGATGACACCAAAATTGGAGTTTTTGTGGATAGCAAAGAAGGTTACCTCAGAATACAACGGGGTCTTAATCAGATGGGCCAATGGGTTGAAGAATGGCAGATGGAGTTTAATTTAGATAAATGCGAGGTGTTGCATTTTGGGAAAGCAAATCTTAGCAGGACTTATACACTTAATAGTGAGTCTTTGGGCGTGTTACTGAACAAAGAGACCTTGGAGTGAAGGTTCATAGCTCCTTGAAAGTAGATTTGCAGATAGATAGGATAGTGAAGAAGGCATTTGGTATGCTTTCCTTTATAGGTCAGAGTATTGAGTACAGGAGTTGGGAGGTCATGCTGTGGCTGTACAGGATGTTGGTTAGGCCACATTTGAAATATTGCGTGCAGTTCTGGTCTCCTTCCTCCTGGACGTATGTTTAAAACTTGAAAGGGTTCAGAAAAGATTTACAAGGATATTTCCAGGGTTGGAGGATTTGAGCTATAGGGAGAGGTTGAATAGATTGGGGCTGTTTTCCCTCGAGCTTCAGAGGCTGAGGGGTGACCTTATAGAGAGTTATAAAATCACAAGGGGCATGGATAGGATAAATAGACAAAGCCTTTTCCCTGGGATGGGGGAGTCCAAAACTAGAGGGCATAGGTTTAGGGTGAGAGGGGAAAGATATAAAAGAGACGTAGAGGGTGGAACGTGTACAGAATGAGTTTCCAGAGGAATTGTTGGAGGTTAGTACAATTGCAACATTTAAAAGGCATCTGGATGAGTCTATGAATAGGAAGGGTTTGGAGGGATATGGACTGGGTGCTGGCAAGTGGGACTAGATTGGGTTGGGATATCTGCTCAGCATGGATGAGTTGGACTGAAGAGTCTGTTTCCATGGTGCACATCTCTCTGACTCTATGACTCCTTCAATGAGCCCCCTAATGCATTTGCCCTTGGACTAGTGATTGCTAATCCATGGCTACCAGGTGAGACCTCTAAGCCACTCGGTTTTAATAGCGCAATTACTCCTTCTCATTAATTTTTCAGCTTACTCAATGAGGAAGTCAGCAAGGGGTGTGTAAATGAGGCTTGACTGTAAATGTTGGCTGGACCTCCCTGCTACCATGGCCAGTTTGGTCAGATGCATGCATATAGTTTTCCTGAACAGGAGTTACTAGGTATTGTTCCTAATGGTAACTTCACAGATGCTGCTAGCCAAAGAACATCTTACCAAGAAGCCAGTACTCATGTGTAAATCAGGGCAATGATTTATTTGACTACAAAAACGTTTTATGACTACAAAAGTGTGACAGTGAAGTCAGGAGAGGTGGAATGATTTTCCTTTTTTCTATTCCCTTTTTGGTTGTAGCAGAGGTTTTGAATTTTAAAAGGATGCTAAGTGCAAGTTCAGTATGCACTTCTCTGTTTGAAGTTTCAAAGAAACAGATTAAACAGCTATTCTTGAGTTAAACACACATCTGTGTTGTTAAAACCTACTTAAGTAAAAATATTAAAGTTGTACAAATGGGCCCTACTTCCCACTGATGCATGCAAATTCACTCACCCACTCACCAAGCATACAAAAAGAAATATAGCTTGAAAGAATACTGTATGTTAAACTTGTCCAAGTTATATGCAGACAAAAATTCAGTAAAGATACACTACTGCAGTTGGATGTTTTGGTTCTTACTGAGCTAGTTGCTTTTAAATTGTGGCTTTGTTGGTATATTCCCTTTTCTCATAAAATCCTGTTGTCACAAATTTAATGGCTTTTTGTAGAGTCTCTGGCTGGCGTAGGAATGTGACTAATCTTTTTCAGCAAAACTGGGTTCAGTACTTAGATAGAGTGTTAGAGAGACAATGTTGAATTTATAAGCTTGCATGTTCTTTGCCTCGATCCCAATGCCAGCTTGACATTATCTCTTCATGTTGATTATATATTCCAAAGAATATAGAAGACTAGCCCATGCCTCGTACAGCATCTCTTCAGCTTTGTTTTGTGGCTGTGGTTAATGATTTTGTTTTAATATTCCAGCCATTAACTTCCGCATGTTCTATTCTTCATTGATGAGATGGGGAGGAGCTGTTCATATTTCCAGAAATTCCTGTCGGGGTCTTTGTAGACTTTATGTCCCCGTCAAATAGAAATGTGACTTCATAAGGCAAATTAGAAGCTAGTTCAAGTTAGTGTCTTTTGCTTAATATGTGTTTGTTCCTTAAAAAAAATGTTCAATATACACTGATGAAATAACAAATTTGGTATTTCTCCTGCCACCACAGTGGAACATTAAGTCAGTTGCAGCTCATGTCATGCCAGAACCAAAAGCTGGTGTTGTCTTCGTCCATGTGCACACACATGTTGCTACTGATTTCCAAGAAGCCCCTCATCATCCTCTGATTCTGATCCCTCAATACCTTGTTCTCTTACTCCTAGGCATGGTGAACAGTGAGAAAGCATAGTGGTGCTCAGGCAGGAGCAGAGAGGGTTTAGGAGTGGAGCAGACAAGTTTTAAGAGTGGGGCAGTGAGAAAATCACAATCACAGGATTTGGATTGATCTAAAACATTTGTTTTACTGGTCCTATTCTTTGATGCAGCTGCAGCATCGATGGGAGGCACTGTAACATCATGGGCTGTGAAAACACCGTCTGCAGTGTCTGCTGGAATTTCTCCAGAAATTTCAGTTTTAGTTTCACATCTCCAGCATCTGTAGTTCTTTGTTTTACCTTACAAATTAATATTCTGTGTAGCACATAATGGGATTGTTTGAATTTTTCTGCACCAATATATTGATATGTACACGTTTGCAGCAAGAGTCTCTTGATGATAATGAATTATGAGATCTCCTGTCTTAGTTAAGTACATTATGGCTCTGGCTGAGTTCTGCTAACTGATTCCTGATGAAGGGCTTTTGCCCGAAATGTTGATTCTCCTGCTCCTCGGATGCTGCCTGACCTGCTGTGCTTTTCCAGCAATACACTCTTGACTCTAACTTAGCAAAGAACTGGAATTAAACAAATTGCGCTAGCACAACTAAAGATCGATCTGAAAGGAACTAATGCAATGCACTTATCCTAAAAAAAACCATCTGGAAGATCAGAATTTACTTAACTTTTACAATTGTCAATATATTGACTATTCACAACTGTTCCTTATGTAGAGAATTCAGTAAGGTTAATTCAAACATATATAAACAAAATAATCACAGCAGCATGAATTTTGTGCTATTCACAGGACTTTGCAAAAACAAACCTAATAATGCAAAATTTGGTTCATGAAAATTCTTAAAAACTGAAGTAGTAACAACTGACAATCTGGAACACTGAACAAAAATGACAAATGACAATCCAGTCCTTCCTCTGAAACTAACATATTCCTTTAAAGACTTACCTCTACTTGAGGAAATGTGTCCCATTGTCTTGATCGAAGATTATGGGGGATAATGTTGGCTACGTCCTTTTTAATTAACCAGCGTGATCCAATGTCTTCAGTGGATGGCTGGAGAAAAGTGATACCAAATACACCTGTTTGGAGTACAGATTGAAACAGCTCAAAAGAAATATATTAAAATATTTGCATTAAAATAATGTGTTTTTAAATGCTTTTAATGTGAAGGCTACACATTATATTCTAATTCTGCTTCATGCCACGTTGTAAATAATTGCTTTTATTTTTAACATTATATGTTCCCAGCATTTCCAATTTATTGTCATAAAGTATGATGGCTTCAATTATCTATTCCAAGTGTAATGCTTCTATATTTACTGACAATACAAAGATAGGTGGGGAAGAAAGCTGCGGAGATGAAAATAGGTTTCAAAGAAAAACAGACAGGTGAAGTGATTTGACAGGAACATACCAGATGGAATATAATGTGGGGAAGTGTGAAATTGTTCATCTTTATCTTAAGAATAAGAAAGTAGAATGTTTTGAAATGGCCTGAGTCCTTAAAAGGTTTGGATTCTGAGAAATCCTGGTGTCCTTGTGTAGGAATTACAATAAGCAAATGGCAAGTTAGCCTTCGTTGAAAGAAATTGGAGCACGTACGAGATCTTACTCGACTTATCTAAGGCATGGTGACAACACACCCAGTTTACAGTTCATGGTTTTACTTAAGGAAGGATATCGTGTGAAAATGGTGTTGAGTTAGTTGATCAGTCATGGTGTACAATATTGGAGAAAACTCGAAGAGCTGCATGGCCTAATCCTGTTCCAATCTTCCTACATTGTTTTGGTGAAAATGCAAAAAAGATTCACTGACCTGGACTAATTGGCTTCTGACAATGTTCTTTAAAACCCAGAAGGGTGAAAGGAGATCTCATTGAAACAGATAATACTTTTCAAGGATTTGATAGAGTAAATGTTGCAAGAAAGTGTTTCCTGAGCTGTAAAATCTAGAACTAGAGGTTGCAATCACAGAATAAAGAGTTGATCATTTAGGAATGAGGTGAGGAGACATTTGTTCACTCAGAATTTTCTGCTTTAGAAAACTTTTAATGTTCAGAAACTGTGTATCGTGATCTTTAATCTATCAAAGCTGGGCATCCTTGAGGTGCTGTAGGTTATCATCAGCAATAGAATTTTATTTAACATAAACTATAATGTTACACCTGGCATAACCCTCACAAATCTTATATGAGTGGAACAAATCTGGTTCAATGAGGTATATAGAGATTAGGACCTAAACCAGGCATACTTGGAAATGAAATACCAACGTATTGAAGGTACAATAGAGAACCACATGCCAGTTTAAATATCAGATTTTTTTAGACAATTAAATAATCCCACAAATAAATTAGATCAAATCTCTCCAGTCCTGTGTGAAGATAATCTTGCAGAGCCATGGGCTGGGAGAGATTGAGGAACATAAATAGGAGCAACGGAACTAGCAATTGTCAGGCGTGATGAGGTTTCATGTTTTATTATTATTTAGAAACTTGGGCTTGAAAGTGAACAGAGCCATAATTACATTAAGCTTGGTATAGTTTTCTATATTGTGTGGGTTAAGAAAGGAAGGGCTTAGTTTCATTTCTGAGTTTTGAGTGTAGTACTAGACTTCAGCAGTTTCTTCATTTCCCCTCCACCCACCTTCCCTTAGTTTCAACCTGCCAGCTCAGCACCATCCTCATGACCTGTTCGACATGCAAATCTTCCTTCTTACCTATCTGCTCCACCCTCCTCTCTGACCTTTCACCTTCATCCCCACCTCCATCTACCTATAGCACTCTTAGCTACCTTCTCCCAAGCTCCACTCCCCCTCCCATTTATCTCTCCATCCCGGAGGCTCCCCGCCTGATTCCCGATGAAGGGCTTTTGCTGGAAACGTCAATTTTCCTGCTCCCCAGATGCTGCCTGACCTGCTGTGCTTTTCCAGCACCACTCTAATCTTGACTCTGATCTCCAGCATCTGCAGTCCTCACTTTCGTCTAATTTTGACTGGAAATTTGTTTGCATGAATTGAAATTAGGCTTTAAAATGTGGTGAGGTGAATGGTTCAGAGCTTCAGAACACAGAGTGGAATCTCAAAGGGATTGTGGAAAGACTTGGCAGAATTGGATGAATAGTCCTGCGAGGCCCATCCGGTGTCAAGATCGTCTTGTTCCATCTTTTACAAGTATATTGTAAGATTCTTGTTCAGCAGTGGTGAGATGCTGATTGATGGGGATTAATGCTTGTTGAGGTTAAAGCTCATTGTTTAATATTTAGCCTCTCATCCACCAGAATCATCAAGCTAGTTACTATGAAAATGTGACAAGGAAACCAGAATGAATACCTGTTGGAAACAGCTCAATATTTGCTCTGAACAATGGAGAATTGGTCGTGCTAAATTGTGCATAGCATTCAGGGATGTGTAGAGTAGGTGCATTAGTCAGGGGTAAATGTAGAGTAATAGGATAGGGGAATGGGTCTGGGTGGGTTACACTTCGGAGAGTCAGTGTGGACTTGTTGGACTAAATGGCCTGTTTCCACACAGCAGGGATTCTATGCTCTATATCTATAATTGCCTATAAGCAAACTACAGCCCAGCTTACAATCCATAGGTGTCAGATGCATGCACTCTTCATCCATGGACATTGACACCTGGCATTTGCCAACACATCACAACCATTATAGCACCTCTCCAATACACTGGCTGGCTGCTCACCAAGCACAAAATTGAAAGGCAGAGCTAATTAACAATTACCATCGAAAGTCTGTGACGACACTGCGCACACATGTACAGGCCATCCAGTTCACCGATTGATCCGAGCTGCAATGCAGGGTTGTTTGCTCATTTAGCTCACAGCATCCAAACCTTCATTACCATGCCTGTTCTGCACCAGAGCTAAAGTCAAAAGCTTACATTGCTGCAATTTTGAGGTGCTGTTTTATGTAGACAGGCATCTTGTCATTCTTGTCATTAGGGATCTGTCCGGTGGAAAGAAATTTTGGCAAACACCACACCCTAACATAAATTGAATGGCTACAGCACATGCCAAATGTTTGCACAGAAAATATACTGCATGTTCATTCAGTTAATTGGCCTTATTGAAAACCGGCGAGGGCTAGTCATCAATTCAGTCAAAGTGGGGGGAGGGAGGCTGCACTCATCATCAGTCATGTGCACAAACAGACCAGGGTCTTCAACATAATCAGTTGTCAGCTTAGAATACTGTTCGATTACAGTCAGAATGGGCAACAGTCAGATGAAGGGCTCCTGCCTGAAACAGCGATTTTCCTGCTCCTCGGATGTTGCCTGACCTGCTGTGCTTTTCCAGCACCACTTTAATTTTAACAACAGTCAGTCCTGTAAGGCCACCACCAGCCATCAGGAGATTCATGTATCCTCAGTGAGAGAGTTACAAACACAAAAGTCAGGGATTTGATCAGTCATATCTAGGGGCTGCTCACTGAAGTCAGTAAGAAATCTGGGGCAAATATAATCCTGGTTCTGCTTGCATTAATTGCAAAGGAGCATTCAAGGGTAGGCCTGTAGAGGCAGTTGATGAATTAGCACCAGTAGAGCAGTGAGTATAAATTTGCAGCTGAGAATTTGGGGCATACCTACCAGGGAGTGGAGTCAGCCCCAGATCCTGAATTTAACTCAATCAGCTGTTCACATCTGAACTGGAGAAAGAAATGAATTCCATGGTCCTGCTACCCTGGAGTTCTGAAATATAGCCCTCATTTACTCTAAAACAAAAACAAGAAACTATCAGCACTAGAAGCTATATCTTAACTTTAGTCTCCTTCTCTTATTCTCTGACTTGTAATTATCCCTGGCGCTTCTTAGTCAATCCCTAAATAATAAAATACTTGTCTAAATTATAGCAATTTAAGATTAGTTCCCTACTAGCCAATCAACTCACCACTTTCCTGTGATGTCATTCTAATTCTTTTCCCCAAATCTATAAAACTCCAACAGAATTAGACAAGGTAAGAGCAGAACCGGAAGTTACCGTCTAAGGCTATAAGGTTGGCCATTTAGAACTGAGATGAGGAGAAAAGTATTCACCTTCTTCACCCCTTCTTAAGAGTAGTAAGTCTGTGGAATTTTCTTCCACAAAAAGCATTGAATGTTTTCAAGAAGGAGATAAATATATTTCTTTGGGCTAAAGGGCTCAAAAGATACGAGGAGAAAGTGGGATCAAAGTACTGAATTGGATGATCAGCCATGATCATATGAATGATGGAGAAAGTTTGAATGGCCAAATGGCCTACTCTTGCTCCTATATTCTATGTTTCTGTGTTTCTATGATCAGTACAAGGTGAGATAGACGAGTCCAGGTAGGGGTTAGGGATAAAACAGACACATTTATAGTGGTGGAGAGAAAGATGATAAGGAGGGAAACTCAAAGCCAACAGTGTGTATTGTAGGAGATGGGAATGGGGTTTGGTGGCAGTGAAACATAATGCAGAGGGTATAACACATCAATGTTATACTTTATTTACAGCGTAATCACTTAAATAATAATGCAACTTTGCCTTAAATAAAGCTTATTGGCAAAGAGCCTTCTCACTACACCCTCAACTGACTACTTGGACATGTAGTAGATCACGGTTATGAGGAGAAATTGACTCCAAATTGTATCAACTTTTGATATTTCGTGTAGCCATTAAATTGTACAAACATATTTACATTGAAATAAATAAATTTAAAAATCTATAATAATTGGACAGAATGATACAGTAAATTTTACAGTATTTGAGAGATCTTTCAGATGTAAGATGTGTTTCATTGACGTGAATTTGCTGTAATATGATTGCCAAATTGGGGACACTGTTTTGAAAGCACAGACTTTTAAAACGTGTATTAGCTGTAATGTTTCTAAAGTGCAATTTTTCTTTAATGCGGGGTTGTGTAAGAATGCAACCATTGCGTTATAGAAAAACTATAGCGCCAGTTCATAAGGTGCCAGTTAAAACAAAGTTTACTGTGTTATGTTATTCCTTTCTCCTTATTCTTTCATGGGAAATGTACATTGCAGTCAATGATACCTATTGCTAAATGTCTTAGAAATGACTAGCTTGCTATGGGAGGTGTCATATGTAGGTCAGATCAGGTAAGAATAGCAGATTTCCTTACCTCAGGAGTTTAGTGGACCAGAGGGTATTGTTTAACAACAATCAATGACTGTTTCATGGCCACCATTACTATGACTTGCTTTCAGTTTCTGATGCATTAACTGAATTTTAGATTCACCAATGCCATGGTGGGAATTAAATCTATCTACACTGAGCATAAGCCTGAGCTTCTGGTGATACTACTGTTATGCCATTGTCTATCCTAAATCATGGTGATGCTTTTATGCGACTATGGACATCTTTCAGATACATTTCTACATTATTTCTGTGGTCACACCAACAATGTTCTGTCTTCTGACCTGGGAATTCTGGTAGCTGTTCCTTTAGAACGGCAGTAGTTGGACAAAAGTATGCATGATATAAGTGTTCTTCCACATCACTAGATCGAAGCAGTTCAGTCCCTGAGCCATCAGTATGCAGAATAAAAAACCTGCCAGGTAAAACAAAGCAATATTAAATCATTCATAAACAATCTGAATACCTATAATTGCTACAAAATCAAATATATAGCAGCTCCTGGAAGAAAATCAGAAAATGTTGGACAAATGAGCAGATCTGGCAAAAACCGAAATGGAAGTTCATCTGCTATATAGCAGAAATATTAGAAGAGTTTTGCAACCTGCAAAATTAAAGTGGTACATATTTTCATTCTAGGGTCAGAGTTACACAGCACAGAAATAGACACTACAGTTCAACTCATCCATGCTGACCAGATATTCTATTTGGCCCAAATCCCTCTAAACCCTTCCTTTTCATGTACCCATCCAGATGCATTTAAAATGTCTTATTTCTACCATATCTACCTCATCCTCTGGCAGCTTGTTCCATACGTTAGACCCTCTGTGTTAAAAAGTTGCCCTTCAGGTCATTTTAAATCTTTTCCCTCTTAGTTTAAACTTATGCCTTTTAGTTTTGGACCTCTCAGGATTTTCAAAGCAGTGAGGGGGTTACTTTGAGGCAGCGTGGCACTTAGTCTTTGAGATAAGAAAATTTTGTTGACAACCCACTGATTGACTAAGTTTGGAACAAGCTGTAAGTGCAAGGAGTGTCAGAGACATCTGAAGTCTGTAAGCTGAAAACCGCTTTCTTCCATCTCACTCCATGTAAGGAGAAAAAGACAGAAAATCAAGAAAGTTTAAAAGAGAGAATTCTAACAGGGAATGACCTGGGTCTACCCGATACATTTTAACATGAACAATGACCATCATTTTACAGACAACAGCACGTTGCTGAAATCAAAATAACTTGTGAGGGACAATTTAACACAATTTAAGATCTGGACTTTTGATCTTCAAAATTATATCTGCCTATGTTTTATCCACCTTTCAGATGTGTGTAAGACGGACTTATTTATGTCTGTCTTTATTGTGAATTTGAATGTGAGTGTGCATGTGTATCTGTGTATGTGTATTTTGGGATTTTAAAGGGTCACAGTTTAAATAACATTGTAGTAGATTAGAAATCCTTTCTCTTCTCTGCCAAAGTCAAGTGTGCTCCAATAAATAGGTATTTTCTGTAAATGATTAAATATGTTGTGAACTGCTTTTGGCCTGAAAAGCAGTCTGTCAGGTAAATTGGTCATCCCTAATTGTAATGGCTTGTGGATCTGAGGGGCATGATTATTGGTGCACTGTTTCCCATTAAGTTGTGACAAATGTTTGGGTTAGGATCCTGGCTCTTTTGAATGAGGATAAAGTTAGGTTCGATGTACAGTTAAGATGAGTCGTAAAGGATAAAGGGACAAATGGCAGATTTCCCACCCTAAAATAAGTTGACATAAGAAATAGATAAAAGATCCTGCTGTTGGAAGAGGTATCTTTGATAGATTTACAAGGGTGAGACTGAATTGGCAAATAAATTAGAGGTAGAATTGCCTGTCTGCCTGTAAGCCAAGAACATAGAGGTGATTGAAATAATAGCAAATCACCCAGGAATTGTGGAAATATGGAGAATTAGGCACTACAGCATGGTGAGATACTTAGGCTCACAAGGATTCAATTTCAGTTAAAGCAGTTTGAATATAAAAAAAGAACTGAAGAAGCATGAAATAAACCAAAGAAAGTGGAATCTTTTAAAAAATTGAACCAGGGAGAGGAGAACTGGTTCTTACATTTTATTATTCAGTCCAAGTTGTCATCAAGTTTTTTTGGAAGATCCTTCTCTGTGAGACCAAGAGCCTTTACTTAGTATACATTACCAAACTTGCCTCATTAACTTCTTACTATGTGCCATTCTCAGAGCAACTCACCATTCGACAGATATCCAATGTCCCCTCACTCTTGCAATCCTTAAAATGCCACTGTGCATCTATATTTGCATGGCATTCTGAATCTGCTCTGCTCTGTCTACAAAATATGTTGGAGAAAGGGAAGATGGTACCATGATTTGACAACAGGAACCTGGAAGCCTTGGCCAAAAAGCTGGAGTCCTCTTCCTGTAGGATCAGAGCACACCATGCCATTGGCAGACTGGTTCAAAGTTGCCACCTGGAACAGTGCAATCTCCATGGTGCTGAGGAATGGCTAACAGCTCCTTAAGAAGATCAATGACTTTTTCTGCTGCATAAAGGTAAGTGTCATATTCTTCTCTCTGCTACCTCATACTCTGACTCTGCTAATGCATCTTCCTCCCATTAAGACTAATCCTCAGCCATATTCACAGTTGCCACTCATATCTTCCCTCATTTACTGTCACCGTCCCAATTTCCAACACCACTAACACTGCAGTTCACTATATTGGAAGGCCTCACCATCTTTCCACCAGCCAAATCAGCATTTCTGGCTGTGCCACCCACTTTCAAATCACTCACTTACTTCCTTTCTCTCATTACAGGAGAAGGCAGTCCACAGCAGAGAGGAGAGAGCTTATACTGGTGGACTGGCGCTTATACTAGACACTTGTGAGGGGAGAACCCTGACTTCATGGGAAAGGTCAAGGACTTCTCCTACTGACATGCCAAAACATCGATGTTCCATGAAATGAATAAGAACCACTCTTCATTCAACTGTAACTTTCAGACTAACCTCACTGTTATTCATGGCGTACCATTTTGAGCCACTAGCTTTAATGCCTTGTCTCTTTTTTAATTTTGCAGGCTCTGCCACCAAGTCCACCACCTCTGTGGAGAAATGGCCATCTCCCTCAGAAGGCAACTCCTTGACTTCTGAGGATATGTTCTAAGGCCTCATTGGAAGCATTGGTAAGGCTAGAACATGGTGCAGGTGAGTGATTGAGGTAATGTGCTGTCATGCTACAAGATGCACACCCACTTGACTGAGGAATGCTAATCAGAAAGGCAAGCTGTCTGGTTGTATTATTGTACTGACAAGGATGGCAAAGCAAAGTAAGGCATAGATTCCATATTGCTATTGGACTCTAGGGTTGTTCTCTCATCCAATAGAGAGATGGCTGGTGGTGGTTTAACATGAGGGTCACCATACCTCAGGTGAGGGAAGAGGTTGAGAAGTAGAGTCCTTCATGGTAGCCTCAGCTAGTTTGGGAATTGAATCAATGCTGTAAGCATCACTGTGCATCACAAACCAGCCATCCAGCCAATTGCTCTAACCCAACCTGTCTAAGTGAGTGTGCATTAAGAGAGCAAGTGAGCAATGCCAATGCAATCTAGTCTAATCGTTTACTTGGTTCCTGGTCCCTGCAAACAAAGTCTCCCTGATATAAACAGTTCAGTGCGAGCTGGCAGCATTTCTTACAGCGCATTGGGTAGGTGGCACGGTGGTCGTGAACGGTTACACATGCTGACACCTGTGCTTCCTAGAGCCCTGCCAGTGTATTGGATAGGTGACATGGCGATTGTGAGAGGCTGCATATGCTAAGTGCCAAAATTGGTGGATGAGGGGTATCTGCAGCTAGTGTCTATGCTGTTTGGTCGTACACAACGTAGAGGTACTTCAGTGCAATCAGTGAACTGAATTCATCAGGCTACCATCCTGATTTTATTCAATGTCTAGCTTGTATGGCACATTTGACAAGATAGGAACCTGAATATTAATGAAGTAAGTTGGTCCATCAACAAGGTATTTAACAAGGAATAATCCCCTTTTTAATTTGTAGCTCACTGCAGCCGAACAAGCAACTCACCACATTACTTGGCAGAAACATAAAAGATGAAGAACAAATGCTCCGACTGCCAAAATTGGACTTGCTGGACCTCTCGTCTCATTCTGCCTCAATCTCGCTATAGCCCATGCTACCCAAATTCCCATAAGCTTCCATCCAAAAAGGATCAGTATTTAAATGCTGTAATTAGAGATTCAGGAAAGATTTGGGATAAGAAAGGGGAAAAAAGAGGAGAGGGAAAGGGAACACCAGCTTAAAATTATACAGTTAAAAAAAAATCTATGTCAGATATTGAAGAATGCTATGATACAGAAAATCCTTGTCATATTCTAGATCCAGTAAGCAGTTTGTTTAAGCTCTACCAAAATTTAAGCAAGAGGGTGCAGAGGTACCCTTTCTGTCATTTGAGACAATAGCAAAACAAATGAAGTGGCCAACAAGAAACTGGACATTGCCCTTGCAGAATATATTGATGGTGGAGCACCGAAATTTATGCATCACTGTCACAGGAGGTTTCTAAGGATCATGGTGTTGTAAAAATAAAGCCATTCTGTGTTCATATGAGTTAGTTTCTGAACATACATGCAAAACTCTGACGTTTGTGGAAGCAGGATGGGCAAACCCAGATTTAAATTAGAAGGGTAAAGCAATGTAATTAAGACAGTTGGATAGAGCATTAGGAGTAATTATCATATATGATGCTCTTAGAGAAATTAGTCTCTTGAAGAATTGAAAAAACTCACTACCTTTTGTAATAAGAACTCATGTTTAAGGGTTTCAACTGCTATAAACACAAGAAATGTTACAAGCCAATGCATAAAACAGGTATCTACATACACCTGAGTAGGATAGAGGATGGGAGAGTGAAAGGAAGTGGCCAGGGTAAAGAAAGGAGAACTGGAAATGTCACAAGATCCACTCAGAACAGCATGGAATGCACTGAGAGTGATGACAAAAATTGAAAGTATTTTCACTGTAATAAAGTGGGACATCATTGTCTGAAATACTGCCAGTTGCATGGGACTTATAGTAAAAGTGAGTCAGACAAAATGAAATCTACAGAACATGTGAAGGATCAAATTGCAGCTTTAAATGTCATTTTACAATGAAGTAATCACTGCTGAGTGCAGGATAGCTGAATAGGGTAGACAAAAGATAAGAAGGATTTTTGTCAAAACAAAAGGTAATCATATATGATTAATCTACTGAAGATCTTTGAGGTAGTATGTGCTGTGGATAAAGAGGAATTATTGGATGTACTGTACTCAGATTTCCAAAACGAATTTGATAAGGGATCAATCAAAGCTTATGGTGGAAAATAAAAGTTCATAGTATGGAGCAGGACATTTTTGAATGGATTGTAGATTAACTGGCCAACAGGTAGCAGACATTAGGTGTGAATGGGTCTTCTTCAGATTGACAAAATGTAATAAGTGGTGTACCACGAAGATCAGTGCTGGGACCTTAACTGTTCAAATTTATGAAAATGATAAGGGATAGAAGGTGTGGTTCCCCTATTTGCTGGCAACACATAGATAGATAGGAAAGTAAGTTGTAAAGAGGACTCAAGGAGGTTACAGCAAAATATTGATAGTGGGCAAAGGCGTGGCATTAAGAGTATAATGGGAGAAAGTGCAATGTTGCCCTTTTTGGCATGAAGAATAAAAAGGAAGTATATTATCCAAATGTTGAGAGATTATACAGCCCAGAGATGCAGAGGCATCTGGTGTCCTTGTGCATGAATTGCAAAAGGTTTGTAGGCCAGTGCAGCAAGTAATTAGGAAAGCTCATTAATTGATACAATTTATCATAAAGGGAATTTAATATAAAAATAGGGAGAATATGCATTATCTATACAGGGCACTGGTGAGACTGCATCTATGGTATCGTGCACAGTATTGATCCATAATTTAAGGAAAGACATAAATGCACTGGAGGTAGTTTGGAGAAGGCTGACTGGACTAATACCTGAAAATGGTGGAGGTAGGGGAGAGGTTTGAGAAAAGGTTAGACAGACAAAGCTTCACTGAAGATTAGGAGATTTACAGGTGACTTGACTAGAACACAAGATCCTAAGACGTCTTGACAGAGTGGATTGGAGAACATGGTTCTTCTTGTGGGAGAACTTGGAACCGGGGCCACTGTTCAAAAATTAAAGGTTGCTTATTTAAACAGATGATACTTCTTCTTCTAAGAGTTGAAAGTCTTTGGAGCTCTCTTCCTGAAAAGGTGGAAACAGTGTTCTTGAATACTTTTAAGGTAGACAGAGATAACTTTTCTAAACAAAATTTATCAGGTTAGGTGAGAATATGGGTTTGAGGTTATAATCAGACCAGCCATTATTTTATTGAATGGCAGAAAAGGCTTGAGAGGCTGAATGGTCTTCTCGTACTCCTGATTCATATGCTCATATGTAACAGAGCCATGACCAATGTTCACACTGGCATAGCTTAGTGGCATTGCTGGGCAAATTTAAAACACCTTGGTAGGGAAATAATAATCAGAATGTAACTTTAAAAAGGGAAAACAAGGTGAACAGAGATTGGAAGAGATAGACAGCACTAGTTTAAGAAATACCAAGGTATTTGATAGTTTCAAGATAAGAAAAATGCAAAAAGGGATAAGTTACATATGCGGTGCATGTTTGTAAATGCATGATACAGGCAAATAAGACTGAACTGCAGGTACAGTTAACCACAAAGTAATATGAGATCATAACAATAGTAGAGATCTACCTCAAGAAAGGATTGAACTGGGTGCTATGTATTCCTGCATTCAATGTGTTCAGGAAAGGTAGGATAGAAAAGAAAGAAGGGGGCAGCAGTAACAAATAAGAATATGAAAATGCTGAAGAGAGAGGCCATCCCAGATAGAATAAAGACAGAAATAAATTGGTTAGGGTTAAGAAGCAACAGAGTTACACTATTAGGTGTATAAAAAGATACACAGGAACAAATTTGAAAGGAATCATAGAGAGATTAAAAACTATAGAGACGTGAGAATGGGGACTTTATCCTGATAGACTCTTGGATATTAAATTGTGGGAAGACCTGATAGCAGAATGATTAATAAATTGAAAATTTTCTTGATTCCAGCTCTGCTGCATCTGGTTCTGGGGAATAAGATGCATCAAGTGGATCGAATGTGAGGAGGGGACATTTGGTGAACTGTTGCGTGGTAGTATCAAACTTGAATATTGCTGAAAGGATGAACATGTTGCAAAAACATTTTGTCTTGCACTCACCAGGACAAATGCAAGAATGGCAAATTTTAAACAATCACAATAAGTTATACAACAGGAGTGATGTCAAAGTGTGGCGCTGGAAAAACGCAGCAGGTTAGGCAGCATCCGAGGAGCAGGACAATCGATGTTTTGGGCATAAACCCTTCATCAGGAATGTGGTGGGAGGGAGGAGCAAGTGGGGGCTGAGAGATAAATAGGAGGGTAGAGGTTGGAGAAGGTAGCTGGGAAGGCAGGTGGGGGTTGATAGGTCAGAGAGGAGAATGGAGTGGATAGGTGGGAAGGAAGATTTAGAGATTGGACAGTTCATGAGGGTAGTACTGAGTTGGAGGCTTGGGTCTGGGATGAGGTGGGGGGTGGGGAGATCAGGAAATTGGTGAAGTTGACGTTGATGCCATGTGGTTGGAGGGTCCCAAGGTGGAAGAGAGGCATTTTTCCTCCAGGTGTCGAGTGGCTTGGATTTGGTGGTGGAGGAGGCCCAGGACATCCAACTCTTGGGTGGAGTGGGAAAGGGAGTTGAAGTGGTCGGCTACAGGGCAGTGGGGTTATTTGGTGCGTCTGTCTGAGAGATGTTTCCTGAAACATTCTGCGAGTTAGCGTCCTGTCTCCCCAGTGCAGAGGAGCCCACATCAAAAGCAAACACGCTGCCAAGGACATGCAAGTCCGAGGCCTCCTTCTCCTGGGCCAAATCCAATCCACCTGACAACTGGAGGAAGAATCCCTCATCTTCTGCTTTGGGACCCTCGAACCACATGGAATCAACATTGACTTCATTAGTTTTCTTATCTCCGCTACCCCCACCTCATCCCAGATCCAACCCTTGAACTCAGTACCGTCCTCTTGAACCATCCTACCTGGCCTTCTTCCTTCCCACCTATCCGCTCCATCCTCCCCCTGATCTATCACTATCATGCCCATACTTGTACCTACCAATTGCCTTCTCAGCTACCACCCCCACCCTCCTTTTTACCTCTCAGCCCTCTTTTGCCACCCCTTTCTCTCATTCCTGATGATGGGCTTATGCCCAAAACATTGACTGTCCTGCTTCTCAGATGCTGCATGACCTGCTGTACTTTTCCAATGATACACTTTTAGGCTCTGATCACCAGCATCTGCATTTCTCATTTCCTTACAGGAGTATTGTGTTCAAGCATAAAATTTAAAATGAAAGCAATGTTAATAATTTGTTATATCAGAATAATATTCTATTAACATTCCTAATTACTTGCTGTTCCTGCAGAATTCAATACACAAAAACCTAGGCAAATTGCAACCACATAACCATTGTTAATTGTCATAAAAACCCAATCACAAAAATCCACTAGGGAAGGAGATCTGCCATCTTTACCTAATCTGGTTTACATGTGACTCCAGACCCACAACGATTAGGTTGATTATTAAGTGCTTTGTGGGCAATTAACAATGGGCAATAAATACTGGCCCAATCAATGTTGACCTCATCCTATTAACAGATAACAATATTCTGGGAATGATGGAAGGCTTCAGAAAGGTTACTGAAAATAGTTACAAAAATGTTTCCAGGGATGAGGGACTGCAAGTATATGGATAGATGAGAGAAATTGGGTTTGTTCTTAGAATGGAGAAGTTTGAAAGATGATTTGATGGAGATGTTTAAAACCACGAGGGATCTAGATAGTGTCTATAAAGAGGAATGTATCTTATTGCTGGAAGAGTCAAGAACCAGAAGATGAATCGCAAAAAAAAGTCTCAACATCAGAAAAAATCTTTCTTCTACAAAGTGAAAAGTAATTGCAAGCTATGGTGAGAGATGGATACAAGCAGGAGTGGTGGTGACCAACACTAGCTAAACTGCTCTTGATAAGAAAACACTAAATGGCCTCCTTGTCCATCTATCATTCTATTGTTCTTGCCTCAGAGATTTCTTTAATAAATATTGACTGACTTATAAATTATATTTGTTTTTGAACATTTGTAAGTTTATAACAAACCTTGGGGCATGTTTTTTATAAACTTCAGGTTCAATCATGAATCCTTGGAGTAAAGCATCTTCTTCTTCTCTTTCCTGATTGCCATCATGAGTCAAAGTAGAAGTATTACCATTTACCATTACCTAATGTATAAAAATAAATAAACGAAACATCTGTGTAAAATCCCATTACTAACTGCAGGTAGATATGTACTTGTTGCTGATAACATCCATGATATCATAAGTGACTATAATTGTGGCTTATTTAAATGTCTACTTGGCATCCTGCTGCCAGACCTATACCGAATGGGCAGCTTTGAGGAATTAGGAGAAGAACAATTTGTTGCAGAATACTTAGCCTCTGACTTGTTTGAACGACCACAGCATTTATGTGACTGGTCGTGTTAAGCTTCTGATTTACGGTAACTCCCAGAATGTTCAGAGAGGTTTGCAATGATGGTAATATCATTGAATGATGAGGCTAGATCATTAGCCTCATTATCATTGTTGATGAATATTACTAACACCAGTGTGGTCCAAGCATTACTTGTTATGATACTAAAGCTGGATGATGTTCAGGCTTTATAGAGTGCAGGTATGGATTCCTTTCCAGTTATTTTCATTCCCTTAAGCTTCAAATCATCCAACCATCCAATATGACATACTGTACATCTTCACTCATACCAATGGTCATGTTTCACTGACTCCCTGTTCTCTAGCATGTTAACTTCAATTTTTTTGTTTTTACCCTCAAATCTCTCTATAGTGTCACTCTATAAACCTTCATGGTCTGCTCCTGCTTTATCTACCATTTATTTTCATTTCTCCTAAAACTCAAACTATTCCTTTTGCTCTATTTATTGCTGGCCACTCATTCAGAAATTATAGTTTTGCACTCTGAATTCCCTTTCCTTCACCTTACCTGCTCTTTCCTGGATTTGGAAAACCTCCTCAAAATCCTCCCCTTAACTCTACCTTATCTTTCAACTCTCTTTTTACCCCTTGCTCCACCTATTCAATATCAGTTGCTTATTTTCTTTCTGATGTGATATCTTCCTGTGTGTGATGAATACAATAAAAATGAAAGGTAATGTTTAAGCAATAAAATCAATAATATCATAGTTGGTGAAGTAGCAAATACATAGGTTGACATTTTAAGCTACTTGGATCACGTTGTGTGTCGAGTATGAAAGGTAAAAGCTGAATTGTACCATCAGTGTAATTTTGAATCTGCACTATCTCAACTGCTGTCAATGCATATAATAACACAAATTAAGGACAGAAGTAGATCGTTGATTCTGCACCAACATTCAATAAAATCACAGTAGATCTAGTGGTGTTCAAAATTCCACATTCTCTTCTAACTCTGGTAACTGCTGATTCGCTTGCTTGACAAGAATCTATCGAGCCTCACCTTCAAAATATTCAATGCCCTAATCTCCACTGCCTTCCAAGGCAGAGATCCAAAGTTGCAGTTTTCGGAGAAAAAATATTCCTAATCTCTGTCCTAAAAGGGCCACTCCTAATTTTAAAACACAGTGTTCTTCAGTTCTGACTCAGCCACAGGGGAAAACAGCTTTTCCATGTTCACCTTGTCAAGACCATTCTGAATCTTATGGACTTAAATCAAAACACCCCTCACTCTTCAGAACTTTGATGAAAACAAACCCAATTTGCCACACGTTTCCTCATAAAACAACCCACCCATTCCAGAAACCAATCTAGAAAATGTCATCTGAACCATCTCCAGAACATTTACATCCTTCTTTAAATGAGGAGATCAAAACCGTACACTAGATTTGAGATGTGGTTGCAGCAATGCTCTGCATAATTGAAGCCTAACTGCTTACTTTTATGTTCAATTCCTCTCGTAATAAAAGCTGGCATCACACTGTCTTTCCCATTACATGCTCTACCTGCACATTAACGTTTGAAACTGATGTATTAGAAAACCTAGATTTCTCCGGATCTCAGGACCTGCAATCATTCTCAATTTAAGTAAACTCTGAATTTTGGAAATATCAATAAAAGCAACATATTATAGTGGGAGGGTGAGGAAAGGGAACAACTGTATAGGCAGAACAAGGGGATGTCCAATTGAGAAAGGGGATCAGTGATGGAGAGCTCCCCCTACTCCTACTTTGCCCATCCAACATCCAAGCTGCATAACCTGCCAGGCATTGCTTCTGTCTTTGATGCTTAGGGACATGTCCTTCGGTGACCATTCATTGATCAGTAAGGATCTGAGCTGGGCCAAGGTCTATCATAAAATTGCTTACAGTTCAGAATGAAAAGGATGGTGGGAAGGCCAGCTGTGAAATTTCACTAGTGCCCCAACCTCCAAAACCACTCATGGAAGCCTACTAAATTTGATCTCTTCTGAGTATGTATAATCCAGCAAAAAAGTTATTAAATTGAAGACATACTCAATACAACACTGCCATGGTAAGACGAAAGATTAATCAAAAGCTTTAATTCTGTTTCATTGTAATGAATTATGCTTGTCTTAATTTTTGAAGACATTTTTCATCTCTGTCTTCTTTATAAGAATTGCAATCTTTACCATCAGCTGGACTGGATGTTAGTATAAAAAGCAGGTGGAGTAAAAATAAAGAAATGAGGGAACTATAGTTCAAATGATAAAATATGGCATTCTACAAGACCTGGAAATGATTTCCTTCAGGATCCAAGACTTCAAAAATGACCGGGGAAGTACTTTTCATAAAATATGCATCAGGCTGCAGCTCCATGTTGCTGATAGTACCGTGTGTTATGACATCATTATTTGCTTTTGATGTGTACAAGGCACTGCCATCCTGATCAACTGAAAGACATCCACAACTTGCTGGGAAAATCTGAAATGTAAACAGTAAATTAAAGTAAGAACAATAGAGATTATACAATTGATAAGCTTTCTGATCCACAAAAACCTGTCAGACAGGTATGGTGATATTCATGGTTGATTTTAATCTATTTATAGACTGTAAAAGTCAAATGGGAAAGGATTAGAATTTCATAGAGTTCTGAGGAGTCACTTGACCCCAAACATTAACTCTGATTTCTCTCCACAGATGCTGCCAGACCTGCTGAGCTTTTCTGGCAATATCTATTTTTGCTTAGGATTTCATAGAATGTTTCCAGGATAGTTTTTTAGAACAGCAATGTTATGGAGTCAACCAGCATGAGGCTATAGATACCTGATATTGTAAGTACTGATCTCACAGAGTCATAGAGATGTACAGCGCGGAAACAGACCCTTGAGTCCAACCTGTCCATGCCGACCAGATATCCTAAATTAATCTATTTGCCAGCATTTGACCCAGACCCCTCTAAATCCTTCCCAGTCATATACCCATCCAGATGCCTTTTTAATGTTAAGTGCCTCCACCATTTCCTTTGGCAGCTCATTCCTTGGATGCACCACCCTCTGCATGAAGAAGTTAGGTCCCTTTTCAATTGTTTCCCTCCCACCTTAAATCTATGCCTTCTAGTTTTGGATTCCCCTACCCCAGGGAAAAGTCCTTGTCTCTTCACCCTATCCATGCCCCTCATGATTTTATAAACTTCTATAATGCCACTCCTTAGCTTCCAACACTCCAAGGAAAACAGTCCCAGACTATTCAGCCTTTCCCTGTAGCTCAAATCCTCCAATCCTGACAACATCCTTGTAAATCCTTTCTGAACTCTTTCAAGTTTCACAACATCCCTCCTATAGCAAAGTGAGCAGAATTACATGCAGAATTCCAAAAACGGCCTAAGCAATGCCCTGGACTGCCACAATATGATCTCTCAACTCCTATGCTCAATGCACTGATCAATAAAGGCAAGCATACAAAACGCCTTCTTCACTATCCTATCTATCTAGCACTTCACTTTCAAGCAACTATGAATCTGCACTCCAAGGACCCTTTGATCAGCAACATCCCCCAGGACCTTACCATTAAGTGTATAAGTCCTGCCCTGATTTGCCTTTCCAAAATGCAGTACCTCATATTTATTTAAATTAAACTCCTTAGCCCATTGTCCTCTCTGATCAAGATCCCATTGCACTCTGAAGTACCTTTCTTCATTGTCCACTATACCTCTAATTAAGATATCATCTGCAAACTTATGAACCTTTCCTCCTATGTTCACATCCAAATCATTTATTTAAATGACAAAAAGCAGTGGACCCAGCATTGAACATAGAACATAGAAAATTACAGTGCAGTATAGGCCCTTCAGCCCTCGGTGTTGCGCTGACCTGTCATACCAATCTGAAGCCCATCTAACCTACACTATTCCATGTACATCCATATGCTTGTCCAATGACGACTTAAATGTACTTAAAGTTGGCAAATCTACTACCGTTGCAGGCAAAGAATTCCATACCCGTACTACTCTCTGAGTAAAGAAACTACCTCTGACATCTGTCCTTTACCTATCACCCCTCAATTTAAAGCTATGTCTCCTCGTGCTCGCCGTCACCATACTTGGAAAAAGGCTCTCCCTGTACACCCTATCTAACTCTCTGATTATCTTATATGTCTCTATTAAGTCATCTCTCAACCTTCTTCTCTCTAATGAAAACAGCCTCAAGTCCCTCAGCCTTTCCTTGTAAGACCTTCCCTCCATACCAGGCAACATCCTAGTAAATCTCCTCTGCACCCTTTCCAAAGCTTCCACATCCTTCTTATAATGTGGTGACCAGAACGTACACAATACTCCAAGTGCGGCCGCACCAGAGTTTTGTACAGCTGCAGCATAACCTCATGGTTCCGGAATTCGAGCCCTCTATTAAAAAAATAAAAGCTAAAACACTGTATGCCTTCTTTAACCCTGTCAACCTGGGTGGCAACTTTCAAGGTTCTGTGTACCTGGACACCGAGATCTCTCTGCTCATCTACACTACCAAGAGCCTGATCATTAGACCAGTACTTTGCATTCCAGTTTCTCCGACCATAGTGGATCACCTCACACTTGTCCGCATTAAACTCCATTTGCCAACTCTCAGCCTAGCTCTGCAGCTTGTCTATGTCTCTGTGTAACCTACAACATCCTTCGTCACTATCCACAACTCCACTGACCTTAGTGTCACCTGCAAATTTACTAACCCACCCTTTTACGCCCTCATCCAGGTCATTTATAAAAATAACAAACAGCAGTGGACCCAACACCGACCCTTGCGCTACACCACTAGTAACTGGACTCCAGGATGAACATTTCCCATCAACCACCGCCCTCTGTCTTCTTTCAGCAAGCCAATTACTGATCCAAACTGCTATATCTCCCACAATCCCATTCCTCCGCATTTTATACAATAGCCTACTGTGGGAACCTTATCGATCAATATCAACCTTATTGATCCTTATGGCACACCACTGGTCACATGCCTCCACTCTGAAAAGCAACCTTCTACCACCACCCTCTGTCTTCTATCTTTGAGCCAGTTCGGTATCCAAATGGCTAGTTCTCCCTCAATTCATGTGATCTAATCTTGCGAACCAGTCTACCATGAGGAACCATGTCAAATATCTTGCTGAAGTCCATATATATCATATCCACCATTCTGCCCTCAACAAACCCCTTCATTACTTCTTCAAAAAACTCAATCAAGTTTCCAAGTCATGTTGACTATCTCTAATCAGTCCTTGCCTTTATAAATATATAAACTCTGTCTCTCAGGATTCCTTCCAACAACTTGCCCACCACAGATGACATGACTCACCGGTATTTAGTTCCCTGGCTTTTCCTTACCACCTGTTTGAAATAGTGGCACCACATTAGCCAACCTCCAGTCTTCTAGCAGTACACCTATGGCTATTGATTACACAAATATCTCAGAAAGGGGGCTAGCAATCACTTCCCTAGCTTCACACAGACTTCTAGGCTCCACCTGATCAGGTCTTGGGGATTTATTCACCTTTATGCATTTTAAGCTATCCACCACCTCCTCCTCTGTAATATGGACATTTTTCAAGATTTCACTATTTATTTCCCCCATTCTTTATCTTCCATATCCACAGTAAACACTGATGCAAAATACTCACTTAGTATCTCCCCCCATCTCTTGCGGTTCCACACATAGGCAGCCTTCCTGATCTTAAAGCAGCCCTATTTTCTCCCTAGTCATCCATTTGTCCTTAATGTATTTGTAAAATCCTTTTGGATTCTCCTTAATCCGATGTGCCAAAGCTGTCTCATGTTTCCTTTTTGCCTTCCTGATTTCCCTCTTCAGTATACTCCTCCTGCCTTTATATTCTTCTAGGGATTCACTCAACCTCTGCTGTCTATAGCTAACATACGCTTCCTTCATTTTCTGGACTGAAACCTGAATTTCTCTTGTCATCCAATATTCCTCCGCCTACCCTCCTTGCCCTTCATTCTAACAGGAACATACTGTTGCTGGACTCTTGTTATCTCAGTTTTGAAGGCTTCCTATTTTTCAGCCATCCCTCTACCAGCAAATATCCACCCCCCCAATCAACTTTTGACAGCCCTTGCCTCATACCGTCAAAATTGGCCTTCCTACAATTTAGATCTGGTCTATCATTTTCCATCATTACTCAGCATTGTAGATTTACAAAAACAAAAGCCACTTAGTTGCTCCTGTGCTGTGATCTCTCCCACACAGGTTTCTCCAAGGTCAGCTGTGAATTTCACCGTTTGTTAGTTTTTCTTACACGATCTCCAATGTCCAGAAATACTTGAAATCAACAGAGGAACAGTCAGCTATACAGATTCACTGCTGGGTCAGACAGTAGTGCAGGTTTTTTTCTCCATTTGATTCACTTGCCCATGTGGTCACTACCTTTGACTGTCTTCCCCATTTTCAAAGTCCCATAGTGAAGGTTCCCACCAGGTAGCATTTTCTGATTGAAGTTTTACATTCAGTTTGAGAGAGAAAGGAAAGGGATCCAAAACTATTTTTAAAAAACTTAGATAAGGGGAATTAGGAAAGCAGAGTGGGCTAAAGTGAAATAATATATTTGGTTGAAGGATTGGTCAATATAGATGCAGCATACATTTAAGGGGATATTTTAGAATATGCAGTACAGATACAAGCCAACGAGTAAGGAAGATTCTAAAGAACAAACCCACCACCCATGCTTCATTAGAAATGTTAAACATAATACCAAACTAAAACAAAAAAGTCCAAATATAGATAGCAGGACAGCAGCATAAACAACAAAGAATGATCAAAAGATTATAAAGAAGTAAAACGTTAGACAACAAGAAAAAGTTAGAGTAAAAAGTGAGGTCTGCAGATGCTGGAGATCAGAGCTGAAAATGTGTTGCTGGTTAAAGCACAGCAGGTCAGGCAGCATCCATGGAACAGGAAATTCGATTTTCCTGTCGAATTTCCTGTTCCTTGGATGCTGCCTGACCCGCTGTGCTTTAACCAGCAACACATTTTCAACAAGAAAAAGTTAGCCAGAAATATAAAAACAGATAAAAAGAGTTTTGATAAATATTTAAAGAAAGAAAGAGTTGATAAAGTAAGGAGTGGTCTCATATCAAACTTTTGGTTGCACTCAAGTATAGAATGGAAACAATCTGTGAAACTTGATAACAGAATCTCTCCTTTAGTTAAGTGCTGATGTTATTACAAAAAAAAAATTTAAAATCATTGCCATGTTACCTGGTACATCCCCTCTGGATTGGCGATAATTGCTGTACCATTTCCAAACACTGCACAGCATGTGTAATCTTCCCAGTTCATTAACACAGTGGCAAACCCCACGCATTCCACTTTTATGTATTTAATGTGCCTAGTCTTATCATGTGGAATTTCTTCTATGAAAAAATGCACCAGATAAAGAGTTTAGTGATACTTAAGTTTAAATGTAATTCAGAATGCACATTTTTTCATCAATTCTCATCAATTTAACATGGCTAGAAATTACTTTATGGGTTTAAAGAAACAGTATTCTTCTCTGCAGGGGCTCTTTCAGATTGATAAGCCTTCTGCCTGCCTCTCCCTGTCCTAACCCACCTCCCTGCATTAGTGGATTAATTAATGATGAATGGGGATCTAAGGGTTCATCGTAATGTTATTAAATAGCACTTGCTCAGTTTACGTTCCACCGGGCCCGGAGTGGGGGGGGGGGGGGGGGGGGGGGGGGGAGTGTCTCAGTTCACCATATAATTACAGCCATGGTCCAGACATGAACAAAAGAACTGATGAAGACAAGTGGGGTGAAATGACTGCCTTTGAAATTGAGGTTGCATTTTACAGATACAGCAGCTAGACATCTGAGCAAAACTAGAGTCAATTGGATTTGAAGAAAACTCTCTGCTGACTGGACATTGTTGGAGGTCAATCATCTCAGTGGCAGAACATCAATGCAGGTGTTCGTCAAGGTAGCAGGCTAGGTCCAACTTCAAATGCAGTATGGTATTTTATGTTGACCCAGTGACACTGAAGGAATGGTGGTATATTTCTAAGGCAGGATGATGAGTGGCTTGATGGGGAACTTGCAGGTGGTGTTGTTTCCATGTTTCTCCAATGGTGTCCTTCTACATGGTGGTAATCGTAAATTTGGAAGATGCTGTCTAAGGAGTCTTGGTGAATTTCTGCAGTGAATCTTGGAGATGGTACACAATGCTGCTACTGAGCATCAGTGGTGGAGGTAATGAATATTATGGATATGATGTCAATCATGCAGTCTGTTCTTGATTTATTGGAGCTAAACTTATCCAAGTGGACAATATTATATTACACTTCTGATTGTGCCTTGTGGACTGAAGGTGGACAGGCTCTGTGGAGTCAGAACGTGAGTTACTCATGCAAGTTTCTTAGCTTTCTAACCTGCTGTTGTACCCACAATATTTATATGGTTGGTACACTTCAATTTCTGGCTAATAGAAACCCCCAGGAGAATGATAGTTGGGGATTCAGTGATGGTAACACCATTATATGCCAAGGTGTGATGGCTATATTCTTTCTTGCTGCAGATGGACATTGCTTAGCACTTGTGTGGCACAAATGCTACTTACCACTTGTCAGCCTAAACATAGATATTGTTGAGGACTTGGTGCATGCGACATGGACTGCTTCATTATCCAGGAATCATGAATGATGCTGAATATTTTGAAACTCCCCACCTACGACCTTACAATGAAGGATAGATCATAGATGACACAGTTAATGATGGTTGGACCTGGTATACTATCCTGAGAAACACCTGCAGAGATGTCCTGTAGCTGAAATGACTGACCTCCAATAACCGCAAACATTTTTTTTGGGCTGGTTTGACTCAAATCAATGGAGAGTTTTTCCCATGTCTCTCTTGATTCTGGTTGCATTAGAGTTCCTTCTGCCACCTTTGGTCAAATGCAACATTGATATCATTTAGTCATTCTCATCTTGTATCCGGAATTCAGTGTTTTTGTTCATCTTTCAACCAAGGCTGTAATGAGGGCAAAAGCTAGTGACCTTGGCAGAACTCAAACCAAGTGAGCAGGTAATTGCTTAAGTAGGATTGATCTTGGTTATTGTGTACATGACATTGGGCAATTTTCTAAATTGTTCCACTTGCTTAAGCTTAATGTGGCAACAAGCCCATAATTGTGGAAATGGAGTGGAAGCTTTAATGGTACAATGACTTTGTAAGGAATCTAGAAATGGTGTTGAGGTGGCTTTACAACAGGAGGTCAAAGCTGTGAACCATGTAAGGCATTTCATTAATCAGCTGGCATTAATTTGCAGGGATCAGTTCTCCAGAAGTGGAAGATAGGCCATTGCAGTCATCTTGAAGAATAATGTCTAAGATAACGGAACTGTTGCTACAATGGCAGCTACTGCTATCTTATTCAAAGTGCCTCAGTGGTGCTAATGTTTCTCCTGCTGCTTGACCCTCAACAGTACCCACACTGCAAAGTTGCTGGGAGACCTACCCATTGCTCACACCAAATGCAACCTAACCACCATCCGTAATTAGAGGGCTACGCAAGGAAACTTATTAGTTGGCTTCCTCTGGGATGTTTGCATCTAGCATCTCTTCTCAAACATTTCTCGATTCCCCACTCAAAATTGAGGATGATTTGGATTGCAAACTACCTAGGATGAGTCTGAATGCACTGTTGGTCTGACTGTACAGCAAAGACACTAAATTTAAAAAGTGAAAAATGCACAAATAATTTTATCTAATCTGGTAAGCAAATTCTGCATCACTAACATTCGATTTTCTTGATCATCTGTGAATTAAGTTATCATGTTGCTCAAAACAACCTGCTTAGAATACCATGTGCCACGATTGGACTTCATTTATGAATTACATTCAGATCTTTCTGGATGAGGCAAGTCGGAAAAGGTGCAATTCACAGGTTTCTGAATAAGTGCTGGAAAGCTAATGTCCGGAAGGGAAGCTGAACAATGAAACCTTCCATTCTTCAGGATGAATATTCACTACTGTTCATTATTATATTTTGCTGTCCAACAACTAAAATAACTCATCAAGCTAGACAATGCAAGTTTGGATGATGACATTATTCCTGCCCAAACAGTATTCAAACACCTGATCAATTGAAGTGAAAACAGTAACATATAGTAGATAGCATATTTATTTGGATAAAAATGGCATGGTAACATATCAATGTTCAGTAAAAATGCACAAGGAACATCTGCAGAATTGAAGCAATGATAAAATCGGGTATCTTGTCTTCTTACCAGTTTCATCTTGCAATGCATAATCTGTTTTTGTGATATCCCCAAAAAGGGTTGTAATCCTAGTTCCATCAGCATGTTCCACTATAGTACTGTCACTCCCAAAGACAGTTACTACCTTATCTTGTCTTGTAATCATTATCTGTATTGCAACAACAACGTGTTGGTTGGTTCATGAAATGCATTTTGATGCCTTTTTACCATTTTTCCAGATTAGACATAACATTTAATACTTATTCTGCAGATGCTGTGTAGCTAGCAAACTCTGTTGTGCCTTCTACCACGTATGCTGAATGCATCTTGACAGTTACAGAAAGCTGTCTGGCAGACTGGCCACTGTACAAGCTGTGTTCTCCTATATGTCATCCCTGAGCTCCTCAAAATAATCTCTCTCAGAAGACTTCAAGTGAACCACCTCTTAACCACTCATGTCCAATAACTTGCAATGTGCAAATCACAGATCTAAATTAGCTTCCAAGGTACCTGTAAAGGCTGAAATAATGGTTGTGAGTGTCAGATCAAGGCTTCTGTGTTAATGCTGTGCTATTATTGGTCTCTCTGTCTCTTGGTGTTCTCCAGGAACTGATGCATGACGGGGTGATTATTTTTAAACGTTATGTTTCAAATTCCTTGTATTTTGTATGATCTTCTGGTAGTTGAAGAGTAAAGTTTAGTGTGCGAGGAAATATTGCCTGCATGACTTAAATTAAATCGGTATTACAGAATTGATGATGTGAATTAATAGTGCAAATATGAGAAAAAGGTAAGGAGAGGACAGATGTCCAAAGTATCCAATGAGTTGTAATAGAAGAGCTTGCTCTGAAAGGTATAGACCATTGGGAGGATGTCGACAGGTCCTTAAGTTCAGAGGACAGGTTTTGATTGCCCTGGTCATTTGCTCTCCTCCCATCTGAGAACATTCCTCAAAGATCTTGTGGTCCTAAATGAACCATGGAATGTCTGTTCTTCTACACCTTCACCATTAAAGGTTCCAGGATTCTATCCATAATCCTGAAGACATTTCTGTTCCTTAGCACTGCATTGTTTTTATAAAAATTGCAAAAATAATATTGAGCAGAAGCTTATTGCCAGTTCGTGCAACCTTTCTTAAAGAGGAACAGAATTTAAGAACAGAATGTTGATGCCACATACTATGATGATCAAAACTTGGCTAGAGGTTTTGCTAATCCAGAATCAATGAACAACTGCTTGGAGCAACTTGGCCCCACTCCTGTTTGGTAAATGGGTGCTTGCACCAAACTTGTGTGCAATATTTAAGAAGCATTTGGGATGAATACTTAAAGCCAGGAATTGAAAGCTCTGGGGGAAGTATAGGTAAATGGGATTAGTTTAGATTGGTATTTGTTGGTCAGCATACACATGCTGGACCAAAACACCTGTTGCTGTGCTGTATGGCTCTCTATGTTCACCCTCACCAGAACTAGCCTGGGCAGAGGACAAATTGTGAACCTTATGCTTGAAAAATGAGATAAACCAATCTTTAGAACAAAATTTAGAATTTTGTCCTGAAAACATTGAGAACACCAACTCTAACAATAGAATAACATGTAAATCACTGTAAGTGATTATTTCATTTATAGTCTTGGAGTCATACTACACAGAAATAAATCCTTTGGTTCACCTCGTCCATGCCAACCAAGTTTCCCAAACTATACTTATCCCATTTACCAACATTTGGTCCATGTCCCTTATTCATGTACCTATCCAAATGTCTTTTAAGTGTTGTAAGTGTATCTGCATCTACCAATTCCTGTGGCAGTTCATTCCATGTACGAACGACACTCTGTGTGAAAAAGATGCCCCTCAGGTTCCTTTCAAATCTTTCTGCTCTCACCTTATCAATGCTCTTCATGACTTTTTAAATCTCTTTAAGGTCAGCCCCTCAATCTCATGTCAGCCTCTCCTTATAACTCAACCTTTCAGTCCTTGCAACATCCTCGTACATCTTTTCTGAACCCTCTCTGATTTAATATTCTTCCTATAGCAAGGTGACCAGAACTGGACACAGTACTCCAGTCCTGAACAACCTTAACATGACTTCTCAACTCCTATACTCAATAATCTCAGCAATGAAGCCAAGCATGCTCAATGCCTTCTTAACCTGTAGAAGTAACTGAAAACACAGCAAAAGGTTGCTCTATCAAATGTGACCTAACAATACACACAGAAACCACTACATAGTCTACTCAATCTGCTTCAGCATCTTAATAAGTATTTTTAAAAATTGAGAAAGTATAGAAATAAGTGTAAACAAGCCTAAAGGGGAGAATGGGAAAGTCAGGAATCTCAGGTTTGGAAATAAAAACCAAAATACTCTAAAACATACAAGAGTAAAATCTGTAAATGTTATTGCACTTACTTCTCCAGTTCCTGGATCTGTGGCTTTGTAGACTAAGATAGGTTTTATATCCAACTTTTCTGTGCCTTTTGTTCCTATAGTTAAACCTATTGGTGTTGTAGTTATCCAAGTACCAGGTACAATGTTTGATGGTTGTGTCTGAATTATTGGTTGTTCACTAATAGTTGAAATGGAATTTCCTCCATGATTATGCTTTCCTTAAGGAAGCAAATAAATGATGTTAAAGCCAGAAACATCTGTTCATAAATAATATTCTCTGATTATTGGAGATCAGTTTATTTGAATACATTTCTGGTGTTCCTAATGCATTATTCATCACATGCTGGAGAACTTGGAGAAGGAAATGCAACTTGCTACTAAAAGTGAATACAGAACTGATGACTCTTGTTAAACACTGAAATACATCCTGGTAGAGATGATAATATTGATGATGAAAAATAGGAATAAAGCAAGAAGAGAAGATACACTTTTTTTTGTCCACAGCATGCTGTGCCAAATTACAGTCAATCACATCATGGAAAGGGCCCTCAATTTGAAATAATTTTCATAGCCCTAGTACATATCCAGGTTATATACAGTTTTTCCAGAGCCCTTCATACTGGCTGGTTGTGTTTTTTGTGAGATGTGGACATTGATAGCAAAAGTTGCATGCCTGCTATCTCTGTTCTTCTAGATCCTGGTGGTGACTGGTTTGAAGGTGCTGGAGACAGAGTGTTGAGGAGTTTCTGCAGTGCCTCTTGTAGATGGCACACCTTGCTGCCACTGTGTAGCAGTGGAGGGTAGAGTCCTAATGAGGCATGTTTTGTTCTGGATAATATTTTTTACATGGTGTTGGAGTTACAATTTGTCCAGGAAAGTATGGAGTATTTTATCTCACTTCACCTTGTCAATGATGGGAATCTAGAGGTGAGTTACTCATTGCAGAATTTTCTTGCTCTGAACTGCTCATGTCACATCAGTATTTTATGTGCTTCATCCAGTTAAGTTTCTGGTCAATAATGGCAACCAGAATGTCAATGATGGGCAGGGGATCAACAACAATAATTCAATGCCATTGAATTTCAAAGGAGATGGAGTATTCACTTCTTTTGGAAGAAATCATTGCCTGGCACTTGCATGGGGCAAATATTACTTGCCACTTCTCAGTTTTTTTTAGATTCCAAGCCTTGTTGTACGTAGGTATAAATAGCTTCCTTGTCCTATGAACATATCAAACTAGGATCTGAACAAGTGCCAAGGAATGTTCCTACTTCTGACCTTATTTTGTTGGGAAAGTCAGTGTCAAAGCAGCTAATTATGGTTGGACCTAGGACACAG
This sequence comes from Hemiscyllium ocellatum, assembly GCF_020745735.1. Taxonomy (NCBI): domain Eukaryota; kingdom Metazoa; phylum Chordata; class Chondrichthyes; order Orectolobiformes; family Hemiscylliidae; genus Hemiscyllium; species Hemiscyllium ocellatum. The sequence continues at coordinate 61,558,962 of NC_083412.1, read as the reverse complement.
GACACAGTTACAAAGACCTCCTGTAGTAAGGTCCTAGAATTGAGATGAAAAAAACAATCATAATTATTTCCGTTTGTGTTAGGTCTGATAAATGAATTGAGTTGACTGAAGACTGGCGTGGGTTGCTAGGATTCTTATAAGTTGCCTGGCATGCATCAATCACTCAGCACTTCTAAATAGGCTGATTTGTGTGCAGTCCAAATCCCATAGCAGGAATTGAAGCAGATGGTCCTCAAACCTTTGGGACTTTTGTCTCAGATCACATATGAAGATTGTATAGTGGGTGATTTTAACTTTCCCAATATTGACAGGGACTTCCTTAGTGCCAGGGGTTTGGATGGGGCAGAATTTATTCGGTGCATCAGGAGAGTTTCTTGAAACAACAGGCTGATATATTTTGTATTGTTGTGGTTCTGTTTGCCAAGCTGGGAATTTGTGTTGCAGACGTTTCGTCCCCTGTCTAGGTGACATCCTCAGTGCTTGGGAGCCTCCTGTGAAGCGCTTCTGTGATCTTTCCTCCGCCATTTGTAGTGGTTTGAATCTACCGCTTCCAGTTGTCAGTTCCAGCTGTGCGTTGCAGTGGTCGGTATATTGGGTCCAGGTCGATGTGCTTATTGATTGAATCTGTGGATAAGTGCCATGCCTCTAGGAATTCCCTAGCTGTTCCCTGTTTGGCTTGTCCTATAACAGTAGTGTTGTCCCAGTCGAATTCATGTTGCTTGTCATCTGCGTGTGTGGCTACTAAGGATAGCTGGTCGTGTCGTTCGTTGCTAGTTGGTGTTCATGGATGCGGATCGTTAGCTGTCTTCTTGTTTGTCCCATGTAGTGTTTTGCGCAGTCCTTGCGTGGGATTTTGTAGACTATATTGGTTTTGCTCATGCTGGATATCGGGTCCTTCGTTCTGGTGAGTTGTTGTCTGAGAGTGGCTGTTGGTTTGTGTGCTGTTATTAGTCCTAGTGGTCGCAGTAGTCTGGCTGTCAGTTCAGAAATGCTCTTGATGTATGGTAGCGTGGCTAGTCCTTTGGGTTGCGGCATGTCCTCGTTCCGTTGTCTTTCCCTTAGGCATCTGTTGATGAAATTGCGCGGGTATCTGTTTTTGGCAAATACATTGTAAAGGTGTTTTTATTCCAGAACTGCAAAAAGAGGAAGAAGAACACCTATACAATGTATTTGCCCAAAACGGATTCCCCCGCAATTTCATCAACAGACGTCTAAGGAAAAGACAACGGAACGAGGACATGCCGCAACCCAAAGGACTAGCCATGTTACCATACATCAAGTGCATTTCCGAACTGACAGCCAGACTACTGCGACCACTAGGACTAATAATAGCACACAAACCAACAGCCACTCTCAGACAACAGCTCACCAGAACGAAGGACCCGATACCCAGCTTAAGCAAAACCAATATAGTGTACAAAATCCCATGCAAGGACTGCACAAAACACTACATGGGACAAACAGGAAGACAGCTAACGATCCACATCCATGAACACCAACTAGCCACGAAACGATGCGACCAGCTATCCTTAGTAGCCACACATGCAGATGACAAGCAACATGAATTCGACTGGGACAACACTACTATTATAGGACAAGCCAAACAGAGAACAGCCAGGGAATTCCTAGAGGCATGGCACTCATCCACAGATTCAATCAATAAGCACATTGACCTGGACCCAATATACCGACCACTGCAACGCACAGCTGGAACTGACAACTGAAAGCGGTAGATTCAAACCACTACAAATGGCGGAGGAAAGATCACAGAAGCGCTTCACAGGAGGCTCCCAAGCACTGAGGATGTCACCTAGACAGGGGACGAAACGTCTGCAACACAAATTCCCAGCTCGGCGAACAGAACCACAACAACGAGCACCCGAGCTACAAATCTTCCCACAAACTTTGAATACCTTGTATTGCTGAATAAGTGTGGCAAATCATCAAAGTTTTAGAGGGGAAGCATTTTGGGAGCAATGATCATAATTCCATAGGTTTTAAGATAGTTGTGGATAAGCATAAGACTGGTTTTTGGGTGGAAATGCTAAATTGGGGGAAGGCTAATTACAACAATATTAAGCAGGGACTGGAGAACTTAGATTTGGGATTGCTGTTTGAGAGTAAATCCACATCAGGCATGTCAGAATCTTTTAAAAGCCAGTTGATCAGAGTTCAGGATCAGAATGTTCCTGTGAAAATGAAAGATAAAGATGGCAAGATTTGGGAACCCGAATGGCAAAGGATTTTGAAAGTTTTGTCAAAATGGAAAAAGGAATCATATATAAAGTTTAGAAAACTGAAATCAGACGAGACCCTTGAGAAATATAAAGAGAACAAAAAAGTACTTAAACTAGGAATTTGAAGGGCTGAAATAGGCATGAAACATTCTTGGCAAGTAGGATTAAGGAGAATCCCAAGGCATTTATACGTGTATTAGGAGCAAGAGGGTAGCTAGGGAAAGGGTAGATCCACTCAAGTACAAAGTAGGGAATTTATGCATGGAGGCAGTGGAAGTAAGGTACTTAATGAGGTAGTCTGATTAGTAAGTTTGCTGACGACAAGAAAATTGTTGAAGTGTGGATAGTGAGGAAGTTTGTTAAAAGTTACACTGTGATATAGATCAATTGAAAAGTTGGGCAGAGAACTGGCAGATGGAGGTTAATCTGGACAAGAGTGAGGTGAGTTTAGAATTGTTCCCCGAAAAGCGCAGCAGGTCAGGCAGCATCCAAGGAGCAGGAGAGTCGACGTTTTGGGCATGAGCCCTTCCTGAAGAATGGATCATGCCTGAAACGTCGACTCTTCTGCTCCTTGGATGCTGCCTGACCTGCTGCGCTTTTCCAGCAACACATTTTCAGCTCTGATCTCCAGCATCTGCAGTCCTCACTTTCTCCTAGAATTGTTCCCCATCAATCACACTAACTATTCGCAGCTTTTTTCCATGTTACCTTTCATATTCACTCCCTCGCTGCTTGATTTTTTTAGATCCTTTTCATGCTTTGATTCTTCATCAACAAGATTAGGCTGGTTGTTTGCTGCTATATTTGATGGGGGAGTAGAAATAGGTCCGGAATCTGGGCTTCTGCTCACAGTTCCATCGGCAAACAGAATCTAGGAAAAATTACAAGTATGTTGGAAAATACAGTACAGAAAGCACTCTACTTGCAATAAAGCGGTCCATATTTCAGAATGAGGGTGGTTGAAGGCAAAAAGGTCAGAATGTGTTTTATGTGATAAGATATTAAGTATATATTATAGCGCCAAGCAGCAAAGTTGTTACTATTATCCAAAGGATTGGACAGATATAAAACTATTTTTTACACTCTGTGGGGTTTTGCAAATGCTTCTACCTCCCTTCTAATGGGTGAAATTGTAGAAGTGTTACAAGTTGGGCTCACTTTAAAAAAATGTAACCTAGTCAGGAAGTTAATTTTCCAGTTACTTTTAAGAGAGAGAGAAAGAGAAGGGTAGAGAGGGGAGTGGCAAAGACAGCAATAGCAGACGGGAAAGAGAGAGAAAGGCAGGGGAAAAGAGATGAGAGAAAGGGAAGACGAGGGTTGTTAGAGAGAGAGAGAGAGCTGGGAAGGTGTGAAGGTTATATGGGGAAGAGAGGAAAGGGGACAGAGGGAAACTGCTGAACAGAGTAAAAGAATCTTAGTGCCCAATTTAAAAAGATATGTTACTGAGGAGTGAGTTGGTGTGGGAGCTATCTGCCCACTGTCTCCTCCAATCTGTACTAATGTCCTGAGTCTGTAGTGGCAGAAAACAACCCACAGGCAATGGACAGTCTTCTGTGTGCTGGAGGTGGCTGACAAGAATGATGGGACATGAAGATAAGGACATGAAGACCTGTCGCATGTATTCACCATTGTTGTCGCAGATCATCATGGCATGGTTGGGATGATAGCCCTGAAGCTGGCTAAAATGAGTATAACTGAGAATTGGGAAATGACTATTTCAGATATAATTATATAATCCAATAATATATTACCTCAGAGGATCCATCCATCATGTATTTTACCACAGTTCCCTGGAGTGTAATAACTCTTGATGCTTCCTGCATGGCAGGCCATTTCCGCGCTGCCTCACAGGGTTGGGAGCCATGAGTTTTAATAGGATAACTCTGGCGCAGCAAAATCCTATCTTCAGGTATATCTTCATTTTTTATACCTGAATATAATATTAAATCAAAGTTGACAATTAAAAAAATACAGGTACATGTAAAATTATGGAAAACCAATTGTAGTCTGCAGACAGAAGAAAAACAAAATGGTTTATTTTTAAAACCTCGATGAATTTTGCAGCAAAGTTGTTTATAAATGTTCTGCTGTATTCTCAGGAACATGCAGTGAAAGCTGTCCATATTGAGAAATTAAACATTTCTTCTTCTTGACTATAGTTAATAAGATGGTTCGGCTATGTTTGGAAATTTGAGATTTTAATTTATTGTAAACAGCTGTGCATTACATTTGAAGCTGCAAATTCATGGTATCTTTGCAAACTTTGTTAGTATGTTGAGATTTTGAAAAATATATTAAAAGGACAGACCTATAGAATCCTCAGTGAAGAACGTGATCAGCAGTCCATCTGGAGAACATGCGTTCAGACTCAGAAATGCTGAATGCTCTGGAACATCTTCTGAAGGAGCTGTTGGTTCAGACTCCTCAATTTCCACCTATACAAAGAAGCATGGAACCCAGAAAATAAATCAAAGGGTTGACTATTACCTGTTGGTGTTAGTCAAAAGTAATTTTAACTCCAAGCTAATTTTTTTTTATTCTTTGCATTTGGAGCATCTTCTATTATTGTAATGTGGGTGATTATTAGTAATGATAGCAGAAGAACCAATTACATTCTTCAGGAAATACCTTAAAAATCACTTAAAAGAGTGAAACATCTTGGTGATAGTTTTGGTTGATTTGAATAACATCTCAATAGCACATGAAGTGTAATGAATGCAAAATGTACCTTCTGTTCTTCTTTTAGCTGCTCTGGTTCCTCTAGTGCATGAACTGAGCCAAATTCCTTCTTTGGTTTGCCCTTTGCTGAATGAGAGTTTTTGTTTTTGGCAGACTTCTCTGATTTACCAGTAAGTGGTGGACTGGTAACAGGAACTTGTGTAACGACATGGATGGATGGGATTTTTAAAATATCAACTAGTACTGGATCTTGCTGATCTAAAAAAAAATTAATAGTGGGTGTGTGTATGATGTTGTTCAATATGCACAATATCACTTTTATTCCAAATGCTATAATTTCATAGATCTACAATATATGTTCTACATTGTTCAACATCACTGTAAATGCCTGTCCTGACAATAAGGAAAGCAAAATTCAGTCTCTCATTAGATGTCTGAGCTTAATTTTTTTCATAACATATTTGACAAAGTACTCTGGTTAGACATGGAATTGGTTTATTTTAAAATAAGTAAATGAACAGAATATAGTTTTCAGTCAAATCAATTCTTGCCATTTTTTGTACTTACCATCACTAAAAGGTTTTATCCAGTAACAAATTAATTTGCCCAATTTTATGTCCTTAACTAGCACCAGTCTTCTTCTATACTGAACTTCTGCACACCTGATTCACCTTGGAACCACGTCATAGTTTTAACTAAAAGGTAGAATCTTGCTAGTCTGATATAAGGTATGTAATTTATATACATTTTAATATTTTTTTTGGAATTTTGTACCAGTGGTATGTGTTTTTTTGTGCATCTGAAGGGGTTTTAATGACTAACTTGTAAGTATTTATGGAGGCGTGGTGATTTATTTTAGAACACAGTATTAGAGAGACTCCTGGAGAGTAATGGGCTTATGTCTACACCGAGAAATCTTGGGAGAAAACAAAGTAAACAGTATAGTTCTTTAGGCTTTTTGTTAGAAGATTCTGAAATTTTTGTGGACTGGTAACAGGAACTGGTGTAACGACATGGATGGATGGGATTTTTAAAATATGAACTAGTACTGGAACTTCATCTTGGAAAAAAGTCTTTTGGGTTTCACTGGGCAAGATTCAGAAGCCATGGTTGAAGCTCGATCTGTAAAACAGCTGCTCCTCAGAAAGAGAGGTAGTTTAGGACTATTAAAAATGGGGTTACCTCAGTGTAAACAGTCCACTTTAAAAACTCCAGACTAGAAATGTATGATTTAAACCCTGAAGGTGTTACTTAGACCTCAGTTGTATGAAGATTCTGCAGAGACTATCAGATCCTCAAAGTGGGGAACTGAAGCCTTCGTTAAGAACTATAGATATAAAAGAGAAGCAAATTCTCTCTCATGTGAGTACTTTAAAGGAGTGTTTTAAGATTAATAGGATTGCGTTTTATTGCATGCTTCAAAATCTTTACATATGTTTTGTAACTAGGTTGGTTTATTCTATTTTAAATGTTAATTTCTTTTGCGTAAATAACTTCTGTTTTACTGTTAAATGCAAAGCCTAATGCAAAGCATAATGTGCCTGTGTTTCTGTGAAAAACCATCTCATTAAAACAAAAACAAATCTATTAAGGTAGACTTCAGTCTGGGATGTGAATTATCTATAACATCTGCTGAGATCATAACATTAGGTACAGCTAGTTCACTTCTCCAGAAAATCTTATTGAGGTTAAGCCTTAACTTTCAGTTTGCTTTTTGTGTACAATCACTGAGTCATACAGCATAAAAACAGCCCTTCGGCCCAGCATATCTTTGCCAACCAATGAACATCAATCTGCACCAATCCCATTTACCTGCGCTTGGTCCAAAGCCTACTATGCTCTGGCATTTTAAGTGTTCGTCCAGATGTTTCTTAAATATTGCGACAGTACTTGCACCACCATCTCAGGCTGTGTGTTCCATATTTCTACCACCCTTTGGGTGAAAACATTTTCCCTCAGATCCCCTGAACCATTCACCCTCACCTAAAATGTATACCTTCGTGGGCATGTCTGCCATGGAAAAATTATTCTCACCATCGACCCTATCCATGCCTCTCATAATTTTGTACAAACTCAATCAGAACCTCCCCCCCCAAACCACCACTGCCTCTTCCCCCACTCAGTTCCCTCTGCTCCAAGGAAGACAAACCCAGCCTATCCAGTCTCTCCTTGTGACTGAGACTTTCCATCCAAGGCAAAAACCTGGTGAATTTCCTTTGTACTCTCTCCAATGCAATCACATCCTTCAATAATGTGGTGACCAGAACTTCACACATTATTCCATCTGTGGCCCAACCAACTCTCTATAAAGTTGCAACAAAACTTCCCTGCTCCTTTGTTCTACGTCCTGGCAAATGAAGGTAAACATCCTATATTCCTTCTTCACATTCTGTCTATCTGTGCTGAAACCTTCCAGGACCCATGGACTTGTACACCAAGTTTACTTCACTCCTCATTACTCCCTAGGGACCTACCATTCATTGTCTAAATTGTATATTTCCCAAAATAAGACGGAGGAGCAGAAAATATGCTATTCACCTCATCGAGTCTGCTCTGCCATTTGATCATGGCTGATAGGTTTTTCAACCCCATTTTCCCACTTTCTCCCCGTAACCTTTGATACCCTTGGCAATCACTATCCATCTCTGTTTTAAATATAATCAATGACCTGGCCTCCACAGATTCACCACTCTCTGGCTAAAGAAGTTTCTCCTTATCTCCGTTCTAAAGGGTCTTCCCTTTACTCTAAGGCTGTGCCCTCAGTTCCTTGTCTCTCCTGCCAATGGACACTTCTTCCCAACATCCAGGCCATTCAGGATATCTGCCATTGCTCTGCCTAATTTACCAGCTGATCAATATCAGACTGCAGTCTGAGACCATCCTCCTCACTATCATCAACAACACAAATTTTCCTGTCGTCTACAAACTTACAAATTATCCCTTCTATATTCACATCTAATTTGTTAATGCACACAACAAACAGCACGGATCCCAGCACTAATCCTGTGGCTGATTACAAAAACAAACCTCCATCTTCACTCATTACTTCTTATTTGCAAGCTAATTTTGCCAACTTGCCTTGGATTTCATGGGCTCTTATCTTTTGGACCAGCCTTCCATGTGAAATCTTTTCAAAGGCTTTTCTGAAGTCCATGTAAACCACATAGAAAGTACTACCCTCATCAACGTATTTAGTCACCTTTTCAGAAAACTTAATGAAATTAGTCAGATAGGATCTCTGTCCAATAAATCCATGCTGACTACTGCTTCTCAATCCCTGACTTTCCAAGTGTTGATTAATCTGCCCCTCAGAAATTTTTTCCAATAATTTCTCTACCACTGATGACAGACTAATTGATCTGCAATTACCTGACCTAACCCCGCTGCTCTTCTTGAACAATGGAACCACATTAGCTATTGGCCAATTATCTGGCACTTCACCTGTGACCAGCAAAATATGATACATATTCTCCAGGGCCCCAGCAATTTCCTCATCTGCCTCCCATAGCAGTGTGGGATACATCTCACCAGACCCTGGGGATTGCACTTTTATGCTCCTTGTTGGTCTTAACATGCTTTAGAACCTCACCATCCCAACTGATATCCCCAGCTACAGGTTATTCTCCTGTAAATACAGATGAGAAATATTCATTAATGACATTGACTTCATCCTGTGGCTCCACACAGATTGCCCCTTTGGTCTCTGATAGGTTCCACTTTTTTTCTCATAATGCTCTTGCTCTTAACATACTTGTAAAGTGCCTTGGGGTTTTCCTTAATCCTCTTTCTGTCCTAATTTCTTTTATAAGCACCTCCCTACACTCTCTATACATCTGAATTTCCTATTGTTAATGTTCTACACTGAACGTGTGCTTCCTTCATTTTCTTGATCACACGCGATAACCCTTGACATCCAGCATTCGGTGGACTTGCTGCCCTTGTGTTTCACTTTTAGAGGAATGTATTGGCCCTGAATTCTCACTCTACTACCTTTTAAAGATTCCCACTTTCCAAATGTAGACTTACCTACAAGTAGCTAATCTAACCTAAAAACTCTTAATTCCCTTCTGGGCATCAGTGACAAGCAGTAGCAAAGTAGCAATGTACACATTCCATGAATGACTCAGAAAAAATATTCTTAAAAAAAAGTGGGCGGCAAGGTGGCACAGTGGTAAGCACTGCTGCCTCAAAGCACCAGAGACCCGGCTTCAATTCCCACCTCAGGCCACTGTGTGGAGTTTGCACATTCGCACTGTGTCTGTATGGGTTTCCTCCGGGTGCTCGGGTTCCCTCCCACAGTCCAAAAATGTGCAAGTTAGGTGAATTGGCCATGCTAAATTGCCCGTAGTGTTAGGTAAAGGGGTGAAATGTAAGGGAGTAGGTCTGGGTGGGTTGTGCTTTGGTGGGTCAGTGTGGACTTGATTGGCCGAAGGGCCTGTTTTCACACTGTAAATAATGTAATCTAGCTGCTCCGAGTTTATGCTTGTTAGATCCTGCCTAATAATACTGAGATTGGCCTTCCTTCAATTTAGACATTTAACTTCCACAATTTTCTTATCTACTCCATAATGACTTTGAAACTTGCAGAGTTATGGCCATTTTCCCTACAATTCTTGCCCACTGACAATTCAATCACTTAACCAGCTTCATTCCCTAGGATTAGGTCTAGTCCCATTTCTAACTGGACTATCTAGGCACTGACACAGAATGCTCTACGAGATGCACTTTAAAAATTCTACTCTATCTAATTCTTTAACAGGAATTGCTTTAGTGTGAAAGTTAGCAAAGTTGAAATCCCCAACTACTATAACCATATCCCTCAGACACTTAGGTGGTTTTATCTAAAGACCTTAAGATTTGCCTACATATCTGCTCCTTTTTCGCCCTCTGATGGTTGCACCAAGAATTGGCTTGCTGAATTGAAAAATTCCTTATGCTGGCATCTACACTAACAATATTAGATTAGATTATTTACAGTCTGGAAACAGGCCCTTCGGCCCAACTAGTCCACACCTGCTGAAGCGCAACCCACCCATACCCCGACATTTACCCCTTACCTAACACTACGGGCAATTTAGTATGGCCAATTCACCTGACCTGCACATCTTTGGACTGTGGGAGGAAACCGGAGCACCCGAAGGAAACCCACGCAGACACGGGGAGAATGTGCAAACTCCACACAGTCTGTCGCCTGAGTCGGGAATTGAACCCGGGTGTCAGGCGCTGTGAGGCAGCAGTGCTAACCACTGTGCCTCCGTGCCGCCCACAATGTCGAAATTAAAACCTCATTATGGATACGAATATCTCAGAAATGTGTTCAATGATTTTTCATTCTTTCAAATGTGCAATACAAAAATAATTTAATGATTTACTTCAGTAGAGGTCAGACGACTAAGAATGAAACTTGGTAGTAATTCCTTAAATAATTGCTTTACAGAACTTAAATATTTACAAAAGAAGACAAGAAGTTAAAGCTTTTCATCTCGCATTCATCAGAACTAGACTGAATCAAAAGGACAAGATTTTATGCACGAGAAGAAGGTGCTGATTTGTTGTGCCATCATTGCATGGAGATGCAGCCAGAATAGTTAACCAGCATGCTCAATTCTTAATCAGGGCAGGTAGGGTGATTGGTCAGCTGTTGCCAAGGGGATACAGGGGTATACTGTCTTTGAAAAAGGTGCAATACACATACAAATTTCCTTTACCTCCTTAAATAGGGCCTGTGTGTTTATATATGTAAGTTCTAGCAAATACAGCACTCTATGAGGCTGATTGATGATTTTAAATTGATTTCCAGTGTACCAATTAAGATAGTCTGGATTATTTATGATTTCCAAAAGCAGAACCACTTTGATTGGTGGATATACTTGGCTGAGGCTGAAAAGCATGGCCAGGTGGAGCATGGTCAGCCACTGTTGTTTGATATGCCCTGCAAGTCATTGGTACATATGACCTACATACTTGGCATTACACTGACACTGAAACTCATATCACATTATTATTTATATGTAGTCAAATATCTTTTTGGCTTGACGGCAACATCCTATTAGTGGAGAAAACCACTTGCGGATTTACTTCATAATAGTGGCATGACACACCTAACTTCACCTGTTGTTCAAATCATTGAGACTTTTTCACCTTCTAGCGTAATCTGAGGGAAATTGGGAATGCATCGGGCCAAAGCTAGTGGATATAAACATTTCCTTTAGCTTTCAGGATACACAATGAGTAAGACTTGATCGAGATCTTCATTATCAAGCAGGATAGTTTTGATGTGCCTTGTCTCAAACTTAACTTTATGCTTGAGCAGTTGGCTAGTGCCCTCTTCACGAGATAAAAAGTGAGGTCTGCAGATGCTGGAGATCAGAGCTGAAAATGTGTTGCTGGTGTAAGCACAGCAGGTCAGGCAGCATCCAAGGAACAGGAAATTCGACGTTTCGGGCCAGAGCCTTCCTGATAAAGGGCTCTGGCCCGAAACATCGAATTTCCTGTTCCTTGGATGCTGCCTGACCTGCTGTGCTTACACCAGCAACACATTTTCACCTCTTCACAAGATGTAAAGAGACCAATGAACTCGGTACAGAGTAGTTAAGAACACATTGTCAGAATTTTCAACTAATTCATCAAGAATTCATTTAAATGATAAGTTTGATCTGAGAATGTAGTTGATTAAGTTGTGTAAAGTTAAACAGTAAATTTCAGTTAATTATTACATGTAAAATACAATAAAATGATTTTTTAGAAACAGATTAAGATCCCTCAAACTCACCGAATTCATAGTTCTCTGCTTAAAGTCACAAAGTCACTATATCTTTTTAGTATAGTCTTTTGACTTCTTTCCAATTCATGTTACTCAAAATATCTATTGTACTATATCCCAATTCATCAACAGAAATCAAATGCCCTTTGAACTTTGATTTCTTATTACTGTAAAGACTGCATCTGTTTATTATTCTGTATTTTCGATTAGAGTGAAATGGAAAAAGGACTGTTTTAAAATTGATGATTGTGGAAGGGATTATTGCACTTTTTAAAACCAATTTAATTATCCATATTTTAAGAGGTGTTTCCACTGCTGCTTGTATGGGGGAGAGTCAGTTACAGACAAACTGGCATTGGAGGTACGTACAGTGTGGGATTCCGTTGGCAACAAGTGGCTGATTGCACTAGTGGATTCTCAACCAGTTGTCAATGACAAAAACGTATGGCTTGAAAAACAACTTTGTCATTGTCTCCTTGGTAGCTAAACATCATGTGGGTGTAAATGATTTGGCCAGAAGTCTTCAGACCTCAGAAAGTGAAGTGGTCTCCTTCTCTCTGTTCAGTAAAAATATTGAAGCTTGAAGAATGCAGTTTAACTTTCCACATCAGTTGCTGCAAGTGGTGATTTTTAACCACTAACTAAAAACATGTTGCAATTTGTGAACTAGTTGCTCCTATTAGTGAAGAAAACCACTCACAGATCTACTGCATAATAGCGGCATGACACATCTAACTTCACCTGTTGTTCAAATCATTGAGATTTCTTCACCTTCTAGGATAATTTGAGGGAAATTGGGTACTGCACAGGGCCAAAGTGGACTCATCCATAGACTGCATCAACAAGGACATAGACCTAGAACCAATATACCAGCCACTACAAAGAATAAGCGGAACCAGCAACTGGAAGTTGCAGGAACAGAACCAAATAAATTCCAAAAGAGACAGTACAGCAGTGCTTCACAGGAGGCTCCAAAACACTGAAGATGTCACCTTGGCAGGGGACAAAAAATCAGCAAATCAACTTCCTAGCTTGGCGAACAAACCCACAATCAGTACCCAAGCTACAAATCTTTACGCAAACCTTGAAGATGAAGTCCTGATAAGCAAAAGATTCATCTCAGGAAACTGCAGATAGGGGGCATTGAACTACCTTCCTAATTTTCCCTCCAGCCATAACACTTTTTTTTTGTTCTGTTAGCATCTACCTGTACATGTAAAAGTGAAGCTTTAGAAGGTGATTAGAGTTTTAATTAGCAGAGTTACACATCAATGATTCATTATTGTTGTACCTAGAATCTATTGATTTCCAATAAATAGTTAATTATTGTTAGGCATAGAAATCTTGTCTATTCTTTCTGTTAATCTGGAGCTGAAAAGACAGGTAAATTGTGGAATTTTGCATACTTTGATAAAATCTTTAATTTTTGTGATAATTTCTGGAAGAGCTTGATTTACAGCATGCTGCCCAGTGAGATGTTACATTACTTCACCTTTTTTTTGTTCTTTTGTAAGAGGATATTTGCTGAGTGTTATAGTTATTCCATCATCAAGGACAGCGGAGAAAGATCTACACTTGCTGATGGAGACTTGTGCTTTTTCTTCCTCTGTAAAGATTAGATAATTGTAGAATTAAATAATTAACTAAAAACATAATAGGTAAACTGCCAATGGTTACCCAACACTTCACCATTCACGTTATTCCGATATAATTTAAATTTAAATAATTTTTTTTTACCATTTGTTATGATTCAGTGGAACAATATTGCAGCAATGATGTCATCACTGCAGAATAAAGATACAGCACTGAATGGGGCTGATATTGTGCAATAACATGAAGTCACTTTATTTCAATATTTTTCTAGCCCTTCAGGTCAATCTCATATGATACTCGGAGATTCTTTAGGGACTTGGGGGAGACTTGAAAGTTGACAGCAAGTCAAGGACAGAATATATTTTTCTTCAATGCGTTCGGTACTGAAGTCTCTTAGGAATTGGCGACTGAAAACCAATGTAGATTTTCTTGGAACAGCCACTGTAGCCTTATCTGAACTGCAAATGAAATCCTGTTCACTCTGCTTCATTGATGAAGCAAGATACATTTAGAGGAAATCTGGGCATCAGATGAAAGCTTGTGTCTAAGTTTGCATGGCTAGACATTAAGGAGAGAACTACAACTAGAGAACAAATTTATATTTACATAGCACCTTAGCTGTAGGAAAACATTAAGTGTTTCACATTAGGAAAAACGGACTCAAGCCAAAGTAAATATTGGGTTAGATACAGATTTTTGCAGGCCCAACATTTATAAGGCTGTGCTGCCTGCCCTGTGTTAGGACTTCAGATATTTGATCAGAGGCTGGAGAGGAATTTGTAGTGGGATAAAAATAGGAAGTGCTAGAAAAAAAACAGCAGATCTGAAAGCACCAGTGGAGAGAGAGAGAGAATTAACATTTCATGTTTGATATTGGACTTAAAATGTTGACTCTCTCTGTTAGATGCTTTTTTTAAATTTCAGATTTCCAAAATCTGCAACATTTTACCTTAATTTGAGTGATCAAATGGTTGATGTCCAAATAGATACCATCAACATAGGAAAGTCAAGTAAAGAGGTTCTGCTTGGGTAATATTAGCAACTACTGGTTAAATTGAAAAGCAGAACCTTAAAGATAATAATTTCTGGATTACTATCTGAAACACAAGGAAACTAAAGAAGGGGATGACAAAATTAGAGAGTTAAATATATGGCTTAAATACTGGAATGTGAAAAATGTGTTGCAATTAAGACAGGACAGTGGTATGGATAAGGGACAATGTGAAACCTATACCATTGAGACAGACTTCACCTGAACTCTGTTGGGCCCATCTTCTGGTGAGTTATATAAAGAGGTTGGTAGGTATGCCCTTAAAATAATTTGTGGAGCTGAGGGATTGAGTGGGATGTTGTGCTAAGTTGAAGAAGAGATTAGGGTTGCAAAAAGTGATATTATAATCAGAAGGGACAGAACCTGCACTGGCAGATAGGTTAGATATTACAAAGTGGTAAAAAGACAGTTAAAAGCTCTGTATCTGAATGCGTTTAATGTTATTAATGAAATGGATGAATTAGGAGTTCAATGAGAAATAAATATGTATGATCTGATAGCTATCAAAGAGACATTGCTACAAGACCCAAAACTTACAACCTGAATATTCAAGGTGTGTGACATTTCAGAGCAATAGGAAATTGGGAAAAAGAGGAATTAAAACTTTGTTAATTGAGGGGAAAATGGCCTTGGTTCTAAAGATCAAGGTGTATAGTTATTCTATATAGTGGTAAGAAATAATACAAATTGGAAGTCTTATTTGGAAATAGTTTATTAGGCCCTCTAACAATAACCATTTAGTTGGATGCAATAGAAGAAATAAAAGAGCTTTTGACAATAATACAACAATAGTTATGCATCATTTTAATCTACCGATAGATTGGATGATTTTGATTGTTAAAGATAACCTGGACGATGAGTTTTAGGACAATTTCTTAGAGCTGCACATTCTGGAATCAGACAGCAGGCTGATCCAGATTGGATTATGCACAAGAAGACAGATTTAATTTATAACCTCAGAAAAAAGGTGTTTTTAGGTAACAGCGATCATAATAGGATTGAATTTTGCAACCAGTTTATTGGAGACCAGACGGCCTAAGATTAGTGTTTGAATGTAACGAATGGAAATTATTGAATTGAACATAATATTTTAGAAACAGCAAAGAATGACTAAAAGATTAGCAATGTGGGAGAAGTTAGAACACTACATAAAGCTAACTAGAAATATAACAACAGATCAAAAAATTTCTACAGGCATCTAAAAAGGAAAAGAGTAAATAAAGTGATTGTCGATCCTTTAGTGAAGGTAATTGCTTTGTAAATCAAAGACTGCATTTCTACAAATAAGAGACAACAAAGTGAAATACTGGAGTTGCAATTGATTTTCTTATAGTATAATTGAATTCTTTCCACTAAAAGCTGAAATATTAAATGCACCCTTACTATTTCTTTTCTACCTGTGTCAGACTTTTCACAATCTTTTTCTGATGAAACTTCTTCGCTGTGATCCAAGTATTTTATCGGATCTCTGATATAGGTCAAGAATCGATGCTTGTCCTTCATTACACAGACC
Organism: Hemiscyllium ocellatum; assembly: GCF_020745735.1. Classification (NCBI taxonomy): domain Eukaryota; kingdom Metazoa; phylum Chordata; class Chondrichthyes; order Orectolobiformes; family Hemiscylliidae; genus Hemiscyllium; species Hemiscyllium ocellatum. The sequence continues at coordinate 61,543,126 of NC_083412.1, read as the reverse complement.
TGAATAATTGTAGAACCTATTGAAACAATAAAGATGCTTTCTATTAATTTTGGAAGAAACTTCAGCTTACATTGAATCAAAGTATATCTGACAAACAAGCACAATTTTTTTGAATTAGGTGTTTCAAGCTGGTCTGGTGGTGTACAGTAGAATTTCCATGGGATTCTTCCAATTACCAGATATGTTTGGTGGAAGATCAGAAGAAATGTATTTGAAGTGGCTGGCTATACTATTTTTCTTCAACAGAGATAACCAAACATGGGGAGTGGGTATCAGGTGATAGGGATATTCGTATACAGTGGACAATTAGCCAAGAAGCTACTGGAACTTCATGTCGCCAGAAACAATACATAAATATCAGATTTTAAAGAATTTGAACAAGTCCAAGTTTAAATTCAAAGTAAATGTCAAATAGCCCCTCACAAAGACATCTCCGCATAGTAAACTTGCAGCTGTGTCAGTTGAACTATCAGAGCTTCTTCAGATACATTGTAATTTACTAATCCCCAGAGTTGCTGTGTATTATGCTCACCCTTTATAAGACTGCACAAAATCAGAGGTTTTTAGAATGAGAAGGTCTATAACTGACATCATTATCTTAGTCCGGGAAACTTCAATAGAACACAGGAGATGACAATATATTGACTTCATCAATCTCACTAAGGCATTCTATGGCATCCCAGTCAAAGTTGTTTCTGTGACAATATGATGGCTATGATCAGGTGATGTTGGAACTGTTTGTGATCTTAAGCAGTGTTAATTTTCAACATTGTCAGGTGTATTCCAGTGTTTTGGCCATAGTGGTTTTGGGATGGACTAGTTCTGGAGTTTTCAGTCAGAAAGTTGGGATGCTAGCTCATTAAAAGCAGGAGGCAAAACAATGATGAGACCATATTTACCATATTAACATTTAACCCAAAATATTTAAGCAATGTTACTTTATGACCATATTAACTTATTCTAACACTGACAACCAGTTTCAAACAAATGGGTTAATGATTCATCTAGGCTATAATTTGTACATTAAAGATTTAAAACAGAGGCTAACCATAAGAGTTGACACACAATAGGAATCTTGATATTCTCTAAACCTATTTGCTCAGAAGCTTAAAAATAACTGAATTTCTCTTCATGAAATTCACAGATTATATACTTCAACAACTTGAAAGTCTAGAAGTTGTTATTGCAGTAATAAATTTATTTGATTTTGTAGTTTTCATTCATCGCAGGCCAATTATTTGGTCATCAAATAGTTACCATGCAAAAACTGTATGATTTTCACTTGAATGTGCCCTCCATCAGCTGGGAATAGAGACTTGACTTCACCAGATACACGAATTAAATCATTTCCAAAATTGTAGCCAGTAAACTGCAAATAAATTGCACAGGTAACAGTCACTGAATTTGGTACAAAGAGCATTTGTGCAGTTATGAATATGAAAAATAATTTGGGTAGGTTTGTGTTTTCAAAAGGTGAATGTTTTTAAATACTGATAAATGGAATGTTTTACTTCTGTGTTACAGGAGATCAGAAGTTCTGTTTGCATTGCTGGCATTACCTGGGTTGTTGGAGGAAAACAAGTCAGGTGATGCAATTCAATGATTCATGTCACCATGTCACTTTTACAACTTGCTGCTAAAAGTGATGTTGAACGTTATGACTTGTGCAGTAATGACAAGGTGTATTTTAATAAAATGATTATGCTACATATTTCCCATCATTTCTGTCTCAGTAATACAGTGTATAAATAATACGGGAATAATGATAGTACCCATTACTTGGTATGACTGGCAGCGAACTGAACAAACTGAACGTCAGTTAAATTAAAAGTCTGTACATTAAGGGAGAAGTTTAATATGCAAGTATAATTGTTATTTGCAATAATCTGGAAATGTATGAAGCAAATTGCATGGTTTGAAGGGATGTCTATGGAGCAGTTCAATACATATACAGGTTGTTCTAAGATGCATTCCACTAATGCAAATTTACTATAGCAATTGATGAATTGGGGATATTGTTTCTAAAGTGCGAATTTTTAAAACATGTGTTGGCTGTAATGCAATTACATCGCCAACACATTAAGCGCTCTTTCCAAAATGCAATTTTTTTATAACATTGGATTGCACAAGAAAGCAACCATCACATTATTGAAGAATTACTTGTATTCATGAAGTCATTCTTAATGCAATTGAAATAGATCAAGAAGCATGTAAAAATTCTTGGAATTTATGATGGAAGCTTTTCGCAATAGGAGAAGCACTCTTCTTGAATGCTCAAAGTGCTATGGCAGAGACCTCAGGCTGTAAAGTACAGTCATAAAAATAGAAAATAGAAAATATGGAGAAATTCAGCAGCTTTGGCAGAATCTGTAAAGAGAGGAACTAGTGTATCGAGTCCCATGACACTTCTTCCAAACTGACCTTGAAGGTGTGCTTGGAACCCCAGGCAGTGAGGAGAGGAAAAGTAAGGGAAATTGTTATGCCTTTTGTGAATGTGTAGGAAGATCCCATGGGGGAGGGGTGTGTTGGCAGCAGGACATAGGTCAGGAAGTGCAAGATGGCTTTAGGTGGTGGTAGGAATCATTGCTTTTATCTACGGTACACTAAATTATTTTGTCTAATTTCAAAGTAATGGGGATCCAATGGAGACAGCAATAATTCATAGAATCCCTACAGTATGAAAATAGGCCATTTGGCCCAACAAGCCCACAGCAATATCCAAAGAGTATTCCACCCAGACCCATTCCCCTATCCTATTATTTTACATTTCCCTGACTAACGCACCTAACCTACATATCCCTGAACACAGTGGTCAATTTAGCATGCCCAATTCACCTAATGTGCACACCTTTGGACTGAGGGAGGAAATCTGAGGAAACCCACGCAGACACAGGGAAAACGTGCAAACTCCACACAGCCCAAGGCTGGAATCAAACCCAGGTCCTTGGCGTTGAGAAGCAGCAGTACTAAGCACCGAAGCACCATATAATCTAAGAATTTTAAAATCTTGAAACTTTTGAAAGGCTTTCAGGATTTCCAGTTCGCACTTCCAGATACACTAATGCTGCAGCAAAATCCCATAAAATCCATCTGTTTTTCGATCTGAGATGTAGCCCTCCAGCATTATAAAGTACCTTAGTGCTTACTCCAAATACATCCCAAGACCCAAGTTGGCCAGCAGGGCAACTTACAGGCAGCCAGAAACTCTGCCTTCCTTTATTTGTATAAGGACTGAGATCTGAGCAGAATTCAGGTGAGTTCTTCACAATAAGTATCTCTGCACACTTAACAAGCTGCATAACCTTGTGTGGAAAATCACATAGATTCAGAAAAAAAAGCTCTTAATGCTCAATTCTGCCATTGTTTTGGGTGAATCTACTTTATCCTCTTTTATTAAATTGCAACAAGCTTGGCAAATTTTGTCTCCAGCTGAAAATGTGTTGCTGGAAAAGCGTAGCAGGTCAGGCAGCATCCAAAGAGCAGGAGAATCGACGTTTCGGGCATAAGCCCTTCTTCAGGAGTAGGTTAAAATCTTCTAGGAGAAAGTGAGGACTGCAGATGCTGGAGATCAGAGTTGAAAATGTGTTGCTGGAAAAGCGTAGCAGGTCAGGTAGCATCCAAGGAGCAAGAGAATCGACATTTCGGGCATGAGCCCTTCTTCAGGAATCATGCCCGAAATGTCGATTCTCCTGCTCTTTGGATGCTGCCTGACCAGCTGCACTTTTCCAGCAACACATTTTCAGCTCTGATCTCCAGCATCTGCAGTCCTCACTTTCTCCTCGAAAATTTTGTCTCCAGGTCTGGATATTAAAATTCTGCAAATGTAAATAGATATAACAAGATTATAACAAACCTGGTAGAATTTCTCAGTTTGCTCTGCTGTTTCCTGAACTTCTGGTTCAGCCTCTGAAATACTTTCTTGATTCTCTTTGATGATTTGACTGTCCTGTTTTGTTGGCCTCTTTGATAGCCTACTTGATTTGGAGTCGGATTGGTGAACAGCTTCTTCCTTCTTTTTGCTAATTGGTCTGTCTTTTTTGACTTTTTTATCTTGCTTCCTTTGTTCCTCCTCTTTCATCTTATCCTGGTCTTTCTTCCAAGCCTAGGAACCAGCATAACCATAATAAGAATGCACAAGAATGAAATTCTTAATCCTATAATTCACATTGTATTGTATAGAAAAGTGGAGCAAGTATCTGCTCAAATTTTGCAATATGAGAAATCCTGGATTTAGCTCATTTAAATATTGTGAGGCAGGACAAAGGCACATACCAGGACAAGCAACTGGCCAGTTAGATTATGAGGTAAAATATTCAAACTGATGCCAGGGGACTCTGAAAAAGTACTGGGAAACACAAAAGTGCTGTTTTTAAAGTTGGGAGTGTAAAGACAGTACCACATGTAAGATTTTAAAACACATTAGAAAGGAAACTGAAATCTGAAAGTTCTTTGAGGTTAAATAAATATAATTCCTAAAACATGTGCATGAATATGCTGAAACCACATACTTTAGTGGGAATTCCTAAAAATAAAGTATGAAAACAATTTAGGACAGAGACGAAAAGTGGTCAACCTGTAGAATTTGCTGGCACAGAAAGCCGTGGAGGACTTAACACTATGATTTGAGGTGTTGGATATAGCACATGGGGCTAAACGGGGAAAATGCAGTAACACACTATTGAATTGGATGATCAGCCACGATCATAATGAACTATCATAAACGGCAGCAAATATGTGGCAACACCACTAACTGCAAATTTTCCTGTATGCCATTCACCATCCTGACGCAGAAGTATACTGTTGTTCCGTCAATGTCATTGGATCAAAATCCTGAAATTCTCTCCCTAATGGCATTCTAGGTATATTTACAGTGCATGGTTTACAGCCGTTTCAAAAGATGGCTCACCACCACTTTCTAAAGTGTAAGTAAGATGGGCAGAATTTGTTGGCCCAGCCAGCCATGCCCATGTCTCATGAATTAATTTTTTAAATGAATTAAATAAGAAGAGTGGCAATGGATTAAGAACTCATTCAGCTAACACTTACTTAAATGTAGTGCCAACATGGTGACTGGAATGATGCTGCCAGAGAAGTGTTAAAAAAATTGCTGAACCTTGTGATTTTGAAAGTCAATGGACATTTTCCTGATTAGCTGGACTTCACTCGCATAAATGACATTTCTACACCCCTTCCAGTTAAGTCTGGCAGTATAAAGACAAATCTGAAGAATTTCCTACATAATAAGTTTACATTAATTACTGGACTTCATATGAAAATGTAACTATTAACTAATATTAATCTAAATTCTTCATCCAAGACACTTTCACAAAAATACAAACATCAATTCAATCAGTGAGAGGGTATTCAATCTTAAGTTTGGAAAGATACTGATAGAAATAAGATCACAGCCTTTTGCTGATTACAGAGGTAAAAAAAAAGACTCAGTATTCTTATTCAACTGGCACATTGAGATTTCCCCATAAAATATAATCTTGGTTAGAAGATTAAGAAATCCATTTAGTACAAAATTTGTTAAAGGATTTGGGCTGCAGATAACTAATGTGAGCAGCACATCTGGTATTTGATAATTGTAAATTAATGTAATTTTTGGTGTTGAGGATGTTGGTTCTGGAGAAGCTACAAGTAAAGTTAGATGGAAGGAAAACAGAATAGGTTAATACAGAGACTCCATTCAACCCATAAAATCCATGCCAGCCCAATGCAAGAGAAAGTTAGTGCATTACACTAATTTGTCCATGGCCCAACAAATCTTCCCAACATAAGTAACTTAACTAATTCTCTCATGAAAGTCATGTTTGAATCTGCCTGCACCAACACTCTCAGGCAGAGTATATCAGGCCTTATTCAGAAACTAAGTCATCTTCACTTCTTTTGCCAATCACTAAATCTTTATTCTCTTGTTTTCAATTCTTTCACCAACTGAACAGCTTTTCTCTGTGTACTCCGCATCTAGATTTAATGACTTTGAACACCTCTATCGATTCTCCTTTCAACATTCTGTTCTTTAAGGATCTGTTTGGGATAGAAACTCAATCTATAACAATGTATCTGGTTTGCTGTAGTCATGAGACCTCCACCCTAAGGCACAGACTGGGGGCTGCAATGTTGCAACCAGTTTCAATAAAATCATAATCTTCGAGAAGTACTGGTCTTGGACTGGGGTGGACGGTTAAAAATTGCACAGGCTTTCAGTACAAGCTTTCAGAACGCTGCTCCTGACTTCATCAGGTATCACAGTACAGGCCAGGTTATTGTCTTGAGAGCTCAAAAAGCAAAATCAAAAGTAGAGCTAAGATTGAGTGTCGAAGAGCTGTTAAAATTCACAGCTACTGACTGTGTACAGGAATGTTCAGAGCTATGAAAGCTGCTAGAAATAACTGAGAAAAAAAAACTAAAGACGAGCAAAGAAACAGGCCACACCATGAACACTGGGTAAGATGCAATGACTATAATTTTTCATCTTGCAGCTCTAGTTGAAATGAAAGGTGAGATGAATGAAAAGACAATTTCCTTCATATAGAGTAAAAAAAATATGAAACAAAACAGTAATTGCTGGAGAAACCTGGCAGATCTCTGTGGAGAGAAAAACAGTCATTGGATTGAAAATCTGAACTCTGTTTTTCTCTTCACAGCTGCTACCCAGACCTGCTGAGTTTTTCCACCACTTTCTGTTTTTGTTTCAGATAGAGTCATGGAGTGATACAGCACAGCATTGGACCCCTTGGTCCAACAAGTCCATGCCAAATATAATCCCAAACTAAACTAGTCCAAACTGCCTAGTCCTGGCACATATCCCTCCTGGCCCATATCCTTTCCTATTCATGTATCTATCCAAGTGTCTTTTAGACATTGTAATTGTATCTGCACACATCACTTCCTCAGGAAGTGTATTCCACACATGAACCACCTTTTGTGTAAAAAAAAGCCTCTCATATTTTTTTAAATCTCTCCCCTCTCACCTTAAAAATATGCCCCTAGTCTTGAAATTCCTCATTCTATGGAAAAAACAACTACCATTAACTCTGACTATATCCTCATTATATTATGAATTTATGTCAGGTGGCTTCTCAACCTCCTATGCACCAATGAAAAAAGTCCCAGCCTTTCTTTATAACTCACACCTTCTGTATTCAGCAACATCCTAGTAAATCTCTTTTGAACCCTCTCCAGCTTGATAATATCCTTCCTATGACTGGACGATCAGAATTGGACACAGAATTCTAGAAGAGGCTTCACTAATGCCACACACCATCTCAACATGACTTCCCAACTCCTGTACCCAAAGGACTGAGTAGTGAAGGCAAGCGTGCCAAACACCTTCTTAACCACTCTATCTATATGTGATGCAAACTTCAAAGAATTATGTACCAGAACCTCTGTGTCCCTCTGTTCTACAATATTACCCAAGGCCCTACCCTTAACTGTATAAGCCCTACGCTTGTTTGTTGTACCAAAATATAATACCACGCATTTATCCAGATTGAACTTCAACTGGCATTTTTCAAACCATTGACCAATTTGATTGAGATCCTTTTGTAATCTTAGAAAACCTTCTTCATTGTCTACTATGCCACCAATTTTGGTGTCGTCTACAAACTTACTAACCATGCCTTCTATATTCTCATCCAAATCATTTATATAAATGAGAAACAAAAGAGGACCCAGAACCAATCCCTGTGGAACACCGCTGGTGGCAGGCCTGCAGTCTGAAAAGCAACCCTCCACTGTTAATCTCCAGCTCCTGCCATTAAGCCAATTATGTATCCAATTGACAATCTTCAGCATCTGGAGTTCTTTGTTTTACTTTGGGTAAAAATTATGAAACTGCCACAGATCTGCATGAGAAATCAAAGCTGCTACACATTTATTATGTTTCAAAGATACTGTTTCAAAGTATATCCTATTTGCACACAAATGTATGGCTAGAAGGAGGCACAGCAAACAGACATTAAGGCCAAAGATTATGACTATTATTTTGCATCATTTTGTAATAATTAAGAGATTGGTTCAGTCAGGTGTATAATTGATCACTGTTTGTGATAATTGGAATTATGCAAGAGAACATTCTGTCAACACAAAGTATTGTACAACACGGTGACCTTCACAGACCTGTGGAAAGTGGCTTAATATTGTGATCCAAAAGTTAAGCCCTCAAACGTAACGGGTCACAAGTTAATCGATCACATTGTGAGTCCAATGGAATAACAAGAACAAAGCTGTAGAGCTCCATATTATAGAGGGCAAGCAAAAGTCACTCACCTCAGCTAGAACAAGTCTAAAGCTTGGACAACTAAGCCTCAATGTGACAAAGCAGATTTACAAGTGTTATAGCACACTAAACCACTGAACACAAATCACTCTTAGAGGAGTACAACAACACGTTCACAGAGCAGGATGTCATCAATAAAACATCGTCTCAAAACAGATGAGAGTTTAAACCCAATTCAGGATCTGCTGAGAAAAATTCTGGCTGATCTTAAGGCTAGTCTGAAAGACAAGATAGGGCAACTGGAAAAGCAGGAAAGGGACAACTCCTCCATAACGGATTAGCAGCATGTTAGCTGTGAAACAACTTGTAATGTTCGATCTGTGGGAAATAAATAAAACTCTGAATGGATCTCACTATCCCATGTCAATTTACAAAGGAATTTTGCCATATTTTGCAAAGTCAAAAGTATTCACTGATCTAGATGCAAAGGGTAGTTACTGCTAAGCAAAGCTGATGACAGCAGAAACTTTCCAAATGCATTCTGGATATCCTTCAGGAGATGCAGATAGTTGTATATGGTGTTTGGTTTTTCTACGGCTCCAGAGGAATATCAATGTAGGGGACATGAGATAATTCATTATCTTCTCATAGTGGAAGCTGTATTGGAGGATTGGCTAATTTATGGGTGCTAGTAAGACAGAATGTATCCACAATAGTTACAATCTAGAATATTGTGTATCAGGTATGATTTTATGAGTGCGACCATTTCAGGCTGTTGCTTGACATGTCAGGAAGACTTTGCAGGGTTGATGGGGCAGACTTGCCACTATCATTTCCAGTCACAAGGTCAATGATAAATGGTTTGACAATTTCATTCCTTTTCTGGGACATTTTAGTGAGTAGAAACATTGAGTGACTTGTTAGGTCATTTCAAAGGGCATTTAAGAGTCAACCACATCGCTGGGAGTCTGGACTCACAAGCAGGTCAGACCAGGTAAGGACAGCAGATTTCCTTTAGAGGACATTAGTGAACCAGATGTGCTTTTATTACAATGGTTTCACAGTCATCATGAGACTATTTGCCAAAGTGGGATTTGAACCCATGTAATTTACTTGGGTCTCTGGGTTACTAGTCCAGTGACAATAACAGTATGCCATCATCTCGCTAAATGTAATCTTCTTATTAGGATTCACTTTGTAACAATGTATATTAAGTTTGGAACCTCATAATCATTTAGACTTTTATCATTAAAGACAGTGTAGCGACTGAATACATAAGGACTTCCCACTACCTCACTGTTTATACAGTTTATGATACACATTGACTTTATGCACTGTGTAAACATTTAAGGACTATCTACTTGGTAATTTTTTATGAGTGCTTTATGATCATAGAACATTACAGTGTAGTACAGGCCATTGAGCCCTTGATGTTGCTCCGACCTGTGGAACCAATCTGAAGCCCATCTATCCTATACTGTTCCATTTTCATCCATATGTTTATCCAATGACCATTTAGATGCACTTAAAGTTGGCTAGACTACTAAAGTTGCAGGTAGGGCATTTCATACCACTACTACTCTCTGAGTAAAGAAACTACCTCTGACATCAGTCCTATATCAATCACCCCTCAATTTAAAGATATGTCCCTTTCTGCCATCCAAGGAAAAAGGCTCTCACTGTCTGCCCTATCTAAGCCTCTGATTATCCTATACAGTAGTCCTCGGCAGACAAACGACTCATTCATGAACAAATTGGTTTAAGAACAGGATTGTACTTAAAATTTTGCTTCAACGTACATACAAAATTCAAGGTACGAAGGAAGGTACGAATGCAAAATGCCTGTGGTTTCATTGTCATTGTTCTGCTTTGCTATGCGCACTTTGAATATTCGAATAATGGGAAAATTGATTCAGTTCGCAAACTTTTCGGTTCGCGAAATAGGTCCCGGAACGGATTACGTTCGGAAATCGAGGCGCTACTGTATCTCTAAATTAAGTCACCTCTCAACCTTCTTCTCTCTAATGTAAACAGTCTCAAGTGCCTCAGCCTTTTCTCGTTAGACCTTCCCTTCATCTTAGTAAGTCGCTTCAGAACCCTTTCCAAAGCTTCCACATCCTTCCTATAATGCAGTGACCAGATCTGTACACAATACTCCAAGTGTGGCCACACCAGAGTTTTGTAAAGCTGCAAAATGACCTAGTGGCTCTGAAACTCAATCTTTCTACCAATAAAAGCTAAGATACTGTGTGCCTTCTTAATAACCTGGGTGACAACATTCAGGGATCAACGTATATAGACACTGAGATCTCTCTGCTCTCCACACTGTCAAGAATTTTACAATTAGCCCAGTACTCTTTATTCCTGTTGCTCCTTCCAAAGAGAATCACGTCACACTTTTCCATATTAAACTCCATTTGCCACTTCTCAGCCCAGCTCTGCAGCTTATCTATGTCTGCTTATCTTTGTGGGCGGCACGGTGGCACAGTGGTTAGCACTGCTGCCTCACAGCGCCTGTAGACCTGGGTTCAATTCCCGACTCAGGCGACTGACTGTGTGGAGTTTGCACGTTCTCCCTGTGTCTGCGTGGGTTTCCTCCGGGTGCTCCGGTTTCCTCCCACAGTCCAAAGATGTGCGGGTCAGGTGAATTGGCCAAGCTAAATTGCCTGTAGTGTTAGGTTAGGGGTATGGGTGGGTTGCGCTTCGGCGGGTCGGTGTGGACTTGTTGGGCCGAAGGGCCTGTTTCCACACTGTAAGTCTAATCTAATCTAATCTATGTCCCGCTGTAACCTGCAACATCATTCGGCACTGTCCACAACTCCACGGTCTTCAGTGTCATCCGCAAATTTAGTAATACAATCTTTTATGTCCTTATCCAGGTCATTTATAAAAATGATCCTTGCAGTACACCACTAGTAACTGAACTCTAGGATGAACATTTCCCGTCAACCACCACCCTCTGTCTTCTTTTAACTCGCTATTTTCTGATCCAAACCACTAAATCACCCTCAATCCCATGCCTCTGTATTTTGTGCAATAGCCTACCGTGAGAAATCTTATCAAAGGCCTTACTAATATCCATATACACATCAACGCATCAACCGCTTTACACTCATCCACCTGTTGGTCACCTACTCAAAAAACTCGATAGGATTTGTGAGGCACGACCTACCCTTCACAAAACCATGCTGACTATTGCTAATCAACTTATTCATTTGTAAAAGATTATAAATCCAATCTTTTATAACCTTTTCCAACACTTTACCCACAACCAAAGTAAGGCTCACTGGTCTATAATTACCAGAGTTCTCTCTACTCCCCTTCTTAAACAAGGTGAAATCCCTTTTCCTACCTATGTCGTTAGTACCTATGTGGACTATGACTTGGGGCTGCTCCCCCTCCCCCTCAAGGATCCTGAAAACACGATCTGAGACATCACAAATCCTGGCACCTGGGAGGCAGCCCGCCATCCATGAGTCTCTCTCATTCCCACAGAACTTCCTAACTGTCCCCCTAACTATGGAGTCCCCAATGACTAATGCTCTGCTCTTCTCTCCCTCCCTTCTGAACAACAGGGACAGACTCTGTGCCAGAGACCTGTACCCCTGGGTTTTGTATTCATTTTATATACGTTGGAAGCAATTTTTCCATTATCTCCTTTAAAAGATAAGTTACACATTCCAAACATCTACAACCATATAGAGGAAGAGCAATAACTGACAATGGCTTCCAAAAATATTTAATGAGGAACTTGCACCAATTAAGCAAAACTGACACAATAAATCTAGAGTATCAATACATTCATTAAGCTAAAGAAATGGGCAAGGAAAATATGACAAAATGCCATTTCATCTTAACAGACATATCTTAAATTAACAGAGACCAACTATAATTGGAAGGACGGTCCTGTGAGTAACCGGCATTTTAATAAATCAATCTGGAATTAATGGGGAAATGAAGTTGTTTGATGACCATCGCACACCAAGCTGAAACTTAAGTTGCAGAGCTTGGCCCCAGTGGTGTTAGATACAGCCTAGAAACCATGTGTGACCTAGTGTACAGTAAGTCACATGCCTGGAAAGTCACTACCCAGCTTTGATAAACATTACTTTATAACTCAATTAAAATTTTCTGCCTTGCCAGACTGTCTACTATTTCCTGAATAGTTAATGTCTCAAATAGACAAGTAAGTATTTTGGTGTGACTTTAAATTGTAACCTAAAACTTAAGAGAAAACCAAGGAACTGAATCAAACCAAAGGAAGGCATGAGATGTGCTCTACTGCCCAAACATGAGTGCAGAAATCAAGGCTATGAAAAACAAGCATGGTTTGCCTTCCTCAATGGTTCTTTATTACAAGATGGATGTATGGATTTGTCTTTCTGAAGAGCTCTGATTCAAATTTCTTGTCAGAAATACTGTGTTCCCTTATTTTGTAAAAAAGGAGTGAGGGGACAATTTGCCCAAATTAGCCACTTCCTGTAAAATTAGGCACTGTACATGCAATGCATACACAAAGACTGATGATAATAATAAACTGCTAATGCATGAGAACAGTTATGCACATATTGGGTAACTTGGGTAACTCGAAACGTACATGATAATGCATAAATACTTTTTTTTAAATTCACATAGCTGAAGTCCCTTATTCTTCGAACAATCTTGCATATCTTTTCTACATCCTCTTTATAGTCTTTCCATCCATCCTAAAATGTGCTGCCCAGAACTGGGGAGAATCTTGATGAGATATTGGGGTTTTGCCTGCTGGCTGAAACGCCAATGAGAAACTTCAATTGCCTCTTTTTGGAAACACGCCAACCAGATAGTAGTGAGGTCATCAACAGGTCTTTCTCTGGAATGAAAATCTGAGAATGGAGATCTTGCCTAAATATCTGTCGGTCAATTAAAGTCTGCTATCCAAGACTCCGATTGCTCAGTAACTGGGTGATTGGAGAGATGGTAAGTTGAGGCAACTATTAAATGTCCATCAATTGGCAATTTGAGGGCCTTAATTTCTGGTGAGTCAAGATATTTGCCCACTGACCTCAAGTAGCATTTAACTGCAGATATGGTGAGAAGGGTGTGAATTTCACTTGAGGACAAACCCACCCAATTATCTCCTCTATTCACCATCTCACTTGTCACATCCAGGGAGGAGAAATTCTGCACAATGTTACGTCACCTCAGAAAATAAAAAGAATTGTCCTATTCGAAAATTCTATTTCTTGAGGCGGCATGGTGGCTCAGTGGTTAGCACTGCTGCCTCACAGCGCCAGGGTCCCAAGTTCAATTCCAGCCTTTGGGTGACTGTCTGTGTGGAGTTTGCACGTTCTCCCTGAGTCCGCGTGGGTTTCCTCTGGGTACTCCGGTTTCCTCCCACATTCCAAGGATGTGCAGGTCAGGTGAATTGGCCATGCTAAATTGTCCATAGTTGTTAGCAGCATTAGTCAGAGGGGGATGGGTTACTCTTCGGAGGGTCCATGTGGACTTGTTGGGCCAAAGGACCTGTTTCTACACTGTAGGGAATCTAATCTTAAAAATAAAATGTGAGTCAATTGGTTTAGTGACTAGCATGTGAAGCAGAATGATGAAAATGACGGTTGAATTGCCAAGCTGGCTGTGGCAACTCATGGTGATCTGCCCCTTCATATGATCCGACTTGCTCAATCATGTCCTCAGGTTATATACAGTATAATTATGATGTGAAGAAGCCAGTGTTGTACTGGGCTGGACAAAGTTAAAAATCACACAACACCAGGTTATAGTCCAACAGTTTTATTTGGAGCACTAGCTTTTGGAGTGCTGCTCCTTCATCAGGTAGCTGTGGAGCAGGCTTATTAGACACAGAATTTAAAGCAAAAGGTTACAGTGTCATGCAACTGAAATGATATATTGAACAAACCTAGATTGTTGTTAAGTCTTTCATCTTTTAGAATGAGTTGCAGGTTTCGGTTCATTAACATGTAAATACCAGAACTTCTTTTAAGTCACATTTTCAAGATAAGGTTTCACAAAAAAAGGTGACATCTCAGCTCAGACAATGCATTAAAGGTGTGAAGTTAGAGTCTGTATCTCACTCATGAGTCAGACTGTAGGAAAGTAGGAATTTAGAAATATTACATGGATTGACTGGCTGCATTGATTGCCTGCAGATTGCATGCTTTTTGAGTAAAATAGAGTGTATTTGCAAGTATAATGCTGAAAATGCAAATTCACCCCATAAAGTTATATGCGTGTGAGTGTGCATGAGAGAGTGTGTGAATGCGTGAGAGAGATAGAACCAGTCTGACTCAAGATTGGGATACAGACTCAAGCCTCTCACCTTTAACGCATTGCTACAGCTGAGATGTCACTTTTTAAAAAATAAAACCTTAAGTTATCTTGAAAATGCGACTTAAAAGAAGTTCTGGGATTTACATATTAATCCCAGCATCTCATTCGAAAATGCAACCCATTCTAAAAGATGAAAGACTTAACAGCATTCTAGGTTTGTTCAATATATCATTTCAGTTGCATGACACTGTAATCTTTTGCTATAAATTCTGTGTCTTATGGTCCTGCTCCACAGCTACCTGATGAAGGAACAATGCTCCAAGAGCTAGTGCTTCCAAATAAACCTTTTGGACTATAACCCGATGTTATGTGATTTTTTTTAACAGTATAACTAAGAAGAAAGACACTTGTGATTGTTTGTGAACAATGGCCAGTTACGTAGAAAAGGTGATCCCAGAGGACACAAAGCACTGGAGAGATTCAGTAAAATTTTGAGAGCTACATGTCTGTACAGTTGACCACAGGACAGTCAAATTTACAGGACAAAACACTATTTTACTTGAAAAAACCTAAAGCTCATAATCACACTGCACTATAGTTCATGCCATGTCCTTCCTAAAATATAGACTATATCATCTCACTGGAAAAATTGTCAGGGGTTACCAATTGGTAACTAGAGCAGATGAAACTCTTGCCTTGATCAAGATTTTGCAAAATTCTGTCAAAGTAGGAGATCCAAGCTTCCATATGTTACATGATGTAGATAACATTTATAGTTTTCTTTAAAGCTAAAGATAAAATTATGACTAACAGAGGAAATTAAAGTTTTTGGTGCAGTATATCATTAAGTTTTAAAAATGCTTATACATAAAACTTTATTTACAATCAAGGCCATAATATAGTGGGAAATAGCTTATACTTTTCTAACACAAATGCAAAATACTTGCTTTAAGTGATCCTTCTCGCATGAAAGATCCATTAATTTTCTCATCTTCTTCCTCAGTTTCTGATTTAGTTGGTCGCCTTGAAATACTCACTTGAAAAAAGAAGAAATTCCATTACAGCACAAGCCATGACTTACAATTAAGAAGAAAGAACTTTGTTATCTTAATTTTCAGGATGTTCTAAACGCTTCAAAACCAATTACTTTAAGGTGCAGTTCTAACTATGGTTGTCATGCAGGTAAATATGATCACAAATTCGTTCATAGCAAGAACAATGAATGAACACATTTCTTTTGGTTGTTTTAGGTGTTTTTGACAGAATAACAGGAAATCTCCCCGTTCCTCAACATGAACCATTTGATCCTTTATGTCCATCTTGGATTGTGGACCTGGCTACATTTTGTTAGAATAAAATACAGTGCAGGTGTGTAATTGCATTGAGTTTTGAACACACAACCTTCTCATTCATTCTCTACTAAATCAAACAGATAATAGAAAGGTAGGCAGCTAAGGCATATGTATTATTCAAAAATCATTTATTGTGTGCCCACTCATGATTCAGGCAAAGTTCACTCTTGGAAGGACAAATTAAATGCATAAATATATACTTGGGCATCAACGAGAGCCAGGGATAGGAATATAAGATTGACATTATACAATATCCCTGCCATGTCTGCACAATTTTCAATTATCATCTTCAACAGGAAGTGGAACACCATGTCCCAAAATGAGTAGCCAACTTTTAAATGAGACAATAACAGTGTAGTTAAGTCATATAGTTCATTTTACTGTACTTTATACTCATCAATAATCATGCCAATAAACAGTAGGCATTCATTGTTGTTAAGGCACAAATAAATTTAGAAACCATCAAAGACATCACCAAAAAAATCATATGATTGGATCTACTGAGGTCAGCACTTCAAATATTCTCTAAATCCAAAGGTCAGGAATAAAGGAACAGAGTCCTATAATAATGGGTATCTACCTCCTTTATATTGCCTCTGGATTTCATGAAAATTTCGACAGAGGTTGAATAGGCCTATTTGCAATAAGGTGGCTGTCTAATAATGCTATGTTAATGCAGTTAGAAGCCATGTTACTAGTGTTCATGTCTCAATGCTTTTTTTTAAGGAGTTTTGCAGTAGGGCTTGTGTCTAGACTGAACTCATAGAATCATAAAATACCTACAGTGAAGAAAAATTTCATTCAGCCCATCGAGTACACATTGACCCTTGAAATAGTACCCCACCCAGAACCAGCCCCCTACACTATCACCTGACATTGCCCTTGGCTAATCCACATAACCTGCACATGCCTGGAAACTATGGGCAACCAAGCATGTCCAATCTACATAACCTGCACATCTTTGGACTGTGGGAGATTACTGGAACACCTAGAGGAAACCCACAGTGCAGACCCGAGGTGAATGTGCAAACTCAACAGAGACAGTTGCCTGAAAGTGGAATCAAACCCATGTCCCTGGTGCTGTGAGGCAGCAGTGGTAACCACTGAATAAATGTGCCACCTCAGATCAGATTCTTCCAACTGATATTGTTCAATAGTGCCCATAGAGTTTATAGGCCTGCCAGGAGGTGGACTAACACAGTATATATGGCTAAGCACATTAGGACCTTATGTACTAGATTTGGACACATAAGAACTTGGACGAGAGAAAAAAAAATTAGATTTGTATGGTGTATTTCATGGTATTTAGGTATATGTTTAATAACCAGTTACTGTGTAATGCAGAAAATATGGTACCATTTGTGCAAAGTTAAGGATACTCAAACAGTCAGGCAATAACAGGAATATAGGAAATAGGAGCAAGAGTCATCCTTTTGGCCCTTAAGCTTGCTCTATCATAAATTAGATCATGGTGCATCTCCTACCTTAACACCCATTGCCCTACACTATGGTGCTGGGAATCATACAATTGTGTACAGGTGGCCATTTGTTCACCTCCATGTTTCCTAATCCTCATTAAAAAATCAGCCCATGGTGGTGGTTTGGCATCTCATTTAAAGGATGCCATCTTCTATACTGCAACACTCCTTCAGAACTGCAGTGGTATGTTAGGCTAGATTAAGTGTTTAAGACTCTGAATTATGACTTGAATATATGATTTCCTGATGAGAGTGAGCCATGTTTGTATTAAGAATGTATTTTGCCTATACAATACCAGAATTAAGAAACAGGTATAAAGTTCACTATGTTACTTCCTAGGTATGCAGGGGGTTGATTAGCTTAGTTGGCTGGATGGCTGGCTTGCAGTGCAGATCGACATCAACATTGCAGGTTCAATTCCTATACCAGCTGAGGTCATCAAGGAGGTACTCATTTTCTCATCCTCACACCTTGTCTGAATCATGGTGATCTTCAGATTAAACTCACCACTAGTTGTCATTCTTTAATGAAGAGCAGCTCTACAGTCTTCTGGGACTATGGTGACTATCTTTTTAACTTCCTCGGGATTAATGTTAAAGAAGCATGTGCTAGGAACAATAATTGTTAGCAGCGGGCATTCTTAAGAATATTGCCCCTTCTTCAGGAATGAATGGCAATTCATAGAGTGCTTCCAATAACCTTGAAGTACTTTCTTGGAAACCTTATCCTGTTGATTCCAAAGAGTAGCTCCCTCCTCTACTTAACTCCTGAACCAGCACTTCCACATTAGAATCTGCAAATTGGCAGCCAGGTGTCCTGAATCAGCATTTTTCAATACCTCTGTAAGCAGTTATCTTTTGTGCAGCTGTAAGTATTGTAAAAACGAAACAGTACACTATGTGCCAACGAGAAAAGGTTTGTTCTAAGAACTCCAGAGTCCTGAAATTTTTATGCTTTATAATTGTCCTGCATTCATACTCATGCTGTTGAACCTTTATCATTCAGTTTCTAATATTGATATATCAGTGTATGAAATTACCTTGATATTTTGATTCACATATTTCCAATAAATAATGAACACTTCGTGTTCCTACCTTTAAGCTAATAGTGCCTTTTATATATTTTAGCAGTAAAAATGTGAAATGATTAGATTGACTACATACTGCGTGATTTATTTGCAGAGGGCTTTCCCTTTCTCTGTTTGTCAGAACCAGATGATATAGATTCTGGAAACACATCAGATGGAAGCTTGGGCAATTTCACAGTCTCCAGCTCTTTTGCTGCCAGTTCAGCTTGGTATTTAACTTCCTCTACATCTATCCAGTCTGAAATTGTGTAGGCAACATGTTCCAGGTAATTTCTGTGGAGGATGGTATCAGATATACAAAATTATAAAGTCCTTCTTTATCCAGAATCATAAATGAAATATTTTAAAATTATTTGAAACTTCAGTCCATTCAATATATCTCACAAAAGATCAATCATTTGAATCTGAAGACAAAAGAGTCGCAATCCAAGTGTTGTTATTGGTGTAGAAATGGAATACAGATTTCCACCAAACTATCTATGTATCACTACGTCTGAACTTCCCCAGAATATAATGCAATCTCTCCCTTAGATTGTGGGAAGAGATGAATAAAATACATCCAATGACTAAAATTATGGAGGTATATAAAAATCTGTGGCAGCCTCTTATGATGAAGCAGGGTCAGTAACAATGCATTCAAAATTAAGAGTTAATCATTACATCTCAGAGTCCACTGAACCAAAAATATTGATTGTATAATGTAGAATAAAAAGTCCTGGGTATCTGGCAGCTATGCCATGAGGGCTATCAAGCTGTTATAGAGTCAGAGACTCATACCGCATGGAAATAGACTCTTAAGTCCAATCAGTCCATGCCAAACACAATCCAAACAAAATTAGTTGATGTTCTAAAATTTCCTTTCCAATAGAGACTCAATGCAACATATTCATATAACATGTAACTTTAGTGCCTTATATTTATTTCCTTTTTCTTGCTAGTGTACTTACAAGTCACAGGCATTACAGGTAAGGTATTAGCATGGAAAGAGGATTGGCTGACTAACAGGAAGCAAAGGGTGGGGATAAATGAGTGCTATTCTGGTTCGCAATCAGTAACTAATAGTGTGCCTCTGGGATCAGTGTTGGGACCACAATTATTCAGAATTTATATAGATGATTTGGAGTTGGTGTAGTTTGCAAATGACACTAAGAAGAAGTTCCTTAATGGCAGAGCAAATTGTTCAGAGGACTGTGAAACTTTGCAGAGGAGCATAGGTACTTTAAGTGAGTGGGCAAAGGTCTGGCAAATGGAATACAATATTAATAAATGGGAAGTCATCCATTTTGGTCGGAGTCACAGTAAAAAGATTATTACTTGAATGGTTAAAAAGTTGCAGCATGCTTCTGTACAGAGGGACCTGGGTGTCCTTGTGCATGAATCACAGAGGGTTGGTCTGCAGGTACAACAAATAACTAGGAAGGCAAATGGAATTTTGTCCCTCATTGCTAAAGGGATTTAGTTTAAAAACAGGGAGGTTATGTTAGAGCTGTATAGGGTGCTGGTGAGGCTACACCTGGAGCACTACGTGCAGTTTTGGTCTCCTTACCCACAAAAGGATGTTCTGGCACTAAAGGGGATTTGTTTCACTATGAGGAGAGATTGAGTAGACTGGGATGATATGCAATGGAATTTAGAAGAATGAGGGGGGATCTTATTGAACATATAAAATCATGAAGGTAATAGATAAGATAGAAGTAGAGAGGATGTTTCCACTTGCAGGTGAAACTAGGTCAAGAGGGCATAGCCTCAAAATTACGGGGAGCAGATTTAGGACACAATTGAGAAGGAACTTCTTCACCCAGAGGGTTGTGAATTTATGGAATTCTCTGCCCAATGAAGTAGCTGACACTACTTCAGTAAATGTTTTTAAAGCTAAGATAGATTTTTTTGAACAATAAAAGTAATTAAGGGATATAGTGAGAGGGCAGTTAAGTGAAGCTGAGTCCTTGAAAAGATCAGCCATAATCTTACTGAATGGCGGAGCAAGCTCGAAGGGCCAGTTGGCCTACTCCTGCTGCTAGTTTTTATGTTCTTATTTCTGATAAAGTCCTCAAACGAATAATGTATCAACATAAGCAAGACATAAACATCAAATATTTGTGTCTCTATCTTTTGATGAGGTGACCCATGTCCCCCAGAATTGTAATGGAAATATTGATGTTTTCTTCATGAATATGGATAAAATTTTGACATGTGGAAGCTTAGTTTAAAACTAGTCGGACTTTGCAATTTGCAAACTGCAGAGCTGGAACAGAGTATTCATGCCACTCGACCTTAGACAGTCAACTTCATGTTGAATGACCACGTTGTTTCACAACAAACCGTTAACACCTCCAGTTAACCTGCTTTGTTAGAAGAATGCTACACAGATTTGGTAACACCTGGCTCAATAGGAGGCCAGAGGCGTAGCAAGACAAGGACAGCACTTAACAGTTGAAGTCCAATCGTATTCTGCCACCAAATATGGAAAGTAGTCATCTCATTGGATCTTCGTGACCTCACCCAATGCTAGTATTGGATGCAGGGCACGGAATCTTCAAGAAGGGCATGAAGAGGGGGTTAAGTGGGTAACTTGGAGCCGAGCTCTCTGCTGTTTGCTTCTTCTTCAACAGCATCTTCAGAGAGCACCTGTGACTCGCAGCCAGCATGTCCAACTCCTTGTACATCATGGTGACCTTCAATGAGGAGAGAAGTCTACAGTGATAACTACAGATTTTGAAACATCAGTCAACCCTCAAACACCGAGGAACAGCCTGTCCTGGCCTTATTGAATGGGCATTACCAATCGTTTCAGATAAACAGTTCAAATACAGTGGCGGGGACTTGTTGATAGGGTATAACAAATCTTTGGAAGCACATGTCAGAAGTAGATAGCACGTGTAGACTTGAGACTGTTTACTGAAGAGACTTGTGAGAGACTGATTGAGTTTGATAGTGACATGCTATGTAGAGTCTGATAAATATTATATTTCTTTGATAAAGTGTTCAATAAATCAGTTGGACTTTTCCTTGACTCTTGTCCCCTTTGTCTATCTCACTACATAATATGCCTGAATTTAAAAGGGTTACTGCAAATTGGCCAATCTTAGTCAGGGTACATTTTTGCACCTTGCACTTTTCAACAATTTGTAAGCTTTTCTAATTTACAAAACCTTAGCAACATTTATTGGTTGCAGACCGACTTGGCTTGTAATAGAAGTTAGCAAAGCCAGGTCAGAGAAACAGCCAATAAACAGACATAATTTACACTTTATGAGCAAGTCATTACAGAGATCATCAAATCACAAGCAGATAATGGGGTCTGAAAGTGCAGCCTCTAAACTGAAGGTTTTTTTTTGTTTCATTTGTTCTGTCTTTTACAACCTAAACTCTCACTTATTGTCCGAGATACATTTTTAAGCAGAGTACAATGCAATGCATTGCACGTAAGCATTGTTTAACGAAAAGGTCATGCAAAAAGCACTGCCATCTTTTCTTTTCTATAGACATGCCAACAAAGCCCATAACTTTGAGTTTCAAGTGTGTAGCTTTCTGTAATATACAATATCAAATTTGTTCTGATGATGTCAAGTTTCATAGAGATGCCTCTGATATGTTCTTTGTTATTTCCCCTCAGTTGAGGATACATTTTACCATGATGTTTTGTTGCCTTAGTTCTCAGCAGAGCTGATCTATTTGCACTATCATTTAAACATATTCCTCATCTATATCTCTCCTTTACCATTATTAGCATTGCTTTGGCTTTTGCTTTGGGCATCCCTACTATCTATTCCACTCGCTCCTCTTCTCCCTTTACCATCCGCAGAAAAACCATAAGTTTCCCTTCCTTTTCAATCCCAAGAAGAGTCTTTGGACTTGAAACATTAATCCTGTTATTCTCTCCAACAGATGTTGACAGAACTGTTGGGTTTCTCCAATACTTCCAGTTTTTACTTCCGATTTCCAGTATCTCTAATATTTAGCTTTTATGTGAGAAGTTATCTTGGTGTCCTGCCCATCTCTCAATCACCATCACAAAAAATGACAATGCTAAACATATTCACAAAAGTGGACAGAATGAAGATATCAGAATATGATGCTGATGCCACTAAAGCAGAAGAAGAAACCAATACTTTCCAGCAGTGTATGTCACTTATTTCACATATTGCAATCACCAGCAAAGGTATATTCTATTTGGATGTTAGTTTAAAACAATGATATTATTAAAAAAAACTGACTCCCATTGTGACCTTGATGACACACCTTTACATCCTACCTCCATGGAACTCCTTTCCATTCTCCCAGCTTCTATCACACCTATCCTCATAATGCCACCATTAGCAGGAATAATTAGAAATATTTACCTTTTTCCTCAACTGAGGATTCCCCAACACTGTGGTTGACAGGGCCTGCTGCTGTTTTCCCACCCATTTCTTACACTTCTGCCCTCACCCAATTCCTCCCATGGCAACAGTAGGATAATAGAATATATGGTTATCTTTAAAATGCTTCCAGAGGCTGAAAACCTGAAAAATACCACTGATATTATTAATGCCACTGACTTATAATTTAGTTCTCTTCAGTTCTGAAAAATATAGGTTTTAAAACTGCTTAAGCGACAAACACAAAGTTATACATAAATCGTAAAATATTTAATGCTCTCCAAAGTTTCTCTCAACACACTTGAGGCCTGAGAAAGTTAATTACAATAATTAGTTATTTTTACTTAGATAGGCAATCAGATCTTTAGGAGTTCGCACCTGAACCCAACATTGGAGTGAAGGGCAGTTTCCCAGGATTCATTACACTGGCACTGTTTATTCATGGGGTTATGCAGGACCAATAGTACAGAGTTGTCCTGTTTGTAGTAGTACGTATCCAAACACCTATAAAATGGAACAGCTTCCTGAAGAACCTGAAATGTATATACAGCATGTTTACATTGATAAGTATGAAAACATTGACTATGATTTTCTTTACAGACAATCCAGATTCGAACAATTTGCTCTATTTTTAAATGCACCATCATACTCAGAACAGACCATCTACTTTCAGATGCAAGCGTGCATTTTCCTAAACAGTAATGTAACTATGGCTAGGATTCTCCACTGGTTAGACAATTGCTACAAAAGCAAAGGTGGGAATTGGACATGGTAAGTCCCCATTGTAGCCCACTCTGAAGGAAAAGCCTGGGAAATTGAATTTACCATTGGGCAAGGACTCTAGGCCTGGAATCCTCCATTTAAATTGAATAATTTGGATGTTTCTAATGAAATTAAAAAATATTGTCTAATTTCTAAATAATTATTAAACAGACATCATAACTACTTCATGATTTGGAGATGCCGGTGTTGGACTGGGGTATACAAAGTTAAAAATCAGACAGCACCAGGTTATAGTCCAACAGGCTTATTGTGGAAGCACTAGCTTTCAGAGCAGTGCTCTTTCATCAGGCTCCTACTTCAAGCATCCTCAATTAAAATCTCCTCCAGATCCTGCCTTGACATTCCCCTGTCCCTTCCACACAGCTGGTCTCAACCCAACACAACCACCCACCAGATCTGAACCCTTCATAATTGACACCCACTCTTCTTGCCGCCACTGGACCTGATTTCTCTTTTCCACCCCAACCTACCCAAAACACTGCATCATGTATCCTGCCATTCTGCACCTTAGCACCTTACATCCTTCCTAAATCATCCTAGCCACTTGGCACTCTACCTCTATCCAGCTGACACTCTATTATCTGACACCTAGTTGCCAAACAAGCTGGCACCTTGATGTGGCATCTTAACTTCCCAGCAGCTTAACATCACATTTATATTATGTACTTCCCATTTTACAGCTGGTGTCAAAGTGGCTATCAGGACCCTTTAAATTCAGAAGTATGGCAGTTGATTCCTGGGAATAGGGGATACAAATTGCCTTCTGCTGTGAGTTCTACGCTACAGAAGAATGATCAGAATGTAATTACAGCTCCACATTTCTGAGGGAACCTAGAATCTCCTTTCAGAAATCAGAGCTCCCATCCTTTATAGTAAAAAAGGGTTTGAGTGAGAATCTGCATGAGGTTGCCACTCCTCAGAAAGTTTGGTTTGATGTGTGTGGTTTATGGATTTGCATGTTGCATGGTGATTAATCAATCACTGAACTGTTTCTTAGATTTAGTAACGAATGCTATCATAAACTGTGAATAACAGACTGCAACTAAAGCAAAAACTACCCATTGTAACATACTAAAATGCAAACGTTTGCCAATGCAAGAAGAAATCAGTGAATAAAATTAACCATATAGACATAAAATTTTTTTGGTACTTCAGAGTGGTTCAAGACAAAATGCTTAGAACCTGGCACAATTTTTGATGCTTGCTTTGACCTCTGGAGGAATACATCTAATCACAGTAATATAGATGTGCACTAAAGAACTGAACCAAAACATTGGAAAGGTAAACTTTTTGTGCCAAAATGACAGAAATGCATAATCTATTAGTTCTAGTTCCATCTAATTTACTTTGCACATATACATAGCCCTGAGTGAAACTGCATAAAATCTTACTATTAAGATAACTTTAAAGTCATTCTTAGATTTTGCTCAAGAGAGTCATATTTGGGTTACCTGTAGCAAAACAAATGGATCATGCTGCTCAGCAAAATTCCATTCCATCAGAGATCGAAGCTGTGACTTTTGTATATATTTTATATCAATGTTTATGTCATAAGCGTTATTCTAAAAGGAAAACATCATTTTATTTTATTTTCAGGAGTACAAGTACAGAAAATATTTATCTTTGCATGCAATTCAAAAATAGCACCAACTAAACAGCAAAGAATAACATCAACTTTTCTTTTAATAATGAGAACAATTTAGTGATTTAGCTCTGCCAATGGAGACAGGGAGTGCATCTTGAAAAATAGATTGCATGCAATGCACTGGTTTATTTGAACTGCTGTACTATTGAAGTACTCTTTTCAGTTGTTAATTTACATTATCATTTATAATTATACCTTTTCATCATCAGCATCTGTTGAACTACCTTTTCTGTTTTTCTTGTCAATCATTTCAGAAGTATCTTTAAAGTGCACTGAAAATAAATATAAAATCTTAGTTGTAATCTTGGACAATATTTGGGGATAATTTCACAAACATGCACTTCTGATGAAGGTCTTCACCTGTCAAAAATTCAGTGCAGTGCCCATGATGTCCAAATAACATGCTGCTTGTGGGTGAATGCTGCCCTGGCAGCATGGACTCACAAGAATATTACTCAAAGTGCACCTTGCTTTTAATAAAAACAAATAAGCAACAAGCAACTTGAACTAAATTAGAACTGATGGTAATGAAAGCCTGGAAAAATTGTACCCGGTGTAAATGGAGCCCAGGGACTCTGAATGAAGTCAACCATGAGACTTTGTTTAGAAAAGAATACATTCTTTAAATTTACAGAATTCAGTTGGACAGTTTA
The DNA here is from genome assembly GCF_020745735.1 of Hemiscyllium ocellatum. Classification (NCBI taxonomy): domain Eukaryota; kingdom Metazoa; phylum Chordata; class Chondrichthyes; order Orectolobiformes; family Hemiscylliidae; genus Hemiscyllium; species Hemiscyllium ocellatum. The sequence continues at coordinate 61,517,263 of NC_083412.1, read as the reverse complement.
CAAAATCTACTACAGTTTCATCTCTCAAGCATCTGAAATTTTTTTTCATTTGAAAAGATACTTCGGAATAGTATTTTATTCACCTCAGTGTAAAATTAGTCTAAAATGTTAATGGTGATACCTGCACAGAATGGCTCTATGCTGTTTTCTCCTGCCATGCTGTTGGTTTTTGACTTGTTACTATCAAATCCAAAAGGGTAACTTTCTTCCCCATTTGAAATTTTAGTGAATATATTCTCTGAAATGAAAAGCAGCATAATTCAGCTATTAAAGATAAAACCGTAAATGATTTTTTAACAACAATTTCAGAAGGTGTAAAGCTTTATTTGGTAAGTTATTATATAACATTCATAGATATTATGACATAAAAATACTTTTTCAAAGTGTTCTAATTTCTAACATTTGGAGTAGAGTTTCAAAGATTCAGAACCTTTTGAGTGAAGAAATATCTCCTCATTTCAGTTTATAAAAAGTGGTCCCTTATCGTGAGATCGTGTCCCTATGTTTGAGACTCCTCAGCTAAGAGAAACAACCATTCAGCATTTACCTCTTCAGCCAATTCATATTTTGAATGCTTCATAGAGATAACCTCACTCTTCCACATGACAGAGAATTTGAACCGAATTTATTTAAACGCTTGCCAAAGCTAAACTCTCCTGATCCAAGGAACCTTCTGACTGCTTGCCATACTGTTGCCAATGGAAATTGTACCTTCCTTAATTACATGACCAAAACTACACACAATACCCAAAGTGTGGCCTCACTAAATCTAGATGCATTTGTAGGAAGATTGCCTTACTCTTCTACACCAATTTCTTCGAGTAAAAAATGAGGTCTGCAGATGCTGGAGATCACAGCTGCAAATGTGTTGCTG